>NC_089516.1:26557647-27181814 GCF_036850995.1 Saccopteryx leptura
CAAGCTTCCTAGGTGCATGAAATTGCACAAGTTATTTAACCCTTCTTAGTTGTACAAGGTTATGTGAAGTGATCCATGGCAAGAATCCTTCTTCAAATATCAGCTTTAATCATTACTTTATTTAAGACCCACTAATCCTCACAAATGCACTGTAACATACATGACAGATCCCTTTTATCAAGAAAAATAATAAAGTTTAGAGAAGTTACAAAATAAGTCATAGGCTACTTAGGAATAGCTGACCTCACTTTAGGGCTCTTTCTATAATTTGACAACATATTAATTCTGCAAAAATTTTATAAATGTGATACTTTAGTTCTTAACTCTAATGATCCTAATTTTAGTGCTATTAAGAGTCTCCATAAAGAAGATGTGGCACATATACACTATGAAATACTACTCAGCCATAAGAAATGATGACATCGGATCATTTATAACAAAATGGATGGATCTTGATAACATTATACGGAGTGAAATAAGTAAATCAGAAAAAACTAAGAACTGTATGATTCCATACATAGGTGGGACATAAAAACGAGACTAAGAGACATGGACAAGAGTGTGGTGGTTACGGGGAGGGGGAGGTGGGCACAAAGAAAACCAGATAGAAGGTGACAGAGGACAATCTGAGTTTGGGTGATGAGTATGCAACATAGTTGAATGACAAGATAACCTGGAGATGTTTTCTTTGAACGTATGTACCCTGATTTATTGATGTCACCTCATTAAAATTAATAAAAAAAATATTAAAAAGAGTATCCATATGTATATAATCCCATCTATGCATTCTGAAAAGCATTAAAATATGACTATACATTTACACATTATGCTTAAATATTTTATATTTCCCCTTAATAAAGACATTTTTATCATTGCTATTGTTCTTCACTGTTGACTAAGATACTGCTGATAAATATATATTAAATTACTCCCCTGGTGAAAAAATGAAGCATCTCTATTTTGTTGTCATTACAATTTTAAGGCAATGTTTATTAGACACATTTAATATGAAGTGGGAGGTATCCCTGAAAATCTTTTCTTTGCTCCCACCTGATGCTTTAGTACTTTCCCAAGTCTGCAACTGGGGTAGAGTGCGGAGTTCTGGAAATACAGCTATTCTTCTGGCCCTACTAGTACATTTCTTCTGAGCTAATGCTAAGTTTAACTAAAGAACTTCCCTCTCAACACAATGTACATGTGGGGGTACTTTACAAAATATCTAAAGAAGTGTAAACTGGGCATCACAGCTCTGCTAATTCCTTGGTGGTCCTGAGCTGTTATCATACATCTGCTCAGATTCCAGAGTATGTGTGGTAAAGATTCAGGAGGCAATTCACTACAGAGGAACAACTACGGGCTTGGAGTCAGACAGACCTGGGCTTGAAAATCGTTTTATTCACCAGTTGTTTGAATTTGCTCAATCGCCTGGGATTGAGCATATTTACTTGTAAAATGAAGGTGAGGAATGATGCTCACTATAGGAAGATTTATGTAAATCAAATAAAACAAGAACAATAACCTGGAATACAATAGGAAGGGGCTCAGCACACTTTAGTTTTCTCCCCCTTCCTTTTTCTCCCAAGTCAGCTGGAGGCAGAGACTAAGCCAGCATAAAGATGAAACACATACATGCACACACACACGCACACACATGTAGGAATACAGCTGGGTTTTTTTTTACAGGGACAGAGAGAGAGTCAGAGAGAGGAATAGATAGGGACAGACAGACAGAAACAGAGAGATATGAGAAGCATCAATCATCAGTTTTTTGTTGCAACACCTTAGTTGTTCAATGATTGCTTTCTCATATGTGCCTTGACCAGGGGGCTACAGCAGACTGAGTAACCCCTTGCTTGAGCCAGCGACCTTGGGTCCAAGCTGGTGAGCTTTTTGCTCAAACCAGATGAGCCCACGCTCAAGCTGGCGACCCTGGGGTCTCGAACCTGGGTCCTCTGCATCCCAGGCCAATGCTCTATCCACTGCGCCACTGCCTGGTCAGGCTACAGCTGTTTTCTTAAATTCTTTTCTCAGTGTTAACATCCACCACTTAAACTAGATATGATGACATACAGAGAGAAAGAACCGAAATACATATTGCATAGAATTTAATTAAAAATTTTCAAGGAGAATGATTTTTACTAGGAACCAGTAGTTTCTAAGGTAAAATATGAGGACATCTTTTTTTTACATATATCAAAGCCTTGTAAACTTCTAATATCAATTATACTTGTAAGAGCAATTTTTTTTTGTATTTTTCTGAATCTGGAAACGGGGAGAGACAGTCAGACAGACTCCCGCATGCGCCCGACCGGCATCCACCCGGCACGCCCACCAGGGGGCGACACTCTGCCCTCCAGGGGGCGATGTTCTGCCCCTCCGGGGCGTCGCTCTGTTGCGACCAGAGCCACTCTAGCGCCTGGGGTGTAAGAGCTATTTTTATAGTATATATATAATTACAGAAATGATACTAGCTCAGTGATATTTTACATGAATTTACATTTCTAATAGCACTTTTTTATATACTTTGAATGCATATATGCCAAATATGTCACATATTATATATGTATACATATATATCATATGTTCAACATAGTACATGTAGTATGTATATATTTATATAAATGTAAACCTATTGATATATAGATGTATATACACACTATACGATGTGTAATATACAATGTGTCTGTAAAGTCATGGTGCATTTTTGACCGGTCCAAGGAAAGCAACACAAGATGATAGAAATGTGAAATCTGCACCAAATAAAAGGAAAACTCTCCCAGTTTTGTACCTATTCAGTGCAGTTCGATGTGGGCTCACGCACAGATTTTTTAGGGCACCTTAGGTAGCTATCCCGTATAGCCACTACAGACTCGTCACTGACTGATGGCTACCAGAACGGGGTTTCTCCACCAAACTGCCGGTTTCCTTCAACTGCTTATCCCACCGAGTAATGTTATTCCTATGTGGTGGCGCTTCGTTATAAACGTGCCGATATTCATGTTGCACTTTGGTCCTGGATTCAAATTTAGTGAGCCACAGAACACACTGAACTTTCCTCTGTACCGTCCACATCTTGACTGGCATGGCCGTGGGCTGCTCCGCTGTATACACAGTGTTACGTCATCATCTGCGCATGCGCACATGCTGCCACATCATCCTACAGAAACTGGGAGGCTTTCCTTTTATTTGGTGCAGATTTCACATTTCTATAGTCTTTTGTTGCTTTCCTGTGACCTGTCAAAAGTGTACCATGACTTTACGGACACACTGTAGGTACATATATAGATATATATGCATACTATATCGGGCATAATTTAATCTCTCAATAGATAATGCTTTGGTGTACATTAAGATTTTGAGTTTTTTAGATTCTTCAAGGAAATATATGACTTGCTGTCAGGGACCTTTTGTATTAGGCCATCCACTAGTGATGCATATTAGGTGAGACAGGTAGGTGTGGTCATATTCTCTTATTTCAGTAAATGTTTCTCAAAGCAATGTGCTAGGCACAGTGGATACAAATGAACACATTCCCTCCTGAGAACTGGAATACTTCCCTAAGTAATGATATACACACTAAGTATAGTAAGAAATGTGGGTATACCAGGAAGAGGGTAAGGAGAGAAGAAGGAGCATCACTGAGGTTGTTCTGGGTGTGAATATCCACTAAAATGATCATAGGAAACCTGACTTTGTAAAGGTGATGGATTTAAGCTCAAAAGTGAAGAAGATGAACAAGGGTTTAATTAATTAATTAATCAATTTTATTTCATTTAAGTGAGAGGAGGGGAGATAGACTGCTACATGTTCCCCAACTGGGATCCACCCAGCAACCCCCATTTTGGGCTGATGTTCAATTCAATTGAGCCACTGACTGTAAGAGAAAAAGAGAGAGAGATGGGGGAGAGAGAGGGAAAGATAGATAGATAGTTGCTTCTCATGCGTGCCCAGACCAGGAATCAAACCCAAGATGTCCGCATGCCAATCTGATGCTCTATCTACTGAGCAAACTGGCCAGGGCCAAAACACGGGTGTTTTGATAACTCTGAAAGATCAATTTATTAGAAGTCAGACACTGTGTCTATATAAAGGGCAGCTGCATTTGATTCAAGTTATGGCCTAAGAGAAAGAACTGAAAGATATGCTTGAAGCCAAAATTTGTTGAAAACTGTTTCCTTACCATATTCTTTCTCAGTCAACAGGAGGACTGCATAATATGGGAGGGAGGAGACCCCATAGACATGCTTAAAAGTTTTGGGGAATAATTATAATTATAGTGCAAATGTGACTCTTTCTATAAACCCTAGATGCACTTCATATTTCAATTAAAAAGCTCTCTTACAATGGGCCTGCTGATGAGAAACAACCTAGGAAATGATGTGTTTAAAGATAATATTTATAGTGGAAGACAAACAACATCAGAATCAAAGACTCTTAGGTAAAAGGAACCAGTAGTCCAAGCATCACTCAGGCCTAGAAGATTCATTACACGATCCAAGCATATTATTAGTGTTTCTCAAACATAATCTGAAGAACACGGGTCCTCCAGGGATGCCTGTTAAACATGCATATCCCTAGGCCAAACTGTCGAGTTAGTCAAGTCTGGCCCAGGAAATGCCACTTTAATAAGCAATTATGGTGATTTCTATGCATTCTAATATTAGAGTCACTGTATTAGAGAAATAAACTCTTCCTCCTCTACTGCCATGTAGGGCAGTCATATGCAAAAGCTATTTTAGAAAGTATACTAGCTTAAGATCCTGAATTAAATTTTAAAACACTAATTATGAGAAACGAAGTTTCTACACTAAATAACCCCTCGTAGTAGAGAGGACCGAAAGAAAAGTGTCAGTAACATTAGAAACAGTCATTCTCCAAACTCGTCGGAACCACTCAGAAAATCTCTTGCTCTTTAGCCATGGCAGATGTACTTACAGAACTAGGTTCAACTATCATGTCTGCAGATAGCAGGGCTAGAGCAGACATTTTTGGCAGGTTATCCAGAAACTACTTCTACCCTCCACCACCATTCCTACTTCAATGAGAACCGGAATTTGTTGAGAAATCATCAACTACTTCCGGAAGAGAATCTATGTTGATGCTTAACTTCAGGGGTGACTATGAGTTCGTTTTGATTGAGGTAACTGAGTTATTAATTTAGAAAAGGGCATATGATATCTGTATAACAAATGAAACACAAAAGAATAGCTGCTTGGGGAGCTTTTGAAAAATAGTCTCATTTCCATTCTGGCCTCTAGACTGTTGTGTAAGTGTGTGATACTTGGATCTGTGGCAACCATTTTGTAACCACTGGAAACAAGTCTAGAGAAAAATATAAAAACTATTACAAGGAGGCCCTGGCCAGTTGGTTCAGTGGTAGAGCGTCGGCCTGGCATGCAGGAGTCCCAGGTTTGATTCCCGGCCAGGGCACACAGGAGAAGCACCCATCTGCTTCTCTACCTCTCCCCCTCTCCTTCCTCTCTCTCTCTCTTCCCCTCCTGCAGCCAAGGCTCCATTGGAGCAAAGTTTGCCCGGGCGCTGAGGATGGCTCTGTGGCCTCTGCCTCAGGCGCTAGAATGGCTCTGACTGCAGCAGAGTGACGCCCCGGATGGGCAGAGCATCGCCCCCTGGTGGGCGTGCCGGGTGGACCCCAGTCGGGCGCATGCGGGAGTCTGTCTGACTGCCTCCCCATTTCCAACTTTGAAAAAATACAAAAAAAAAAAAATCTATTACAAGGAGAGAGGGGAAAGGGGGAAGGGAAAAGGGAATAAGGATTAGGAAGAATGAAAAATTTAGGCCCTGTGGTGGTAGGGGGTCAGGAATTAAAAGAGTGGGTCTACTATTTTTCTCTCCCTCTACTGAGGGGAGTCTTCTAGATAAAGAAAGATGGCAGGTAACATGGTCTCTTTTCCTTGTAAGGATCCTGATCACTAGACCCAATTGTAAAAGCTGGGTAAAATACTTGATTTTGATTCTGTAATTTGATAATCCTATCCTTTGTGTTGGCTCATTCTATTCAGTAAGATAATACATTTCCAGCCCTGTCCTGTTGGCTCAGCCATAGAGCATCGGCCCAGTGTGTGGAATTCTCGAGTTTGATTTCCAGTTAGGAACACAGGAGAAGCGCCCATCTGCTTCTCCCCCTTCCCCCCTCTCCATCTCTCTCTTCCCCATCCACAGCCAAGGTTCCATTAGAGCAAAGTTGGCTCAGGCACTGAGGACAGCTCCATGGCCTCCACCTCAGGAGCTAAAATGGCTCCGGCTGCAACAGAGCTACACACCAGATGGGCAGAGCATTGCCTCCTGGTGGGCATGCCAGGTGGATCCCAGTCAGGCACATGCAGGAGTCTGTCTGACTGCCTCCCAGCTTCCAACTTTGGGAAAAAAAAAAAAAAATATATATATATATATATATATATATATATATGAGAGAAACAAAAAAAAGATAATATATTTCCTCATTTTTCAAGCCACTGTGGGTTGGATCTTCTGCATATCAATTGGGATGCCTCCATAGAAGAGCCACAGATGGCTATCTATTGCCTAGGCCAGAGATCAAATCGTTATTTAGATACCTTGCTAAAGGTGGGCCAATCAGACACTCTTCTCTGTGATATTTTAAATGAGGCTAAGTCTGCAAACAACGTTTGTGCAGTGCCAGATGTGTACTGTAGCATGCAAGGATGGGAGCTACAGAAAGGATAGCATTTTTCTTATATGGGACTTAGTAGAGAAAATTGATATGCTGAAAAAAAAGCAGGTACGCCAGTAGAAATGAGAAACAGACATACAGTTCAAACAGCTTTAGATTGGTTTCTATTTCATCCATTCCCACAATCCTAACTAATACAGTTATATATATTTACGCACAACCAGAAGATATAAAACAAGATGTGGTTGATTTAGTTAGTTCAGTATGGTTTCAGTTCTCCTCAATCAGCCATTTTTGCTTTCCTCATTAAGCCCCAATTTTAAGAAGCCATTTCATGCATTACATTGGAGAGCCGACATTTGAGTTCATTTTCCTAGGGACTGAAATGAGTTGACCAGGCAATTTCTCCTTACAGCCAAGGACAATTCCTATTTGCATGAGCTAGTCCATGCATAATGTTTTGACTCAGAATTCAAATGTGTAGAGAAAAACTACCATGTGCAGATTGTTCATAAATCTTTGCACACATTTGCAAATTATGAAAGACAAAATATGGGGTTGGGATATTGGAAATATGAGGCATAAAAGACTTTTGTATAAGAATTTTCTGACCATTTGTGTGTATGTAAAAGATTTAAGTAGAGTTTTAAGTGGGAAGAATAATGCTAAAAGCTGCAAATAGAGACAGAAAAAGCATCAAGATGATAGAGTAGTTGCTTCTAAGATCAAATATTGTGGTTTTGCAAACTCAGTTTATTGCATTAAAATAGACTTTAGCTTTACTCAACATCAGGGAGGTAACACAGTGTCCTCTATCAGCCCTTCATTTATCTCTTTGGTAGAGAAAATTACTTATGAGACTCCTTGGGTTCTAGTTTGCATAAATTCCCAACTTTAGGGAAATTCACTGGAGCGTCAGGTCCAAGCCTGATCTCAAAGTTAAGGTTAAATCCTTAAAATAAGGGCATAACAACAAAAAAGATAAATAAGGACATAACATGAATGCAAATGTAGTCAAGGATTTTAATCATGATATAAAACACAGGAAAAGACACAAAATGCCTGAAAGAAAAATGTTTTAATTAGATAGAGGAAAATAGAAAAATAAAAAACCTAGTAGAGTGAATGGAGAAAAAAGGGAGAAAGAAATATATATGGAAGCTATTGTGTTATATTTGGATCCTGTAGGTTTTAAAAAAACTGCAGCTGAATGAACCATTGTCTTTTATTTGCATTTATTTTTATTTCAATACTACAAAGGTGATGCATTCTATATTATTTGTATACTTTTAAATGTTCATATAATATTATGTGATGTTACTGTTCTACAGAGCACAACCACAGCTAATTTGAGTCTACCATTTCATTTTATCTGCCAATATTACAAGAAAAACACAACATTGCAGAGTGGCACTAACCAGTGAGGGTGACATTAGAGACCACCTGTGTATCATTTAAATATGCACATTTTAGTTATATAAAATGTATGACAGAATTATACAAGAAATTTTTGAGAGAATTAAATCTAACTTTAAAGTATCTGATTTGGGAGTAAATATGTTGAATAATTTATGAAGCCACATTTTTTAGAAAGCTGAAGGAGCTCCCCATCTTGATGACTCACAAACCAAGACCAACATACAAGCAGAAGGTAAACCATCATTCTTTAACAGGGTAGGTTGAACATGTAAGCACATTGCCTCTAATTTTATTCTGCACTTCTAAATTTTACCTGAAACTTTCTCTGGTTCTGAGCAACAAATATCTAACAATCATCCCCACACTGAAATATTTGATTTTAAGAGGCTCTCATTTTTTATACAAGTTATCAATACCTATACCCTTTTTCAATAGTGCCATTTGAATTTCCCTAGAAAAAATTCCAACAAACTACAGACAGATTTAGCTTACAAGAACTTGAAATATTCTGTAGGTCAGCTACAAAGAAGAGCTACAACACAGTAGATGTACCTTCCCAAGACTTCCATAGCAAAATAATTAAGGAAATAAACAACTGCAAAACATTCTTCTCCCTAGGCCATTTAAAAATCCCATTCCAATTTTCACTTCTTCCCACCATAACAGCTACCAACATATAAGTGACACGGAAGGAAAAAAGACATCAGGAGAACATTACAGTGTCTCAAACTGTAGAAGCCTTTTGTCTTTTTCCTGGGGAAGTTCTTTTCATCTTCTGATGAGCACTAGAAATTGAGATACTTGGTCCATGAGGTCTTAATGATCTACTTTTTCAACCATATCTCTAGGATTAGATTACCTGCCCATTGATGGGTCACCTGAAACATGCTTACCTATCAAAATAAGATCTGCTAAGATAGAGAAAATATGCATAAGTAGTAACGAGCCATGGCTTCAACTACTTGAGTTTAAATCCTGTATCTATGACTTAACAGCTGTGAGATCTTAGATAAAAGATTCATTTACTCTGTATCCCAATTATTTCTCTACAAATTGGGAAGAAAAAAACAGTATCTCCATCACCTATATGTGAGGATTATATAACCTAATATTGGTAAAGTGCTATGAAAAGTAGCTAAAATATTATGAAGACAATGTGAAAGCTATTTATAAGAAAGGAAGGAAGGTTATCAAATGGAGGAACTATTTGATATGAATCAAGGAGAAAGTGTCATTTAAAGACCTTCCTGCTATTTGTGACTTTTAATTTAATACTGAAAAATAGTTACTGAAATATATCTTTGGAGAGATTTTTTCCTCATGCTGGGATGCCTCATCTTAATATCTTTTGGTCAAACAGATGTTCAAGTTAAAATCCTATGTACCAACAAAGGAACTGATCTGGACATTGGCCAAATAACCTAATATGGACTACTTCCAACTGAGGGGTTAAGTACAGTGGTGAAATACTGTAACCTGTTAACTGAATCATTTGTTGCCATTGGTTGAATCCAGAGGAAAATATTATTTTGTCTCCATATTTTCAGAAAGTCAAAAGTAACTCCAAATGTGAAGAGAGCAGGCATCAACAACAGGGTACTGAATTGAAGATGAAAAAGAGTGCCCTTGGTGATGGGATATCGGCAAGTGACTTTAGCAGCAGAACTGTCTTTTTTTTCCCACTATATATTTTATTTTAATTTTAATTAAAGGGGTGACATTGATCAATAAGAGTACATAGGTTTCAGGTAAACATTTCTATAGCATTTAAACTGTTGATTATGTTGTGTACCCATCACCCAAAGTCAAATCATTTTCCATCACTGTATATCTTTCCCTTTTTACTCCCTTCCCCCTACATCTTCCTCTATGTTCCCCTCCCCCTGGTAACCACTTCACTTTTATCTTATGTCCATGAGTCTCAGTTTTATATCCCACCTATGTGTGAACTCATATAGTTCTTAGCTTTATCTCATTTACTTATTTCACTCAGTATAATGTTCTCAAGGTCCATCCATGTTGTGGTAAATGACAGTATGTATCATTTCTTATGGCTGAGTAGTATTCCATTATACATATGTACCACATTTTCTTTATCCAATCATCTACTGAGGGACACTTTGGTTGTTTCCATATCTTGGCCACTGCGAATAATGCTGTGACAAACATGGGAGTGCATGTGCCTTTACGTACCAATGCTTTTACATTTTTAGAATTGTCTTATACATCATACTATGTACTCTTACCCTGTGTTGTTATTACTTTCAGTTATTCTTCATTTTCAACAAATATTACAGATTGGTATTAAAGCTGTAATATAAGGAGAGAAAATAGAACCTGTGTCCGTGATTGGAGGGAAGCATTTTGGGTAATAAATACAGTAGTCTAGAGATATATCTATAAAAAGGGAAAATGTGACCAACAGTGAAGCTTCAAGCAGCAGACTGGGAAAAGATGTGACAAGCAAAAAGCAAAAAGGGTTTGTTAGAACCCTGGGTGTCTTAGAATTACTAAGGGTGAATAAGCTAATAAGAGATAGGAAAAAGACATCCTACAATCACATGGCTATGAGGCAGATTGGTGGTGTCAATTTATTTTAGATATTGAATGCAGGATATCCTCCAAGGCTGGACAACTTGAAAACACTCCATGAAAATGGACAAAGGAATACAGATTGGAGGGTTAGAACAATACTGAATTGAGTTTGTGAATTGTCACTCCACAAAAAACATGGCAACACATGGCCAATGCTGCATAACTAAATCAGAGTTCAATGTAAATTCTATTCAGACTACCTATAATTTGGGTTTCCCTACAACACTGCATTTCTGTGAATAAAAAATAAATGAGTACTGAAGAGAATGAAGCAACACTTACAAATTGACTCAAATGGGATAACTGGATAGTGCAAAAAGTTTACATTTCCCCATCATATACTTTATTTTCCAAAGGAAATACAAAATAAGATAATGAACATCTGCCCTGGCTGGTTGGCTCAGCGGTAGAGCGTCGGTCTGGCGTGTGGGGGACCCAGGTTCGATTCCCGGCCAGGGCACATAGGAGAAGCGCCCATCTGCTTCTCCACGCCCCTCCTCCTTCCTCTCTGTCTCTCTCTTCCCCTTCCACAGCCAAGGCTCCATTGGAGCAAAGATGGCCCGGGCGCTGGGGATGGCTCCTTGGCCTCTGCCCCAGGCGCTAGAGTGGCTCTGGTCACTGGGCAGAGCGTCGCCCCTGGTGGGCGTGCCGGGTGGATCTCGGTCGGGCACATGCGGGAGTCTGTCTGACTGTCTCTCCCCGTTTCCAGCTTCAGAAAAAAAAAAAAAGATAATGAACATCTAATATCACATGTGAATCTATGACTAAAAGGTTGAAAATACTACAAACGCCCTGGCTGGTTGGCTCAGCGGTAGAGCGTCGGCCTAGCGTGTGGAGGACCCGGGTTCGATTCCCGGCCAGGGCACACAGGAGAAGCACCCATTTGCTTCTCCACCCCTCCGCCACGCCTTCCTCTCTGTCTCTCTCTTCCCCTCCCGCAGCCAAGGCTCCATTGGAGCAAAGATGGCCCGGGCGCTGGGAATGGCTCTGTGGCCTCTGCCTCAGGCGCTAGAGTGGCTCTGGTCGCAACATGGCGACACCCAGGGTGGGCAGAGCATCGCCCCCTGGTGGACAGAGCATCGCCCCATGGTGGGCGTGCTGGGTAGATCCCGGTCGGGCGCATGCAGGAGTCTGTCTGACTGTCTCTCCGTTTCCAGCTTCAGAAAAATGCAAAAAAAAAAAAAAAAAAAGAAAATACTACAAACTCAGTTTGGATTTAAACATGTCCAATGGAACAACAACCAAAAACTATAACACACATGTTTTCTTTTTCAATTACAGTTGACACCTGATATTATTTTATATTAGCTTCAGGTGTTCAGCATAGTAATTAGATAATCATATACAGTACTTTATAAAGTGTTCCCTCAGAAATTTCCAGTACCCGTCTAGCACCATATATGGTTATTACAATATTATTGTCTATATTCCCTAGGCTCTATTTGAAATCCCCATGACCATTTTGTGACTACCAATCTGTACTTCTTGATCCCTTCACCTTTTTTACCCAGTCCTCTAACCACCTCTCCCCTGGCAACCATCAGTCTATTCTTTGTATCTATGAATCTTTCTGTTTTGTTTCATTTGTTTTTTAGATTCCCCTGAATATGTTTTTAACAGCTTTCCCCAAGCCCAATTAAATAGGAAGCAAAGGAAAAAAAAAACATGACAGATATTCAAAAGTACATGAAGACAAAGAGAAAAGAAAAAGCGACAAGATAAAAAGTATCAATAAAGTCTTGGGGGCCAAAAAAGCAAGAGAATTACCAAAAATGCAACTTTAAGAGAAAAAATAAGAATTGTCAATTTGGCTATGAGATAGCATGAGAAACTAAGGAGACAGAAAAAAACCTAACTTGCATCAATAATTCTCAGAAATGTGTAACTTTCGAAACCATGGACATAAGTGGATATTATTAAAAAGATGACAAAAGTGTGTATTACAATCAGCTTAGTCTCAGTGGCCTTTTTCAACTTCACCCACATCCACAGAAGACAGAAGGTTGCTTCTCTAAAAATATTGAACCAGATAAAATATTTTTTTTAAATAATTTTATTGAACTCATTGTGGTGACATTGGTTAATAAAGTTATTTAGGTTTAAAGTGAATAATTATATAACACAAAATCTATAGACTGTATTATGTGTTAACCATCCACATTCAAGTCTCTTTCCATCACTATTTGTCACCTCCTTTACTCTCTTCTATGTCCCACAGCCTCCTTTTCTCCTCTTGTAATCACCATGCAGTTGTCTATGTCAAGGGTTTTTTGTTTTGTTTTGTTTTGGGTTTGTTTTGTTTTTTTGCTTAATACCTTCACACTTTCAAGCTACGGACTGAACTAAACACACCTCCCTTCTGACGGCTGTCAGTCTTGTTTTCTGTATTTATGAGTCTGTGTCTTTGTTCATCAGATTCCACACAGAAGTGAAATGATAAGGTATTTGTCTGTCTCTGACTGGTGTATTTCACTTAGCATAATAATCTCCAGGTCTATCTGTGATGTCACAAAGGAGTTCATTCTTTTTTACATTTGAGTAGTATTCCATTATGTAAATGTACCACAGCTTTTTTATCCACTCATCCACTTGGACTGTTTCCAGATCTTGGCTATTGTAATGCAATGAACACAGGTTGCTTATATTTCTTTGAATTATTGTTTTGGTTTTTTTTTTCAAATATAGTCAAATACATTTGTGATTGACTTCTAGTTTCATTACTATGTATTATGGTCAGAGAAGATGCTTAAAATGATTTCAGTCCTCTTAAGTTTATTGAGACTTGTTTTGTGTCCCAACATGTGGTCTATCATAGAACATGTTCCACGTGCACTTGAAAAAAAAAAAAAGTCTATTCTGCTGGTTTGAGGTAAAATGCTCTGAGGTTAGCAATTAATTCCATCAGATTTAGTGTGTCATTTAAGGCCACTGTTTCTTTGTTTGTTTTCTGTCTGGAAGCTCTATCCATTGTTGTCAATGGGGAGTTAAAATCCCCTACAATGATTGTATTTCTGTTAATCTGACCTTTTATGTCCATCAAGGTGCTCTCATGTTGGGTGCATAAATGTTTACAGGGGTATATCCTGTTGTTGAATTGATGCCTTTATTATTATATGGTTTCTTTCTTAATCTCTTACTATAGTTTTTGTTTTAAAGACTATTTTGGCAGATGTAAGTATTACTTCCCCAGCTTTTTTCATTTCTATTTGTATAAAATATCTTTTTCCATCCCTTTAATTTTATTCTGTGTATACCTTTCATTCTGAGGTAGGTCTCTTATAAACAGCATATATATGGGTCTTGTCTTGTTAAGCTACCCTATGTCTTTTGACTGGAACATTTAAGCCATTTGCATTAAAAGCGATTATTGATAGGTACATATTTATTGCCATTTTATTCTTTATAACTATATTCCTCTGGTTTTTCATCTTTTTTTTTTTAAAGATCTTTTAACATTTCTTATAATGCTGGTTTGTTAGTTTAGCTTTCTCTTGTCTGGGAAGCTCTTTATTTCTCCTTCAATTTGTTGTAGTTCTTGATTTTAATCACTTTCAATATTTCATGCCAGTCCTTTGGGGACTGAAATGGTTCTGTTGAGAAATCAGCTCACAATGTTGGTAATTAATTGTCTTTCTCTTGCTGCTTTTAAGATTCTCTTTGTCCTTAGCCTTTTGTACTTTAATTATAATATTTCTTGGTGTGGGTCTTTTTGGGTTCATCTTGTTTGGCAATCTATGCACTTCTTGGACTTGTGTCTTTTACTTCACCACGTTTGAGAAGTTTTCAGTACATATTTCTTCAAATGGGTTCTCGATCCCTTGCTAGCTTGCTTTTCCTTCTGTGAGACTTATGATGGGGATGTTGTTATGCTTCATGTTGTCCCTCATTTCTTTATTTTTTTCTGCACTGAGTGGGTGTTTTCTGCTACCTTGTATTCTAAATTGCTTATATAATCCTCTGCTTCATCCAACCTACTCTTTATTCCTTCCAGTGTATTCTTCATTTAGATATTGTATTCTTCATTTCTGACTGGTTCTTTTTTATAGTTTCAATGTCCTTTTCATGCTGCTGTAATTCTTACTGCATTCCTTGTAGTTTTAAGTTCCTTAAGCATCCTTATAAACACTTTTTTGAACTCTTTTTTTGGGTAAATTGCTGACCTACATTTAATTTAGTTCTTTTTCTGGAGATTTCTCCTGTTTTTTTTTTTTTTAATTTGGGGCATGTTTGTCTCCTCATTTTGGCTGCCTCTGTGTTTATTTCTATGTATTAGGTAAATCTGCTATGTGTACCAGTATTAGTAGAGTGGCCTTATGTATACGTATCCTGAGGATTCAGTGGCTCACTCTCCTGGATCACCTGAACAGGGTGCTTCAAAAATGTTCCCTGTGTGGGTTATGTGTGGCCTCGCTTTAGAACAGTCTTGATTGCTGTTGGCCCATTTATGCATGAGTTTGACCTTTAGGCTGGCTGGCTTGAGAATAAACTTCGACCCTAGTATATGAGCTGCTATGAAGATGCTGGCTGCATGAAGTAGAATTTGCTTCAGCAGGGTCTGGTGCCTGCCAAGATCTCCCTTTGTTTAATATATCTCTTGTGAAGCTAACTGGATCCTGTTCTGATGTTGTCTGAAGCTGGCCAGTGGTAGTGTTTCTGTGGCCTCTTGGGAAGGAGTCTGGTTCAGGTCAGACTTTATGTGATTGATGTGTCAGATACTTTATGTGATTGACCCTGAGCAACCTGTTTGGAGCTACAAAGCAATCAACAGTTTGTGGCTGCCTCTGCTGGGTCTGGGTGAATGTGGGAAGGACCAAGCTATGCACCAAGTGTGGCTTCCACAAACCCTGAGGACAGGGCCAGGTCAGAAAAAGTCCCAAGTCTTCCTGAGATCTGCCTCAGCTGCCAGTAGACTCTTAGTCTCAGTCACTGAAAGAGCCTCTGGTGGTACTTGAGTTATATGAGGAAGGCTCTTAGTGAGTCACCAGCTAGGAGAGAGTGGTGTTCACCATAATAATACAGGTTCAATCTTTGTGCTAGTGCTGGGTCTGAGAACACTCACCAGAAGTCCCAGGATTTCCAAGTACAGTGGCCACCTGCCAGGAGCCAGCAGACCTTCATGGAGGGACAGGGTCTCATCAAATCTTCAGGTTGAAGTCAGCAGAATGTATCAGGCCCAAACAGACCAAGATTTGGCTGTTTGAAGGGAGAGCCCTGTACTAGTCAGATGTGTGAGGGAAAAGAGTCTCCCATCCTAGAGCCACACAACCAAGTCTTACCCAAATTGTGCCAGGAGTCTGAGCTCAGCAGGATGGGACTGCTGAAGAGTTAGGAGGTTGGGCTAGTGGGTTTCCCATGAGGCAGAATGCCGGTGAGGCCTAGGGGGAGGAGGGAGGAGCGGCCCTGCTCCAAAGCCACACAATACAATTACTGACACACCCCTGAGCCTGCCTGGATCTTTACACCTCTGCCAAGGCAGCTGATTCCTTATCAGGATGTGAGCATGCAGGGTGAGGTGACAGGGAATCCAAAATTTGGTGTCATTGCTTCCCCCCTGGCTGATGCCATAAAGTGAGGAATGCTCTATCCAAGGAAGTTGGCATCTGTGGCATAGGAGATGGACTCAGCACCGAATCCTGGTGATTGTTCCTTCAGCTCTCTCCCAAGGGCCACAAAGCCCGGTTTACCCTCACACAACTCTTGTCTTCTGTCAGTGCCCAGGGTGAGTGGCCATGAATGGGATTTTGTGCATTGGTCCTTGTAAAGCCAAAAGGCACAGCCACCATCACAGCAGTCTGGCCCATGCAGGTTCGTATTAGATTCAGACAGACGGTAATTAAACAACGGAGCCAAGAACTGGTGGGCCATCACCTTTAATCCTAGCTTGCACACAGCGGGCAAGTAAAAACACACACTGGGCTCCAAAACCCACTCATGCAGTGCTCACAAAGCTACTGACTTATCAGAATTTCCTAGAATCAAAGGTTTCTAGCTCACCAGATTTATTCACCTCTGTTCCCCATCTCCTTCCTTCTCCCTGCAGAAACTCTGCACAAAATGGCTTCTCCCTCAGCACTCCACCATTTTGGCTGCTCCTCCTGGCCTCTTCCACGTGGCCTTTCTCTGTTCTCCTCTCTAATGCTAATCTCAGGAACCAAGAGAGAGCAAGCTCCCAGTCTGCCCCCATATTATAGGGTAATTCAAAACCTTTAATCCAATATACAAACAAGGAAGTCTCTGATACAAAGTCATTTATCTGAGGCATAATGGGATTCCTCATGAGAGTGCACCACCCCACATCAAAAAGTGTGGGAAAGGCTTAGTCCTAAAACCAAGCCCCAGGCTACAAGGATCCTGTCTGCTTATAACCTGTCCCCCCACAAAGTTGTTGATTACAGCATAATAAATATAGTCAATAATATCAAGGTAAATAAATAGGTATGGGGCTATTCTGCAACCACCAATTTGAACTGCTTAATCCCTTCACCGTTTTCATCCAGCTCCCAAACTTCCCTTCTATCTGACAGCTGTCAGTCCTTCTCTGTAACCCAAATAAGAATTTAAGGCAGGAAAGTGAGGACACTTGAGGGTCATGTAGTTGAAAACGGGGATACTTGGGTGGTGTTAAACACAGTGCAATATACAGGTGATTTACTACAAAATTATACACTTAAAACCTATAAAATTTTATTAACCAATGTCACCTCAATGCATTTAATTAAAAACTAAAAAACACAGAAAATGAGAGATGGTATCAATGATATTTAATGGCGAAACTACCAGTCTCCTTTTTCACTTGATGCTCAGAACTCTGGTAGTCAGACTTATAATTCCTACTGTCAAGCAAGAAACCAGGTTTCCCTCTGGGTAAAAAAGTGTCCCAAAAGATAAAACTTCAATATGTAGACATTTGAGAACTTTCTGGGGAGAGGGCTAGGACTACTCCCCATTATTCTACAGTAATGTTGATATTCTGCCGAGCCCTGTCCACATATCTAGAGATACTACTTAACGTTTTTGTCTCTGTGTCTTAAGCCTAAATTAGCAGCCAGAGAACACCCAGTATTTGAGGAGAGCCTGAACTTGAAAAAAAATGATCAGAAAGCAAATCAAACAGACAGTAAATAAACTCGCAGAAAAAAATAATGTAAAAATTAAAGAATGCTTTTAAATTATTTATAATAGAAGCAAGATTAAAGATATTACATAACAGAAAAGTACCATAAGACTATAAAAAGTAATGTAGAGAAAGATAAAATAGATGATAGCAAACATAAAAACAAAATCAATAGAAATATTTAGAAGTAAATTTGAGGATACTACACAGGATACAACATGAAAAGATGGAAAACAGCAGAGAAAGAGAAAAAAATTAGAGCATATGTGCCGGAAGAAATATCCTATAATAGAATTTTAGAATGAAAGGGGAAAATACAAGGCAAGGAATTTACTAAGAATATAAGACAACTGCCTTGAGTTTACAAAGAGCAAAAGTTTGTAGACAGAAAAGGGCCCAAGGGGTCCAGCACAATGAATAGAGAAAGAACCACTCGAAGGCACAAAATCATGACATTTGAGGACACTGGAAATAAAAGTTACAACCATAAAGAAATAATCATAAATCCAATCTATTCTTTCTGTTTCTGAATTTATGGCCACCATCTAATTCTTTCCCTTCCTTACACACACAAGCAGACACACACACACTCACAAAAGTATCAACTTTTTTGCAATAGTGGTTTTGTAGTTTTTCTAAAATACTGCTGGAAAATTAAGATAGATATAACATTTTCAAATTTATGATTCCATAAAATTGCTATGATATAATTTAGAATTTTATAGTATGTTTTCCCCAAAACAAAAGAACTCTTAATGGCTTATGTCCAAGGCAATATTTTTATCTCATTCTTTTCCTCCCCTTTTTACTTTAATCAAAGCAGATAGCAAATATAAATTACATCAAAAAATGTTAATGGGAAAATACGGCCTACTTTTAACTGTTTTATATTTTTATATTTGACTATCTTTTGAAGTCTAGATAGGCATACATGTTCTACTAATGATTAAGTGTGAAATTCTCATTTCTCAACTACTATGAGTTCATATACTGAATTTTGCTTTTATTAGTTTAAGAAAATCATATTTTCCTTTCTCCTCAAGAAGTTCAAAACTAAATTGAAATTTTTCCAATATATGCCTGGCATGGATGGGCACTGATATAAATTTGTCATCGATGGGAGATGCAATGAGTCACAATTTGTTCACAGAGCTTTACTCCGAAGACTAAAATTGACTTAGACTTAGGCCAAGGTGTCATGAAAACAATTGTCTGTAGTAAATTGCACTTGCTGTGTACTCCTTAAGTCACTATTCTCTGACTGGGCAGCTCCGGAAATTTCCTCATGAGCAGGACATATATAGTTTCCTCAGTTATAAAAAGCTACTCTAAATTTTCTTTTTAATAGAAAGTAATAAATACACACAAAAAAATGAGAAAAATATTTATACTATTATTTAGCTGTAAAGAAACACAAGTGGCAAGCTTCCAGATAAGTGAGAGATGTGACTTTATCAAAATAATTTTTAAAATTATTCAGCTACAACAAAATCTATTTTCAAAACCACACATCTAGATGCATGGTCCAACAATAGGAATGAACATTTAAAATTGAATTTATCCCAGAACATTTGAAAGTGTAATTACCCTATCTGTAGCTATTAAGCAGGCTCACAAACAGTTGCCCAAATAACAAGTCATATTTAATAGTGAAAAGACTTCAACCAGTTTAGAAAGTGTAAAGGCAGGTGAGAAAAGAAAGCTATACAGAACTCTTAGGTTCAAGTAGTTTCCTTATCATAAGCTCCAGATGTCTTCATTCTTAGTCCTGGGACTTGCTCATCTTTTTGTGCTATCACATCAGGACGAAGAAAAAAACAAGTTTATAGAGAAAACAAGCGCCAGTGCAATGGCCCTGCGAGCCAGATAATGCAGAGGTAGCGAGTCATGTTCACGGTACAAAAGGACACGCATTTTCTAAAACAGGAATTCTAATCCCGCTGGGCTTCGCCGTGTGTGAATTTTAACCTTTAGTGTTTGAATTTCTGAACCTCTGGAAATGAACTAATACTTTGTGTAAACTACAGAAAACAGATGGGAGTGTGTTCCAGGCATCACATTTAAATCCAAAGACCATTTCTGTAACAGCGAAAGCTGCCTCGCTGCATCGAAGGATAAATCTGAGTTTTACAAATCAAATGAAGCAACTCCAGAACACGGCTCAAAAGCAGAGAAGACACGTACTTCTGTGACTTCCAAACCTTCACATTATCACCAAAATGAAGAGCATACACAGCTCTCACATAAGGAATAGGTTTGTGGGGTTTTTTTCTTTGTTTGTTTTTCATTCTAAGTGTTAAACTGGATCTTCATGGGACTACAAAAAAAAAAAAAAAAAAAAAAAAAAAACCTTTTAAATTGCTTCATCATCAGATTAATTACAGATTTTTGCAGTTTGGGGTCCCAATGGTTAGCAAGAGAAAATAGCTACTGCAAAAAGCATCTTGAGTTCAGTATTTTTTTTTTCATTTCTGTATTTCAGAAGCGACTTTTTAGATAGGTAAAAAAATACTTTATTGTGTTACAGTAAGAATTTTTAAACTTTTTAGTGTGGTAAAATACACATAACATAAAATGTAATATCTTAGCCACTTTTAGAAAAATAGATTTATTGATTTTAGAGTGTGGGGGAAAGAGGGGGGGAGGGAGGGAGGAAATGAGGAAGAAGGGCGGGTATGAGCAAGAAGCATCACCTCCTAGTTGTTACCCCTCATATGTGCCTTGACTGGGCAAGCCAGGGGTTTTGAACCAGTGACCTCAGCATTCCAAGTCCACACTTCATTCACTGTGCCACCACAGGTCAGGCTCTTAACCACTTTTAAGTGTACTACAGTTCAGCAGTGTTGAGTACATTCATATTATTGTTCCACTACCGCTACCACTATCTCCATAATTCTTTTTACTTTGGCAAACTGGAACTTTATACCCATTAAATAACTACCCATCCCCTCCTCCTCTAGCCCCTGGAACTGACCATTTTATTTTCTTTCTCTAGGACTTTGACTACTCTAGGTATTGTACATCATATAAGTGCAATCATACAATACTTACTTTTTTGTGTAACTGCCTTATTTCATTTAGCATAATGCCCTCAAGGTTCATCTATGTTGTAGAATGTGTCAGGGTTTCCTTACAGAAAAAAAAAAAAAAAGTATTTTTCTGAAGCGGGAAACGGGGAGAAACAGTCAGACAGACTCCCGCATGCGCCCAACCAGGATCCACCCGGCACGCCCACCAGGGGGCGACGCTCTGCCCACCAGGGGGCGATGCTCTGCCCCTCCGGGGCATAGCTCTGTTGCGACCAGAGCCACTCTAGCGCCTGGGGCAGAGGAGCCATCCCCAGCGACCCCGCCATCTTTGCTCCAGTGGAGCCTCGGCTGCCGGAGGGGAAGAGAGAGACAGAGAGGAAGGAGAGGGGGAGAGGTAGAGAAGCAGATGGGCGCTTCTCCTGTGTGCCCTGGCCGGGGAATTGAACCCGGGACTCCTGCACGCCAGGCCGACGCTCTACCACTGAGCCAACAGGCCAGGGTTTGCTTTTTTTTTTTTTTTTTTTTTTTTGTATTTTTCTGAAGCTGGAAATGGGGATAGACAGTCAGACAGACTCCTGCATGCGCCCGACCGGGATCCACCCGGCATGCCCACCAGGGGGCGACGCTCTGCCCCCCAGGGGGCGATGCTCTGCCCCTCCGGGGCGTCGCTCTGCCGCGACCAGAGCCACTCTAGCGCCTGGGGCAGAGGCCAAGGAGCCATCCCCAGCGCCCGGGCCATCTTTGCTCCTATGGAGCCTCGCTGCAGGAGGGGAAGAGAGAGACAGAGAGCCCTGGCTGGTTGGCTCAGCGGTAGAGCATCGGCCTAGCGTGCGGAGGACCCGGGTTCGATTCCCGGCCAGGGCACACAGGAGAAGCACCCATTTGCTTCTTCACTCCCGCCCCCCCTCCTTCCTCTCTGTCTCTCTCTTCCCCTCCCGCAGCCAAGGCTCCATTGGAGCAAACATGGCCCGGGCGCTGGGGATGGCTCTGTGGCCTCTGTCTCAGGCGCTAGAGTGGCTCTGGTCACAACATGGCGATGCCCAGGATGGGCAGAGCATCGCCCCCTGGTGGGCAGAGCGTCGCCACATGGTGGGCGTGCCAGGTGGATCCCGGTAGGGTGCATGCGGGAGTCTGTCTCTCCCTGTTTCCAGCTTCAGAAAAATGCAAAAAAAAATAAAATAAAATAAAGTAAAATAAAAAAAAGAGAGAGAGAGACAGAGAGGAAGGAGAGGGGGAGGGGTGGAGAAGCAGATGGGCTGTGTGCCCTGGCCGGGAATCAAACCCGGGACTTCTGCACGCCAGGCCGATGCTCTACCACTGAGCCAACCGGCCAGGGCCGGTTTCCTTACTTTTTAAGGCTGAATAATATTCCAATGTATGTATTTATCATATTTTGTTTATCTAGTCATCCGACAATGGCCTTTTGGGTTGCTGTCATGTTTTAGCTATAATACAAAATTCTGCTCTAACCACAAATAATCATAATATTTAAGTGTATGTTTAATGCAATTTATTTTACAGAGGCAGGTTCATGAGTATGAAGAGTAAGGAGCCATTTATATGATGTACATTAAAATCACCCTATTTTTGTTAACAACCAGACATGGTGATTGTGATAGTTATAATTATACTTAAAACATTAACTGGAGTTATGCTAATGACAGCAGAAGGGATGCAATTCCAAATAAAATGCATCTTAAGAAATCAAAAGATTTTATTTTTTGTAGAAGGATGAAAATCCATAAATGAGGAAAATTGGGCCCCAGTAAATCACCATTTTTTGTGGATCTTAAAAAATACACACAACACTATAAACCCTATGCTATCAAGAAAAAAGTAAGAAAGGAAAAGGATACAGAATATCTTAGGTAGTGGAAGGCAGTACAATTTTGTTCATATAAACCCTAAATTTTACCTTGGATTACATGGGCCATGGGTTACACACTGAAATAGAACAGAACTAGGACATCATTTTGCAGACACACATGTACTCTTCTGATTTCCTTTATAAATTGTCATACAATATATTTCTAATATATATAGTTTCTGAATCTTACAAGGAAATCTAAGATGGCAGGCATGCAAAGTTTATTTTCCAAGTATTTTTTCTAGTTTAGTTTTTCTTTCTACTTTGCTGGGGTGACACTGGTTAACAGATCCATACAAGTTTCAGGTGCACAGACTAGTCTTTTGCCAGGTTTATTGAACCATTTTAGATAATTATAGACACTATTATGCTCCTAAATATTACAACTAATTATATCTTCTCCCCAGCATTTAACCTAAACATACAGTACTCATTTTAACCTCCCATGTTCTTTTAATAACTGAATAGCAGGTGTTAGATAAAGGACATATAGGTTTTTCAATCAAAACACCAGATTGACAATCCTATCATAATTTATCATACTCACAGAAGTTTAAGAACCTGAGCATAATAAATAGAAGTCCTGCATCAAGTTCAGTCTTTTAAAATTAATGATTTAATGTTTAGTGCAACAACACTGAAATGGCATTAATGGAATGTAGGAGTTAATAGGCTATGTGTGCAAGGATGTCAAAGAGTCTGGTGATCATCACTTTATTCTCTCTATCCACCACACCATTTCTAGGGGATGCTGCTGGGTGATTTCAAAATTTCCAACAGATATTCATTTTTGGGATCTGAGGTCAATAAATCAGAATTTCTTAGAACATTCATAAATTTCTAAAATCATAAAATACTCCTAACGTATTTGCAATGCTCTACTTTCTCTTTACTCAGCAGGAATAGAGAAAACATATTATAAATAAATTAAAAGTATTAACTTTACAAAGAAACATTGCCCATATTAAATATGAAATATTGAATATTAAAATATTGAAAAATGCTAGTGAGCAGTATTGAGTGGTATTGGAATAGTAATACTTAGATTTGTTAGCAAGGTTAATATCATCATCACCACACAAATTCATGTGTTGAAATTGCCCATTTGAGAACTTACTGCTTTCCAAACTAATTATTTCTTGGGACATGACTCAGGATTTCTATGTAGGATACTATGGACACACATTGTTAATATTTATGTTATTAATGAGAATGGCCATTGTTAGCAGCAGACAAAATGGCAAACACACACTTGTAGCATGGTGATAGCTGAAAGCAAACAGACTTTAGAGCCTGACTATGCTTTTATGCTTGTTCAGAACCTGGTTCCCGGAAATGTCAACTTTACCTTTTGCCTCTGAGAAATCGTGCTTCCTCCTCTTGCTTGATTTCCACTTGATTATATAGCTTTCAAAATGTAACCTTTTGATATTCATTTTTAAGCTTTAATTCTCTCAGGTGGATTAAAATACATTTTTCCTGTGTTCCAAATCTCCTGACCGATTTCCCTTGTGATACAAGACTTAGAAAAATAAATTTCTATAGAAGTGTTCAGAAAAAATTCCCACTTGGAAACACACTGAGAATCCTTTCTGACTTGCTAGAGAACATGTGGGTACATTCTATCTTATTAGAGTTTAAGGCTAGCCCTAAAGGTGGACTTGGTTTCACGGAGTTCAGGTCTTGACAAGACCTGAATTTACAAAGCACTCAAGCACTCATCTTTAAAAGAAAGGAGGGTATATTTGAATTATAAAATTACTATTAAATTTTTTAGTAGCAGAGAAACAAAACATACATATATATATATATATATATATATATATATATATATATATATATATATCCCCCCCCCCCAAACATAGACAGAGTCAAGAGAGAGGGACAGAAAGCCAGGAAGGGAGAGAGATGAGAAGCATCAATTCTTCATGGCAGCTCCTTAGTTGTTCATTGATTGCGTTCTCTAAGTGCCTTGATCAGGGAGCTACAGCAGAGCGAGTGACCCCTTGCTCAAGCCAGTGACCTTGGGCTTCAAGCCAGTGACCACTGGGCTCAAGCCAGTGACCCCTCACTCAAGCTGATGGGCCTGCGCTCAAGCTGGTGACCTTGGGATTTCAAACCTGGGTCCTCTGCATCCCAGTCTGATGCTCTATCCACTGAGCCACCCCCTGGTCAGGCCATGTTACTATTTCTAAAAAAAAACTGTAATACACATGGGCCAGAGGAGAAAATAGTATTACAGCACTTATAACCTCACTATCTGTAGATCGTCCACAATTATTTCCACACACACTCTCCTACATACACACTTGATGGTGCACTCTTTACACACAGATGTTACACATGATTCATTGCCAATTGTGTCAGTGAAATTAAAAATATATAAATTGCATTGTATTTCAGTATATAGACAACATTCAATAAGAAAATGCTTTTAGGAGGCAAGGGTCAACCCTAGGTCAATAAAGCAACACAACTGGTAATAACTATGTACATTACAATACCATACCATTTAATTTTACCGTTTCATCCATGTCATAATAGTGATACATCTGATAGCGATGAACACAACAGACTGGTCAGGGACAGAACGGAAAATTAAACTTTTTAGTTGTTTGTTTCCCATGCTTGTCTCAGGCCTAAAGTTAATTAATGAAGAACACATAATGGACTCATTTTGTTTGTTTGTTTGTTTTTGTATTTTTCTGAAGTGAGAAGCAGAGGTAGGGAGGCAGACAGACTCCTGCATGCACCTGACCAGGTTCCACCCTCCCTCCTCTGGGGCGTTGCTCTTCTGCAATTGGAGCCATTCTAGTGTCTGAGGTGGAAGCCGTGGAGCCATCCTCAGTGCCCAGGCCAACTTTGCTCCAATGGAGCCTTGGCTGTGGGAGGGGAAGAGAGAGATAGAAGTGAGAGGGGAAAGGGTAGAGAAGCAGATGGGCACTTCTCCTGTGTTCCCTGACCGGGAATCAAACCCGGGACTTCCACACACCAGGCCAATGCTCTACTGCTGAGCCAACTGGCCAGGGCCTCATTTTGTTTTTTTTATTATTGTAAGTTGGGTTCATTGGGAATTCAATCCCAAAAGTGAATTTAAGGTGTTTATTAAGGAATGCCCTTGGGCTCGGCACCTATAGAGAGCAGAGGAAGCAGGAGTGGACAGAGAGAAATCCACCAAACCCTCAGCACAATAGCAACTTCTGGCAACACTAATGGAAGCTCTGGAGCAAGAATAGCCCTACAGAGTAGTCCCAAATGTGTCTGAGGTCAGAGGGTCTTTACATTCCCTCATACACCATTCTCTGACTGAGGTCAACCCAAGAGAGTGACATGACTCAAGGTACTTTGCTGCAACTGAAGTCATCCCTGAAATGGCTGACAGTTCATGATTGTCTACCAAAAGCACTTCTGTCAATTTAATTTAAAAGGTCCTTCCGTGAAGTGGGACCTGAGCAACACATCGCAACAATTACCACACTGAAATCATTTCACACAAAACAGAAGAGATTTCTTAAGTCCTTTCAAAGTTACCATTTTTTCCTCAGAATGGCGATATTAAAAAGTGTTATTAAATGAAATACTTTCAAACTTTTATGACTCCACTTTCTAGGGTGACCAAAATTTTCCATCTATTACTTACCTTATTTGAAGTTCTATTGCCTGAAAGGATGTTGAAAACTCATGTAAAAAGTCATATATAATCTGTTTTCTTTAAATAGGCACTCTTCATAGTAAAGCCTTTTGATTATACCCTTCAAATATATATATACATATATAATCTATATAAAGTATATGTGCATTATTTTATGTGCACAAGTATGTTCACTGCTCACAAAAATTAGTGGATCAGGGAACGTGCAGATACTCCAGTACTTTCAGCCCTTTGTATAGGGCATTTTCACCAATAAAATAAAAGGTGGTTTTGCATCTCATTTGCATAATCAAACTACTTTTTGTGTGTGTGTGTGTGTGTGTATTTTTCTGAAGCTGGAAATGGGGAGGCAGTCAGACAGACTCCCGCATGCGCCCGACCGGGATCCACCTGGCACGCCCACCAGGGGCGTCGCTCTGTCGCGACCAGAGCCACTCTGGCGCCTGGGGCAGAGGCTAAGGAGCCATCCCCAATACCCGGGCCATCTTTTGCTCCAATGGAGCCTCGGCTGCAGGAGGGGAAGAGAGAGACAGAGAGGAAGGAGAGGGGGAGGGGTGGAGAAGCAGATGGGTGCCTCTCCTGTGTGCCCTGGCCATAATCGAACCCGAGACTTCTGCACGCCAGTGACGCTCTACCACTGAGCCAACCGGCCAAGGCTCAAACAACTTTCTTTGACTTGTCATTTGCTTTTCTGATGTTCTTGTTTAATAAAAAAAAAAATCAAATGCTTCTTTTTATTACTTCATATTCATTTTGAGATACCCCCTAATTTTGGTGAGCAGTATATATAATAAACCTTATCAAGCAAAAATAAGTTTTTTAAAGTAACACTACTGAAAGAAAAATAAAACTTCCAAAAGATTCTTTTTCTATCACCAATCTCACTTGCAGAAATACCAATGTTGACTCTGAGAAGGCAACACTTTCTCTTTTCCTGAAGTCCTTTAAAAAACACACCAACTTCCGAACTTGCTCTGCACATTATTTCACTGTTATGTCGTGCTGTGCTTTCACCCTGCTGGCATGGCCATCCCCTCTGTGGGAAGTCTCACATGGCTATTTGTCTTTCTCTTTCCATCCCCTTTGCCCATATCTACTGCACCCAGGCTTGCTTTATTTATTTATTTATTTTCATTTTTTAGGCACACCCTGCACTCATTTAGGGTTGAGAACACCAAGGTTCTGATATTGACTAAAAATCAATTACTTAAACAATATCAACTTAGAACACTGACCCACCATATTCTCAAATTCAGAGTGTGGGATTACTTCTGCAACACCATATTAGAAAAACGTTCATCTCAGTTTGGTAGAGGCATATTGGGAATATTTATTCAGTAGGCGCATTACTTATTGATGTTTTGAAGTAGCATGTACTAAAACCTTAGTGTTATCTTGGCTTAAATGCCATGCTCCTCTACTTTACGCAGGACCTCTGAACTCAGATTCAATCAAATTCCACTAAGAATTAACGCTGCAGTAGTATTTTAGTGTGGGTGTAATAGGGTAAAATGTGAAAGGAGAACATAAGTAAAAGCAAACATAGGAAAGTAGGAATATGAATGACATTTTAGAGCAAAACACAGGAAACAATAGGTATGTTTATCACGGGTTACAGGGAAGGCAACAGTTTTTGTAATGAGTTGGTGGGAATAAGGAAGGAGCTTTTCCTAAATTAATTGATATTACTGGAGTCTAATTAGTCTAGGCAGCATATCAACCCTCACTTTGAATAGAAATAAACATATAATAGGATGAACACTTGGTATAAGAAATTCCACAACTTACTGTATACCCTCCAGGTTTAAGTGAAAACAAAACATACGAAAATTTTTATTGACCTTAAAGAAACATAGCCTTGACAGAGGAAAAAATCCACAATTGTAATAAGTTGCCAAGGATAAAAATTCATTGAATATAACAATGTCATTCAGAAGAATATTTCAGAGGACTTTTATCATGTGTTTATTTAGATGACTAAATATTCTATAAACATTGGCAAACTATAGTTTTCAGTAATTGTGATTTTCTTAATATGGTTTAATTAAAAACAACATTTTACATTCTTTTGCTCAGAACTCCCATGGACATCTTCAACATAATTTCCTCACTGATTTTATTTTGGGGGAGGACCACAGGTTTATTGGGGGCTCCAAACACACACACTCACGGCATCATACGACAACAGCATGGTTACTCGAAACACGCAAGGTGGCTTGCCCCCGCAGCTGGGGCCCAGAGGCAGTGGGGTGCAGCCTCTTCCTCACTGGTTTTAAATGTAAGCATTTTTTAATATTAGAAGGGATGGAAAAATTGGGGAAATGGGAAGAGATTGAATCGAAGACATTGATTTATTCTGTCTGAAAAATAACTGCTACTACCAAATAGCAGTTTCATTTAAGCTCTGGTTCTTAGGAATAAGAAGAAAACACAAAATTAAAGCATGATTTATTCTGTGTATACTAGCATACCCTGCCTTATCTTTCTGTATCTAAAGTACATCCAAGATGAAAAATTTTAATTGCTTTTTAACTCGATTTGTTCAAATGTCCAGTAATGTTTATTTAAAAAGATACTGTCATTGTTTGGATTCAGTGAATAAATTGAGTTTTATATAGAGAATTTCAACCCCAACCTTTAAAAAATATCTTTAACGTGACTGTTAATTTCAACCAAATCATAACAGACTTAATATGTTAGAAAACTAGAGCTATTCTTCATGTATTTCCATGTGAAAAAGCATTTCTCATACCTGACTACCTATAATTAATAATGTATTTTTTCATGGGGTTCATTTTAGAAATATTCTTCATAAGATATTTCCATTTGTGATTCAAAAATCATCTGATTCCAAAACCTAGTTACAGAACTTCAGTAATTAGCCATGCAAAAATTTGAGAGAAAATGCATTTAGAGGTATTATGATTAATGTACATTAACTAATAATTTAATGTATTTTATATTATATATGACTTAGCCAAGGCAAATATCATCAAGCCTGCATCTTAATTTTAAAATAAATCTTTAATGTCATAATCTATAGACAGCAGAATTATTTATTAAAAGTATATTAGGAGCAAGATGTCAATTAGAGTTTTATAATGTTTTCATTTTCACATTTGCAGGTCAGTTCTCAAATGCATATTGCTATCTTATTAAAATGTATGTGATGATCAAAATGTCCTCCAGTTCTAATCACTTGAAAACTCTCGGCCCTGGCCGGTTGGCTCAGCGGTAAAGCGTCGGCCTGGCGTGCGGGGGACCCGGATTCGATTTCCGGCCAGGGCACACAGGAGAAGCGCCCATCTGCTTCTCCACCCCTCCCCCTCTCCTTCCTCTCTGTCTCTCTCTTCCCCTCCCGCAGCCAAGGCTCCATTGGAGCAAAGATGGCCCGGGCGCTGGGGATAGCTCCTTGGCCTCTGCCCCAGGCGCTAGAGTGGCTCTGGTCGCAACAGAGCGACGCCCCGGAGGGGCAGAGCGTAGCCCCTGGTGGGTGTGCCGGGTGGATCCCGGTCAGGCGCATGCAGGAGTCTGTCTGACTGTCTCTCCCCATTTCCAGCTTCAGAAAAATACAAAAAAAAAAAAAAAAGAAAGAAAGAAAACTCTCTAGTGCCATGTCTCCTGTGACCACTGTACTCTATCTGCCATATGTACTAGCCCCCCTATACCTGGGCCAAAGCTTATTCCAGGGAGACACACTTTGTTCAACTGCAGAATTTATACTTTCTCCCCTCAATTTTCTGCCTTTCTTATGCCACAGCCCAAGGCTAGTACATATTCCTTCTTCTCATCCACTAAGTTTCATTTTGTACAATCTTTAAGATCTATTTAAGTATTTTCTTCTATATGTATCTCTGACTAACCAGGAATTAATCCAGTCCCTGGTCTATCTTTTAGAAAACAGAAACAAAATTTTAACAAGATTTAAATCATTTACACAAATGTGTAACCAAGTCACGGTAGAAACCACATTTGTGAGAGCTAATTTATGAGAAATATTTTTCAAAACGTTTTCATGGGTGTATAGGAAATCTCACCTCCAATTCTCCCTACGATATAGTGCATAGCAGTTCAAAGACTCTGGGGGCATGGTAGCTATTTTTGGATCCCATCTTGATGATTCTACTATGCCACATATAATTGAAGCAAGTGTTATGAAAGAAAATCGAATGATTTGGTGATGTGTAATATGTTTGTATGACACTGATGAAATAATCTTATTACAAAATAGTATTCATATTATATTTATACTGACATGTCTGTATTACCACGCTTACGTATATATTATATATATTATATATAAATACAAATCTTATTTACATAGAATGCATATATATAGTATTAATCATACTTGGTGTCTATACACATATATATGTATAAATATATATATGCATGCATGCACATTACAATGTTAACAGTTTAAATGAGGATTATTTGTGATTTTTATTTTAGTTATATTCTGTCAGTGTTTTATGAAATATATTTATGAAGCATTGAAAACTCTATTAAAGGCTGACCTATGGTGGTGCAGTGGATAAAGCGTCGACCTGGAATGCTGAGGTCGCTGGTTCAAAACCCTGGGCTTGCCTGGTCAAGGCACATATGGGAGTTGATGCTTCCTGCTCCTCCCCACCTTCTCTCTCTCTCTCTCTCTCTCCTCTCTAAAAATTAATAAAGAAAAAAAAATTTTTTAAAAAGGGAACTCTATTAAAAATTGAAAAGAGTCTCATAACTGGGTTGACTATCATCAGGAATTAATGCCTTACAGCCTATTAGGAAAACAATGAGCTGTTGAGGGAAAAAAAATTTCAAATCAGTCAGACAAGTCAGCTGGAATAAATCAATGGGATCAACAGGATGATATAGTTTATTTCATACATACCTACTGAGGAGCCACTGCGCCACCTCACCCGCAGGTGTTGTAAAGTACCAAAAGCTACACAATCAATATTAATATTTTAAGAGGCTTAAAGAACATTGTATTAATTTGGGTTAAGGTGTGCAGAGAAATTTTGAGAATAATCTCTGTACTGTGTGATTGGCATAAAACCAGGATGGCCCTTGGCATTGTATTGTAAATGCAAAGGGAAGGAAAACATGGATTCCCTGACATTCCACCACACCTGTGGGGAAAGGGGTGAATGGCTAGCCAGGTGCAGGAAGAGAAAAGCCAAAATAAACCTTTTATTATAGTAATGAGCCATTTGCGGGCATTTGTTCCCACGAAACTACCTCTCCTATGTAAATGCATACCGTTAATACATGTGACTCTGGACAGAGAGATGGCGGATAAACACTACAAAATATAGGAATGCCTTTTAATATGTAAAGAGATATCTTTCTACTATTGTGTTGACTTGTAAATTTTGTTTTCTCCAAAATGATGTATGGCTTGCAAATTGAACATGGTCCTATCATGTTAAAGGACAGTGGTAAAAGGTACCTAATTGCAATTTTTGCTTCTGTACTTCCCACTTACAAAACTATAAAAACTAAGTAGAACAAAGGGCTGGCACGCTCTCCCTCAGATTTCTGTCGGAGTTGCTGCCGCTTGGCCAAGCTAGACAATAAAGCTTTGATGTGTAATCGACGGATTTTGTTCATGTCTTCAACATTTCGAGTCCCTCTGGATTAGGCTTAACACCTACATCTTTTATTTTCTAGTTCCCAAATTGAGTTCCAAGACTGAATAATGCACAAAAAGCCTCTTAAAAAAGAAAAAAAAAAGTTCACAATAAAATAACTTTGGAAAACTTTAATCTTCTCTTGAAATTTATATCATGAATTTCAGCATAATGAAATTTCACAGAACTCAGGCACTAAAAATTTTAACTTTGGCCTGACCTGTGGTGGCGCAGTGGATAAAGCGTCGACCTGGTACGCTGAGGTTGCCAGTTCGAAACCCCGGGCTTGCCTGGTCAAGGCACATATGGGAGTTGATGCTTCCTGCTCCTTCCCCTGTTCTCTCTCTCGCTTTACTCTCTCTCTTTCACCAATAAAAATGAATAAATAAAATCTTTAAAAAAATTCTTAACTTTGTCTAATCCATGTGTCTCCACATATTTGATCATCAAATAAGATTAGTAAATGTTCCATAGAGCTGGAAAACTGTTCAAATTCAAGTAGAAGACAGTTTAACAAAAAAGAATTTAAAGGAAAAAATTGACATATTGTGGTAGATAAAGAAGTATCAGTTAAAATAAAATAGTTATGGCTGGTGATATTTCTTTTGAAGAATTTAGGTTGTAAAAAAATATATTCTATATTCATCTACCATTAACGGCTAATGGTGTGTTTGGAGGATCTGGTGGTAGAAGGAAGCTCTGCTACACTCTTGACAAAAGCAGACAGCAAGGGAAAACACTCGGTATCAGCAAGCAGCCTCACCAAAAACTTGGAACACCTGTGATAACACCTGCTCACCTGTGACATCAAATACACACACATACATATCATATATTAATTGTACCTGGCGTAAGTGGCAATTTAAAAGGAAAAGTCACACAAAGGATGCATAGAATTTATAAAAAAGTTCCAGTTAACAAGTACTCATGTCTACAGATGATTTTTGTCATTTCAAATACCTTATCCTTCTCTCAATGTACTGATAGAAATAAAGCCTGAAAGGATTAAGGACCACTCATGTGAAAGTCACAAGGCATATACTAGTAGGAGGAACTCTAATAGCTCTGAAGAGTCTTATATTGTTATTTGATTCTTGGCTCAAAGAACTACCCATTCCTTCATGTTGTTGTTGTTGTTTAAATATACCAATGATCACTCACTAATTCTTCCTAACATTTGTAACAGAGCAGTGTTTCAGCAGCGCTTGGAAACTTATGAGAAATGCAAATTCTTAGGTTTCACTCCACAACTACCAAATCAGAAACTGAGGGCAAGGCACATCGATCTCTGTTAACAAGCCCTCCAGAGCATTCTGATGCACATTTAGGTTTGAGAACCACTGAAGTAGAGAAATGAGATTGATATCTGTCCAGTATGTTTCTACCAACCAAAGCAGACAGTCCTGTACCAACTCACAAATCTCATTTTAAACGAGCCCAACATTTCTTAACGTAGCAGTTAGGCTGTAAAATCAAGTACAAGCAGTCTGAAATTTGTACAGGATTTACCCCAAAATTGAATTGAATGTTGGCATAACGAAACTTGGAACATGTATCCTCATGGGCCTCATGCTACAAAATCGTGGCAAAGGAACAAAGCCATTCCAAAGAAGTCTATTCATATCATAATTTAACTGTACTGCGCTATTGCCAGCATTAACTTTAGTTGTGAGTGGAGTGTGAGGATTAGAAATGAGATGTAAAAAGGAAATGGGAAGGTTAAGAGAGAAAGGAAATAGAAGAAAAATAGAAAAGAGAAGAAATAGTTACTCCCGTCTTTCTGGTGTAGTGATAACTACAGGTCCAATGCAAAAAAAGTCAAATTCCTCTGTCTTAAAACTAGTGACATATATCAGAATCCTAACTTTTATCTGGGAATTCCTTTACATAGAGCTTTGTTCTCCGCCCAAATTTCCTACATCATAATAATATGGTACAGCCTGCACTGTATATTCTGCTTCTAAGTGCTGAAATTGTTGAACAAAAAAAATAAATATAAAAAATAAAAGAAAGCCTTCTGGGTTCAAGCAGGAAATATGAGTTATAACATGTAATAAGGAGTAATGTTATATATTGCCCCAATATTATCAGGAGTATTGAGGGTCTAAATATTTACATGCTCTAAGAAATTCCCTCTCTTTTTGTGTGTGTGTGTGTGTATGTGACAGAGACAAAGAGAGAGAGAAAGACAGACAGGAAGGGAGAGAGATGAGAAGAAGCAATTCTTCGTTGTGGCTCCTTAGTTGTTCATTGATTGCTTTCTCATATGTGCCTTGACTGTGGGGCTACAGCAGACTGAGTAACCCCTTGCTCAAGCAAGCGACCTTGGGCTCAAGCCGGTGAGCATTGCTCAAACCATATGAGCCCGCGCTCAAGCTGGAGACCTCAGAGTTTCGAACCTGGTCTTCCACTTCCCAGTCCAATGCTCTATCCACTGCGCCACTGCCCCGTCAGGCCCCTCTCCTTTTCTTGACACATGTGATACAAAACACACATGGGCTTCATTTTTCCCATTATCTGTGATCTCTACATCTAAGAACACCTCTCTCCCACCTGCTTATCTCAGATAAATGTTAGGAAAAAACACCACTGAAATTAAGTATTTCACATTTAGGTATGAATTAATCAGGCTACCAACTGGTAACTTCAGGTAGCTAATTTTCAGATTACTTTCTACTGTTTTTCTTACTCTTATCTCTGATCTTTTATTCTTATCTCTGATTTTTATCACAATAGATATCATAGATATTGGGTGGTATTTTCACAGTGTCTAGAGTCTAGAGGAAGGTTATAGACAACCTTTGTAATTACAAGTTATTGAGAGCTTGCCAGTTGAGAACTGCCAATCATCTTTCACATACCACAATCACAGAAAAAAGAGAAATCTTCAACAGTCACCACAGAGCAGACAACCTAGGAAAGCTAATTATAAACCAAAAGCTACGTTGGAAAAAAAGAAAAAAGAAAAACAGCCAGAGCTTGTCAAAACTGGGTGCTCCTTAGAATTCCTGCTGGAGACTCAGTATCCAGGTCCACACCTACGTCCCAATCAAAATAAGTCCAAGGCTCTGTAGGAGGGGCCAAGCCATTCAGAAGTTTTAAAAATATTCCCCAGGTAGTTACCATTGTCCAGTATAGAGAACTAGTGCCAGGAGTGTCAGAGTTAGTCCTACCTCTAAATCCAGTCTGGTACAAATGATAATTCCTCCTCGTGGGTGTTATGAAGACCCTGGCCCATATTCTTTAACTATAGACATCTAGTTAATTTCCCCACCAGATCAAACCTATCTTTTTACCTTTCTCTTTGCACCTTGATTAAAATTCAGTCCCCCCTTTAATCCTTAGCAAACCCAATCCACCGATTTAATTTTTGTTACTATTTGGTTTTGTTTTTTGTTTTTCTTTGTATTTTTCTGAAACTAGAAATGGGGAGAGACAGTCAGACAGACTCCCGCATGCGCCCGACCGGGATCCAACCGGCACGCCCACCAGGGGGCGATGCTCTGCCCACCTGGGGCGTTGCTCTGCCAGGACAGAGCCACTCTAGTGCCTGGGGCAGAGGCCAAGGAGCCATCCCCAGCGCCCGGGCCATCTTTGCTACAATGGAGCCTCGCTGCAGGAGGGGAAGAGTGAGACAGAGAGGAAGGAGAGGGGGAGGGATGGAGAAGCAGATGGGCGCTTCTCCTGTGTGCCCTGGCCGGGAATCGAACCTGGGACTTCTGCACCCCAGGCTGACGCTCTACCACTGAGCCAACCGGCCAGGGCCTGTTACTATTTGTTTTGAGTCAGAACTTCTTTAGAATAAATATAGCTATGTAAAATTATTACATTTGAAATATGTTCAAGTCACAAAATAATGTTCTTTTTCCATGTTCTATTCATTTTTGTGATTGTTTTACAAGTGAAAGACAATTCCTCAGGACAGTCGTGATAACAGAACTCTCCTACCCTAAATAATACAAATTCACAATTGATAGTGCATCCTCAGTAGTTTCAATGATGTTACAAGAAGGGACAATGGGAACAGAGTAGTGGGGAGAAGAGGCAGGGCTGATGGGGGGCATTTTAAAGTAAAAATTGCTCCAAGTGGCCCAGTTTTCAGTTATTGTAATGACAGATCAGGTCGTGAAGGTGTTCTCAAGTGGTCAATCCAGCAGCTTTCTTAGTTTAAAATATAGCCCTAGATCACGGCCCTGCACATGCTGGACTTGTCTTGGGGCAAGCCTGCAGTTGCAGTCATCTGTCAGAGTGAAATTCTGCCCATTCTCAAAATATCATGTCTTTTTCATGGCATTAGGTCAGGTTTCACTGGAGAACAAAAATGAAAGGATGATTTAATGTCCCCAAACTAGGGATGCAGAGTCACAGCTATTAAATTTTAAAGACCAAGTCCTATGGTGGGTTTCATCTGTTTTAAGAGACAAGAAGTGAGAGTTCAAGACCCCAGCCTAACTTCAATTTATGATTCCAAATAAATAGGAGCACTTGATTTTTTAAATAGTACTGCACACATTACCATAACAAAAGCCTCAACCCTGAAGTAAAGTAAGTAAACTAGTTCCTATGACTATGATGGTGTAGATACCCTAACACCATGTCTATTCCCTTTCCAAGATTCATTAGAAGCTATGAAACTAAATATTCACCATCTTATCACTTGCATCTAAAGATAGCCATGAACCACAAGCAACAAACTGCTAGAGGGAGTCTGAAAGAGATTCAACTGGTAGCTTTCTTTTCCTTTCTTGTGGCCTCAGATGATGCCTGAAGAGCTGTCAACTTTTAATCAGAAAGAAAAGATCTGGAGAATGACAGAGACACCAGCCAGTCCTGATATTACTGACATGTCAATTCAAAGCCCAAAGGAGTCTACCTCCAGATACCTTGTTATATAAAATGTACTAAGGCCACAGTGAGCTGGTTATTCTGCTACTCTCAATGAATGCATACCAAACTGATACACGCCCTCAACAAAACGGATTCTTTAAAGTTTATATTTCTCTCATCATTAACATTTCCAGTGTTGAACTGGTAAATATGTAATAGCTAACTGCCCCAAAAGAAAAAGGCCCGATAAGTAGCATTTACTGATTTCTGCAGTATAAATAATCCCATCGTGGAAATTTAAAACGAGCCCATGTAAGCCAGTTCCAGTTCATCACTGCACACTTCCGTAATAACTGACCACATTTTCCCACAACTATTTGAGTACATTAATGGAACTTTCAATTTCATTATAAAAGAGAAAAGAGTTTCTATAGAGAGGAATTTAGAGCTCAAAATTACTGACTTGACAAGATAAATTGGCTAAATTTATTAAATTGAAACCAGCTATCAACTTTATGCAAAACTTTAAGTAGACCTTAGAAGTTGTTCTACATCTCAGGCTAAATGTACTCATTAATTCAATATGAAAATGTCTAATTTTCCTCCTTGGAAGAAAGAATAGAATCTAATTCACTATCATGACACAGAATACGTAATAAATAGTTTTGAAAACATTGGTATAATGTTAAATAACTTGCATAAAAACATATTTTAGTTCCCATAAATTTCCATGACTCAATCTGTAACCCAGAATAAGAAAGGAGATGTCTCTAATTTTCTAGTCCTTGGATCTATTTTTTGAAATAAGGCTGTTATCATACCCAATTACCTAGAACAGAAAAAAAAAAAACAACAAAACTTACAATTTAGTGTAACATACTTCAGTAGCTGTTATCTACGAAAAGCGCTCCCTCCAATTTCCTTAGCAAGCTTCTGTGGAGAAGAATCCTTACATATTGAAGCAAAGAAAAATCTCATCACTCGACTTTTTTTTTTTTATTTATCAAAACAGATATTGTACAAACATGTACAATGAATTACCCCATGCCTTCACAGTTATGTAAGAATATAATTTTCCTTCAATGGATAAATACAGTGATTCTTCAAATATTAAATGGCCTAGTAAGAAAATATTTCCAATTGAAACAGTTGGCAGTTATGAAAGAATTTCCCCTCAAAATGTCTTCTGATTTATCTTTGTCTAACTTGATTCTTGATAGTTCCCGAGAATACCTAATTGTTAGTGGCATAGTACTCTCTAAGGGTATAATTTAAGAGTATTAGCTCAAACTGAATAAAAAGTAAGTTTAATTGCATTACATTCTTGTTCTAAATAAGGACAGTGAAAATATAAAAAAATAAGTCAAGTGTGTTTTAAAATAACCATTTAGCCTAACTCATATATTATTCTTCACCATAGGCTCTTTTTAAGTACTGTAGATAGGCAAAATAAAATATATCAAAGTTCTGATATAACAATCTCCCACAGTTGAAATTTGTAATAAAATATGTAGTCTATTAATGCAAAATTGACGGCAAAATATTTTATTATAGCAGACTACAACATCAGACCAAGAATATCTTTTTTTATACCTTCTTTTAAAGGAAAACTGCTTAGCTAATATTCTTCCAAAGAAAATTCCTTAATTTATTTTAGTGTTCAAGAGGTTAAAAAAAATCTTTCACAACACAAATCCATAGGTACACTTTATTCAATTATTCATGTATTATTCTATGCCAGTAAAACATCTAAGGATATGCCAGCAGATGCCAGATGGATAAAACCACAAAAAAAAATGTCAAAAGAAATCAGGGCTAGTTAAATGTACATCTGGTTTAAAAAAATTAACAGCACGGGGCTATTTATGGTACACTGAGCTATTTCTAATTACAGGAAAGCACACCAAATCAATAAGAGATCAAGCGCCTGTATCTGTGGTACCTAAAAAGAAAAGACAGATGTAAATATACTGTATTGAAATGCTTTTAAATGCTGAGATCTTACCTTGAAGATATTTAAAATTTATAACTGAAAGAGTGGAATGTTTTGGTTTGGGTTATTTTGTAACAATAGTTTTCTCCCAAGGCATAAGAATTCTCTCATGGGTGGTACCCACATAAAGTTTACTGAGGTCCTGTATATAAACCATAGTCATGTCAAAGTATTACCCTTTGCAAAAAATGAGCAGTTGTAATGAGAAAAAAATTAAAGGATACTCAAAGTTCCACATTTTTGTGACTTCTCATCAAATGATGAACCAAACCCATTGTATAAAAATCAACCTATCGCCTGACCAGGCGGTGGCACAGTGGATAGAGTGTTGGATTGGGATGCGGAGGACTCAGGTTCGAGACCCCAAGGTTGCCAGTTTGAGCGCAGGCTCATCTGATTTGAGCAAAACTCACCAGCTTGGACCCAAGGTCGCTGGCTCGAGCAAGGGGTTACTCATTCTGCTGTAGCCCCACAGTCAAGGCACAGATGAGAAAGCAATCAATGAACAACTAAGGTGTTGCAACGAAAAACTGATGATAGATGTTTCTCATCTCTCTGCGTTCCTGTCTGTCCCTCTCTATCCCTCTCTCTCTCTCTCTCTGTCTCTGTAAAAAAAAAAAAGAAAAAGAAAAGAAAAATCAACCTATGGAATTTTGTATGTTATAATAATTATCCTGTGTCAATATTTAAGCGAGACTTCCACTTAAATTGTAGTGTAAGGTACAATCTCCAATAATGCCACTAAAAATATAATTAATCACCTTAGGTCAAGTCTATTTATATAAAACCCCTCTTGCCATGTAACTAAGTCTAGAGACAAACTTATACGTATATGAGAGAAGGGGGAAGAGAAATAGGAATTGCCTGTGTAAAAACTTCTTAGGTTAGCCTTTTTTTGGCATCACAGTTACCACGTTATTTTTTGCCTCCCATAGCAATTGGCTCCAAAAAGAATTTATTAAAGCAACCACTGCTCACCTTCAATATTAAAGCAAAATCAAAACCTAAAAAATAATACAAAATAAAATTCCTGATTTCATAGAGGTACAGAAACTAAAATATTTACAGCACATTGAATTTTATTTTATATTTTATTTAATGGCCTATAAACCTTCACAGGGAATAATTTATCAAATAGATAAAGGCAGACTTGGAAAATTAAGAGAACTTTGTTGGATCTATCACTCAAGCCCTCCTCAACGTTTTTGAGTTCTAACACAAGCATAAGTTCACAAATGTGAAACACACATACAATTAAATCACTGCATTTTAGAAAGTAACTCTCAAGAATAACATCTAATACAGAATCCAAAGATATACTAAGGTAGATTGAATTTTCTTTAGGGATGGAATTAAACTAGCCATTTCCAAAAAACACATGAAGTCCCATGATTTTCAGTCATTTTGATTAGCTTAGTTTTTAGAATGATTTTATAGTCTTTTTCTTCTCTCATGCGCTGACAAGTGGCGAAGTAGCACAATGGTAAACAGAATTGTAGAATTAATCCTTAAATTAACGCATTTTTTCCAAAATAATATTTTGCAACAGATTTCAGATTTATTTCTGCATATTTCAGATAATTATAGCTAAAACGCTACTTTCTAATAAAACATATAAACAATAGAAATTTAAACTACGTATGAAACTCCCCAATGCGTTTTTTAAGTTATTATTTTCAGGAAATTACTTAAAGCCAATTCTATTATCCTAGGTGCTGAATAAAGACATTCCATTTTAAACAGCTTATTTTCAAAATTTGAAAACATGTTACGTTATTAAAGGGATGAGAAAAAAAAGTGTGGTTTTCAAATCGCAAATAAATATTTCTCACAGGCACTGTCAGACACCATTGGTTTTGACTTCTAGGCATCATTACCAACATATATAGTACTTGGGAAAAGAAATCCTTCCCCACAATCTTCTGAACTCTTCCATGGTATGTAGTTTATCCAATACCTGTGTCTCTTACTCTTATTTTTTCTTTTCGACTGTGACAGTTCCTTAAATGTCACTTGAGAAATACGCGTGGGCTCTGAGTTTACCTCTGTTCTCTTAAGAATTCAACAATGTACATAAAGAAACCTAGAATGTTGTTATTTTGCTGTCCACAATTTGGTGAATTTACAAGGGCCAAAGGAGCGGGATTCAAACAGCTGAAACTTCATCCTTTGGGGAAACTTTAACAGCTGTTTCCATTTCCAGCTTTAAAGACCTATCCTGGTTTACAAGTGTTGGCATATGTAGGCCAGACTACCAACACGAGAAGATTCACTGCAAATGAAATTTACTGGGGGGGGGGGGGGTGACACTACTGGAAGCGCTGCAGAAGCCGTACCCTTTTCAGTCAGGCTGTTTTACTGGTTTTCAACGTATAGTTATGCTCCAAGCATAAAAGCCTTCGGATCACCCGTCCCGCCCCCCCCCCCCAATCGCCACAACATTTTCCTTCAACACAGATGTGAAGGGAGGTGAAACTTCTCCGATTTCTTAACTCTGCACTTGGCCACACCCTGACGAGGCAAGTCTCCTACCCACGACCCATTCCTCTCCCTGAAAGGCTAAGAAAACGTGTTTTGAGTCGGTTTCTTTCTTACTTTACATTTAATTTTTAAAACACGTGATCATCCTAGAATAAAACTGATACCTATTAGCTTTGTTTAAAAAAAAAAAAAAAATTGCCCCCAGCAACATCTATTTAGCCTGCTAAGAAAACTTGAGTTGCTGCTTCTCCGGAGAGCCGCACTCCCTTCTGCCTCCCCTCGGACGCGCCCTGCGTGGTCCTCCGCCCTCAACACGCGCCGGGCGCCGTGACAGTCCCCTGCTGTGCCTCTGCTCAGCGCCACAACTTTCCGAAACCACGCGCTAACTTCCAGAGAGAGAGAGAGAGAGAGAGAGAGAGAGCACAGAGTGGCGGGTACGCAATCCACCCCCACACCCCAAAGCAAGGAAGCGAGGTCCTACCAGCGCGGCTCCTGATGACGTCGGTGAATCGGTCCCCAGCAGCATCCTCCCGGGTCTGCTCCGGACCCCCCGGCTGCGCCATAGCCACACGCTGCCCCACGCCCTAAACTTTGGGAGGCAGGTGGGTCGGCGCGGTCCGTCTGCCACTCTCCGGAGCAGGTAGCCGGCTGGGGGAGCTGGTGCGTGTGGGCGTGTTTATCTGGTCCTCCGGCCTCGGCCACGGAAATAGGGATGCGCGGGCGTGGGGTGGGGGTGGGGAGGACCGTAAGCAGGAAAGCAGAGAAACACCGACGGCACCTGGGTTGCTCGGGAGGCGTGCGTCAAAACGCCCAGCCCGTCCTCGGAGAGGAGGAAACAGGTGCTGTTCCCAGCTCCCGACTCTCAAAGAGAGTGGGCGGGGCCTGGAAGGTGAAAGCTGAGGAGGGAACTCGTGGTCAATAAATCCACAAGCAAGTTGGAGACTCGCGTTTCCACGCTGCGCAGAATCGATGCAAAAACAGGAGCAATTAAGAGAGCCGGTTGCCAAAATCAGCACATGAGGTCATGAATGATTTAGCGTTGCCACTAGATGACTACACTGAGGGGAAGAGTCACTTGCTTGAGATAGCTGGGTCGCTTACACGTGTGTTCCCCCCGTTGCATCCTGACTTGAGTGCACTGACCAAAAGTGGGGAACATAGCCCGGGCAGAATCATATTCCTGAGAAGATTTCGCCAAAGCTACCCACCCTTCCTTCAGTGTGTATATTCACTGTGTCTGCCTCTTCCATCTCTTCCTCCCACCACTGAGGCTAGAATTAGATTGGACTATAAACAGCTCATATGACTTTATTTTCTAAAAATTTCATAAGTGACTTTCATTTGGTGAGTATCCTTACTCCCCTGCCCCACCCCAGCCCTACACACGGACGATTCATCCCTGCACTTTTTGCAGTAGCCCAGTAACCGTAAATCCTGTCCACCACCTACCAATGAAAAATTAACTTTACAAGAACTTGGCAAGAGGCCTAGCAACAGCTAAGGAATTTCTTTCGTGTTTTTGTCTCCATTTTCATTCAAAGTACATTTTTATCCTCTTCTAAAACACAGGTTCTCAACCACTGCTAAACAGTGGAATCATCGGGGGAGCTTTACAAAACCTAATACCTGGTTTCTACCCCTGGTGTGATGACTAATTGGGTTCTCACCTGGGCATGGGGGTTGCACAAAGCTTCCACCGGATTCTGAGATTCCGGTATTCCGATGGGCAATCCACTTTGAAAAACATTGTGATAAGGGGAATAGGGGGGAGGGGGGGATGCATTGGGGCAACACTAGAATCTACATAAACACAATAAATTAAAATCAATTTAAAAAAGGACTTATAAACAGTCAACGGGGTGCCTTCATCAAGACAATTTTATCAGTAACCCTCTTCCATTCACATTATAATGCCTTAGAATAAAAACATATTATTTTTGCTGCCCTATCTCCCATTGCCAGGACATTTTTTATTCAGTGGATAATTTATTTTGACAAAAAAAATGTAGTAGTTAGGCTTAGCTCCAGAATTCGGTTAGATTACACAGAGAGCAACTCTTCAGCCTGAGGAGTTATTCCTATTGAAAATCTGTCTTTGTTGTTTGCAGGCAGACCTTTTGGGTTTCCCAAGACTGTTCCTTTTAGATGTTTTCTAAGGAAGTTCTCTTTCTAAAAAGTTCACCAAGTAGGAAGTATTCAGATATATAGTACAGCTCCTATTTCAGAACAAAATTAAAGTGTCAGAATTGTCCAGAAAAGTTTATTTTTTAAATGACAAAGGTTGGGTCATGCTGTATTTTATATCACCATGCTACTATAATCAGAACAGTATGATATTGGTACAGAGACAAACAAAATGGTGGAACAGAATAGAGTCCAGAAACAGATCCAGCCAAAGTGAAAGCACTAAATATCACTTTTCAATTCAGTAATTAAAAATATAAATGGCCTGACCTGTGGTGGCGCAGTGGATAAAGCGTCGACCTGGAAATGCTGAGGTTGCCGGTTTGAAACCCTGGGCTTGCCTGGTCAAGGCACATATGGGAGTTGATGCTTCCAGCTCCTCCCCCCTCTCTCTCCTCTCTAAAGTGAATAAATAAAATTAAAAAAAAATTTTTTTTTTAAATAAATGTAATTCATTTTTAATAATATTATATAATAAATATATACTGATGATGTTTTCATAGATTCCTGTAACTTAAACTATATAAAAATAAATTCCATATAGATTAGAGACCCATATCTACAAAATAACCAAATAAAAGAGAAATCTATAACAGTTTAAGTTATAGGGACATTCTTCAACCAAACACTAATCCCAGATGACATTAAGAAAAAAATTGTTGGCCCTGGCCTGTTGGCTCAGTGGTAGAGCATCGGCCTGGCATGCAGGAGTCCCGGGTTCGATTCCCAGCCAGGGCACACAGGAGAAGCGCCCATTTGCTTCTCCACCCCTCCCCTCTCCTTCCTCTCTGCCTCTCTCTTCCCCTCCTGCAGCCGAGGCTCCATTGGAGCAAAGTTGGCCCTGGCGCTGAGGATGGCTCCATGGCTTCTGCCTCAGGTGCTAGAATGGCTCTGGTCGCAACAGAGCAACACCCCAGATGGGCAGAGCATCGCCCCCTGGTGGGCGTGCTGGGTGGATCCCAGTTGGGCGCATGTGGGAGTCTGTCTGACTGCCTTCCCGTTTCCAACTTCAGAAAAATACAAAAAATAAAAAAGAAAAGAAAAGAAAAAAATTGTGATTTTCAACTACATAAAAACTCAAAAGTTCTATAAAGCCAAAGACATTATAATAAAGTAAAAAAGCAATCAACTGAGAGAACCTTTAAAGCATCTATAACAGACAAGGGCTTAATACCTAATAAAATTGATTTAAAAATGGCAATTAACCCAATCAGAAAAAGCAATGAATATGTGACCTGAACAGAAGATCCACAAAACAGGAATGCAAATACAAATACATTTATGAAAAAGTATCAACTTTCTCATAGTAAGGAAAAGACAAAAGGAGATAGTATTTCTTGCTCATCAGATAAAATAAAGAATAACAGAAGAAACAACAGTTAGTGCTGGAGAGGGAGTGAGAAAAAAGCAATCATATCCCCTACTGGGTAAATATTGACAGATTTTTAAGAAAATAGCCATGTAAATGTACATAATCTGATGTCCATTAATTCCCATAAGAATCTGTTTTACAGAAATAAAATCACCAATATGTAGATATATGTAGTTTATTATTATTATTATTATTAAAGACTTCTTATAAGAACACAGTCCTTGAAAGCAACCTAAATGACTTTCAAGTGGGAACTCATTGAAGCAATTATATTAAATCAAACAATGGGAACTTATGCAGCTACTTAAAAAAAAATAACATGATGTGTACCATAAGAGAGTAGCTTCATGACCTTGGGCTGACTTTTTTTTTTTTTTTAAATAGGACATAAAGGCACTAAGCTTAAGGAGAAAAAATTGGCATATTCATTAAAATGAGAAATTCTAGGCCCTGGCCAGTTGGTGAGAGTCAGCCTGGTATGTGGAAATCCCTAGTTCAATTCCCATTCAGGGTACATAGGAGAAGGGACCATCTGCTTGTCTTCCCCTCCCCCTTTCTCTCTTCCTCTCCCACAGCCATGGCTCAAAGGGTTCAAGCAAAGTTGTCCCCAGGTGCTGAGGATAGCTCCATGGCCTTGCCTCAGGCACTGGAAAAAATACCTCGGTTGCCAAGCAACAGAGCAGCGGCCCAGGCAGGCAGAGTATTGCCTGGTAGGATGCTTGCCAGGTGGATCCCAATCGAGGCACATGTGGGAGTCTGTCTCTGCCTCCCTGCCTCTCACTTAATTAAAAGAAAAGGGAAAAAAAAAAAGAAATTCTATACCCTGGCTGGTTGGCACAGTGGTAGAATGTCAACGCGGCATATGGAAGTCCTGGATTTGATTACTAGTCAGGGCACACAGGAGAGGTGATCATCTGCTTCTTCCCCCCATTTCCCTCCCCCTTCCCTTTCTCTTCTCCTTGCAGAGTCATGGCTCAGTTGATTCAAATATCTTGGCATCTTGACCCAGGCACAGAGAATGGCTCCATGGAGCCTCTACTTCAGGCACTAAAAATAGCTTGGTTGCAAGCATCAGCCCAGATGGGCAGAGCATCGGCCCCACATAGGGGTTGCTGGGTGAATCCCTGTTGGGGTGCATGTGGGAGTCTGTCTATCTCCCCTCCTCTCACTTAAAAGAAAAAGAAAAGAAAAAAATATTCTATTCATCAGAGTACCTCAGTAAGAGACTAAAAAAGGACATCACAGATTAGGAAATGATATGTATGTATGAAAAATAAAAAAACTACTAGTCCCCAAATATACAAAGTACTCATATAGATCAATATAAATCAATGAAAAAGAAGCCCAATTTGAAAAAAGTGAATGAAACCTCAAATAAACGTTTCATCAGAGAGAATATTCAAATAACCATAAAAATATGAAAAGATGATAAACATTGCAAAAGCATCACAATATTAAAATTTAAATCATAAAACAAAACAGCTAAACACCCATTATAATGGCAAATGCCAAAATAAAACAACAATAAAACTGAAAATACTAAACATTGATGAAAATGTGGTGTGATTGGAATTGTTATACTTTGTTTACAGGAGTGAAAAATATATACAACCTTTTTGAAAACCATTGGCAGAATTTATGCCAAAATTTATACATCCTGCTTGACACAAAAATTTCAACTTTATGTATATATGTATATTCCCAACAAAAGTAAATTCTACCTGCATCAAAGACAGAAACAATAATAGCAGCATTTCCCATAATAGCCAAATTACAAAACAAAACAAAACAAACCAAAAACACTTCATATCCGTTAACAATAAAATTGATAAGAATATATGGCTACATTCACAGAAATGAATACTATATAGTAATGAAAATAGACTACTGCTACATTCCATAGCTTGTATGGATTTTACAGACAAAATTTGAGTGAAAGAAACCAAACCCTACAGGTACATATTCACTGATTTTATTTATGTAAGGGTTAAAAGAAGGTAAAAAGAAGTTATGGTGATAGAAGGTAAAACTGGTTCTCTTCACAGGGAATCAGTGACTAGGACCAAAGCAAAAGGGAAGGTTTAGAAATTCTTGTAACGCTCGTATCTTGTTTTGTACAATAAATATACCTGTTGTTCATTTTGTAACAATTTATTAAGCTGTGCATTTGTAATACATATATTTTTATTTATGTATATTTCCATATGAAATTTTATTTAAAAATTAGCATGGGTTAAAATTACATGTAAATATGTTCAAATACGCCAGGAAAATATTTTTATATGGAATAAGCAAATTGTAGGTTAATGTTTATAGTGTGTCATTAACAAAATAAACTATATGACTGTATATACTCTTTGCATAAGCAGCCATAGAGAAAGATATGTATGAACACATAAAAGGGAGACTATGGCATTTTTAAAATGAAGCAAGATTTTGGGAACTTCTGAAATGGTTAAGCTTTGAAAGACTGAGAGAATAGGTAGATAAAAATACTGCTCGTTATTTAATTCTAATACAAACATCTACAAAAGTTAGTTTGAAGTCTGTGTGGAATCTCCTGTGTAGATTAGATTTTTAAAAGTATATTAAAAATAAACCAGTACAATCTTTCTTCTCCCAAATTTTATTGTTATTTACTTCAACAAATATAAAAGACTTAGCATTTTCTTTGTCAAAAAACTTGAGGTTAGAAAGTCTAGAATACCTCTCGCTAGATGAGCCAGTTATATCTAGATGACTGCTTAAATGCCCATAGAAATTTCATTTATTGATTTTATTTTTTTTTAGAGAGAGAGGAATGAGAGAGAGAGAGACAGAGAGAGAGAGAAGGGGGAGGAGCAGGAAGCATCAACTCCCATATGTGCCTTGACCAGGCAAACCCAAGGTTTGGAACCAGCGACCTCAGTGTTCCAGGTCGAAAACCTCAGAATCATTGATACGTAAAGACACATGTAGCCCCATGTTCATAGCAGCACTGTTCACAGTGGCCAAGACATGGAAACAACCAAAAAGCCCTTCAATAGAAGATTGGATAAAGAAGATGTGGCACATATAAACTATGGAATACTACTCAGCCATAAGAAATGATGACATTAGATCATTTACAGCAAAATGGTGGGATCTTGATAACATTATACGGAGTGAAATAAGTAAATCAGAAAAAAACAAGAACTACATGATTCCATACATTGGTGGAATATAAAAACGAGACTAAGAGACATGGACAAGAGTGTGGTGGTTACCAGGGGTGGGGGGAGGGAGGACGCAGGAGGGAGGGAGGGAGAGAGTTAGGGGGAGGGGGAGGGGCACAGAGAAAACTAGATAGAGGGTGACGGAGGACAATCTGACTCTGGGCGAGGGGTATGCAACATAATTTAATGACAAGATAACCTAGACATGTTTTCTTTGAATATATGTACCCTGAATTATTAATGTCATCCCATTAACATTAATAAAAATTTATAAAAAAAAAAAAAGAAATTTCAGATATTTTTACTCAAAGTATTGTTTCAAGTAAAGGAACTCCATGAGCCTGTGCTCAACTTTCAGTTACTGTACACCAGAAAGTATTTGCAACTACAAAACAAAACAAAACAAAAAAACAGACATTCAAATAATATTGTGTCAAAGGGTTTCAAATTATTGGCTAAAGTCATTTATTTTATGAACTGCCCAACTAGAATATGAACAACATAGTATGATTAACTGAAACTCCATCACTTAAATTCTGAATAGGTCATGGAATCCTAGAAGCTCTCAAACATTGCACATTCCTATTATAATAAAAATAATCATTTCATGTCATTTCATGTAGTTTCCTTTAGGACAAAATACTAAAATATTTTTGATGTATATTTTATATGCTGTCATCACTTTTATATAGAGGTATATTGATTGAAAAGGAGAATTTTAATTAATCTACATGGCTATTGGGTGGGTTTTCTCTTAACTCACATATTTTAGAAAACACAGTTTGAAATAAGTGCATATTAAGAATGCAGAGAATATTTTTCGTTTAGGAGACTGGAAGTTTAGTTCATACATTCAGATTCCTGTGTGGACTCTGAAAAAATTTTAAGAAACATTTCCTACATAATCAAGGGTAATTTGAATCACCACACTTTCTCATTCTTTCAAACCTTTTTTTTTTGTTTAGGGATTTCTTTGAAAAATTTGTTACTAGAATTATCTAAATTAAAGCATTCTCTTCTCATATGTCTTCTTAAATTTTTTTTAGTGAGAGAGGCAGAGAGAGGGACAGACAGGGACAGACAGACAGGAAGGGAAAGAGATGAGAAGCATCAATTCTTCCTTGCAGCTCTGTGGTTGTTCATTGATTGCTTTCTCATATGTGACTTGACCAGGGGGCTACAGCAGACTGAGTGACCCCTTGCTCAAGCCAGTGACCTTGGGCTCAATCTGGTGACCCTTGCCCAAACCAGATGAGCCCACACTCAAGCTGGCGACCTCGAGGTTTCAAACCTGGATCCTCTGCATCCCAGTCTGATGCTCTATCCACTTCACTATCGCCTGGTCAGGCTATTTTTAATTTTTCAATTACAGTTTATACTCAACACCATTCTGCATCAGCTTCAGATGGCAAAGTGGCCAGAAAATCAAGAAAATCAAGTACTTTGGAGAGTGGTCCCCCCACTTCCCCAAACACCCACCTGGCCCCATACATAGTTATGAACAAAATAAACAAAATAGAAACAGATTAATAGATACAGAGAACAGACTGACAGCGGTCAGAGGGGAGGACGATAGGGGGCTGGTGAAAACGTGGAGGGATTAAGTAGTACAGACTGGTAGTTCAGAATAGTCATACAGATGTAGATTATAGCATAGATAATATAGTTAAATTGGTTAATTTTAAAAATGTGTCTTAAGTTATTGTCCAAATCTGCCTCTTAATCACACTGAGCCTCATTTTTCCTTTATCTATGTGGCAGATTGCATTTCAAAAAATTACAACAACAATAATTTGGCTCTATATATTCTACCAGAACCTTGGCACTACCCAGTCAAGAAGTATGGTCTCTTTTCCCTTGGAACTGGGGAGGCCTTGGTGACTGTGTCAGTGAATTTCACTTGGCTAAAGTATGCTGGATGACTTCCAAGGTTAGGTCATAAAAGGTGTTAAAGCTTCTACCTAGTTATCTCTTTTGGGATACTCATACATGGACCCCAGCCCCCGTGTGGTGAGGAGCCAAGCAGCCACATGGAAAGGCCACATATAGTTATTCTGACCACAAGCGCAGTAAAAGTCACAACTAACAGAGAGTGTCAACTATCAGACATATAAGTGAGGAAGAAGTGAGTCTTTAGATATTTCCAGCCCTCAGCCTTTGAGTCACTACATATGATATGTGGAAGAGAACAGCTGTTCTTGTTAAACTCTGCCCAAATGTTCAGATTTATGAGCAAAATAAATGCTGTCATTGTTGTAAGCCACTACATTTTTTTATATAATTATTTTTTAGTTTTTTTAATTACAGTTGACATTCAATATTATATCAGTTTCAGGTATACAGCACAGTGGTTAGCTACCAATTTGTACTTCTTAATTCCTTTCCCTTTTCCACCCAGTCCCCTAAGCCCCCTCCCCTCTGGCAGACCTCAGTCTGTTCTCTGTATCTATGAGTCTGTTTCTATTTTGTTTGATTCTTTCGTTTTTGGTTTTAGATTCCACATATAAGTAAATGATATGGTATTTGTCTTTCTCTGTCTGACTTATTTCACAAGGCACAATACTCTCTATGTTCATCCATGTTGCAAATGGTAAGATTTCACTCTTTTTAGGTTAAGCCACTACATTTTGTGGTGGCTTGTTATGTAGTAAAACATTACCAATACAATGGGTAAAGTGGAAACATAAGGCATCAGAAATGAAGGATTAATGGAATACTGTATGTGAGAGCAGTTTTGTTTGTTTTTTTAGTTGTGAAATGCTATAAATATAAGGAATCATCATTTATTTCATGCCTCTTTATAACTTACAAAAATAGGACACATAAGGCATACACATAAATATTTGGTAAGAGCCCTATAAATGGTTTAGCAAGGTGCAATAGGAAACTATATACTATAAATGGAGAGAGACAAATTCTGTACATGACCAATATTAAGTATGAGAGTTTCTACAATCAACTCATATCTCTCTCCATTGTACATATATATTTGGATTTGTATTCAAATTGTTTATCTCTACATTATCTAAAACTGAACAAATTTGATGTGTGACAGGAAGTTACGTTTTTCAGACACTGGAAAAGTATCCTCTGTAAATATATAGACAACTTCTTCAGTCCTATGGTTTTAAACAGTGATTTCCCAACTATAACATTTCCCCTGAAATCTAAACGTGTGATTGAACTGCCTACACCATTTGTCCATTTAGATATCGAAAAGCAATTTCCAGATCTTGACTGCCCCCATTTACCCATCAATAATTTTCTCTTTGCCCATCTCAGTTAATAGTTCTATCATTTACCTAGTCGCCCCAAACCTAGGTGTCATCTATTTTTCTGCAACACCACATATCAATCCTCCTCTCACATGCCGCATCAATCTATTAGCAAATTCTGTGAGCTTCACTTTCAAAATATACCTTATATTGTGAATTTCCAGGACATCTATCACCTTACTCTAAGTCACTATCTTATATCATCTGATCACTGCAATTAGCTTCAGAGGTATTCTCTGTGTTTCTGCTCTTGCTCCATGACAGACATGTTTCAGACAATAACCAGAGTGATATTTCAAAAACATTTAGCAGATCACATTACATTCATTCTTAATTCTTCCCATGGCTTCTCATCACTCTTGGATTGAAGTCCTATTTCTTTGAACATATGTCTTAACCATTCCTTTTCTTCATTTACTCTGTCCCAGCTATAACCATGCCTCATAAAATAGTCCACCCTCAAATATTATGGAATTTAGCCCTGGTCAGTTGGTGAGTAGAGTGTCGGCCCAGAGTATGGCCATTCTGGGCTCAATTCCTGGGTGGGGCACACAAGAGAAGTGACCATCTGTTTCTCTCCTCCTCCCCCTCCCCCTTCTCTCCCTCTTCCCCTCCTGCACCCAGTGGCTTAACTGGTTAGAGTGTCACCCCAGGCATTGAGGATAGCTTGGTTTTTTTGAGCATTGGCCCCAGACAGGGGGTTGCTGGGTGGATCCTAGTGGGGCATATGCAGGAGTCTGTCTCACTATCACCCCTCCTCTCCCTTTAAAAAAATAAATTAAAAAAATAAATAATATATATAATGGGATTTTATTTGTAATGACCTAAATCACCAGAAAAAAAACACATATGATTATTTATGTTGAGAGTGAGGTTATTTTTTTTCAATATCTCATTTCATCCCGCTTTGCTTCATTTTATGTGTGGTTAGTTGTATGTGTACCATAAGAGAATTATATATATCATATATAAGCATATAATATATATCATCTAACAGGGGTCCCCAAACTTTGTACACAGGGGGCCAGTTCACTATCTGTCAGACCATTGGAGGGCTGCCACATACAGTGCTCCTCTCACTGACCACCAATGAAAGAGGTGCCCCTTCCAGAAGTACAGCGGGGGGCCGGATAAATGGCCTCAGGCATGGTGCTCAATGCTAAGTATACAGTGATAAGTAAATATTCCTGTCCTAATGGAATGTTCAGTCTTTTGGGGGAGGTGGAAAGGCATTGATCATATAATCACAGAAATGTAAACTTGTAGCTGTGTCCAGGTGAGATACATGTTGCTTCAGTACCTATAAAAGCAGGTCCTGAATTCTTTGGGGAGAATAAGGAAGGCTTCTTTGAGAAGTTCATTTGAGCTCTGGACATAAGAGGAAGAAAATGATGAATCTCCTTTGAAGACCTTTGTATTGAGCTAATGGCCTATTCATGGCCCCCCTCTGAATATAAAATATCATTCCCATGTCAGTATTACAAAACATGGCTCTTCATCTCTCCTACCTACATCCACCATATCTTTTGTCACTAATGCCTTCTCCATCACTATGAATAGCAGTTTCTCAGCCCACAAGGTTTAATGTCATTCATTTATTCTCACTTTCTCCCATACCTTACATACATGGTGATGGATGAAGACTTGACTTGCTGAGGTGGGGTTGGGGGTGAACACACAAAACAGTGTTGTAGAATTGGGCACCAAAACCTGTGTTGTAGAATTGGGCACCTGAAACCTGTATAATTATGTTAACTAGTGTCACTCTAATAAATTCAATAAAGAATAAAGATAAAAAATTAAAATAATAATGAAAATAAAATATATCCACAATCCAACTACATTTCACCAGCTCCAAAGCTGCTTTGCTAATTTATTTCTTACATTTCTATATGATTGGGGGGGGGGCAGCTGACTCATTAATGAGTCATAAAATTAATATATTTAGTGTCTTGCAAACAACAGTAAAATAGTCATAGAAAATAATCAAATAGGAAAGATTGAAGTGTACAATGTATAGAAAGAGTAAAATTATTTTGTAAAAATTTATTTCAGTGTATCTATACATATATTTGCACATATATACATATGTCTATTTGTATACTTGTATGTATGTGTGAGTACATCCTGATTCTTAAAAAAATTGTTAATAATATGTATCAATTCAAAAATTTTAAAGGTACTGAGGATTCTTCCTGCTTCATCCTTTAGCCTACTGCAGACTATTCTTAAAACATCAATCAGCGGTAGAGCGTCGGCCTAGCATGCGGAGGACCAGGGTTCGATTCCCGGCCAGGGCACACAGGAGAAGCGCCCATTTGCTTCTCCACCCCTCTGCCGCGCTTTCCTCTCTGTCTCTCTCTTCCCCTCCCGCAGCCAAGGCTCCATTGGAGCAAAGATGGCCCGGGCGCTGGGGATGGCTCTGTGGCCTCTGCCTCAGGCGCTAGAGTGGCTCTGGTCGCAACATGGCGACGCCCAGGATGGGCAGAGCATCGCCCCCTGGTGGGCAGAGCGTCGCCCCCTGGTGGGCGTGCCGGGTGGATCCCGGTCGGGCGCATGCGGGAGTCTGACTGTCTCTCCCTGTTTCCAGCTTCAGAAAAATGCAAAAAAAAAACAAACAAAAAAAAACATCAATCAGAGGGATATAATCTATAGACAATTAACTTTCAGTGATGAATTAGTTAATTAAGAGTAAGGCAGATAAAATACTTCCTTATTCAAATATTTAATGGCCTCTTATTTCATAGTAAATAAAAGTCATGTGTAAATCCATGCATTACCTATAAGAGTCACATATTCAGCTCTTGCCTTCTCCCAAATCACTCTCATTCTCACTCACCCAACCCAGTCATCCTTGCTGTTTTTAAAACACTCTCAGCACATACCAACCTCAGGACATTTGTACTTTCTATCTTACTTGCCTAGAAGACACAGCTACTTATATAAATAACATCATGGCTTGGTCCCTCACCTCTTTTAGATATTTGATCACTTTCTCATTGATGTTATTTTGACCTGCCTAGTTAAAATTATTATTACCCTCTCCCCCCCCAAAATACTAACAAAATAAGAAGACAATCCACTCAATGGAAGATCATATTCACCTATATGTCTGATAAGGGGTTAATATCCAAAATTTATAAAGAACTTATAAAATTCAATACTGCAAAAGTAAACAATTCAATTTAAAAATGGGCAAAGGACCTGAATAGACACTTCTCCAAAGAGGACATACATATGGCCAATAGGCGTATAAAATAATGTTCAATATCGCCAATCATTAAATAAAGGCAAATCAAAACCACAATGAGATATCATCTCACACCTGACAGAATGGCTTTCATTAATGAATCAACAAACAACAATTGTTGGTGAGGATATGACACTGTTGGTGGGAATGCAGACTCATGCAGCCACTGTAGAAAGCAGTAAGGCATTTTGTCAAAAAATTAAAAATGGAACTGCCTTTTGACTCAGCTATCCCACCTCTAGGAATATATCCTAAGAATCCCAAAACACTAATTCAAAAGAAGATGTGCACCCCCATGTTTGTTACAGCATTGTTTGCAATAGCCAAGATCTGGAAACAGCCCAGGTATACATCTGTGGACAAGTAGATAAAAAAGCCATGGTACATTTTCACAATGGAATACTATGTAGTTATGAAAAAGAAGGAAATCTTACCTTTTGTGATGGTATGGATGGACTTGGAGATTATTATGGTAAGTGAAATAAGCCAGGCAGAGAAGGGCAAATATTATATGATCTCACTTATATATGGAATCTAATGAACACAATAAACTGTGGAACAAAGTGAAGACAGAGGCAAGGTCACAAGGAACAAATGAACAGTTGTCAGAGGGAAGGAAGAAGAGGGGACAGGATCAAAGAACATGAAGGGGTTAGCCAAATTATATATACATAACACATAGATACAGACAACAGGGTAGCAATAGTCAGAGGGAAAGGGGGGATGGAAGTAGCAGTAAGGGGGAGAGAGGGGATAACATTGGGGTGGAAAGAGACTTTGCATAGGACATGGGGACACGATGCAGTGGGTAGAGGGTGTTATATTGATTGGGACACTTGAAAACATGTCAGCACAATAAATTAAAAATTAAAAAAAAACTACTATCACTCTTCATCACTGCCCAATAGTCCCCATCACTCTTGTCTATTTTGTGTTTCACCATAAAATTTACAACTTTTGACATAATACGCTGTTGAGCAGATAAAATATATTATGCTCACTTTGTTAAAGACGGTGCTGCCCACGAGGAGGCCGTCGCCCAGGTGATATTAATGTGTGTCTCTGTGGGCAGGTAGAATCCTTGTAGCCTGGTGCTTGGTTTTGGGATTAAGCCTTTCCCACCTGTTTTGATGTGGGGTGGTACAATCCCATCATGCCCCAGATAAGTGACTTTGTATTAGAGACTTCCCTATTTTGTATATTGGACTAAAGGTTTGGATTTCTACACTATAAAATAGGGGCAGAACAGGAGCTTGCACTCTTGGTTCCTGGGATGATTAGCATGAGAGAGCAGAGGGAGCAGAGCAGAGAGCAGAAAGAGGCCATGTGGCCAGGAGAAGCAGCCAAGATGGCAGAGTGCTGAGTGAGATGCCAGTTTGTGTAGTGTTTGTATCTGGGATAAGGAAGGAGATGGGGAACTGAGGAGAATAAGGCTGGTGAGCTAGAAACCTTTGATTCTAGGAAACTCGGATAAGTCAGTGGCTTTGTGAGCACTGAATTTGAGTGGGTTTTGGAGCCCAGTGTGTATTTTTTACTTGCCCGCCGGGTGCAAGCTAGAATTAAAGATGACAGCCCATCAGTTTTGGCTCCGTTGTTTCTTTATCGACTGTCTGAATCCAATGCGAACCTGCATGGGCCAGGCTGCTGTGATAGTGGCCCTGGCCCTGGCCACTGGCTTTACATACGCATTTTACTTAATCTGATTATTTTCTGTCTCCTTTGACCCATGATAAAATATAAATGCCATAAAGGTAACAAAGGTAATAGGTATTCCTTTAGGTAATAAAAGTACAGATAATAAACTGTTGAATGGATAGATGGTTGGTTGGTTGGGTGGGTGAATGGATGGATGGACGGATGGATTGATGGATGGATGGATGAAAGGACAAGTGTTCCAAAGATTGGAAATGATACACAAAATAGGTCTCTTGCTAGAGAATAGGACAGAGCATGGAGCATGGCCTAGCCCATGGCTGTAAGAATGAACAAAAAGAATTCAGTGTAACAGAGAGGAGGGAATGAGGTAAGGATTGAGAGTGAGAGAGACCTGGCCAGGGAGGGATTCAGGAGTCAACCAAAAGGGACCAAATCCCAAAACCATGGGAACTAGTCTCCATCTTTAAAGCACTGGAAAACAATTGAAGGTGTTCAAATTTAGGAAAGGGGTGGAAAAGTCAAGAACAGAGGATGTTTCGATGATCTGATTTGCATTTTTTAAAAATAGGGAAGATTATCCATGAATAAGATTCAGGTATTCAAGTGAAAATAACTGTAACAACTCATCAGTTTAATCTAAGTGTCTTATCATTGTTTGGATTCAAAGCAGTTCTAATCACATTTCTGGATTGGTCCTTCTTTTAGGTTTATGATTCATAGGCATTTGAGAAATCTTGGAAATACATACTTCCAGAAATGCTGGAAGTATAAAGATCATGGTGTTATTCAAGAAGACATGTAATATATTTTGAGGTTTATTTTATGCACTCTATTAAATAAGATAAGAGTCAGATGTGATGATTTCAGTTATAAAATTTTCTAGATATTATGAAAGATTACAGCATACTTAAAGCACAGATTGTGGGCTTTGTTGTAAGTTTGTCATCTAAAGAAATTGTTATATTATCCAAATTTAAGTATGAAAGGCTTAGTTTATTTACTAATAATGGAGTGCTTAAAATGTAAAAAAAATCACGACAAATAACTGTACTTTAGATAGAAAATCTTACTAAATTTAACACATACAATTAGCTTTCTAGAGTTAGTACAGAAATAATAAGCTATATTAATGTATGTTTATTGTATTAATAGAGTAATAAATTTTAAAAATCTGATATTTTAATTAAAAATTCTTCCAAATTAAAAAAAGGAATCAACATGTATTCTAATAAATGAGTTTGATTTTTTCATAAACAAATCATTCTAGCAATATCTTTTGGGATATTTCAAAAAACTACAATGGACTTGCAGTAACTTTCAAATATTTTTGACTATGAACTACTGTAAAGAGGTACATTTTACTTCATATAATACACAATACAACACACAAACATATACACAATTTGGGTAAAATTGAATTAAAAGTCTCATGAAACAATAATTACCCTTTTTTTATAAGGCATGCTAATACTTCCCATTGTATTGTACCATGTTCTATTTCATTTTAAAGTAAATATTAGCTACAAACTACTAAATTGATTTTCTAATGCACTTCAATTCATAATGTGTAACACTGTTCTATTCACTAATGTGTGCCTCTGCAAAGAAGCTTTTGGATAAATGTGTATAAACTCCATACAACAAATACTGATATAAAGATAAAACTTCTAATTGTTTTATTTTACCAATATATAAATATTCAGTCAAGTATTTATATTATGTTGATAATATTTTTATGTTGATAATATTTACATGTTGATAATGTATTTATGTTGATAATATTTATGTTGAAACATAAATAGATTTGTAACTGCTGTTCAAACAGCCTCAGCTCAAGGTCATTCATGCCACATTGCAGAAAATTTTTGAAAGACTTTCTTTTCAAATTCTTATTTGGAACTATGTGAATAATGCTGCCTTCTCTATCTGGATGCCAACAATCCTTTCAATCTTTACCCACATTTTAAAATTTTCTATTTTTAACTCTATTCAGGGTAATTAATAAGGAAAATCTCAAATCCTAATTCTAATCCTGCACTATCATAGGCTTGAATAATGGAATATGTTGTGTGACTGTTTTTCCATGTATCTATAGTTACTGTTATGCTGTACATTGTAAGAGTTATTCAAGAGAGTTTAAAAATAGTTGTGTATAAAGGTGACTGATGGGAGGAGTTGATACAAATGAACAGCAACCCAGAAGGAAATTAACTCATCTTATCCAGTAGGGCGTATTATACCTTATCTGCAAATACCTCGGTCCACCATCAATTGGACTAGGTGCAGCAGAGACCATGATTAGCTCCACCAGCAAAAGCAGAAGATCCCACATAAATAGACCACTGAAATCACTCAAGTTTTAATCCTTGATGGTTAAAGAATATTTATAGCTTCTGTTGAATTAAAGGCACATTTTAGACCTAGGTGTGTAACCTAAACATTATTTTTAGATCACAGCAAACTGAGATAGTATCTCTATCCAGCTAGGATATGAAATTCTGATCTCAGGTTGTTGTGATACTGTTTTCTGAAACCTTTTTCATTAGAAGATGAAAAACTGCCATTTCAAACCTGAAATGTGTTTTCAGAGCTACAGGAATTGAAGGCTGACTTTTTTAGTTGTTTGGGGAAATATATAAATATCTGGAAGGATCTTTTAATTTGAAAAATGCAAGGCTTACACCCTCTTCAGAAACAGAAGGATTGAAATGTGCTTTTTCCAAACTTGCAAGGCAATTATCACGTTTCCTTTTGAGAAAAGGTTATTGGCTCTGCATGGATTTAAAGTTCGCTGTATGTGACTTGGTGCTTTTTCCCATGTTCTATGTAGCTTTGAGTTATTTATTTTCCGAAGACGAGGAGCTGAAAAGGAATTGGATTGCCAGAAGGACTTGCGGACAGAATCTTCATCTCACACTGCAACGAACTGCAAATATTAACACTATAGGCTGTTGATGATCAGACACTCGTATTAGCAGAAATGAACATCTAGGAAGAAAGACTGTACCCAGATGGCAATAATCTAATAGAAGATAGCAGTAGCAAGGCAGAAGTGTCGTAGACCAGAATTAAGTAGAGGATTATTGCAGGGTGGGTATATTAGTGTCCTAGGGCTACTGTAGCAATTACCAAAAACTAGGTGGCTTAAAACAGAAAATTATCCTCTCACAGTTGCACAGGTTAAAAATATGAAATCAAAGGCTGACAAAGCTATGCTCCCTCTGAAGCCTGTAGGAAGAATGCTTCTTTGCCCTCTTCTAGCTTCTGGGGGCTGCCAGAAATCATTGGTGTCCCATGGTTGCAGCTACATCTCTTCAATATCTGCCTCCATTGTCACATGGTGTACTCTGTATGCCTCTGTATTCAAATTCTCTCATCTTGTATGGACACCAGTCATTGAAATAGGACCCACTCAAACTGAGTATGGCTGTGTATTAACTCCATTACAACTGCTAAGACCTCATTTCAAAATAAGGTCACATTCCCAAGTATTGGGGAACGTATCTTTTTGAGGGACAAAATTCAACCCGTAACAGGGGTAGGGCGGTAAAAGGCTGCATCAACTTGTCATAAGATAAAAAATAAATTGACTTGTATACCTAATGGAAGTCTGATTTATTTATTCATCCAGTCTACTGAGATTTTGATATGTCATATATACATAAAGGCAGCAAAAATAGAGGCTTATCAAAATGCAAGAGTTTAAAACACAAGTTTGAAATCACTGACGTTCTGAAGCTTAGCCTCCACAAAATATTTATAGAGGCTGTATAGCAGGTACTTCAACAGCTGTCAGTATGAAATCACTTGAAATGAAGCAAGTATAAGTTTCCCAGTAGAGAAGATACTTCTGAGATATATCAAAATATGAATTTGGCCAATGAGAGGTTGCTGGAAAATACCCAAAATCAAATGCTATAGACATATCAAGTTACACTGTAGTAACTGATAATCCAATTAATTTAAAGAAATCAGTACGAAACTAAGAAACATCCATATTTTCATCTTGACTTATACAAATGGTTACATTCTGGTCAGTGCTTTACTATGTGTTTGGAGACTTTTTATTAGAATGAGAGAATAGAACATGTCTAACACATCTACTCTTTTTTTATATAATTTTATTTTTTTATATGGGGCAACATCAATAAATCAGGATACATATATTCAAAGATCAACAAGTCCAGGTTATCTTGTCTTTCAATTATGTTGCATACCCATCACCCAAAGTCAGATTGTCCTCTGTCACCTTCTATCTAGTTTTCTTTGTGCCCCTCTCCCTTCCCCTTTCCCTTTCCCCCCTCCCCCCCCCCATAACCACCACACTCTTATCAATGTCTCTTAGTTTCACTTTTATGTCCCACCTACGTATGGAATAATGCAGTTCCTGGTTTTTTCTGATTTACTTATTTCACTTCGTATAATGTTATCAAGATCCCACCATTTTGCTGTAAATGATCCGTTGTCATCATTTCTTATGGCTGAGTAGTATTCCATAGTGTATATGTGCCACATCTTCTTTATCCAGTCATCTATTGACGGGCTTTTTGGTTGTTTCCATGTCCTGGCCACTGTGAACAATGCTGCAATGAACATGGGGCTGCATGTGTCTTTACATATCAATGTTTCTGAGTTTTTGGGGTATATACCCAGTAGAGGGATTGCTGGGTCATAAGGTAGTTCTATTTTCAGTTTTTTGAGGAACCACCATACTTTCTTCCATAATGGTTGTACTACTTTACATTCCCACCAACAATGTATGAGCGTTCCTTTTTCTCCACAGCCTCTCCAACATTTGCTATTACCTGTCTTGTTAATAATAGCTAATCTAACAGGTGTGAGGTGGTATCTCATTGCAATTTTGATTTGCATTTCTCTAATAACTAATGAAGATGAGCATCTTTTCATATATCTGTTGGCCATTTGTACTTCCTCCTGGGAGAAGTGTCTGTGAAGGCTTTTCCCCTTAAATCAGGAACAAGACAGGGTTGTTCACTCTCTCCACTCTTATTTAATGTGGTACTAGAGGTTCTAGCCAGAGCAATCAGACAAGACAAAGAAATAAAAGGCATTCATATCGGAAAAGAAGAAGTAAAGGTATCACTTTTTGCAGATGATATGATCCTATACATCGAAAACCCCAAAGAATCCACAAAAAGACTACTAGAAACAATAAGCCAATACAGTAAGGTCGCAGGATACAAAATTAACATACAGAAGTCCATAGCCTTTCTATATGCCAACAATGAAACAACTGAGAACGAACTCAAAAGAATAATCCCCTTCACAATTGCAACAAAAAAAATAAAATACTTAGGAATAAACATAACAAAGAATGTAAAGGACTTATATAATGAAAACTATAAACCATTGTTAAGAGAAATCGCGAAAGATATAATGAGATGGAAGAATATTCCTTGTTCTTGGTTAGGAAGAATAAATATAATCAAGATGGCTATATTACCCAAAGCAATATACAAATTTAATGCAATTCCCATCAAAATTCCAATGACGTTTCTTAAAGAAATAGAGCAAAAAATCATCAGATTTATATGGAACTATAAAAAACCCCGAATAGCCAAAGCAATCCTAAAGAAAAAGAATGAAGCTGGGGGCATTACAATTCCTGCCTTCAAATTATATTATAGGGTCACGACAATCAAAACAGCATGGTATTGGCAGAAAAATAGACACTCTGTCCAATGGAACAGAATAGAAAGTCCAGAAATAAAACCACATATATATAGTCAAATAATTTTTGATAAAGGGGCCAAGAACACACAATGGAGAAAAGAAAGCCTCTTCAATAAATGGTGCTGGGAAAACTGGAAAGCCACATGCAAAAGAATGAAACTGGACTACAGTTTGTCCCCCTGTACTAAAATTAACTCAAAATGGATCAAAGATCTAAACATAAGACCTGAAACAATAAAATACATAGAAGAAGACATAGGTACTAAACTCATGGACCTGGGTTTTAAAGAGCATTTTATGTATTTGACTCCAATGGCAAGAGCAGTGAGGGCAAAAATTAATGAATGGGACTACATCAGACTAAGAAGTTTTTGCTCAGCAAGAGAAACTGATAACAAAATAAACGGAAAACCAACTAAATGGGAAATGATATTTTCAAACAACAGCTCAGATAAGGGCCTAATATCCAAAATATACAAAGAACTCATAAAACTCAACAACAAACAAACAAACAATCCAATAAAAAAATGGGAAGAGGACATCTACTCTTTTGATCAAGAAAATATTACTCCTGTTTTCTCTTTCCTCACTCCTTTACAGAGTGGGGCAAAGGTAGGTTTACAGTTGTTCATATAGAAATTATACCATAATTAATAAATAATGATACAAGGATAAACTGTTTCACATACAACTGTAAAGCTACTTTTGCCTTACTCTGTATTGAGTTTATCCTTTTTTTCTTATCTCTGCCTCTTTCTTCCTCCATTCCTTTTTTCATAACTGAGAACAGGCTAGTTTTGCTACAGTAACAAATAAAACCTGACATCTTAGTGGTAAAATAAAACATAGATATTTTTTTTCCTTATATTACATACAAGCATGGGTTGGGAAACTACCAGGGATGCACTCAAAGTGGTGATTTTTAGAAGTCCAAGTTTCTTCCATCCTGTAGGTCAACCATTTAAAGCACATGACTTCCAGGACTGCCATGGTAGATGGAAGAGAGACTATAGATGGTTTGTACAGGTAGTTTTATGGCCAAGCCTGGTAATGACACTTGACACTAACTTAGCTGTTAAGGAGGGTGGGAAATAGAGTCTTATGAAGAAGAGGAAATTTAAATAAAGTGTAATGAACACATATCATGTTTTTTCACACAGAATCCATTCACCCATGGATTTGCTTTGCTTCTTAGTAATTTTTTAGCCCGATATACCAGATAATATTCTGTCCTTTTTACTGACCTTGTGAAAATTATCTATAAAGAATTCAGTGCTTATAGATGTATGTATGAATGAACATATAAAAAAAGAAAGAATGAATATAAACATTTCACATCCATTCTTACTCTAATGTTATATCTTAGTTTATTTAGACTCTTGCCTCTTGTCAATACTAATACAAGAATTGATTGTTAGTATCCTCTAATTCCTTAGGAAAAGAAAAATATCATTTTAGTAGCTATGCTTATAAGGGTTGGGAAGAATAAATAATTTCCCTTTAGTTTGGTTATATCTCAGAAGAAAGGAAAAACTTTTTTCTATGTTCTATCGACTGCCAAGTAATCACCTAAATGCCCATTTACTTAAACTTATACCAAAACCATGATATTAAACAAATTACTCAGTATTCAAATCATTTAATGGGCCATACTTTATTGGAGGCAAGATTGATAGAATCAGAATAAAGAAACATAATAGTATAAAAACAAAATAGTATAAATTACAATATTTGTAAACTCCTATATGTCTGTTTGAGCAGCCTTGTAAAGAAGGCAGGAGTTACACAAACATAAGTACTTAGACATTTTTCAGTATCGTGTCAGTTTTGTCCTGGCCAACAATATAACTACAAAAACTGTATATAGTTGACTGACAGAAATGATATAAAGAAGATCCAATTATGTTCCAAGATAAGCCAAGGACATGACAAGAATTTGAACAAGTAGAATGATGTTCTCAACAAAGATTAAAAACTCAGCTCCTGCTCATCATGGCTACAGACTGGCATTATATTCATATTATAATGAGAAAATTCACATGCTGATGATAGCAATGTAGCTGATGCTAAAGTTCCCACTTGGAGGGGTGTTTGGGGAAAGCAGAGATTTGAGGACTAGAGAAAGGGTGAGATCATAGAGAGATGGTCTTGGGGTTATAAACAAAAGGCAATGTAAGGAGTTTGCCTGCTTAGCAATTTGTTAAGCCCAGCAGAATTTTCTCTCTCTAATCTGGTAGACATCTAAACGAATTAGATATCATATTTTTCACAAGCACTCAACCTTTCCTTCTAGCTGTATGGACAGTATTCATGCCAACTGTATCTTTGAGCTATGTCCTAAACAGACATTTTTCCACATTTATTATACACACGAGGGTCGCTTTAGACATCATCATCACCTCTCATCTGGACTGTTTCTGGAATGACAAGTGGTCCCTCTTTTCTACCTCCAGCTCTCAGTTAACCCCTTTTCATATTTAAATTATGACATGCCACTCCTCCACTTAAAACTCTCTAGTGACTTCTCTTCTCATTGAGCATTAAAAATTTAAAAGCCTTTAGCTTGGCTTAAAAGTTTCTATATGATTCAACATCATATAACCTACCAGAAGTTACTTTCTATTTCTCTATTCATATAGCACTGTACTTAAGCCACACCCTCCTCACTGTGGCCTTCTTCAAAAATGGTAATGATGGGCTTGCCTCAGGGTGTCTACACTGGTTGTTCACTTTACTACAGATATTCTTCCCTTGGATACTTACATAAATCACATTTTTATATCATTATATTACTAACTGTTTAAAAATTTATCATAGAGACCATTTGTGACCACACTATATGAAATAGTAGTTCACCTCTGGCAGTCTCCATCTGTAAAGCCAGTAGCCACGGCCACCATCACAGCTGCCTGGCTCTTGCAGGTGTTCATTTGATTTGGACAGACAGTAATGAAACAACAGAGCCAAGAACTGGTGGGCCATTACCTTTTATTCTAGACTTGTACAGACCAACAAGTAAGAAACAAACTCACGGGGCAACAAAACCCACTCACATGGTCCTCTGGTTCCACAACCAGTAGAATCTTTCTGGTTTTCCTAGAATCAAAGGCTTCACCAGTCTTATTCACCTTTGTTCCCCATCTCCTTCTTTCGGCAGGCCTCCATCTTGGGTGCCTGCCTCCTCTGCCACCACGTGGTCTCTCTCTCCTGGAACAACACAGTCTCTCCTCTTCAAAATGGCCTCTTAGCTCCTCCTTTTAAAACCTTTCTGTGGGACAATTCCTCCCCCAGCACACATTAGCATAACCAAACCCCTTCCCAAGCATGAAGGTAATCAGCCACCCCACATGGGCAGAGCTATTTTTAATTAAAAGTGAGCAAAACCAAATAACACAAATTCTATTTCCCCAACACCATCATACATACTATCCTGTTTATTTTGCTTCATCTTTAGGAGTTACCACAACTTGATATATTTCAATTTTTATATAATTTTATTATCTTTTTATTTTTATTTTTTTAATTTTTACTTGTGTGTGTGTGTGTGTGTAAGAGAGAGAGAGAGTGAGAGAGAGAGAGAGAGAGAGAGAGAGAGAGGAACAGACAGACAGGAAGGGAGAGAGATGAGAAGCATCAACTCATAGTTGTGGCATCTTAAGTTGTTCATTGATTGCTTTCTCATATGTGCCCTGACTGGGCTGAGCCAGTGACCCCTTGCTCAGGCCAGTGATGTTGGGCTCAAGCCAGCGACTTTGGCCTGTAAGCTAGCAACCTTTGGGCTCAAGCCAGTGATCATGAATTTATGTCTGTGATCCTGTACTCTAGCTGGTGACCTCGGGGTTTTGAACCTGAGTCCTCAGCATCCTCGGCTGATGCACTATCCACTGCACCACTGCCTGCTCAGGCACATAATTTTATTATTTTTTAAATTTGCCTTCCCTGTATAGAGTATAAGCTATATGAGAATAGGAATTTATGATGTTTTCTTTACTGTTACATTCTTATGGCCAAGAAAAGACATAGTACATCGAAGATGTTCAATAAGTATCTGTTAGGAATGTAAACGTATGTAAAAGGAACAGATGATGGGAGCAACAAAGCTCCCTGAAGTGATGGTGTTTAGGTTACCTATTGCTACATAGCAAACTACACCAAGACTCGATATATTAAAACCATAATTATTTTATCATCTCACAATTTTTTGTCAGAAATTCAAACAGGGTCAATGATGTTCACAGTTTAGCTAACAGATGGCCTGGTCTACTGAGATGGCTTCACTTACATGTCTGTTACCTTGACAGGAGTAGCTAGAAAACTGGGCTTTGTGGATTCTGTCAACTGGAATACCTAGACGTGGGCTATCTGGCATGACAATCTCTCAGTTCTCAGACTTCATACATGGTAGCTCTGGGTGCCAAGAGCAAGTGCTCCGAGAAAGAAGGGGGAAACGACATGGCCTTTTACAAGTTAGCCTCACAAGTCATGCAACACTTCACAAGCCAACCTAGATTTAAGGGAAGGATACATGCACCCCACCTCTCAAGTACCAGGATGTCAGTTTGTGGCCATGTTTTATTCTTTAGATATAATTCGCATATTATATTAGTTTCAGGGGTACAACACAATGATTTGATATTTGTATATATTGCAAAATGTCACCAATAAGTCTAGTTAACATCTATCATCATATACAGTTATAAATTTTTTTCTTCTGATGAAAACTTTTAAGATTTACTCTCTTACAACTTTCAAATATACAATACAGTATTTTAACTGTAGTCATCAGTGCTATACATTCCATCCCCATGACCTATTTATTTTATAACTGGAAGCTTGTACCTTTTGACAACTTTCACACATTTTGCTCACATCCCACCCCTCACCTCTGGCAACAATCAATATATTTTTTATATCTATGAGATCATGCTTTGTTTTTTGGGTTTTTTTTTTTTATTCCACATATAAGTGAGATCATACAGTATTTGTCTTTCTTTATCTGACTTATTTCACTTAGAACAACACCCTCAAGTTCTATCCAACATTTTAAATGGCAAAATGTTCCTCTTCTTTATGGATGACTAATATTCCATTGTATGTGTATGTCAATTGTTTTGGATTATGAACCATTTTTGTCACCTGCTGTCTCAAGAGGATGAGTTGGTCCAAAGTGGATACAATAAATGGTCAGAAATGTACAAAGAATTATTAGCCCTTGAGTTCTGATGTGCTGCCTATATCTTGCACTTTACATTTTCTGCAAGCCAAGCTGTGTTATATCCCCAAAGGGTAAACTGACCTGCCTCAGTATCTCATAAGGTAAACTGATCTGGGCCAGGTCAAAAGTGTATAAGGAGATTTAAAATGGTTGTGAGATAGGAAGCCTTACTTTGCTTTCTAAGCGTAAGGCAAATGTTTCCATACAGATTATATTTTTAAACTTGGCTACTGCATTTACTATCATCACCATCATTATCATTACTATTGGTAGACATTCAGATGTTAAGAACCCTTAAAGGGAAAGTCAGTGGTAAGATTGGCACACCAAAGTCCCACTGAAACTTTAACAAGAAGAGTATTATAAAAAACACAAAATATACTATTATGTACGTTACTGTGTAAATGACAGTATCAATTAAACTTTATTCAATATAAAAAACATCAGGATTTTTTACTATTATAATATGGTTTTAATAAAGAATTATGTTATGATTTAAATATTCTAAATATTGAGTGTATTTAAGTACTATAATAGTATTATGATTTAAGTATGGTAAATATACTTAATATATAAGTATAATAATTTATAAAAATCCATGATGGCTTTTTGTGAAATAATGTCCATTAACAGTAGTCAAAATATGAAATAATATTTAAATTAGATGTACCTTCTAGTTCCAGCTTTGCTACTGAATCGGTAACCTTTAACTCATTTTACATTTCTATAAAAATTTGCCATCTTAAATGAAAATAATAATCTCAGGGTCATACTCCCCAAGCAATATGGCACTATGCCATGGACATATGGTAGTTCAATAAAAACTTCACAGTATGAATTATGTTAAGTTTTTTGGAACAAAATCATTAATGATGAATTTACAGTTGGTATTACCTTCAGGAAGATGGTTAATATTTAATCCTTGGTATTTTTTTCAAATAAAAGTAAATCTGTTATTCTCTATTTTTGAAAAGGAAAATAATTGAACTGAAATGCTCAAAAGTAATTTTTTTTGCACATCACAACATAAAATTAATAAGGCTTTTATCTATTTCCATAATGTCTTTTTTATCTGTATATGCACTTTATTCAACCTTTAATACCTAATTATTTAACAATTTTTACTGAGAATCCATGGCATGGATGCTATTATTGAACACCTACATATACATACTTGTCCTAACCACAGTGAGTTTTTCATATTGCTTCTTCATATACAAATTTTACTGTTTTTGCTGTTTTTAAAATGAACAAATCAATGATGACTGTCCCTTTACATTACTATATTTGATATAGTTCTCTGTTCATCTTCATAAGACTTAAAAGAATATCTAAGGAATGTCTCTTATTTTCTAATGGGAGAAAAATGTAACAGACATTCCTTAAATGTTAAGTCCTAAAGAATTGAACTGAGGAAAGATACAGTAGCTACATTCTAATGTTAATGTGTTTATTTATTTTTATTGTTTAATGCACTAGAGCAGGGGTCCCCAAACTACGGCCCGCGGGCCACATGCTGCCCCCTGAGGCCATTTATCCGGCCCCTGCCGCACTTCCGGAAGGGGCACCTCTTTCATTGGTGGTCAGTGAGAGGAGCATAGTTCCCATTGAAATACTGGTCAGTTGGTTGATTTAAATTTACTTGTTCTTTATTTTAAATATTGTATTTGTTCCCGTTTTGGTTTTTTTTACTTTAAAATAAGATCTGTGCAGTGTGCATAGGGATTTGTTCATAGTTTTTTTTTTATAGTCTGGCCCTCCAATGGTCTGAGGGACAGTGAACTGCCCCCCTGTGTAAAAAGTTTGGGGACCCCTGCACTAGAGCATTATATGGAGTTTTTCTGGGCTATGTGCCTCTGCTCAAGCCACTTTTATCACTGAGTATGCCTGATTTTCAGGAACCTACATATTGTAGTAGTCTTATCTGTACTATGATGGAGAAGGAAGCTTAAACTTACAACATCCAGACCACAACTCAAAAGGCAGATGAGATTAGTGGGTATGACTTCATATCTTGGGAAAATATGAACATAACAATAAATTTCCATTGTTTTCCTCTGTGGCCAGTTAAAGGCTTGTGAATACCGGAAATATAACTACTCTGGAGGCTAAATGTGACATATGCAACAAATCCAGCAAATCCAAGTCCCATGATCTTGTTTAATATTGGTTGCATCCATCCTGTGGAATTTTAATTTGAAGCCATTCTCATGTTAATCCATCAATGCATTTTCGTGAGTGATAAAATAAATTACAGGTAGCCATAAAAATATGTAGTTGAGAGATGTGTGACACTGAGGTTATAAATACAATTTTCTCTGGAAAAAATGAAAGAGGACTCCACTGTGACAGATTTAAATGAATTCATTAGAAAACAAGATTAAATGTATACAAGATGGGTTCTACAAGAATCGTGAGGAAAGTAAAGCTTTGAGGAGTGATTAAAACTGAAGGTGAAGGCATTTGAGACATGAAGATGTGATATAGGTCCCAAGAATTATAAACTGTTTGTGATCTATTTGCCAAAGTTAAAGTAACATGTTCTTTCTCCTTATGATTGATCATGACAGTAGCCCTTAGGTACGCAAATTAAAGTGTGACATATGTCAAATCAACCCAATCGCCACTTAGTAACTCTAATGACATAAACAAGCACCCAGCCTTTACCAGCATCTGACAGTCCTGAATTACTTCCCAATGTTTGAAGACAGCAGGATAGAACACAAACAACACTGGAATATGAAATCCTGATTTTAGAGTCACCAATTGTTTTATGAAATTGAGTAAACAGTGAGTCTTGTGGCTATTTAGTTTCTCCTACATAATAAAAATAAGAGCACCTATTCTTTATTACTATGCAGATAGTTTCAATTGTCAAATGAGGTAATTTCTGTAAAAGTGCATTGAGAATTATAGCACACAAGAAAGTTGGGAAATATTACATTACCTCTGGAGAAATGTATTTACATGTGCAGTGGTGTTCTTTTCCCTGGAAGAGAACTACTGAGCATCAATTGTAATCTCATATCTACAGATCGCAGGTGGACCTAGACCAGGTTTTAATCATTAGAAAATGAGCTAAAATGAAACATATGGAGATAATTCAATTTAATAGATTATGAACTAAGGTGGGCAGCTGTAACCCTTACTGGACACTAATCAGGCCTTCATATCTATGTTGTATACTGTATAAAGTTCACAGAAACTGAGTAGATGCCAAGTCATGAAAAAAGGATAACACACAATGATCACAAGTATTTAAAGAAAACAAGTTGGAAAGATTAAGCTGTATTGAAAGTTAAAGGTTTAGCCTGACCAGGCAGTGGCACAGTGGATAGAACATCAGCCTGAGATGCTGAGGGCCCAATTCGAAGCCCTGAGGTTGCTGGCTTGAGCTTAGGCTCTTCCAGCTTGAGCATGGGCTCACCAGCTTGAGTGTGGGATCATAAACATGACTCCATGGTTGCTGGCTTGAGCCCAAAGGTCGCTGGCTTGAAGCCCAAGGTCACTATCTTGAGTCCAAGGCTTTAGCTATGGGTCACTTGCTCTACTTTAGCCCCACCTCCACCCCCATCAAGGCACATATGAGAAAGCAATCAATTAACAACTGAGGCACTGCAAAGAAGAATGAATGCTTCTGGAAATGCTGAGGTCACCGGTTCGAAACCCTGGGCTTGCCTGGTCAAGGCACATATGGGAGTTGATGCTTCCAGCTCCTCCCCCCTTCTCTCTCTCTCTGTCTCTCTCTCTCTCTCTCTGTCTCTCCTCTCTGTCTCTCTCTCTCCCTCTCTCTCTCCTCTCTAAAAATGAATAAATAAATAAAAAAAGAATGAATGCTTCTCATCTCCCTTCCTGTCTGTCCCTGTCTCTCTCTCTGTCTCTGTCACTCTTGCTACAAAAAAAAAAAAAAAAAGTGAAAGGTTTAGTTTCAGTTTTCAAATTGTTATTAAAAGGAGAGAAGTGACATCTCTTGTTAATCATTTCCATTTTAACCAACTACATATACTGACTGATGTGGTGCTCACAGCACTGCACTGTGCCAGACAGATTTAACAACAATAACACCAAATGCAAAATTAAATTTAGCCCTCACCAAGCAGCCACACAGGATTTGGCACCCTAGCAGAGGAGAAAAGGGCCAACACAGATGAAGCAGTTAAATAACAATGCTTCCTTTTTGTCTATTGGAAAGTTACACTTTGACTTCAAGAAAAGAATAGTTAAGGAGATTATTTGGAAAATAACCCAACAGTGGAGTTTTGAACAGTGGATTTCTGATGACATTTAACAAAGTATAGACAAGTACGTGCCTTAATTAAATCAGGGAATATGGATTTTTTTTAGCTTTATAAAAGAAGTTTGCTGTCTACTTAATTCTTCTAAAAGAATTTTTCACCAATGAAATTCAAATTTCAAAATTCAATTACAGAAAATTTTTGCTTCCAATATCATGCCTCCCTAATTTATTTTGTAGACTGTCACCAAATTTACCTTCTGAAAATATTTTCTTATTGTGAAGGCCCTGCTTAAATGTTTCCAAAGAATCCAGTTTGTTTAAAGCATTGGATGTCAGAGTGTAATCCCAGGGTCAGCAATATCAGAATCACCTGGAGTAGCTCATTAGAATTACTGCTTGTTCAGCCTTACCCTAAACTACTGAAACAAAAACTCTGGAGAAGGAGCCCAGTAATCTGCATTTGAACAAGCCATTCTGGTGTTCATTTTTTTATACTAATAGACTTTATTTTTAATGCAGTGCTGGGTGTACAGAAATACTGAGCATAAAGTACAAATCCCCATATACCCCTTCTTCCTCACACATACATTTTTTTTCTAGTATTAACATCTTGCATTAGTGTGGTGCTGTAAGGAAAACAGCTGTGTCAGGCTTGCTCACTTGCATCTTGCATGATTAGTGCATGAGTACGTGGCAGAGCCATGTGTGCATAGCCTCTGTAAGGCTATGGGAGCTTGCCCTCAGGGTGCATTGCGGATTTCCTGCCTGACGCTGTGAGGGGTCATTTTACTATTAGTTCGCTTGCTGCCATGAAAAATAGGTTTTCCCTGCTTGTTTTCTCATCTGCGGTTGAGAGATTCTATTAAACGGGAATGGCCCAACTCTTTCTGGCTCCACAGTTCCTCTACTATCTGCCCGAATCCAATGTGAACCTGCTTGGTCACAGGCACTGGCTTTACAAGTGCATTTGTTACAACTGATGAACCAATATTGATACATTATTTTTAATTAAATTCTATAGTTTACACTAGGACTCACTCACTCTGTTGTTCAGTTATATGGGTTTTAATAAATTCATAATGTCATGTACCCGCCAATAAAGTATTATACAGAATAGTTCTATTTCCCTAAAAATCCTTTGTGCTTCATCTGTTCAGTCCCTTCCTTCCCCTGAACACTCTGCTATAGTTTTAACTTTTCCAGAATACTATATAGTTGGAGTCATTTCATGTGTAGCCTTACTCAACTAGATTCTTCCACTTAGCAATATGCATGTAAAGTTCTTCCTTGCCTTTTTGTGGCTTGATAGCTCTTTTATTTTTGTCACTGAATAATATTCCATTGAATGGGTATACCAGCTATAATGTTGGTGGTCAAGGCCAGGAAGTTCACACTGGATTTGGGTAGAAGGACCACGGAGCTGAAAGGCATTGGGCCATTCCCGTTTATTGGATTCTTGCAGAGGCAGGTGAGTGAACAGGCAGGGGGAAACTGCTTCTCGCAATGGTGGGCCAGTGAACAGGGGAAAATCACCCCGGCGAAAGTACTCATAGCTTATATAGGCTACACACAGAAAGTGGCTTTCTGCCTCAGGCTTTTATCGCTAATTGTGCAAAGTGATTGCAGCTGGAAAACAAGAGTGCACGCCTAACTGCAGCCTTTTTCCTTACACTACAGTTTTTTTTGTTTTGTTTTGTTTTTGTTTTTTGTTTTTTGTTTTCATTTTTCTGAAGCTGGAAACAGGGAGAGACAGTCAGACTGACTCCCGCATGCGCCCGACCGGGATCCACCCGGCACGCCCACCATGGGGCGACGCTCTGCCCACCAGGGGGCGATGCTCTGCCCATCCTGGGCGTCGCCATGTTGCGACCAGAGCCACTCTAGCGCCTGAGACAGAGGCCACAAAGCCATCACCAGCGCCCGGGCCATCTTTGCTCCAATGGAGCCTTGGCTGCGGGAGGGGAAGAGAGAGACAGAGGAAAGCACGGCGGAGGGGTGGAGAAGCAAATGGGTGCTTCTCCTGTGTGCCCTGGCCGGGAATCGAACCCGGGTCCTCCTCACGCTAGGCCGACGCTCTACCGCTGAGCCAACCGGCCAGGGCTACACTACAGTTTTTAATCTATTTACCTATTCAAGGGCATTTTGGGTTTTTTTTTTTTCCAATTTGGACAATTACAATAAACATGTTACAAATAGCCATGTGCAGGGTTTGTATATTTACACCTCATTTGGATAAATATATAGATGGAGAATTACTAAATCATAAGGTAAGAGTGTGTTCAACCTTGTAAGACACTGCCAAATTATCTTCCAAAGTGGCAACCAGTACAATTTTACATTCCTATCACTACTCAATGAGAATTCCTGTTGTTCCATATCCTCACCAGAATTTGATGTGCTCAGTTTTTTTGGATTTTAGTCATTCTAATAGGCGTGTAGTGGTAGCTCACTCTTGCTTTGATTTGTAATTCCTTAATAACATGTGATTTTGAGCATCTTTTATATGCTTATTTGCCATTAGTATAGCTTCTTTCTTGAAGTGTCTGTTCAGATTTTTTTTTGCCCATTTTTCAATTGGATTTTTTTTCTTACTGTCGAGTTTTAAGTGTTTATTATATATTTAGGAGCACTTTGCCAGGTATGTGATTTGCAAATATTTTCTCCCAATCTGAGGTTTGTCTTTCCATACTCTTTTTTTTTTTTTTCTGAAGTTGGAAATGGGGAGAGACAGTCAGACAGACTCCCGCATGTGCCCGACCGGGATCCACCTGGCACGCCCACCAGGGGTGACGCTCTGCCCACCAGGGGGCGATGCTCTGCCCCTCCGGGGCGTCACTCTGCCGCGACCAGAGCCACTCTAGCACCTGGGGCAGAGGCCAAGGAGCCATCCCCAGCGCCCGGGCCATCTTTGCTCCAATGGAGCCTTGGCTACAGGAGGGGAAGAGAGAGACAGAGAGGAAGGAGGAGGTGGGGGGGTGGAGAAGCAAATGGGCGCTTCTTCTATGTGCCCTGGCCGGGAATCGAACCCAGGTCCCCCGCACGCCAGGCCGACGCTCTACTGCTGAGCCAACCGGCCAGCAGTGCAACTCCATACTCTTAACAGTGATTTTCACAGAGCAGAAGTTTCTAATTTTATTTTACTTTATTTTTCATGGGAGAGCATGAACCACATATTATGCAGTCTAGTTTACCACATTTGGGGAAATCGCAGGGGTCAGCACATCTGAAGTGCAATGAATAAGCCTCACCCTGGAACAAACACCTTGGTGATCATGGTATCTCCCCTGCCAGGTAAGAATGAAGAAGTTTCTAATTTTAATGAAGTCCAACTTAGCATTATATCAATGTAACTAAAAGCTCATCATCAAAACCAAGGTCACAAAAATTTATCTTATAAAACTTTTACACTATTGTGTTTTACATTTTGGTCTCTGATCCATTTTGAGTTGATCCTGTTGAAAGGTGGAACGTTTGTGTTCCAATTGTTTTTGGCATGTGGATGTTCAGATGTTTTAGTACCATCTGGTGAAAAGACTACCCTTCTTCCACTAAATTACCTCAATGTCTTTGTTAAAGATAAATCAACTATATTTGTGTGGGTCTATTTTGGGGTTCTTTATTCTGTTCTCTGGGTTTATGCTTCAATTGTTTACCAATACCACATTATCTTGTTTAGTAGCTTTCTAGTAAATCTTGAAGTCAGGTAGTGTCAGTCTTTCACATATGTTCTTCTTTAATATTGCTTTGGCTATTCTGTTGTTCTTGTTTTGCCTTTCTGTGGGAGACTGAAAGCTGGCAAAGCCCTTGAAGCTTAAGGCTTAGCCAAAGGTTAAGTTTTTTCCCCACACGTCCATATTGGCTATGAAGCTGAGTATTGGTACTTGTCCCATCCCCCCACCTCACTTGCTTGATTGAGTTGCTAGAGGTAATTTACATGCCCTTCCTCTCACCCTTAGTTTGTTCTGATGTTGGTTGATTTCAGTTATGCATGGTGCAGGGATTACTGTTTACGTCTTAAATGTATTCCTGTTTATGCCTCAGATGTGTGACTTTGTATCAGAGACTTCCTTATTTGCATATGGCTCTGCACTGTATAATAAAACAGACTGGGGGCTTTGCTCTGCTCTTGCAAGCTATCTTGGCCTTGCAAAGAGACCTCCTGATCCCATCCTTTTTTCTCTCTGAGTTTATTTCTTCATTCCACACCATTCTCACTCAGGACCTGGACAATTACTAGCCCCGCTGGTCTGCAGCACCTTACCATATAGGTTTTCTTGGTATTTCATTGAATCTACAGGAGAAGTTGGGACAAACTGACAATTTAGCAAATTGATTATTCCTATCCATAACTATGGACTGGATCTGGAAATATTTAACTCTTCTTTGATTTCTTTCATCAGTTTTACAGATTTCCTCATATAGACCTTATCCATATATTGTTAGATGTATACATATGTTTCATTTTTCATGCTAATGTAAATGGTGTTAAGTTTTATATTCAAATTACATTGTTATACCTGCTAGTTGTTGGTATACAGGAAAGTAATTGAAATTTGTATAGTAGCCTTGTTTACTGTAACCATGCTATAAGCATTTGAGTTCCAGGAGTTTGTTGTTGTTTTTTTTCCCATTTACTCTGTGGGATTTTCTACATAGACAATCATGTCATCTCTTCCTTCCCAATAACTTTTTATATCATTTTGGTTGATATTATATTGCATTAGTTAGGACTTCCAGTATAATGCTGTACAGGGATGGTGAGAAACACTATTCTTGCATTGTTGCAGATCACAGATAAAACGCATCTAATTTCTCAGCATTGGAAATGATGTAAGCTGTAGGTTTTTCATAGATGTTTGCCTTTTTCAAGTTAAGGAAGTTCTCTTCCATTACTAGTTTGTTGAGAGTTTTTATCATGAATGGGTGTTGAATTTTGTAAAATGATTTTTTCTACATTTGCTGGTATGACCATATGATTTTTCTACTTTAGCCTGTTGATGTAATGAATTACATTAACAGATTTTCGAATGCTGAACCAGTCTTGCATACTTGAAATAAGTCCCACATGATTATGGTATATATAATTATTTTTGTACATTGATGTAATTGATTTATTAATATTTGTTGAACCTTTTGCATCTATCTTTGTAAGAAGTATTGGTCTGTACATTTCCTTTCTTATAATGTTTTTGGGCATTAAGTTAATGTTGGCTTCATACATTGAGTTTAGGAGTATTTCTTTTGCTTCTATCCTCTGACAAAGATTGTAGATTATTGCTATAATTTCTTCTTTACATGTTTGGTAGCATTTGGCCTTGGTCAGTTGGCTCAGTGGTAGAGCGTCAACCTGACTTGTGGAAGTCCTGAGTTCAATTCCCAATCAGGGCACACAGGAGAAGTATTCATCTGCTTCTCCTCTCCTCCCCCTCCCTTTCTCCCTTCTCTCTCTCTCTCTCTCTCTCTCTCTCTCTCTCTCGCTCTCACTCTCTGTCTCTTTTCCCCTCCTGCAGCCATAGTTCAATTTATTTGAGTATGTAGGCCCTGGGCTCTGAGGATGGCTCCATGGAGCCTCCACCCCAGGTGCTAAAAATAGCTCAGGTGTGAGCATTGGCCTCAGACAGGGGTTGCCAGGTGGATCCTGTTTGGGTTGTATGTGGGAATCTGTCTCACTATCTCCCCTCCCATTACTAAGTAAAATATATTTGGTAACATTCATCAGTGAAACCATCTAAACCTGTCACTTTATGTGTTAGAAAGTTATTAATTATTAATTTAATTTCTATAATAGATATAGGCTAATTCTGATTATCTATTTCTCCTTGTGTGATTTTTGATAGATTACACCTTTCAAGGAATTGGTCCATTTCATCTAAATTATTACATTTAGGGGTATACAGTTGTTCAGATTATTCCTTTACTATCCTTTTAATGTCCTTGGGTTTGGTAGTAATGATCCCTCTTTCATTTCTGATATTAGTAATTTGTGCCTTCTCTCTTTTTTTCTTGGTCAGTCTGGCAAGAGGTTATGAGTTTTATTGATATTTTCAAAGAATTAATTTTCAGTTAGCTGTGTCCCTGGGCAGTGCCCTTCACAAGTGCTTCTTAGCTTTCCTCCCACCCCCACTCCTTTGGTAACACAAGAAGGCTACAGGGGGCTGGAGTTGGGTCTTCCCTTTCTACAGTTTATAAAACACAGGTCAGTTAGGCTCTAGTGAAATATATTCCTTTGAGAGCAGACTGTTGTTAAGGGGAACCGTGTACACTGGGCATATTTCAAATTGTTACTTTTCCCCTTCCCCTGCTGGAGGCACAAGGGAAATTTTCTCTAGTCTTCCCAAGCTTTTTATATATTGAATCAGAAACTATAAATCCTCCAAGAGTTTTTGATGCATAATCAAATTTCAGAACCACTGGCCTACAGGATAATTCTAAACCTTTTAGAATGAATTCTATGTTCTACTTAATCTGGTTCTACCAGGATTCCAATATTATTTTCTACAACATCTTCCTCATACTATGTATGGAATTCATTCTGTTCTCTACTTCCATTCCTGTCTTTTCTCAATTCCCCTTTTGGCTCTTGCCTTTTGTCCTCTGACAGCAATGCTCTTCTCTCTCTCTCTCTCTCTCTCTCTTTCTCTCTCATCTATCTTTATAAAATCTTAGGATATATAAAGGCTGTAAAGTCGGTGGATAGAGGCATGGTCACGTAGGAACTCAGACCCGCCCACTTTGGCTAGTACCACCCACAATCAAGCCCACCAAAGGAAGCTTCCCAGGAACCATTTGGACAGAAGCAATCGTCTGCCAACCAGTGAAATTTTACCACGTCATAGTAGCTCCACTTCCCTAGAGGGACCCTTTAAATATCTGCCACGCGGTTTAATCTTTGCAACTTCCCTAGCCTCCATTTTGAACCTCCATATCTCTCTTTCTTTCCTCGGGGCCAGGGAACCTTGCCGGGCGGGGTGTGTGCTCTGTACTCAATAAAGCCATTTATTATTTCACACTTTGCGGCTCCGAGCCCTCTTCCTTCCTTCTCGGCGGGGAAAAATACCTTACAAAGGCTTTTCTCTTATTGATTGAAATGCCTTTCATACAGGTTTCTTATTTCTGATGTTTCTCATTTACTTATTGATTTGTAGTTATGTTATTTTGATTTCCAATATGTCTCACCCATCCCCCAGTTTCTGTATTTTATCTTACTATCAGGATTTATCATGTCATCTTGAACTTTTGTTCACTTAAGTCACTTAAAACATGAAAACTTTTGGCCCTGGCTGGTTGGCTCAGTGGTAGAGCGTCGGCCTGCCGTGCAGGAGTCCCAGGTTCGATTCCCGGCCAGGGCACACAGGAGAAGCAGCCATCTGCTTTTCCATCCCCCCCCCTCTCCTTCCTCTCTGTCTCTCTGTTCCCCTCTGGCAGCCAAGGCTCCATTGGAGCAAAGTTGGCCCGGGCGCTGAGGATGGCTCCATGGCCTCTGCCTCAGGCGCTAGAATGGCTCTGGTTGCAACAGAGGGATGCCCCAGATGGGCAGAGCATCTCCCCCTGGTGGGCATGCCAGGTGGATCCCGGTCGGGCGCATGCGGGAGTCTGTCAGACTGCCTCCCCATTTTCAACTTCAGAAAAACACACACACACACACACACACACACACACACACACACACAAAAAAAAAAAAAAAACCATGAGAACTTTCATAAATTTACATGTCATCCTTTCCTATGTGCTATGATAATTATTTACTTCATCATTCCAATTTCAGAATATATAGTAGGCTCTGGCTGGTTGGCTCAGCGGTAGAGCGTCAGCCTAGCGTGTGGAGGACCCGGGTTTGATTCCCGGCCAGGGCACACAGGAGAAGCGCCCATTTGCTTCTCCACCCCTCCGCCGCGCTTTCCTCTCTGTCTCTCTCTTTCCCTCCCGCAGCCGAGGCTCCATTGGAGCAAAGATGGCCCAGGCGCTGGGCATGGCTCTGTGGCCTCTGCCTCCGGCGCTGGAGTGGCTATGGTCGCAACATGGCGACGCCCAGGATGGGCAGAGCATCGCCCCCTGGTGGGCAGAGCGTTGCCCCTGGTGGGCGTGCCGGGTGGATCCCGGTCGGGCGCATGCGGGAGTCTGTCTGACTGTCTCTCCCTGTTTCCAGCTTCAGAAAAATGAAAAAAAAATAGTATGTCTAAATAAACAAGTAATAATAATAAGTTGATATTTATAAAGTTTGTGTCAGACATTGAACAAAGTTATTTATATGCATTAATTTATTTAATTCTCATAGTAACACTACATGGAAGGGATTCTTCTCCGTTTTACAGACACACACATATGTGGGTGGGTGTGCACCTATTAAACACAAATATATACACATGTGTATCTCTATAATCATATATAGATTTTTGAATACATATATTCAAACCTTCAAAGTATCAAGCATTCTAATTTTTCAAAAAATATCGAATATTTTTGGGTATTTATTGAGTGGCAGTATAGGATAGATGGATAAATACAATCCCTTTGTTTCCCTATAGGAATTTATTATTAACTACCAGGAAAGACACAACATCTATACAATTACATGCCTTACTCTTCACAGAGGTATAGTTACCAGTATAACATTTTGGATCAGATGCACCAACTGAGAAAAAAAATAACTCATGCTTTCTGAGACCTTATTTTGTTTTCTTGATTTATAATATAACCAACATCATTGAAAAACCTAAGCTACATAAGTATTATATTTTATATTTTACACATAAATTCTTTAACTTACAGAAAATAACTCTACCTCTGGTAAAAACCAGTCAACTTGTTTTATGTAACCTCCTCTTTCTTCTTTTTCTTTTCTTTATTCAGTGAGAGGAGGGGAGGCAGAGAGATAGACTCCTGTATGCGCCCTGACCAGGATCCATCCAGAAAGCCCACTAGGGGGCGATGCTCTGCCCAGCTGGGATGTTGCTCTGTTGCTTAGCAACCAAACTCTTCTTAGCTCCTGAGACAGAGGTCATGGAAACATCCTCAGCGCCAGGGGCCAACTGACTCTAATCGAACCATGGTTACAGGAGGGGGGTGGGGAGAGAGAGAGAGAGAGAGAGAGAGAGAGAGAGAGAGAGAGAAGCAAGAACAGGAGAGGTAGAGAAGCAGATGGGCGCTTCTCCTGTGTGCCTTGACCAGAAATCAAACACAGGACATCCTCACACTGGGCAGATGCTCTACCACTGAGCTAACTGGCCAGGGCCCTTAATTCTGGTTAAATATGTTTTAAAATGATATCCTGAAACAGAGTAATTTGCAAGCCTATGTATATTAGGAAAGCAGTGTGTATCAAAAGAGAGAAGTATCCAAATAAACTTGTAGGTGATAGTTTCTCTGGTAATAGTCAAACAAACATTTGATTTATGACTACATCCAGCTGCAACATCTGGCAGAGAGAAAGGGGATAGGTAAATAATTTCACAGAGCAGCCAAGATGCTTCAAGATTCTGCCTTAGCACATCACATGGTACCACACAGGATGGCGGAACCACTTGCTTTCAGTATTAAATGATTAAATTTCTGCTTCTGTTGGTGGTTGGAAAGGCAGAAACATTTTAAGAAGACAAACTCTGAAGTCCTTCATAGCTTTATAAGTCTGTATAATGATGGATTTTAGTTGACCACTGAGCAACATGAGTTTGAACTGTGCGGGTTCACTTATATGCAGATTATTTTCAGTAAATACCTCTACTTTTTTGAAACAGTGGTTGGGAGCCAGTGGATGCAGAGGGCCAATTGTATGCATTTATCCACACCTTTTTATATAGAGGATTGAGCATCTGTGGATTTTGGGAAACTTGGTGGGTCCTGTGACCAATCCTCCACAAATATATAGCACAATTAAGTTTTTGGGATGCTAAAAGTTATATGTGTGGAAACCATGTCAACACAATAAATTAACAATAAAAATAAAAAATAAATAAAGAAGGCTAAAAAAAGTTATATGTGGATTTCCTACTGTGTGTATATCTGTATGTGTATCAGCACCCTTAACCCCAGCTTTGTTCAAGGGTCAACTGTACTTGCAATCAAATTATTTATTCAAAAATACTGCAACAATAACCAGATAAATGATTTCTCATGTAAAAAACAAACAAAAAACCTTGAGGAGAAAGTAGAAAAGCTTCAATGAGGCTTAATTACACCTGAAGCATTCTCTAAAGCAGTACTTCTCAAACTTAAATGTATACATAGGTATTGTTTGGGACCTTGTTAAAATGCAGGTCATTGATTCAAGGTGTCCCAGGAATGGCATGAGACTGCATTTTTATGGAGCTCCAAGGCAATGCTGTTGTTTGCTAAACGTTGAGTAGCCAGATAAGTGCACTATAAGCTTCTTAAGAGCTAGGGCTGTACCTTAACTCATGTTTGCTCTTAAATCCACATCTGTTTTGTTTCCATTTACTTTTATTTATCATTATTTATCTATCTTTCTATCTATCATCAATTGATTGATTGGTCTCACTGTTTCAATAATAATTCAATGTTACCTGTATTTCCACATGTGTAAGACGTTCCCATGTATAAGATGCACTTTAATTTTTGGGCCCAAAATTTGAAAAAATATGTATTACATAAAGTTAATGATCTCAAGTTTTATTCATCATAAAATTCATACAACTCCTCATCACTATAAAAAATTCCATCCATTAGCTTGTCCTCATCTGTGTCTGATGACGAATCACCATCTTCAACAATGAGTGCAAAAACAAGTATGAAAAAGCAGGAAATGCAAGTAAAAAACTCTACAAGCACTGTATAAGATACACCCAGGTTTTAGACCCCAAATTTTCAAAATGGGGTGCATCTTATACATGGGGAAATATGGTATTTACAGAGACATAGTCAATAATTAAGTATAGATTAAGTATGCATATATGAATCCACACAAAAGGAAAAAACAAAGTAACACAAAGGAAGTTGTTAAATTTAGTTTCCTACTCGATGTAAGGCTAAAATGAAGCTCTGAACTTGGGTGACCATAGGTTCTGGTTTGTTCAGGAAAGTCCTGGCTTATGCCTATTTGCATCAATGTAATAATTGATAGCACGCCCTCTTGTAGATTATATAAAAAAACATATGGATATATTACTGTTAACTCTTTTAAATAGTTTTTATTTTCTTTTATTTTGTAACTGAAATGATATAGGGCTTACATTGATAACTGAACTGCTTAATGCATGAGTGGAAAGAGTCCTTAAACAAATGCTCAGGTGTTGAAAAGATAAGATGAATAATTTATAATATTCTTAAGACATTTATTCATTTTACCACTATGAATAATGGTGAATCATTAGATATTAAACCTAGAGCTTTTAATGTATATTATTATAATGAAAATTCTTAAAATTTATTTTTATTATAGTCTACAATGCAAATATTTTAATTTTAAATATAATATAAATTATTTATTATTTGGAGATATATATGAATCTCATCACTAGGAATTTAGACAATCAGTATTATAGAAAGAAGACATCTAAAGTTTACTTTCAGTTTCTCAGATTGCATATCTCAATATATAGAGTGACTATTAATCTTATACTTCTCCATAGGGGCCCATATAAATAATGAGGGGCTTTCTCTTAAATGGATTACTTCTTACTTTGCAATTAAAAAAGGGTAAGGAGGCCCTTCATCAAACCTTTATTTAAGGGAAAAGGGGTGTTATGAAGGAACTTAAGGTCATTAGTAATTAATAATATAAAGTTACAAAGCAGGAAGAAAGTCAAACTTTCATTGACTAACTGCAGATTTTTAAGCAGCTTCATTGATTAGGTCTTCATAGTGATATGATTTCCTGGAAATACATAAGAGAATTTATATGTGTTCAGATCTTTATACTTATTATTTATATGCATGGTTGTTTTTGAAGCCATATAAATTAAACATGTCTTATTTTAGCAAGTGGACTATCTACAGTGATTATTAAACCTTTATTGATGGCACAGGCCATTAAAAATATATCTTGTTTACTAGCATAAGAGAAACTTTATTTTATAAAATAATTTCATTCCAGAGTTTCTCTTTGTTCTAGAATAAACAACTTTACTCCAAGAAGTATTTCCCAAATTTGCTGGACTAGATTGGATGCCTCTACAACGGACTTCTTTCACACCCTCTTTCTCTTCAAAACATTTGTCACTTTTTATTTTAGTTAATTCTTTCAATGTGTGTATTCCTCACCAAACTATTTATTCTCTGAGGAGAGGCAATGTACCTTTTTTCTTATCTTTTTGATACTCAGCACATAGCATGATACTTTGAATATAATAGAGGTTTAATAAATAAGTTACATATGAGGCAAATTTTTATAGTTTTAGATATTATATATGGTAAATGAGAGCATATTCCTTAACCATTTATTCTTGATTGACAAAAAATAAATGTATCATTATTAAAACAATGACAAAGTCTACCAAAAATTGCATTGCAAATGTAAAAATGCTCTAGTTTACTTAATTATATTATTCTATGTCCCATGAAATTTCCTAACATTTTCTATTGTTTCCTTCCATAGTTCATCTTCCTCTTTCGAGTCTCAACTCAAATGCCATGTCCTCAGAGAGGACATCCTTACTCTATGTTTCTCTATTTCAAGATCCCATTTTTTACCTTTGTAGACATTATTATCAAGTTTAATCCTCTTATATATTGGTTTGTTATTTATTTCCCTCTAACTAATTTAAATTCCATGTATACAGAGATCTTGCCAATTTTCACGACTCTAGCCTCAATGTCCAGCATAATGCCTCATATAGTTAACAAAGAAATGGAAAAATGGATGGATGGATGAATATGAAAATTCATATATATGTAACAGGAAGTTCCATAAAACAAGGTTTATGACACAGAAAAAGTAAATAAATGAGATGAAGCTATTGTGTTTCCCACAAAATTAATTATATTTTCAGTTTGGGGTCCAGGATCTACTGCTTGAATCCAAAACTTGTCAAATCCATCTTTTGGTAATCTAGGATCATATACTATTCTGAAGCTAAATATTTTTTAGGCCCTGGCCGGTTGGCTCAATGGTAGAGCGTTGGCCTGGCATGCAGAGGTCCCGGGTTCGATTCCAGGCCAGGGCACACAGGAGAAGCGCCCATCTGCTTCTCCACCCCTCCCCCTCTCCTTCCTCTCTGTCTCTCTCTTCCCCTCCCGCAGCCAAGGCTCCATTGGAGCAAAGATGGCCCAGGCGCTGGGGATGGCTCCTTGGCCTCTGCCCCAGGCGCTAGAGTGGCTCTGGTCCCAACGAGCGACGCCCCGGAGGGGCAGAGCATCGCCCCCTGGTGGGCGGAGCGTCGCCCCCTGGTGGGCATGCCAGGTGGATCCCGGTCGGGCGCATGCGGGAGTCTGTCTGACTGTCTCTCCCCGTTTCCAGCTTCAGAAAAATACAAAAAAAAAATATTTTTAAAAAACTTACCAGTAATTTGAACATTGTTTAGTGTTGGTGCTTTACATCCTACTTCTTTCTATGCAAAAGATTTTTATAATTTAGTCTCTTATTTCTTTAGGAAACAAACTAAGCACAGTTTCTTAGTCAGTTTCATGATTTATGGAATATTATTTGAATATTTGTAAGGATACTTAATTTGACCTTGCAGTTTCTTATCTATCACAAAAAGTATTAAATCTGACAGATAGTAACTCTAAATTGGATAATTGCTATTCTTTGAAAGAAATTTTCTGTAGTTACGTGTAGTCACAAGATTTTGTTTAATAATGGCATTAATTTCAGATAATAAAGTTTGCTCATGTGTGTAATAATTTATATAAGCACATTTAATGTCAGCAGTCTGGTAAGAAATAAATGAGTAGTTAAAAAGAGTTTAATAAAAGAAGATTCATTTCAAAGTTGTAAACAAGGTTAAGAGTAGCAGTAAGTAGTAATACGGGACATGAGCTGACACCAAAAAAGAGTCATGTTCACTGCAGAGGTCAGCTTCCTGGGACAGAGCAATGCAGATAAGTGTAGAGCATGGGGCAGAAGGAATATATGGAAAAACTGGGTTACAATACAACATAATGAACCTGTGACTAAGTTCTGGAAATGCTTGATTTTGATGCCAAAGCTTTATCAGTTTTGAGAAAAAAAAATAGTAGCTTTATTTCTCTCTCTTTCTTTCTCATCCCTCTCCCTCTCCCTCCAAGGAAAACGCTTTGTATCTAAAAGGAAAGCAGAGTTATGGGAATGGAGAAGCACTCCAGGACACATCTGTTCCTGCTGACATCTTTAAATTTTGAGCACATTAAATCAACAATATATAATATCAAATAAGCTCAGAAACAACTTTGTCTGTAACCCTGAAGTCAAATTAAAGAGATGATTTAGATTGGTCACACAGTACAAGAAATACAAATAAAAATGCTAAGAAGTGTTTGAAAACTTCTCCCTGAAATGAAATACAACTTGAAAAGGCCCTTTTCCTACAAAACAAACTCCCTGATTCACTTTTCTTTTAATGTTGCATATGCAGTTTGAGCATTATGTATGCATTTGCAGAATTTTATCCTAGAGGTGCAATAAAAGTATATCAGAGGAATTATATAGAGTATCTTAAAGTCACAGTGGACTCAAGGTAATTCCTAACCCAGCAATTCCAGAAAGTTACCACATTCTGTTTCTCTTTGTGTAGAACCCACTGTTTTGTTTTGTTGTTTTTTTGCATTTTTCTGAAGCTGGAAACAGGGAGAGACAGTCAGACAGACTTCCGCATGCGCCCGACCGGGATCCACCCGGCACGCCCACCAGGGGCGACGCTCTGCCCACCAGGGGACGATGCTCTGCCCATCCCGGGCGTCACCATGCTGCGACCAGAGCCACTCTAGCGCCTGAGGCAGAGGCCACAGAGCCATCCCCAGCGCCCGGCCATCTTTGCTCCAATGGAGCCTTGGCTGCGGGAGGGGAAGAGAGAGACAGAGAGGAAAGCGTGGCGGAGGGGTGGAGAAGCAGATGGGCGGTTCTCCTGTGTGCCCTGGCCGGGAATCAAACCCGGGTCCTCCGCACGCTAGGCCGACGCTCTACCGCTGAGCCAACCGGCCAGGGCCGACCCACTGGTTTTTTAAGATGCTTTGTACATAAGAATCTTAACAAGTTCACTTTTGTGGAATTTTCTTTCTCTTTTAAATAATTAATATAATAAGGTGAAATGAGAATAATAAGAATAATGCATATTTGACCATCTTCAATAAAATGAGGGAGCACAGACGTTAATTATATAATGGAAAAATAGTAGAGAATATGATAGACTCAAATCCCCATGCCAGGGAAACTGAGTGAAAAGGAATTATTCAAGGGTCTCTCTCTCTCTCTCTCTCTCTCTCTCTCTTGCTTCTTGAACAGAATATTCTTTCTTTTCACTGGGCAATGCCCTGAATTCCTCTAAGAAAATACAATAGACTCATGCTTGAAATATATGTCCTATTGAAATAATTGACACAAAGGTTGATATCAGGCCCATATCAGATAATTCAGATAATTGACATTATTGAGTTAAGATTAATTGAGGTTGCATGAAATAAAGCTCCTAATCAGCACAAAATTTACAGAACCATGTGAAATAGTTAACATTTTAAAATGGGTCTAGCCTGACCTGTGGTGGCGCAGTGGGATAAAGCGTCGACCTGGAACACTGAAGTTGCCAGTTCGAAACCCTGCACTTGCCTGGTCAAGGCACATATGGGAGTTGATGCTTCCTGCTCCTCCCCCTTCTCTCTCCCTCTTTCTCTCTCACTCCTCTCTCTCTAAAAATCAATAAAAAAATGGGTCTAATATTTTTAACATTTCAACTAACATATTTTCACATTCCCTTAACTTTTCTTGTTTTTATCCATCTGCAAGGTTAAACCAAAAAAATTAGCATACTAGTGAATAAGAGAAGGAACAAGAGAGTATGGACCACCAAAAATAAAGAGGTCAAATAATACCTTTGATCCTGAAATTTACCTCTCACACCAAATTGGGGGTAAAAATAGACCTTGTAAAGAGAGAATAGATTTCTCAATCTCACAAACACACTTTTAACAAGTCAAGAGCCAGGCCAGGTGAACTAACTAGAATTACTAGAATGTAAACATTTCTTTCATCTTGTACTTAGGCTATGCCTTCCACTCCTAATGATGAACCCTGAGGTTTGCTGCGTCCACCCACACCTATATACATGGTCAACTAATCTATGACAAAAGTGGTAAGGATATAGATGGAGCAAAGACAGTATTTTCAATACACAATGTTGGAAAAAACTGGACAGATATACACAAAAAGTAAAAACTAGGCCACTTTCTATGGCATATATAAAAATAAACTCAAAATGGATGAAAGACTTAAATATAATACTCAAAACCACAAATCTCCTAGAGAAAAACATAGGCAGTAAACACTTTGACATTGCTCTTAGCAATATTTTCTGAATATATCTCTTTGGGTAAGGGAAGTAAAAAAAAAAAAAGATAAACAAATGGGACTACATCAAACTAAGTTTTTGCACAGCAAAGAAAACCATCAAAACAAAAACAATCTGTTTAAGAATTGGGCAGAAAACCTGAATAGATATTTCTCCAAATAGGACATACTGATGCCCAATAGCCACATACAAAGATGTTCAACATCACTAATGATCAGGGAAATGCAAATTAAAACCACAATGAGATATCACCTCACACCTGTCAGAATGGCTATCACTAATAAATCAACAAATAGTAAGTGTTGGTGAGGATGTGGAAAAAAGGGAACCATTATGCACTGTTGGTGGGATTGTAAATTGGTGCATCTACTATAGAAAACAGTACTGAGATTTCCTCAAAAAATTAAAAATGAAACTATCATATGACCCAGCAAGTCCACTTTTGGCTATTTATCTGAAGAAATCCAAAATACCAACCAACTCAAAAAGATATATGCACCCTCATGTTTATTGCAGCATTATTTGCAATAGTTAAGATACGGTCTGACCTGTGGTGGAACAGTGTATAAAACGTCAACCTGGAATGCTGAGGTCACAAGTTCGAAAACCCATTCTAGCCTGGTCAGGGCACATATGAGAGTTGATGCTTTCTGCTGTTTCTCTCTCTCTCACCTCTCTAAAATGAAAAAAAAAAAAGATACAGATACAACCTAAATGTCCATTGGTAGATTAATGAATAAACAATTAATACATACATACAATGGAATATTACTTGGCCATAAAAAGGAAGTTTTGCCATTTGCGACAACATGGATGGATCTAGAGGGTAGTATGGTAAGTGAAATAAGGCAGACAAAGTAAGAAAAATACCATATGATTTCTCTTAAATGTGGAATCAAAAAAAACAAAACAAAACAACAACAAAGTAAGTGAACAAACAAAACAGAAATAAACTAATAGGTAGATACAAAGAAAAAAATTGATGATTGCCAAATGGGAGATGACATACAGGGATTGGTGAAATATGTGAAAAGCATTAAGAAGTACCAATTACGAGCTATAAAAACAGCCACAGGGATGTAAATACAATATAAGGAATATACAGTGGTCCCATGTCTGTTGCTAGAACCCCCTGGGATAGGAGGAATTCTGCAAAGTTGCGACCTTGTATTTATTTTATTATTTATATATATTTTAAGGCTTTATATATCCTCCTCACACTCTTATAAACCTTTCCCACACTGTTATTAACCTTTTCCACACTTATTTTGCTGCAAAAATAATTGAAATAATAAATATATAAAAATATCTATATACTACAAAATACTGTGATATTTGGGAAAGTCTGAGATACAAAATTAGATATATACAATATAAAAATCTGTGATATAGTGAGACGGCGAAAAGTGAACTGTGAAAGAAAAAGAGAAAGCTAACAGTGAGATATCTATGTCTTTTGTCCTTCTCTTTCTGTGTAAGTCCCTGAAAAGATGCGGTTTAGGTTAGAGTGAAGAAAAAGTAGATGATCTTTTGTTAGACATTGCCTTATAGATGACCTCCCAATTCTACTTGACCCCTGATCCAATTTGGGCATGAGTTGGGTTCTATAGCAGATGAAAAATTATATCCTAGAGTAGTTAAACAATGAAATAGTCTGATTAGGTACTCATAGAACACACTTGATTTGTGGAGGGATGGCACAGGTGGGAGGAAGTATGGATGAAAATATTTCCATACATCCTCAAGGTAAGTCAAAGAATTTCTCAGTTTGTCTGACTGAAATGGTGGGAAATAATTTACCCTATATCCAAAGGTAAAAGGTAGGTCATCCAGACTCATATCCAGATATTAGGAGGTCAAGGACTTTAGATGCTATAAGATCAAGCCTTGTTTGTAATGAAAGATGAATAGGACCAGAATTTCCTGTGCTATGAAAAGAAGTGTCTTCGCGTGTGAGATAAAACCCTGAGGAAGATTTAATAAGGAAGCCATGTTTTCTTTGCACTTCTGAGTATAGTGATATTGCATTTGTGACTCTACAACATGTCAGGGCTAGCCTGAAATGTCCAAGAAGCTTCATGTAGCAAGAATTTATATGCACCAGGGTTCAGATGAAACTCCTCAACTAAAATTAGTGAGAGAAACCATGTTGAGGCCTTGGCTATGGATGGGAAGCAGATGGTTTCATTTGCAGAACTGCATACGGATAGAAACAGTAGAAGAAAGGGTCATCTTTAAGAGTCTTTCTTAAACCTGTTTTTTTGAAATGACTGAACTCATTTTCCAAAAGTTAAGTCCAATTCTAGCAGCAGAAACTTTTCCATTAGGACAAGGTTTTGGATAGATTTGTGCTTAAGAGTAAGAAAGCAGAGTATAATGCTTATTTGAGAGGTTGCAGGAAGCTAGAAAACTGGTCTAAGAAGAGCTGATCTCAACAACTGACCATTTTGCTCTCTACTCAGAAAGTAGAGAACAATGGCTCTTGGGAAAAACAAGGACTAGCAGGAAGTCCCCATTTACTGCTGTTTTTAGGCAGAGGCAGAGGCAGAGGCAGATGCCTTGGTGATAAAGACCCAGCTGAGGGTCATTTCCACAAAGGAAACTAGTTGATATTTCAGATTAGATTAGATTAGGCGTTAAAGAAGCTATAAATTATTTGTCTGTCTGAGAGCAATGAATTAACAGGGGCCCAACAGTATTTGTCATTAGTGCCTTTCTTCTTTATATATGACATTTTTTTTATCATGTCTGCTCTGAACTTTGAGCTCATTTTGAATGCCAGAGTTTGAAATAGATAAGATGCAGCATTATCAGCGAAAAATAGAAATAGAACTTGATTAAGAATAACAATCGAAGAGATGATTTTTTCCTAAGGATATGGCATGCCTTATAAAATATCTCATGAATATGTTGCAGACAAATCAGAAAGAAAAAGAAAAATGAGTAAAAATGACTTTTTGCAGCCTGTAGGTGCAGGAATCTCCAAAAAAGGCCAAGTATCTAAAAGCAAACAAGAGCAAAGAATTATCTGAAACCTAAGTAGACATCTGAAGATAAAATTGGCACTGTCTCATTCAAAGCACAAGGACATGCATTCTCTACTTGAGCCATAGGCCCACCGTTGACTGTACCTTCCATTTAATTCAATTTTATTTGTCTCTCTCCTAGAGCATATTGGATGTATAATTCCAAGAATGGTAGTAGTGTATTATTACTCTCCTTTCCCCCACAAAAATGTAAGCTCCACAGGAGCACAGTTTCTCTCAGGTTTGTTCAACGCTGACTTGAACAATTAGGACATTGTCAGACAGTCAACACACATTTATTAAGTGAACAAATTAATGACAGGGGACAATATTTTAGCTTTAAAAATAAATTTCTAGACCTTGGCCGGTAGTTCAGTGGATAGAGTGTCGGCCAGTGTATGGATGTCCTATATACACTTGGGTTCAATCCCAAGTCAGGGCAAGTAGGAGAAGTGACCATCTGCTTATTTCTCCCACCCTCTCCTCCTTCTCTCCCTCTTCCCCTCTGGCAGCCAGTGGCTCAACTGATTCAAGCATTGCCCCGGGCGATGAGGATAGTTAGGTAGGTCCAAGTGCATTATCCTCAGGTACTAAAATAGCTCAGTACTCAAGCATCAGCCCCAGATCGGGATGCCGTGTAGATCCTGGCTGGGGCACATATGGGAGTCTGCCTCACCATCTCCCTCCTTTCACCTAAAAAAAAAAAAAAGAAAAAAAAGAATTACCAGCCTAACCAGTGGTGATACAGTGGATAGAGCATCGACCTGGGATGCTGAGGTCCCAGGTGCAAAACCCTGTTACCAGCTTGATTACGGACTTATTCAGCTTGAGAACAGATTCACCAGTTTGAGCGCGGGGTCGCCTGCTTAAACATGGGATCACTGACATAATCCCATGGTCGCTGGCTCGAGCAAGGGGTCACTGGCTTGGCTGGAGCACTGACCCCGTCAAGGCACGCATGAGAAGCAATCAGTGAACAACTAAAGTGCCACAAGTATGAGTTGATGCTTCTCATCTCTCTCCCTTCCTCTCTCTTTCTCTCTCTCTCTCTCAAAAAAATCATTTTCCAGTCGTTGAATGTCTAACGTTATAGAGGAGGCTTCTTATCCCAGGGTCAGCTATATTCTGAAAATATTTGATCCTATATCATATTGCCTATAACACCCATAAATATACCTCTTATCTGCTTATTTGTCAAGTAAAATAATGCTATATGTTTTATAAAAGTGTACTAAAATTTTAATACTTTAATAAAGCATAGATATTAAATTATTCACACTAGGAAAGTAATATAACCTGAAAGTTAGGGTATTTAGGCCAAGAGATATAAAATAAGACTCTTTTAAAGCTTAAAATTAGAGTATAATGAATCAATTCCTTTTCTTGAAATAGCAAATAGATGTCATGTAGAGCTTGATTAAAAAAATTGAATACCTGTGGATATGACCAGTACTTTTGCCTGGGGAAATTTAACTGGTAAAATTATATCACAGATTCAGAATTTTATAATTAGAAAAAGCAGTAGCAATTGTTTAGTTTACTGCACATCCTTTTTAGTTATGTCTCATTTAGTCTTTTTTCCTCTCATCTTTCTCCATGGTATAATTCTCACTGAGCTATAAATTACAGTAAACTGCCCCTTGGCCACTGTGATAGCTACATAACACAGACATGGCCAACCACACTCATCAATATGAATGCTGAGGAAAAGAAAGTGTACCAATAATACGGTCTCAGTTGGTTGAATACTTTGGACAGGCTTTATACAGTTTGCATGAACTAATAAATGACCTTCTTTATATAAGTTAAACTTAGCTGATTTTCTATCATGTGTAACTGCAAATATCCTTATTAATGGGCAATATTAATATCTTAATTATATAGAAGACAATTGTGCTGAAGAAAACTACTCCATACCACCATACTGGTTAGTAAACGACCCAAGAATTGCCAGATAGTGTTATATGCAGTCTCCCTTCTTTAGACTTGTCTCTTAAACTTTCCTGACTCTTTTCTTGCTTCTGCTACTTCTTTGTGAAAACATCTACTTTTGTACTATTTATGTATTGGGATGTCAATACTACTGGGTCATTTTGCTTAAGCCCAACTTCTGTCAGTTCTACAACTTCAAGACTACTTAGTGAATTCAGTAGCAGCAAATGTCTTCAACCATCTGTTTGCAGCTTATTACAGAAATGAAATTAATTTGCTTAAGGGATTCATAAACAAGATCCAGAAAACCCTAGATGCCCTCTCCATTTGGAGCTTTATACCAAGTCTATCTTCTCATGTATTTTCTGTCTTTTTTTCAGTTAGAACAAAAGACAGAGAAAGCCCATAGCTTTACCAACTATGACTTTGTCACTATTCTAATTCCCTCCTTCTAATTTTTCTACTTATTTATTTAAGTGAGAGGCAGAGAGACAGAGACAGACTCCCACATATGCATTCATTGGGATCCACCCAGAAAGCCCCTTAGGGGTGATGCTCTGCCCATCTGGACCACTGCTCTGTTGCTCAGCAACTGAGCTATTTTAGTTCCTGAGGCGGAGGCCATGGAGCCATCCTCAGCACCAGAGACTAGATTACTCAAACCATTTGAGCCATGGCTGTGGGAGGAGAAGAGAGAAAGAGAGAGAAAAGGGGAAAGGGTGGAGAAGCAGATGGTCGCTTCTCTGGTGTACCCTGACTAGAAATCGAACCTGGGACTTCCCCATGCTGGGCAATGCTCTTCTGCTGAGCCAACCAGTCAGGGCCTCTACTTTATTTTATTTATTTTTCTTTTTTTTTGTATTTTTCTGAAGTTGGAAATGGGGAGGTAGTCAGACAGACTCCCGCATGTGCCCAACCGGGATCCACCCGGCACGCTCACCAGGGGGCAATGCTCTGCCCATCTGGGGCATCGCTCTGCCGCAATCAGAGACATTCTAGCACCTGAGGCAGAGGCCACAGAGCCATCCTCAGTGCTCGGGGCCAACTTTGCTCCAATGGAGCCTTGGCTTCGGGAGGGGAAGAGAGAGACAGAGAGGAAGGAGGGGGGGAGGGGTGGAGAAGCAGATGGGCGCTTCCCCTGTGTGCCCTGGCTGGGAATCAAACCCGGGACTCCTGCATGCCAGGCCGACGCTCTACCACTGAGCCAAATGGCCAGGGCTACTACTTTATTTTAATATTAACAAATACCAAGGAAAACAATATATACATTACTTTTAGTCAAGTGTAATAGAGACTCCTACTAGCCAATAGAATCAATTCCCCCTTTTTTAGTGTATAGCCTTAACTGAAGAGCAGCTGGCCAGAATAAATCTATATTTGTATGTAATCATCTAGGTGTGACCATGTGACTAGTTTTCATCAATGAAATTCAAGTGAAAAAATGAGGGTCACTTCTAGATCAAGACTTAAGAAAAAGTACCATTTCCTTTTCTTTTTCCTCTTTCTATTGGCTGGGTAGTTAATATAATAAGACCTCAGATATGTAACTAATACAATAGCGATTAGTCATATATGGCTGTTTAAATCTAAAAAATGTAAAATTACAATGTACAAATAATGCATTCTGGAATTTTGCACCCGAAACCTGTATAATTTTATTAACAAGTGTCACCCCAATAAGTTCAATTAAAAGGAAAAAATATCTAAAAAATAACTAAAATTAAATGTAATTAAATTTTAAGTTTTTCATTCATATTAGCCACATTTCATAAGTTTAATAAGTACACTGTCATCATTGCTGAAGATGCTATTAAATAGCACTGGCTCAGATAATGATAGAGGCACAAAACAGAAAGAGCCTTGTTAATTGGATCTTAGTGAGGAGAGCCATCTAGCCACTGGACACTTATGAGTGTGTGAATAAATCTCTAGTTTAGTCATATACACGTTTACATATTTTACAGTATCTATTCATAGTATTTTAGCTTATTCCAATTAATAACCTAAATGGTTATTTTAAAAAGTCTTTAACATAGTTTTTGACATTTAGAAGATCCTCTATCTTATATTTTGTTTGATTCTTTTTTATTTTTACGTTAAAAAATCAAGACAAAATAGAACATGTATTTTAAAACAGAAAGATTTAAAAAGTCGCATACCTATAAAATAGTTTAAAAGAAGTTTCTCATGGCAACACATTCATAGTTTAGGAGCAATGGTAACATTTCAGGTTTCTGCTAACTCCTACTTACCTTAGAAGATAAAATTATAAGGACAAGGCCATGAAGAGCACGGTCTTTGGGTCCAGAGTCATTGTGTTTGAGTATTAGGTCTGCTACTTGATATCTTCAATGTTTGTAGTTTTATGAGTATCTATAAACAATTGAGTGAGTCAGAGGATTAAAGCATTGACACCAATACTGTAAATTTTTACATTCTTAAACCTATAGGTATTCACACCACTAGACAACCCTATTGTAATGAGTGATAGGGAAACTTTTGTCAAATGAGAGAAGGGTGAAAGTGAAGAGAAAGTGAGGAACTAAGATGATGCCTGGACCCTTGTACTCATTCTTGCTCACACAAATCAGTTTTAGGACATGGGAGCTGAGGGTGTGAAAATCGCTTCACTTAAAATTATCTATACCCCTATAACTTTTAAAAATCTTGAGGTACTTTTATTATATTTATCCATTACTATTCTATATTTAGCTTTGTTTTCCCTTAATTATTTTTGGATACTAATGGACATGATAGGAATGAGAGCAATAAAGTTTGGTGTAGGCATTTAACTGCCAGAAGCCAGATGGATGTGATTTTCATATGCTAGGAGCATAGGGGAGGCAACTAAAAAGGTCTGTGAACTTTGGAGATGGTTAATAGAGCATGAGCACCAGGGGGCAAAAATGCATGAGTAGCCAACTGGAGTATTACTCAGTTTGTACCATCAGAAAGAATAAAATATCAAGATCCATTGCCTAGCTCTGAGACATGAGCTAGTTTTCAGGCTTGGGACACATTGACTCAAAAGGAAGAAAGAAAGAAAAAAAATTTTTAATGCCTTGGAAAGAGATATACTGTAATGGCTGTATTTGTTTTTCTCCAAAATGACTTACAGCCAGGCACTCTGTTATACAGTAGAAAAAAGAGTACCATACATTTCAAAAACTGTTGAATAGAGTCTAATTTCACAATGATATTAACAGGCCCGGCCCTAAATATCATTATGTACCTGCACCATTAGAATGGAGGGGAGAATAGGTAATAAATACAGTTGACCCCTAAAAACATGGAGGTTAACAACATCCACCCCTTCATAGTCAAAAATCTGCATATAACTTTTTACTCTCCAAACACTGAACTACTAATACCCTACTGCTGACACAAAGCCATATAGATAACAGAAATAGCCTATTCACACATATTTTGTTTGTTATATGTATTATATACTGTAATTACAATAAAGTAAGCTAGAGAAAAGAAAATATTATTAAGAAAACCATAAGGAAGAGAAAATATATTTATAGTACTGTACTCTATTCATCAATACCATAAGTTTATGTTGTCTATAAGATCAATCATCTGTCAGTTCTTAGTACCATACTGTCTTATATGATACAAAACACTATCGATGTTATATATATTTGTAACACTAAACATCAAAAATGAAAAGATAATGCAAAAAAGAAATTTATATTTATTTAGAGGTATAATGATTCATGCATTGATAACAAAGAAGCATCAGTATGACTGTTTTATGTTAGCCTAGAATAATCAATACAATTGCTTCACGGTAGTAAGAAAATCTCCAAAAATTTTACAATATATTTATTGATAATTATCTGCCAATAAATGCACCCATGCAGTTCAAACCTGTGTTGTTCCAGGGACAGCTGTATAGTTTTGCCTGAGCTTGGGTTTACAGAGGGTACACTGTATCTCTAAATGCACCTGGTGATCATTTTTCTTGTACCTGAATATATAAATGGAATTGATATATTTTGGAGATTTGGGAGTTAGCACAACCCCCACATTGGGTCCCTGCTTAACCTGGGAAAGCTAAGCAGAAGCCTCTGGAATTGTTCTGCATCACCCAAAATACTAAATCAAAAACAGTCTTCCATCTTGGGTAATGTGTGGTAGAAATTGAAGATATAAATGGTTCAGAGCAGTTGTTTCCATCATATTTCCATTTAGTTTACCAGTCTCGCCCCTGCAGAAAATGTATGGGTCCTGGATGATGATAGTAAACTACTGCAAAAAGGAGTAGTACAGATATTGATCAACTTATGACCTATGCAACTTACAACCATTTGACTTTATGACCACAATAGCTAATCACGACTGTTCCACGTCTGGCAGTGCAAGTGTTGCCCAGCTGGGTGTATGACAGTGCAGACCAGCTTCCAGCAGCACCACCATCTCTGCGTGCACCATTTCAACTGTTATCTCCGACTCTGTACAGCAATTTGTGTTTTGTGTCTTGGGTATTTTTCATCAAACCCCTTCCAAGATGTCTACCAAAAGGAAATTGTCTTTTTCTATACCTCAACCTGCCAAGAAGGAAAGAAAGGCCATAGATCTCGACACGAGAATGAGCGCAGGCTCATCTGACTTGAGCATGGGTTCACCAGCTTGAGTGCAGGAGCACTGGCTTGAGCATGGGATCATAGACATGACCTCATGGTCGCTGATTTGAGCCCAGGTCACTGGTTTGAGCAAGGGGCCACTCGCTCTGCTGTAACCCCCTGGTCAAGGCACACATGAGAAAGCAATCAATGAACAAGTATGAAGGAGGAAAGAAAGTGAATGTGTTCACACATGTTTATGAAAAAACCAACTTTGGTAACCCCAACTACTGCCTTAGATGATGACATCAACGATCCGCAGCCAAGCACCAGCAGTCAATAAAATGTTTTGTACATATTTATATATTTTTATATGTTTTGCAATTGGGAAAATGTTTCTTATGGTATTTTTTACACCTGTATTTTGTATTTTTGTATGCACCTGTATTTTGTAATTTTGTATGTTTTGCAAATATTAAGCCAGTTGTACTGGTAATGCAGTTTTTTACTTAAACCTGACGAATGTAAAAATAAGAAACAAAATGGTGTAGAGATGATACAAATGGCATAAAATGAACAAAGAAAATTATGATATATAACAACAATGAAAGAAAATTATGATAAAATATGACTTAAAGATTTTTATAACATCATTTCACAATATTGTACATATAGGCTACTCAATTTATGACCAAATCATGTTATGATCGGTCTGTTGAAACCAATCGTGATCGTAAGTCAAGCACTAGCTGTAGTCTGAATTATAGGCACTGTGTGAGAGCAGATCATCACAGCCTCAGGTACATGGTTTGTGCCCAGTGATGTGGAGAATGTCTTCTTTTCTAGTAGTTTGCATTGACATAGAGTGAGCAAAAATATTTATAGTTTTGCATCCGGGTTATATCAACTCATTAGCCAGCCATATATCATGATATAGTACAAAGAGAGTTGAATGATCTGCAGAGGTGGATTAAAGTCAGTTGAGGCCCCGGGCACAGAAGAAAATATTGGGCCCCTTTAAAAAAAAGAGAAAGACAGGGAAAATACAAATACATGTTAACCATATTTTTAAATAAATTAGGGCCCTGGCCGGTTGGCTCAGTGGTAGAGTGTCAGCCTGGCGTGCAGGAGTCCCGGGTTCGATTCCCAGCCAGGGCACACAGGAGAAGCGCCCATCTGCTTCTCCACCCCTCCCCCTCTCCTTCCTCTCTGTCTCTCTCTTCCCCTCCCGCAGCCAAGGCTCCATTGGAGCAAGGTTGGCCCGGGCGCTGAGGATGGCTCCATGGCCTCTGCCTCAGGTGCTAGAGTGGCTCTGGTTGCAACAGAGTGACATCCCAGATGGGCAGAGCATCGCCCCCTGGTGGGCGTGCCAGGTGGATCCTGGTCGGGCGCATGCGGGAGTCTGTCTGACTGCCTCCGTTTCCAACTTCAGAAAAATACAAAAGAAAAAAATTAAAGAAATAAGAAATATTGTGTACTATAAATGTTAAAAATTGCACATATGAAACCAAACTTGGTGTCGTTAGAAAAAAGTGTAAAGTTGGGGTTTTGCGGGGCCCTTTAGAAGTCAGGGCCCAGGCCATGCACCCGGTGACTATCTGGATACCTTGCAGAACATCACATTGATCCACTATGATATTTGACTATGAGTCTAGAGGAGCAAATTGTGGCTAGCATGCAGAAAGCCTTAACAATATGCATACACTCAAGGGGTGAGAGACAAACTCAGTGAAGTTTCAGAAGTTAGTTTCACATCCCTCAAACTTTCAGGGACATGCTTGGATATCTGCTCCAAAGTCAAAGAAAAATCATTAGTTTTACACCATCAGTTACTCAGAATGAAGTGCCATGCTGGCAAGCATCTTTAGGCACTGAAACAGCATATTTAATGGCTATAGGTACTGTTCTAGCCCTTGTACTGTCACAAGTTTTAAGAACAGCCCAGCCTATGAGAAAATACTGCAGTAGATCTAGGTTGTGATGTAAACAGCCCTGTCTCTTGTATATGATACACCTATGGCTTTAGAGGTATTGGTAGAGGAAACAATGCTATGTGAGGATTACGACAAACTCCAGTGGAGGAATTACCATACTGGTTTTTCCCACTGCCCAATCCTACTTCTGCCCTCTTCCTTGCATAGGTGTTGAGCATTCATAAATATCATTCATTCCAAATGCTATTTCAAGATATGATCCAGAGAACCCAACGTGCAGCAGAAGGCAGAGAAATATAGTTTCCTCTGTGCCCATAGAGCAAAGAAAATGGCTTTATGAACACACTGCACAAGTTATACTGTGTAAAGTGTTGCTTCTTTATCGCAGACTTTTCAGGACCACCTCCCTCTATTGTACTTGGAGGAAACAGATTTTGTCTCATCAGGTCTCGTCTTCAGTCATTTTTCACTTCGCTCTTGCTCTGCTGTCTTCTGTTTCTCTTCATTGCTCTTGGCTCTACCAATAATGACAATAGCTCTCATTTAATAATTGCTTTCTATGTGACAAGCACTTCTGAATTCTTTGTATGACTTAACTTACGCAACAGTTACAATAGACCTATTATGCCCCCATTTTACAGACATTGAGGGTGAAGTCACACAATTAACAAGCATTATATTGCCATTAACTGAAAGCACCTACTACCCATTATTGGTCCGTTTTAATCTATGCTAGATATTACCCCTGTTCTTTCCTACAAAACACTACTGACTTAACACAATCAAAGTAATCAGAGTTTTTGTGAATGTTTGGGGTATTATAGAGTAATTACTTAGATGCTAATAGAAATTTAACATACAACGTCAGTCTTCAGTTTTCATAATTAGCAACCTTTACCTGCTACAGAAGAAGTTCCTTGTTGGCTGTGACCTTTCCTAAGTACTGTACCTCCCCATGTATAAGATGCTCCCATGTATAAGATGTACCTTCATTTTGGGGCTCGAAATTTGAAAAAAAATGTATTACATAAAGTTATTGAACTCAAGTTTTATTCATCATAAAATTCATACAATTCCTCATCGCTGTTAAAACTCCCATCCATTAGCTTGTCCTCATTTGTGTCTGATGACAAATTACTGTCTTCAACAATGAGAGCAAAAACAAGCATGAAAAAGCGGGAAATGCAAGTAAAAAAAATCTACAACCACTGTATTAAATGCACCCAGTTTTTAGACCCCAATTTTTTTGGAAAAGGGTGCGTCTTATACATAGGGAAATATGGTACCTAACTTCCTACCATGATCTAAGATTTTTTTCACTGTAAAATAACCATCCTGATAGTATTATTCTCCATTTAGGGGCACCTTCTCAATTACTCAACTCTCAAATTTGTTCTAACCCTTTCTTTGCTTTACTCTCTTTTTTCTACTATCTGCCATTATAGGTTGAAAAGGAGAAAGGCTGTTTTCTTTTTTTTATTATTTAGACAATTAATTTTAACAGGGTGACATTGATCAACTAGAGTATATATATATAGATTCAGAGAAACATCTCCAGATCATTTTGACATTTGATTATGTTTTCTTTTTAACAGAAAAAGTCCTGTAAAATATTAGCCAAGACTAAAAGAAGAACAAAGCAACTTTTTCCTGAGAATAAAGTTTCCATTTTCCAAAATGTTTGAAATACCTAAATTCAGTTACTTTGTAAAAACAATGTTCTCACACTCTGTGTAGTAAAAATGCATATAAATATTCAAATACATGTGCATATAAAAAATTACTAATATGAGTTTTTTGTTCTTTCACTATGCTTTCTTTACATTGTGATCAATTTCTTTGGCTTTGACACAACATTGTAATTGCAATTATTTTAGCTTTATAATATGTTTTATTCTTTGAAAGTAACACCTTTGTTATTGTTGTTTTTTTCCTAAATAACAGTTCTTTGTACTCATTTATTATAACATTTAAATCTAGAATAATTTCTTAATTAGAAAAATACCCTGTTGAGACTTCCATATGAATAACTTTACATTTATAATTCAATTCAAAGGCAATGTATACTATAAAGAGACTGACTATACATTTGACAATTTATATTGTGAAATATTTTATGTATAAAAAAGTACATAAATAATATTTAACTAATAGAGCTCTTTAATTTTTTTTTTGTGTGTGTGTTTTTCCGAAGCTGGAAACGGGGAGAGACAGTCAGACAGACTCCCGCATGCGCCCAACCGGGATCCACCCGGCACGCCCACTAGGGGCGATGCTCTGCCCACCAGGGGGCAATGCTCTGCCCCTCCGGGGGGTCGCTCTGCGAGACCAGAGCCACTCTAGCGCCTGGGGCAGAGGCCAAGGAGCCATCCCCAGCGCCCGGGCCATCTTTGCTCCAATGGAGCCTTGGCTGCAGGAGAGGAAGAGAGAGACAGAGAGGAAGGAAGGGGGGTGGAGAAGCAAATGGGCGCTTCTCCTGTGTGCCCTGGGCGGGAATCGAACCCGGGTCCCCCGCACGCCAGGCCGACGCTCTACCACTGAGCCAACCGGCCAGGGCCACTAATAGAGCTCTTAAGAGTGTACTTTGTGGATCCAAATAGCCAAGACTCAAATTACACTTGACTACTGATTATATGACTGTATGCAAGTTACTTAACAGAAAAAAAATTTTATTCCTCATCTGTAAAACAGACTATTAATAGTACTTATCTCATAAAATTGTGGTGAAAATTAAACAAGGCAATCCATTTAACTCAGCATAATGTATAGCATAAAGTGAGTGTTCAATAAACATTATCATTATTAACTCAGCATCCTTAGAATAAACATTTAAATTGTTAAATTGTCTTGTAAATATTTGACTAATACCACATCTATCTTTTAATATAACAAATGGAAGTGTTTGTGTAGTAGAGAAAGATCTAGATTTACATTATAGAAATGAGAAAATTTAAACTATGTAGTAGCTTGAAAAAAATCTTTGTTTCTAAATTATAAACTATAGGTTCAAAGGACAGAAGATCTACTATCAGAGCTTTAGAACAGATTTTGAGGTGTTTCCTGACTACATTAGACCAACCCAAAAATTCTGGAAGAAATACATTGTCAAGTTATACCTTAGACATCACATTTTCTGGACTTAGATTCATTTCACTTAGAAGGCCTCTTGTTTCTTTGCCTTTGTTAACATAATTTTGAATGACATTCCTGTCTAAAGTTGGTGTTTATGGTATTTAATTTCATTCACTTCTAGGTGAATTTAATTCTTGGATGAAATACACTCCTGTGGCTTCTTGGGGACTAATTTGAAGTCATCTTAATTTATTTACAAATCCATAATCTGAAATAAATTACCCAATAGTTTAATGCTATAGCTAGTTATTTGATAAGTGTTGAAAATCATTAACATGGAAGGAAACATCTTAGAGAAAAACAAATTTCTCCCAGAATTAATATGGTAGTTCCATAAAATGCTTCATTTTCTATGATCTGGTTCAGAAATTCACCATCTTCTATCTCCATGATCAAATTAGACCTTAAATTACATGCTGGGCTGCTTTTTGTTGTTGTGGGATGCTAGCAAGCTATTATCTCAATGCTAATGGTAGCCTTAGCGGCTTCCCATGGCGTTTCTTCCAAGGTTTCCAGGCCACTGTTTAAAAAATATGTTTAGGTCTTTTACAGCAAATGTCTGTTAATACATTGCAGAATAGAGGAGAAGTAGAATACTATAATCTGTGCTGGTAGAGATTGATTTCTCCATTGTTGCTTTACTATTAACATGAAAGGATCCTAACAGTTTCTTAAAAATTTGTCTATTTTACTCAATTTATAATCTCTGTGGTGTTTATAGAATCTTCTATGAAGATAAAGTATGCATTTGAAAGAATAAAAAGATGCACCGGTAGAGCATCGGCCTGGCGTGTGGGGGACCCGGGATCGATTCCCGGCCAGGGCACATAGGAGAAGCGCCCATTTGCTTCTCCACCCCCACCCCCTCCTTCCTCTCTGTCTCTCTCTTCCCCTCCCGCAGCCAAGGCTCCATTGGAGCAAAGATGGCCCGGGCGCTGGGGATGGCTCCTTGGCCTCTGCCCCAGGCGCTAGAGTGGCTCTGGTCGCGGCAGAGCGACGCCCCGGAGGGGCAGTGCATCGCCCCCTGGTGGGCGTGCCGGGTGGATCCCGGTCGGGCGCATGCGGGAGTCTGTCTGACTGTCTCTCCCCGTTTCCAGCTTCAGAAAAATACAAAAAAAAAAAAAAAAAAAAAAAAGATGCTATCTATAGCAGTAGTTTTCAACCTTTTTACACTTGGAGACCAGTGAAAATAGGAGAGTTATTTCAGGGACGACTAAGGTAGAAATCACCCTGAGCATAAGCAAATTCAACTAAGATCATTGAGTCTATAATCTTCATACAACATCGGGGTGGTTAACTCTTTCGTAGACCAGCACGAAATTTCCAGTAGACCAGTCCATGCTTGAAAATGGCAGACTGGTGGTTGAAAAACACTGATCTATAGGATTATAAATGGTATAGTACTTAAATGTATATGTGGTTTCATGTTTATATGCATATATATGGACCTTTTAAAATGATTCATTTGGTTTTTTGTATCCCATTAAACAATATTTTTTTTGTTTTTATTTGCAACAGAGACAGAGAGAGGGACAGATAGGGACAGACAGACAGGAAGGGAGAGATGAGGTGAATCAAGTCTTCATTGTGGCACTTTAGTTGTTCATTGATTGCTTTCTCATATGTGCCTTGACTGGAGGGCTACAGCAGAGTGAGTGACCCTTTGCTCAAGTGAGTGACCTTGGGTTCAAGACAGCGACCTTGGGATTCAAGTGAGTGGCCTTTGGGTTCAAGCCAGCAACCATGGGGTCATGTCTATGATCCCAAGCTCAAGCCAGCAACCCCACGCTCAAGCCAGCAACTTCAGGGTTTCGAACCTGGGTCCTCTGCATCTCAGTCTGATGCGCTATCCACTGTGCCACCACCTGGTCAGGCTAAAATATTAATTGCTTTATTATTCATTTTAGTTATAGATGAGTCTATTGCTTAGAAAATTAAAAATGCAAGCTGAATGTCCTACTAATACTGAACACATAAAGCACTAGATCACGTAAAAATGTATTTAAAGTGCTTTTTTCATTTAGTTAATTCAATATAGAGAAATTCTTACAAACAAATGAATGCATCTTTAACATATCACTGTGGAAACATTTGAATTTTTTTGCATTCTATCCATAGATTTCTAAGGAGGATTCTGGTAACTAGGTACAAATGAATCATGCTTTATATAGAGAGAAAAATTAGAAGAGAATGTAAAAGAATTATATCATTGCTAACTTAGCTGAATGAAATAATCTATTTACTCATTTATTTAATTTGTCTAGTATGCCTGTTATGTACTAGTTACTGGGAATACCTCAGCACAAGGGAAAATACCCAGAAGATTTTGACATCAGGAAAATCCAGGACTGTTACAAGAAGGAGGAATTGGTAAATAGTTTCAAGTAAGAGAAAGCCTAAAATGTGTCCATCATCGCATTCATAAAAATCATTATAAACATGATAAAAAGCAGTGGACTGAAATGTAAATGAGAAAAAATAAAATGCACACCGGGAGTACTCACAATTTATTCGAGAAGTGTGATGATGAAGGAGACAGAAAAATGAAACATTGCCTAGAAGATTAAGGAGAACGACTGTCTCAAGGTTTGTAGAATGATGGAAGCCACAGAGGTAGAGAAAGGAACTTTGATCTGGTAGGAAAAACAGCTTATCCCACTCTATTAAGAGGGAATGCTAACAGATGCTTTAGTGACCTCCAAGATTTCAGATATAATACTGTGTATTAGCAAACCTTAGTCCTAATGATTATCAAGGTCAATTACTGCAGCCAGTACAGTAAATCTTCCTTTTGCCTGCTGGTTTATTGGTATGAAAGCCCCTAAGGGTCAGGTGCCAGTCATAGATTTCTGTACACAATAACCCTCACTGAATCCCCTGAATAAAATATTCCCTGTCCACCCCCACCCCAGTTCTAGAAACCAGAATTTCTATCTCAGCATAGCTTGAATATGTGAACATGAGAAGAACAAATTCTTCTGTTATTAAAAGTGATGTTGATGGAGAACACTCACTTTTACTCTTCTGTTCTGAAACATATTTAATATAATTATTAAAGCCACATTACATTTAATTTATTATGGAATATTGAGTAGTTGTAGTTCATGTTCACCAGATTTGATTAACATGATATCATCAATAGAGTAGGCTTGCTTGATGTTTTGTAAAAATTCGTGTCTTTTAAAACACATCATAAATCCATAGCTCCAATTAAATACTCAACTAGTTTTCATAGGCTATATCTGGTTTAATTTAACTTTTTACTTAGATGCTAAGCTTTACATTATTTATTCAGTGGGAATACTTTTCAGTTGGCTTCTTTGAACACTTTAGCATGCAAACATAATAAAAAAAAAGTTTGTTGTTCCTTTTAGACTGATAGGATACACAGGTTGTAACAGATTTTTTAAGTCAAAAGGAAAGGAAAAGGATTCCTATTCCTAAATCCTGGTAATTTCCCCCCAAATCTCAACTGCCTAGACTATTAACTTTCCCAGCAGTACTTCAACATGTCATTTGAAGCTTCTGAAATAAAGTTTGATATAAACATCTAATGCACTGTATTATTGTTATAATAACATAAAGGGTCAAGACATCCCTAACAATTCCAATGACATAACAAAACTTCAATTCAGATTGTTTTACAATTCAATTCAATTTGACGATACTTCTTTTATGATGAAAGAAGTATCTCCCCTAGTACTGTAGAATACAGCCCTTGATTAAGTATTAATTGCCAGCCCTGGCTGGTTGGCTCAGTGGTAGAGCGTCAGCCCAGTGTGTGCAAGTTCTGGGTTGACTCCCAGTCAGAGCACACAGGAGAAGCGACCATCTGCTTTTCCACCCCTCCCCCTTCTGTCTCTCTCTCTCTTCTCCTGCCGCAGCCATGGCTCAAGCGGTTTGAGGGTTTGAGCTATTGGCTCTAGGCACTGAGGATGGCTTCATGGCCTCTGCCTCAGGTGCTAAAATGGCTCGGTTGTGAGCAAGAGCAGTGGTCCAGATTGGCAGAGCATCGCCCTCTAGTGGGCTTGCTGGTGGATCCCAGTTGGGATGCATGCGAGAATATATCTCTGCCTCCCTGCCTCTTACAAGAAAAAAAAAAAGAATTAATTTCCAATGTCATCTGGTCAATGCCTCTAAGTTGGACAATTCTTATATTCTTATTCATCTCCTAAAATTATTCATGCACTCTGAAAATAACTAGATGTTTTAACCCATATTAATCTTCAATTACTCCTAGAAACAATGCCAGCTAGGTCCTAAGCTGTTAAGTGCTGTTATACCCCTTCCAAAAAAAATATATGTTGGAGTTTTAATGCCCAATACCTGAGAACATGACCTATTTGGAAGTAAGACATTTACAGAGGTAGCCAAGTTAAAGTGAGGTCCTTAGAGTGAGCCCTAATCCAATATGACTGGTGTACTTATTAAAAGGGAAACTGTTGATACCAACACACACAAGGAGAAGCCACATAAAGATGAAGGTAGAGATTCGGGTGACCATTCTACAAGTCAGAAACACCAAATATAGTGAGGAAACCACCAGAAACTAGGGGAGAAGCATGGAACCAATTCTCCTTACAGACCCTCAAATGACTACAGCTCTGCTGACATTGCTGCATCCTCTGGTGCAAGACAGTTTTCCTTTGTGGTTTGGAGTGGCACCACAGCTCCTCAAAATCTGTTAGTACTCTGATTCAACTGTCCCTTATCAGCATCCTGCTGTAAGGGAGGTCTGGGCCAGGTTACTAGGTAAGTAAGTTCTTCTTCCTGCTTTGGGCCTGCATTGTTCTAGACATGGCAGCTGAGTAGCCATTTTATCTATCAATTTTGATCTCTATCTTATGGAACTGTGAGAGAATAAATCTCTCTATTTAAGACACTCCATTTGTGATACTTGGTTACAGAAGCCCTAGCAAATGAAGAAACAAGGAGTCTTCCATTTTAGCTAATCTAGTGAAGAAAAAATATTATGTGTTAGTGTTGCTCAACAAGTTACTTCATATGACTACTTGTCTGGCCATAAAAAAAGTGTAGGTCACTGTAATAGTTGTGAGGCAGACCTTTAAAAGTACCATCTCGGTATGATATTTTCATTCAACACTGACTATACTGATATATAGTTTTTGAAATTTTATTCTGCTATAAAAACTTTAAAAACCATTTATTTCCTTTCTTAGATACTAGATTGTTTCTTCTTTGTCTGATATAGCAGTAAAGTGAGCTCTACAACTTTTTTGAAAAAATGTCTGCTGAGATTGAAGTTTCATTCATCTCTTCTTTTTTTCACCAATACAAATACTGAATGTTTCCAAGGCTTGGGGATTCTTTTTCTTTCTTTGAACCAGCCCATACTTTGATTCTTTTTAATCATAAAGAGGTAGAAGTTTCAGGATGCCAAGAATTGTTAAAGGCTTTTAGAAAGTCTTTATCCTGAATCTAAACCCATTAAAAGGGATATGCAGGTATTGTCTATACTCCATAAATGTTTCCACTTGAAGGTGGAAATTGTTAATAGTCAAAACAATTTTGATCCTCACATCTGCTTGCCTTATGGAATCACTAGGTTCAGTGATGAAATATTCTGGCCCACAGACAATGAAGACATGGGAGAAGTCTGACTGCATGGTGGGAGTATTACAACTGCATTTTCCTACTTTTTTTTGAGGCAGAAATCGTGGCTCTATAATTAAATACAGTGACAGTTTCTTTACCTTATTTGAGATACAAAGAGACATATGTTTTCTTTATCTCTATAAGGAGATTTTTCTGCCATAGATAAAAGCTTCTGGATTGCTAAACAAATTAAACAATATGCAAATATCAATTATTTCCACTCAATGTAGACATGCAGCTTATTGTTGAAGAAAGGGCACAACAAATTTTATGAAGAAGAATAGATCTCATTCATTAGTCCAATCTCTTCTCACCAAAGAGATTATTATATAGCAATTCCAGGAATTTCAGGCCTCATTTGAGGAATGTACATTGGGAAAGAATAACAGTTTACAAGTTTTAGCAAGTTATTTTCCCACATAAACACAAACATTTGTAGGCTGTTCGCTAAGATATACATGCAAAAAGCTACATGTAAACTTATGGTAACATTTAGAAACAATTTTACATTTTCCAAGTATTTTTCACTAAATTTTAACCAATTAATTTTAATCCAACACTAATTTATATTTTTTAAATATTATTGTTTTAATTAACTTACTTTTAAAGTTCATTGTTTTTAAGAAACTGCTAGATATATTTGTGGCTCAGGAAGGCCTCTTCAATTTCAACTTGGGTCAGCTTAATGTCAAATGTACTTGGAGACTCTTTTCAACTACTAATCTTGATCTCAGGAAGAAACATGAATAACTTACTACTTACTGAGAGCTTATTCTGGGCCTGTCACCTCTATTACCATCTTTCATTTTTATAATAGCGTTATACATAGGTTGTATTTTTACTCCACCATTTGACAGATGAGAAAAATAAAGAACACAGCAGTTAAGATATTCATCCAAATTTATTTAGTGATCCCCTGGTAAAGGAAAGATATAAAGCCAGGTCTCTATGATACAAATTATCATGCACCTCAGGGTTCAAATCCTACTGTAGGGTAACCTGAGTAAATAACCTAAGGGGAGTTGCTTTATCTTTTTAGCCCTTAATTCTTCATCTGTGAATGGGGTAGAGGGGTTCTTCTTAGGGTTACATAAAACAATGAAGAGTTTAGCACAGTGCGTGACACAAAGTAAATGCTCATGAAATCTTAGCTGTTATCATCATAATGAAACCGCCTAATTTTCTATTGTCCACACTCCCTGATCTGGGAAGCTTTGAATACTTATTCTTTGACTAAGCTGAGAATCTCTTTACAGAATAGTTGCTAAATGTGACTATGTGTTCTGCCATCACATTTAACTCCAATTAAGTGTTTCTCTTTGAGCTACTTCCAAAGTAACACCAAGATTTTCATCCCATTAGCAGTTTCCAATGTTATGGTATTAAGATGAAAAATTAGCATTAAATAATTGCATCTGCTCACTTGAAATAATATGTAGACTGAAGGAGTCACTGATGCCTCAGCACCCACACAGCTGTACTTTGTATTCAGCATTAATATTCTTGGGGAAAGTCCCACTTTAATTATTTTCTTTTCATCTTCAGCTTAGTTCAGATAAAAGTGTTTTCTTAATATTGCCTTTTACAATACTTGACTCGACAACACTTTTTAATCTTGTATCAGGACACATTTTTTTCCTTCAAAATTTTAGTTCAATGGCTGAGCCATATGTATTCATTCAGCTATTTGGAATAAAAGTAGTTTTCTAGCTAGTTATCTGTGAATGCTTTAGCTTTATCAGTATGAGAAATTTTCTTGTACATTTTTTTTTTGAAATTTTTGTCTGGATTTCTGTTCTAAAGAAAATCTTTCTCTGAGATTATCAAATATCCAACAGTGTGTGTAGAATAAAGTAAAAGTAGAAATCACTGTAACTATCCTAATCACAGACCACACAGCAGACACATTCTGCAGAAATAATCTGTGTGCATCACATGTGTATATTATTTTATTTTTACTTGTTTTATTTTGGCAAATAAACACAGAACATAAAATTTACCTTCCTGACAACTTCCAAGCATACAGTACAACATCAATTGTATGCATACGATGGTTTCAGGGGGTTCCAAACCCCCTTATCCTACATTACTGAAACTCTATACCCACCAAACAACAAATTGCTACCTCTCTCAATCCTCAGCCCCTGATAATCACTATTTTACTTTTTGTTTCTATGACTTTGAAAATTTTAGATGCCTCATGTAAGTGTTATCATACACTATTGTCCTTCTATGTCTTACTTATTTTACTTAGCATAAAATCTTCAAGGTTCATCTATGTTTAGCATATGACAGAATTTCCTTCCTTTTTTAAGGAATAGTATTTCAATGTGTGTATATACTGTATTTTCCTTTTTCATTCATCAGTTGATGGACATTTAGATTGCTTCCACCACTTTGCTATTGTGAATAATGCTACGATTAACATGGGTGCACAAATATATCTGAGATACTGCTTTAAAAGGTTCATAAAGAAAAACATTTTTTTTCTTTATAAATTTTTACAGTCCAGTACTTTTTTAAAACTTATTAACTAACAATTTCTAATATGTAAATCAATCTACTAAAGCATTTTTATTCTTGTATTTACTGGGAAACTGCCAATTAACATCAACTATGTACACAAGGTTGTTAGTATATTTAATACATTTTTTTAGCACTTTGACTTTTCTAATAAATTCAACAATATAGGTTTATAAATATATTTAATTGCATTTAGATTAACAAAAATTCCATAGGCTTCAATATACCTATTTATACTAATTATTTGAAGGGTAAATCAAAGCAAAAATAATGTTTTCTGATTTTAGAAAATCTTGTCTTAAACATTTTATCTAGTGTAATGAATCTTTAACTATGTAGTTTTAAGGAAAATGTAAATATTTTATGGTTTACTTCTCCTAACTACTCCCAAATTCACATAGATGACTTTCGAAGGAAACAGTAAAAACAACAGCCTGACCAGGCGGTAGTGCAGAGGACAGAGTGTTGGATTGGGGACATGGAGGACCCAGGCTCAAAACCCCGAGGTTGCCAGCTTGAACGCGGGCTCATCTGGATTGAGTGAGGCTCACCAGCTTGAGCCCAAGCTCGTTGGCTTGAGCAAGGGATCACTCTGTCTGCTGTAGTTCCCCGGTCAAGGCACATATGAGAAAGCAATCAATGAACAACTAAAATGCTGCAGCAAAGAATTGATGCTTCTCATCTCTCTCTTGTCCTGTCTGTCTGTTCCTCTCTCTGTCTCTCTCTGTCTGTCACAAAAAAAACCAAAAAACCAAACCAGCAAAAACAACAGAAGAGCTAAAATCGAAAGTGTTCTTTTCCTTGGGATCACTTAAATTCTAAGATTTCTTTTCTTTGAAAAAAAATTTACAAAAGCACAGTGCTATCAATGTAAGCATGTACTATCTTCCAACACACTATGTCTACCTAGCATCTTTCTAAGTCTTTTGCATTACTTTATCCTCAGGGAAGTGCTGTTAGGCTATTTCTACCTTTGAAGGGAATTATTCTTAGATCTTTGACATCTTCCAAGAATATAGTCTTTCAATTCTCTAGAGATTATGGCAATTGACAATCAGATTCTGTTGTCCAAGAATCTTCACATGAAAGACATTTAAACAAGCTTCAAAGTGGTTTGCCCAAGAGAAAGGTTTCTTTGCAATTAGAAAGAACACTTGCCATACTACCATCTGTGCCTTCTGTCAGGTTTTCATGCATATTGCTTTCAGATATGCATCTTCCATTTCTAATTTTATTCATTTACTATTGTAATGAGTATATATTTATCATAATCAGTTAATATTATCTATATTTTCCATAAAGATAACATTTTAACATCCTGACAGTTAATAACATAGTCTAAATATTTATCATTTTAAAGAAAATCTGTCAGTAAAATATTTTTAAAAATAGTTGAAATTAGGATAAAGAAACAAAACTTTGGTTCTTTAAAATATATCCATCAGATGCATAAACATCTCATATTTGTTGCATAGCCACAAGAAATGATAGATTTTTTCAATAAATGATGCTAGATTAATTATTTATAAAAAAGAAGTTCAATTGATTCCTTATCTCACACCATAAACAGAACTCAATTTCAGATATATTAAGAATTAATCAAGGCCCAGGCTGGTTGGCTCAGCGGTAGAGTGTTGGCCCGGTATATGGAAGTCCTGGGCTCAATTCCTGGCCAGGGCACACAGGAGAAGCACCCATCTGCTTCTCCACCTCTCCCTCCCTCCTTCCTCTCTGTCTCTTTCTTCCCCTCCCTCAGCCAAGGCTCCATTGGAGCAAAGTTGGCCCGGGCGCTGAGGATGACTCCATGGCCTCCACCTTACGTGCCAGAATGGCTCCAATTTTAGTGGAACAATGCCCCAGAGGGGCTGAGCATTGCCCCCTGGTGGGCATGCTGGATGGATCCCGGTCAGGCGAATGCAGAAGTCTGTCTGTCTGCCTCCTCCCCACTTTTCACTTCAGAAAAATATAAAAATAAGAATTAATCATAAAAAGTAGAACCTTTAAATGTTTAATATACAATGCTGAAATATTTATTTTTTACCCCAAGGAATAAAATAAGTTTTAAAAGAATTCCTTAACCAAAACATGCAAAATTATGTATATGTATACTTATATTTATATACAAAGAATGTGAAAATCACTCTAAGAAATGGAGTTTCAAAGATGGCAACAGAGTAGGCAGACATTTCAATTGCCACCTCCCAGAATCAAATTGGATTGCAACTTAATTTAAGAACATTCATATTGAAAAACCAACTTTGGACTAAACAAAGGGGAGTCTATAACCAAGGATCACAGAGTAAGTCACATTGCAACTGGTAGGAAGGATGGAGATATGGAAAGGGCTACCCGCTCCTAGGAGCCAGCGGGGGCTGAGGGTCTGGCGGGACTCTCACTGTGAGGATAGTCACCCTGAGAGGTGTGGGTCCTAAGCCCCAGGCCCAGAGCCCCAGCCTAGAGCCCCGGAGCCTAGAAGAGGCACCCACACAACATTTAGCTGTGAAAAGAGCTGGGTTTCTGTCTGCAAGAAAAACATGGAACTCTCGGAGATGCAGGCCCTGTCTTAAATGGCCCACACAGAAAATCTTGTTTATAGCCACTCACCTGGGGCTCCAGTGGCAGAGAGCTGAGAGGACTAGAGTTGTGTGAGGAGAGTGTAAAGTTGGTGGCCCAGGGAGACACACTGTGGGGGATGGCCACTGGAACCCCTGTGCTCAGTCATTCTCCAGTACTGCAGTCACCATCTTTCGTGGGTACAGCAGTCCCCTCTGAGTGGCACCAGCCTGAGGAGAAGCAACTGCTCCACCCTTGGGAGTGTCTCCTGCTCCAGTCATAGTGACTGGGTGGTGCTAAGAAGCCAGGGGCAGGAGCACATCAATGACTCAGTTTTCTGATGTTGAGGCCAGAGCTTCCCCGACCCCCACACTCCAGAGTCTAAGACTGATAATTCCACCTCACAGGAGACTCAGTGGACATTGTTCAGAGAGTGGGCACACCACACCTCTGGATTTCAGAGGTAACATCCACCAGACTCCTGGGGTCACACCCTCCTGACATCTGTGGAAAAAGCCTGGACAGACTGACACCTGGGACCCGGGGTAGAGCCACACCCACCACCCTTCCTAATCCCTGAATTGCTACAGGCCCTAGACTTTAGCAGAAGTTTTTTTTTTTAAATTTATTTATTAAATTTAATGCAGTGATGCCGGGGTCCAGCCCCGGGGGGGATCCAGGGGTCCCACAGGAAGAGACGGCGTCAGCGAAATCGAGTGAGAGAGCCGAATTCTTTTCTTTCTTTTTATTCTCTGGTTAGCATTTACTGCCAGGCATCTCTCCCAAATGCTAGTATAGCTTCCTTTTTGTACACACACACTGAGTTACAATTACATGGTGTTAATTATTGCTTCTGTTTCACTATGTTTACATGTTTCCAGATAACAGTTAATTTATATCTATAAATTACAAACCAGGTAGCAAATCATTCAAAATACAAAATAACTTGAATAGTGATAACAACATCGGTAAAAGCTTTTAAGGTATTAGTACTAATAGTTAACTAACTTTACTGCTGTTGTGAGTTAAGGGGCAGAGAGAGATTAGCAGACGAGATTATTAAGGACTAACAATGGACAACCATTTGCTCAGATAAATGGCTTTGAGTTTAAGCAGTGTCCTACTTTTTTTTTTTTCACAAGATTCTAAAAGGCTTGCCTATAAAGAAATTGACAGAACATTAAGAATAGCTTTCACCCAAAGATATACAGAGTGCACTTGCAAGATAGCCTAGTAGCAACATAAGACATTAATTGTTATTACTTCTATGAATTTCCCTACATTTTTCTCACTATCTAAAAATCTTGAAAAGCATATAAATCTCATGAAAACATCTCATTGAGAAAGCCTAGCAATTGCCTTTAGTCAAAAGACAATTCTCTTAGTAAAACATTCTTTTCTTGCCGACTGCGCTCTCATCCTAGGCCACACAATGGGCCATTCTACTATACCTTACCTAAGATACTATTGTCTAGTCAAATATTACTTATTTATTATATTTAAACACTAGTTAAGTTCTACCTCTATTCTTCTCAGAGTGTATCACTATCTGCAGATCAAATAAGCAAGAAGAAAGGAATGTTTCTTTACTCTATTACATGAAAAGGCTAGGAGGAAAAATGTTGAATTAAGTGAAGGCCGAGAGGTGCTCTGTGCACAGCCACTGCCTCCTATCTAGTCACAAGTCACAATCTATTCTTTCTAACATGATTAAGAAGGAGTTCTCCTACAAACTTAACCCTTTATGAGGGATATCATAGCCAGCCTCTTATGTCTATGAGCCCAGTTCAAGGGGCTTACAGGCTTTTCTGTGGATCTTACACCCTCTGTCTCATTTCCAAAGAAATTACTATGAATCTACAGGGAAAGCACGGTACTATTATCCCTGTGCCATAATTAATAGCACACACCCAGAAAAAAGGGGGGATATAAGGCCAGATTAATTTAAAAAGTTAAAGGGGGAAGTATTGTGCCTTTCCTTGCGGTGACTTTGTCAACCCGCAGCTGTTGGTCTTTACTGCGGTGACTCTATCTTCTTTTGCTGTGACTTTGTCAACCAGCAGTTGTGGATCTTCTTCTGCTGTGACCTAGTTAGCCAGCATTAGTGGATCGGCTCCCGACACAGTGACATTGATAAATCAGGGTACATATGTTGAGAGAAAACATCTCTAGATTATTTTGACATTTGATTGTGCTGTATACCCCTCTCCCAAAGTTAAATTGTCTTCTGTCACCTTCTATCTGGTTTTCTTTGTGCTCCTCCCCTCCCCCAACCCCTCACTCCTTCTTTGCCCCCTCCCCCTCCCCCCACCTCCACCCCTGTTGCCATCACATTCTTGTTCATGTCTCTGAGTCTCATTTTTATGTCCCTTCTATGTATGGATTCATATAGTTCTTAGAGTTTTTTCTGATTTACTTATTTCACTCCGTATAATGTTATCAAGGTCCATCCATGTTTTTACTGCAGCCGAGCCCAACAAGAAGCCAGCAAACAGAGGCTGCAGGAGGTGGGACTCAGGGAACCTTCCCCCAGGACTTGTGTGGGTAAAAGCCAGCCTAGGTGTGAAGCATGGTATTTCCAGGTGTACCTGGGCCCAGTAGAGGCAGCCACAAACTCTGGATTGCTTGTAGCTCCAACAAGGTTGCTGAGGGCCAGTCATGGGCAGTGTCTCCCACTGGTCTGCACCAGGTGCCTTCCAGAAAGTCCCAGGGCTGACACATACAGTATCCAGTTGTGGAGAGCATCGGTTCAGGATGTAACAACCCTTGCTAGGGTGGTACCCAAAGGAAGGGATCCTCACAACTGGACCCAGCTGAGGCGAATTTCACGTTCTGTGATCAGCACCAGCACAGGGGCTCATGTGCATTGGATATGGTGGAGCTTCACAGTCAGCCAACCAGGGCACTGGATGTCCTGTCCTGCTGGGCTCGATTCCACTGGGGGAAGGGAGAAAGGCTTGGAGCTTGGATATTTAAAGTGTGGGTCCCTGCGAGCTTAGTGTTGGATCTGGTTGAGAGGCTCAGCCACTTTCTGTGGGAGCAGAGTCAGCCCCAGGAGAGGACTCTCTTAGTCTTCCTTCCTGATACCAAGGACTTGCTGACTGTAAGAACTTCTGCAGAGGGGAGTGTCAGCCCCACTTAGACCTGAACCTGCTGCTCAATTTGTTGGGGAGAAATAAATTTGAGTATCCAGCAGTGGCTGAGGGATTAGGCTCTGGAGTAGGGGCCACATTCCCCGTACTGAGCTACTGACAAAGAGACCCCTGAAATAGGGGGTCCCACTAAAGTTGTACTCCCAAACTCAGCTGCCCTATCTCACCAAGTGTGCAACCTGAAGAGGGGTTGCTTGGATGAGGTTTATCTGGGCCCATACTACATTTTTTTTCTACAGAAGACTGTGGGAAGACCAGGTAGCTGCAAGAGGAGGTGGAGCAGCTGAAAAGTAAAGCAAATCTTATGAAGCTTGGGGCTTTTACAGAGCTGCTGTCATCTCTAAGCAGAATGAAGCTGATCCTTATACCCAGGTTGGCCCCTCCCATACTACCCAGGCACAGAAAATGAAGACACAAACAGCAAAAAGAGCAGTATCTTCAGACAAGTAGCCCACAGTGGGTAACAAACAAGAGCTGACATCAACCCAAGAAGATCTAGAACCAACACAACTGATAGTGGGTGGCAGACAGCACCAACCCTAGACTCAGCTTGCTATATAAGCAGTACACCTAAAGGTCTATCAGGCACCAAACCCTGTGGAGAATAAATATGCCCAAGAACACAGACATTGCAGTGTAGTACACGTGATCAAGGTTGACCCTTAGAGCTAGCCAGCCTAAAGGAATAACTGTACCCACAAAAGGTCCAACTGCATTCAATACTCACAGACAACAAAAAGGAAAACACTACCCTCAAGAAGCATTCCTAGAAAAAGTAAAACAGGTGGCTTGGAGGTCAGTACCACCGAGCCCATCTTCCTCATAAAGAAATAATAAAAAGTTCCAAGTAAGACAGTGCTATCTAATACACAGAAAAAAATGGGCAGACAGAGAAATGTGACACAAATGAATCAACAAGAGATATCCCCAGAAAAAGGACTAAATGAAATGGAAGTAACCTAACTACCAGATGCAGAGTTTAAAATAATGATTTTTAGGATGCTCAAGGACCTTAGAGCAACAATGAATGGTTATAATAAACATCTAAATAAAGAGATAGCAAGCATCAAAAAGAAATTGAAATAATAAAAAAGAACCAGTCATGAATGACAAATACAATATCAGAAACAAAGGCAGCACTAGAACGAATCAACAGCAGGCTGGAAGAAGCAGAGGACTGAATCAGTGATTTAAAAGACAAGATAAACATAAAGCACAGAAGTAGGGTAGCAAAATGAAAAGAGGTGCCAAAAGACTGAGGAAACTCTAAGAGATCTCTGTGACAACATGAAGAGAAACAACATCCACGTCATAAAGGTTCCTGAAGGAGAAGAGAATGAACAAGGGGTAGAGAACCTGTTTGAGGAAATCATAGCTGAAAATTTCCCTAAATAGATGAAGGAAAAAGTCACACAAACTCAAGAAGCACAGAGAGTTCCATTAAAGAGGAACCCAAGGAGGCCTACACCAAGACACATCATAATTAAAATTCCAAAGTTAAGAGACAAAATAAGAATACTAAACGCTGCAAGAGAAAAGCAGTTAATTACACACAGAGGAGCCCCCATAAGGACGACATCGGATTTCTCAACAGAAACACTTGAGGCCAACCTGACCAGGCAGTGGCGCAGTGGATAGAGCGTCATCGGACTTGGATGCGGAGGACCCAGGTTCGAGGCCCCAAGGTCGCCAGCTTGAGCACGGGCTCATCTGGTTTGAGCAAAGCTCACCAACTTGGACCCAAGGTCGTTGGCCTGAGCAAGGGATTACTCGGTCTGCTGAAGGCCCACAGTCAAGGCACTTATGAGAAAGCAATTAATGAACAACTAAAGTGTCGCAATGAAAAACTGATGATTGATGCTTCTCATCTCTCTCCGTTCCTGTCTCTGAAAAAAAAAAATAAAGAAAGAAAAAAAAAGAAAAGAAACACTTGAGGACAAAGGATTGGCAAGAAATATTCAAACTGATGCAAAACAAGAACTTACAACCAAGACTATTCTATTCAGCAAAGATATTGTTTAAAATTGAAGGAGAAATAAAAAGCTTCCAGGACAAAAACGAAACAAAACAAAAAAACAAAACTCAAGGAATTCATTACAACCAAACCAGTACTGGAAGAAATGTTAAGGGGCATGTTATAAAAAGAGCAAAGGAAAAAAAATCAAGAAAAGGAGGAATGTAGATTAAAGAATAAGGTGGCAACAAATAAGTACATGTCAATAATAACCTTAAATGTAAATGGATTAAATGTTCCTATCAAAAGACATAGGGTAGCTGCATGGATAAGAAAACAGGACCCGTACATATGCTGTCTACAAAAGACCCACCTCAGAACAAAAGATACACATAGACTAAAAGTGAAGAGATGGAAAAAAAGTATTTCATGCAAATGGAAATGAAAAAAAAAAAAAAAAAGCTGGGGTAGCAATACTTATATCTGACAAAATAGACTTTAAAACAAAGGCTATAGTATGGGATAAAGAAGGTTACTACATAATGATAAAGGGAGCAATCCAACAGGAGAAAATAACCATTGTAAATATTTATGTGCCTAATATAAGAGCACATGAATATATAAAGCAGATTTTGATGGACATAAAGGGCAAGGTCAACAGCAATACTGTAAGAGTAGGGGATTTTAATATCCCATTAACATCAATGATCCTCCAGACAGAAAATAAACAAAGAAACAGCAGCCTTAAATGACACACTAGATCAACTGTATTTAATTGATATATTCAGAACATTTCACCCCAAAGCAGCAGAATATACATTCTTTTCAAGTGCTAATGGTACATTCTCTAGGATAGACCACATGTTACGACGCAAAACCAGTCTCAGTAAATTTAAGAAGACTGATATTATATCAAGCATCTTTTCTGATCACAATGGCATGAAACTAGAAATCAACAAAAATAGAAAAACTGAAAAACATTCAAACACTTGGAGGCTAAATAGCATGTTATTAAATAACGAATGGATCAACAATGAGATCAAGGAAGAAATAAAAAGTTTCCTTGAAACAAATGAAAATGAACATACAGCAACTCAAAATTTTGGGGACACAGCAAAAACAATCCTGAGAGGGAAGTTCATAGCATTACATGCATACCTTAGGAAGCTAGAAAAAGCTCGAATCAACAACTTAACCCAGCATCTAAAGCATCTAAAAGAAATAGAAAAAGAACAACAAATAAAGCCAGAGGAAGTAGAAGGAAGGAAATAATAAAGATCAGAGTGGAAAATATGACATAAGGCTAAAAAGAAATAATACAGATCAATGAAACAAAGAGCTAGTTCTTTGAAAAGGTAAACAAGATTGATGAACCTTTAACCAGACTCATCAAGAAAAAAAGAGAGAAGACTCAAATAAATAAAATAAAATTTAAAATGGAGAAGTAATAACTGACACCACAGAAAAACAAAGAACTGTAAGAAAATACTATGAAAATTTGTATGACAAAAAATTGGGCAACCTAGGCAAAATGGATAAATTTCTAGAAACATATAATTTCCTAAAATTCAATTAGGAAGAATTAGGAAAACTAAACAGACTAATTACAACAAATGAAATTAAAACAATTATCAAAAAACTCCCAGCAAACAAAAGTGCTGTACCAGATGGCTTCATAGGCGAATTTCACCAAATATTCAAAGAAGAACTAACACCTATCCTTCTCAAGCTTCTTCAAAAAATTGAAGAGGAGCGAAGATTTCCAAGCTCCTTTTAGGAGGCAAGCATTATCTTCATTCCAAAATTAGGTAAAACACTATAAAGAAAGAAAAGTATATGCCAATATCCCTGATGAACTTAGATGCTAAAATTCTCAACAAAATATTAGCAAATTGAATCCAGCAATACATGAAAAAAATCATATATCATGATCAAGTGGGATTTATTCTGGAGAGTCAAGGCTGGTACAATATTTACAAATCAATAAATGTAATTCATCACATAAACAAAAGGAAGGATAAAAACCACATGATCATATCAATGATGCAGAAAAAGCATTTGATAAAATGCAGCACCCATTCATGATAAAAACTCTCAGCAAAGTGGAAATACAAGGAACATACCTCAACATGATAAAGGCCATCTATGACAAACCCACAGCCAACATCATACTCAATGGGCAAAAATGAAAATCAATCCCTTTAAGATCAGGATCAAGGCAGGTATGACCCTTATCACGACTCTTATTCAACATAATTCTGGATGTCCTAGTCATAGCAATCAGACAAGAAGAAGAAATAAAAGGCATCCAAATTGGAAAATAAGAAGTATAACTGTCATTATTTTCTGAGGATGTGATACTGTACATAGAAAACCCTAAAGTCTCAGTAAAACCTACTAAGACTTGATAAATGAATGTGGCAGGTGGAAAGATATAAAATTAATATTCAGAAATCAATGGTATTTTTATACACCAAAAATAAACTGTCTAAAAAAAAATTAAGAAAACAATCCCTTCACTATTGCAACAAAAAAGTAAAGTACCTAGCAGTAAATTTAACCAAGGAGGTAAAAGACTTGTACTTGGAAAATTATAAAACATTGATAAAAGAAATTAAGAAAGATAAAAACAAGTGGAAGCATATATTGTGCTCATAGGTAGGAAGAATAAACATCATTAAAATTTCTATATTAACCAAAGCAACATATAAATTCAATGCAACTCCTAATAAAATACCAATGGCATATCTCAAAGATATAGAACAAATATTCCAAAAATTTATATGGAACCAAAAAGAACACAAATAGCTTCAGCAATCTTGAAAATGAAGAATAAAGTGGGAGGTGTCATACATCCTGATATCAAGATATACTACAAGGTCATTATACTCAAAAGAGCTTGGTACTGGTATAAGAACAGACATGCAGATAAGTGGAACAGAACATAGAACCCAGAAATAAATAAACCCACACCTTTATGGACAATTGTTATTTGACAAAGCAGGTAAGAGCATACAATGGAGTAAAGACAGTCTTTTTAATAAATGGTGTTGGGAAAATAGGACAGGTACATGAAAAAAAAAAATGAAACTAGACCACCAACTTACACCATTCACAAAAATAAAATCAAAATGAATAGAAGATTTAATTTAAATATAATTCATGAAACCATAAACATCTTGGGAGAAAACATAGGCAGTAAACTCTCATATATCTCTCGTAGCAATATGTTTGCTGATTTATCTCCACGAGCAAGTGAAATAAAGGACAAGATGAACAAATGGGACTATATCAAACTAAAAAGCTTTTTCACAGCAAAAGACACGATTAACAAAATAAAGAGACACCCCACACAGTGGAAGAACATATTCACCAATATGTCTGATAAGGGGTTAATAACCAAAATTTATAAAGAACTTCTAGAACTGAACACCAGGAAGATAAAAAATCCAATTAAAAAATGGGCAAAAGAACTGAATAGACACTTCCCCAAAGAGGACATACAGATGGTCAATAGGCATATGAAAAAATGCTCAACATCACTAATCAGCAGAGAAATGCCAATTAAAGCCACAATGAGATACCACCTCACACCTGTAACAAAACAACACACAATAAGTGCTGACAAGGGTGTGGAGAAAAGAGAACCCTCCTGTACTTCTGGTGGGAATGCAGACTTGTGCAGCCAGTGTGGAGAACTGTATGAAGTTTCCTCAAAAAATGGAACTGCCTTTTGACCCAGCTATCCCATTTTTAAGAATATATCCTAAGAATACTACATCAGCGATTCAAAAGAAGATATTCACCTTCATGTTTATTGCAGCATTGTTTACAATAGCCAAGATCTGGAAATAGTTCAATTGTCTGTCAGCGGATGAGTGGATTAAAATGCAGTGGTACATACACACAAAGAAATAGAATGCAGCCATGAAAAAGAAGGAAATCTCTTTCGCAACAGCATGGATAGACCCAGATTACTATGCTAAGTGAAATAAACCAGGCAGAGAAAGACAAATATATAATCTCATTTATATGTATAATCCAATGAACAAGTTGAACTGAGGAATGGAATAGAGACATCAGTGGGGTCACAGGGACCAGAGGGACAGCAGTCAGAGGGAAGGGGGTTTTAGGGATAGGATCAGAGAAGGTGAAGAGATTAGTGAAATTATATATACATAACACTGAGATATAGATAACTCGACAGCAAATCCTAGAGGGAAGGAGGGAGGGAGTTAGGGGGAGGGAGTAGAGGGGGTGTAATGGGGGGCATAGGGAAGTTGGGGTGAGGGTGTTATATTCAGTGGGGCACTTGAATCCATGTAAACACAATAAATTAAAATTAATAAAAATTATAAAAAATGTAATGGAAAATACAAACTGGACTTAACGATCCTTTTCAGCATTTAAGAACCACGATTAGTACAGCAAATATTGAAAGACTTCTAGAAATAATATATATATAAACAAATGGGAAAACGGGCAATAAAGATGAATAAGCAATTCACAGGATAAGGAACAGAAAACTGCCATACATGTAAGACAATATGATCATCCTCTTAAATAATTGGAGTTATACAAATTAAAAGTGTGCCAGGCAAAGAAAGATAAATACCATATGATTTCACTTATATGTGGAATCTATTGAACACAATAAACTGATGAACAAAATTGAAACAAAGACATGGGTACATTGAACAGACTGACAGCTGTAGGAGCAGAGGGGGTTTTAGGGACCAAATAATAGAAAGTAAAGGGATTAAGGAAAAAAAAATAACACATAGAGAAAACAGCGTGGTGATAGAGGGAAAGGGGACTGGTGTAGCTATAGACATGGGCAAAGAAGGGCAGAAATAGGAATGAAAAGAGACTTTACTTGGGGCAATGGATGCACGATGCAGGGTGCAGATGATGTCTTATGGAGTTGTACATTTGAAACCTGTATGGTTTTGTGAACCAGTATCACCCCAATAAACTCAGTAAAGTGTGAGATAGTATTTTACTCATGTCAAAATGGCAAATTTTAACAGTCTGATAATATCCTGTTTTGAGAAGGATGTGGAACAACAGGAAATCTTATCAATTGTTTGTTGGAATACAAATTGAGACAAGTACTTTGGGGAAAAAGATGATATTACCCAGCATTTATACTGCAAATTATTTCAATCCTAGATTTGTATCATAATAAAACATATAAATCAATTTTGGTTTATGAGCTAGAGTTAAGTCCAACAATTTGAGTGCAACTCCACAAACGTAGTATTGTTTTTAAAAAGTTTCAGGTGAATGCATACTTTGATACCATTTATAAAGTTTTAATTTTTCCCAATTATATTAAGTTCTAAGCCATATAAACAAGATAATATCTATGCAGGTGTGTGTGCCCACGTGCTCACTTGCATAGCTTTCTTAATACATACATATTAAAGGATTAAAGGATAAAAGCTGCATGGGAATGAGTAATGAAAAATACCCATTTTAGATTAGTAATAGAATTTATAGTGCTATTTCTTTTTTTCTAATTTTTATTTATTTTTTATTTATTTATTTTAGAGTGGAGAGGAAGAGACAGAGAGAGAGAGAGAGAGAGAGAGAGAGGAGAGACAGAGAGAGAGAAGTGGGGGAGGAGCTGGAAGCATCAACTCCCATATGTGCCTTGACCAGGCAAGCCCAGGGTTTCGAACCGGCGACCTCAGCATTTCCAGGTCGACGCTTTATCCACTGCTCCACCACAGGTCAGGCTATAGTGCTATTTCTTGTAATGTTAGTCTAAGTACTTTATATTTATACAATCAATCCTTCTAACTTTATTCAAAATCTATTAATTAAACACCATTATTGTTTGCATTTTGTAGATGAGGAAATTAAGGCACAGAAAAAGATAGCTAAGGACACAGTGGTGTTAGAATTTGCATTTGAACCCAGGGAGGCTGACTTCACATCACACTTATAATCCTTGGGAGACGATGCGAGGGGAGAAAGGCTAATATACTGCCCACAAAAATTAGGGGATATTTCAAAATGAATATAAAGCAATAAAAAAAAGAAGCATTTGAATTTTTTTTTATTACAACAGAACATCAGAAGAGCAAACGACAAGTCAAAGAATGTTGTTCAATTATGCAAATGAGATGGTGAAAATTATGCTTTTTTTTTTTTTTTTTTTTTTTTTTTGTATTTTTCTGAAACTGGAAACGGGTAGAGACAGTCAGACAGACTCCCGCATGCACCCGACCGGGATCCACCCGGCACGCCCACCAGGGGCGAAGCTCTGCCCACCAGGGGGCGATGCTCTGCCCCTCCAGGGCGTTGCTGTGTTGCGACCAGAGCCACTCTAGCGCCTGGGGCAGAGGCCAAGGAGCCATCCCCAGCGCCTGGGCCATCTTTGCTCCAATGGAGCCCTGGCTGCGGGAGGGGAAGAGAGAGACAGAGAGGAAGGAGGGGGTGTGGGGTGGAGAAGCAAATGGGCGCTTCTCCCATGTGCCCTGGCCGGGAATCGAACCCGGGTCCCCCGCACGCCAGGCCGACAATTATGCATTTTCATTGGTGAAAATGCATTATACAAAAGGCTGAAAGTACTGGAGTATTTGCACGTTCCCAAATCCCCTAATTTTTTGTGAGCAGTGTATTTTCAGGAAGAAGAGTATCTTGACCTGTGGTGTGCAGTGGATGAAGTGGAAGTTGATGCTTCCTGCTTCTCCCTCCCTTCTCTCTCTCTCTCTTTCTTTCTCTCTCTCCTCTCTAAAATTAATAAATAAAATCTTTAAAAACAGAAAAAAGAGCATAGGAGCCTACATCTATAGTGTAATAAAGTTTTATGTTTTCAGCTAATTGGTAGGGATATAGTGGTTCTTGAATTATTTTTACATATTTACTTTAATTTTTTTGATCAAATGTTAATGGGTTAATTTATTCACTAGACAGCATAAATGAGTATATAACAATGTTAAATAATATTAAAATACTTATTTTCTTCATATATGCATAAATATTTACAATATACATATCATATATACACTTACAGGGGCAAAATGCGATAAATGCAGTAAAAATAATCATCAGGGGGCAGTGGCAGAGGTAATAGGTAGATAGTGACCTCGAGGCTGCCTGCGAAGACCAGAAGGAGAGGTAGAATGAGACTGAGAAGAGCCTTCCAGCTGGAGGGTGGCTGTGAAAAAGATTGTGGAGATGCGGGAGAGTTGCTTTATTGGAGGGAATAAAGAAAACTAGTGAGAAGCCGAGCAGCAGGTGTGGCTGGGGAGGCAGGCAGCAGCCAGGTTATGTGGGCCTGCGTTGTCTGTGGGGAGGAGTAGGGATTTATAGTCTCGGTAAAATGTAAATATTATGAAGAAGGGTGATAGGACACAACTTATTTTATTTTGCTTTTTCACATTTATTTTGAATTGAGTTTATTGAAGTGCACCTGTTAACATAATTATATAGGTTTCAGTGGCTCAATTCTACAAAATGTGTCTGTATTCCATATTGTTTGTTCACTACCAAGTCAGATCTTCATTCATACCATTTATCCCCCACACCCTCCTCCACTTCTCCCGCTCTGCTCGGCAATCTCTCTCTCTCTCTCTCTCTCTCTCTCTCTCTCTCTCTCTCGCCTTATTTTGCTTAATCCCTCCACCCTCCTCTTCCAGCTTCCATCCCCCACAGCTGTCAGCCTGCTCTCTCTCTATGAGTCTGTCTCTGTTTTGCTTTTGAGTTCATTTTGTTCATTAGATTCCACATATGACTGAAATTATATATTTGTCTTTCTCTAATTGGCTTATTTCACTTAGCATAATACACTCTAGGCCCACCCATGTTGTCACTAAAGCTAAGATTTCTTTCCTTTTTCTGGTTGAGTAGTATTCCATCATGTAGATGTACTGCAGCTTTTTCATCTACTCACCTACTGATGGGCACTGGGGCTGCTTCCAAATCTTGGATAATGTAAATAACACTGCAATGAACATAGGGGTGCATACATTCTTTTGAATTAGTGTTTTGGGATTCTTAAGATATATTCCCAGAAGTGGAAACACAAAGTCATAAGGCAGTTTCATTTTTAAATATTTTAGGTAACTCTGTAGTGCTTTCCACAGTGGCTGTACCAATTTGCATTCCCACTAACAGTGCATGAGGGTGCCCTTTTCTCCACATCCTCACCAGCCCATAGTGTTTGTTAAGTTATTGATGACTCTCATGTTGACAGGCGAGAGATGATATCTCTTTGCAATTTTAATTTACATTTCTCTTATGGCTAGTGACATTAAACATCTTGGAAAAGGTTCTTGTAAAGGTGACGGTAAGTTCAGAAACCATAAAAAATAATAAATTCAGATATATAAATAAATACCATTTTTCAAGATACAAGCCATGAGAAGCAAAGGCAAAAGGACTAACTGGAAATTTTTTTTTTTGTATTTTTCTGAAGCTGGAAACGGGGAGAGACAGTCAGACAGACTCCCGCATGCACCCGACCGGGATCCACCCGGCACGCCCACCAGGGGCGATGCTCTGCCCACCAGGGGGCGATGCTCTGCCCCTCCAGGGCATCGCTCTGCCGCAACCAGAGCCACTCTAGCACCTGGGGCAGAGGCCAAGGAGCCATCCCCAGCGCCCGGGCCATCTTTGCTCCAATAGAGCCTTGGCTGCGGGAGGGGAAGAGAGAGACAGAGAGGAAGGAGGGGGTGGGGGTGGAGAAGCAAATGGGCGCTTCTCCTATGTGCCCTGGCCGGGAATCGAACCCGGGTCCCCCGCATGCCAGGCCGATGCTCTACCGCTGAGCCAACCGGCCAGGGCCTAACTGGAAAAATTTTATGTTTAACTAACTTTTCGCAAATTGATAATTGTCCCTTATAGTAACTATGTGAGTATGTATATTAAACTTATCATCACTATTGTTAGTTATTTGAGAGACATTTTTAACACCTCTCTGATATATTAGCTGAAATACTGACTAGAATAACATATTAATAATTTCTCTTGTTATTTTTAATGTCTCATAAACTTCTTCCAAAGATTTATGGACATCCCATACCTTCATAATAGTAGTCTGTATTTTTAATTATTTGGTTTACAGTAAATCAAAGCAAATATTTCGAAGCATTATAAATGACACCCTTTTTCACCCGCATTTATCACTTTTCTTCATTTCGTTAGGGGTAAAGGTAGCACCTTGATTGCACTTTTCACCTTAGTCATTAGAATTTTCGATTCTCATAAACACTTTGCTATGTGAGTTTCTAGCTTACATTGTAAGGGGCCCCACCTTTCCCATCTTATTTAAAAGGTTACTCTCATTTCACTTCACCATAGCACTTCTGGCTTTATTTGTTTAGCACTTATCACTTTGAAATATCTATATAATGAAAGCATTTGTTTATTTTATTGCTTTTCTATCAATAAGTGTAAGCTCAATAAGGGCAGGCTGGCTATGCTGTTATTTTGACTGTCATAAAGGAAAATTATACATATATATTTTAAATGAATCAATGTTGTTTTTTAATCTCTGAAATGATTACAATAGGCCAAATGATCAAAATATTTTCTTTGATAAAAATTTTGATTATTTGACTGTAATAGAACTAATAATCTTTACCCAAAGTTATAACTCCCCCTCCTATATTAGAATGAATTCCATCCTAAGCAAGAAGAACAAAGCTGGAGGTGTCACACTTCTGGACTTTAAACTATATTACTTAAAAGAGCATGGTACTGGCACAAACACAGACACATATACCGATGGACAAGAAATAATACCCCAGAAATAAACCCACATACATACAGTCAATTAAAATTTGATAAGGTAGCCAAGAATGCACAATGGGAAAAGGACAGATTCTTCAATAAATAGTGGGAGAACTGGATAGAAACATGCAAAAGAGTGAAATTGGAAACCTTTCTTACACCACTCATAAATATTAACCCAAAATGAATTAAGGATGTAAGTGTAAGAACTGAAACTGTAGGACTACCAGAAGAAACTATAGGAAAAAAAAAACACAACTCCTTGGTATTGGTCTTGACAATGAGTTTTTGGATATGACACCAAAAACACAAGAAACAAAAGCAATAATAAACAATAGAACAACATCAAAATAAAAAGCTTCTGAAAGGGGGTTGGGGCAAGTAGATAAGAGTAAAGGAGGTCAAGAAAAAAGAGTAAAGGGAGTCAAATATATAGTGACAGAAGGTGATTGGAATTTGGGTAGTAAACACACAACACAATCAATATACAGATGATATATTATGAAATGCACACTTGAAACCTATAAAATTTTATTAACCAATGTCACCAAGAGAAATTTAATATTTTTTTTAAAAAGTTTCTGCAAAGCAAAAGGAACAATTGACAAAATTAAAAGACCACCAACTGAATGAGAGAAAAATATTTGCTAAACATATATATGATAGGGGCTAATATCCAAATTATATAAGGAATACACACACTTTAATATCAAAAAATAGCCCAAAGTCCCAATTTCTAATTTGATGGTATTTAGAAAGCATTTAAATTTAGATTATGTTATAAGTGTGGGTTTGCCATGATGGGATGTGTGTCCTTATTAGAAGAGGAAGAGACCAGAGTCTTTCGCTGCCATGTGAAGACATAACAAGAAGAAAGCCTCTGCAAGCCAGAAAGAAGGCTTTCACCAGACATTAAATCTGTGGGCATCGTGTGTGTGTGTGTGTGTGTGTGTGTGTGTGTGTGTGTGTGTGTGTGTGTGTTAGAGACAGAGAGAGAGAGAGCAAGCCAGCGACCTTGGGCTCAAGCTGGTGAGCCTTGCTCAAACCAGATGAGTCTGCACTCAAGCTGGCGACCTCAGGGTTTCAAAACTGGGTCCTCTGTGTCCCAGTCTGATGCTCCATCCACTGCGCCACTGCCTGGTCAGGCCTGCAGACATCTTGATCTTGGAATTCCCAGTCTTTTTTTTCTTTTTTACAGAGACAGAGAGAGTCAGAGAGAGGGATAGACAGGGACAGACAGACAGGAACAGAGAGATGAGAAGCATCAATCATTAGTTTTTCGTTGTGCATTGTGATACTTTAGTTGTTCATTGATTGCTTTCTCATATGTGCCTTGACCATGGGCCTTCAGCAGACCGAGTAACCCCTTGCTCAAGCCAGCAACCTTGTGTCCAAGATGGTGAACTTATGCTCAAACCAGATGAGCCTGCGCTCAAGCTGGTGACCTCAGGGTCTCGAATCTGGGTCCTTCGCATCCAAGTCTGATGCTACACTGCGCCACGGCCTGGTCAGGCAGAATTCCCAGTCTTTAGAACTGTGAGAAGTAAATGTATAAGGTTTAAGCCACCTACTCTTTGCTATTTTGTTATAGCAGCCCCAGCTGACTAAGACAGGACCTATGGAAAACTAGTCCTATAGAATTAACTGGACAGTGTAACAATAAAATAAAAGCATGTAAAATTAGATTAAAACCTTATTGTAGTATTCATTTTGCGATATATACACACATCAAATCATTAAATTGTACACTTTACTAACTTACACGGTATTATATGTTAATTATAACTAAAAAATTTGGTAAAAGTTTCCACATAATATATATTCCATCATTAAAAATATGTTACCGGCCCTGGCTGGTTGGCTCAGCGGTAGAGCGTCGGCCTGGAGTGTGGGGGACCTGGGTTCGATTCCCAGCCAGGGCACATAGGAGAAGCGCCCATTTGCTTCTCCACCCCCCCTCCTTCCTTCTGTCTCTCTCTTCCCCTCCTGCAGCCAAGGCTCTATTGGAGCAAAGATGGCCCAGGCACTGGGGATGGCTCCTTGGCCTCTGCCCCAGGTGCTGGAGTGGCTCTGGTCGCGACAGAGCAACGCCCCGGAGGGGCAGAGCATCGCCCCCTGGTGGGCAGAGCATCGCCCCTGGTGGGCATGCCGGGTGGATCCCGGTCGGGTGCATGCGGGAGTCTGTCTGACTGTCTCTCCCAGTTTCCAGCTTCAGAAAAATACAAAAAGAAAAAAAAATTACCAAGGCCCTGCCAGGATAGCTTAGTTGGTTAGAGCATTTTCCGGGAGTGTAGAGGTTGCCAATTTGACCCGGTCATGGCACATACAGGAATAGATAAATGTTCCAGTCACATGTGCACTTTCTCTCTCTCTCCCTTCCTCTCTCTCTAAAATAAACAAAAAATTAAAAAAAAAGTTACTGAGGGCATAAAAGTGGGGCAAGTGGGGAGATGTTGGTCAAAGGGTACAAAGTTATAATTATCTAGGATGGATAAGTCTAGAGCTTTAATGTATGGCACAATGATTATAGTTTAGAATACTGTATTCAACAGTAGAAATCTGCTAAGAGAATAGATTTCAAGAATAGATTTCAGGTACTCTTATCACACTCAAAAATAAATGATCAGTATATGAGGAGAAGATATAATTAGCTTGACTATAGAAACCATTTCACTGTTTATATGTATATCAAATCATGTTGCAAACCATAAATATATACAATGTTTATTTTGAAAAATTAAAAACAAAATTATAGTTCTACATTGAGAATGATAAAAACTATGGACCTATGTCTCTCTCATTTTTATACTAAATTTTAGACTATTTTGTGTTGTTCCTAATGGATTGCATGTGTGTGTATTTACTGTTATTTTTTCAATACCATAAGTTTTTCCAAAGTTATAATTGGTAGAAAATTATTTGGAATTTGAATTACACTCTTTAAGACATAATGAGTATGTTTCAGATACAAATTTCACAGCATATAACTCAGGTGAACAATTTTTTGTTTCTATACTTTACAGTTATCTCTCTATACAGTCTCTCTTTGACTCAGCTGGGCACAACAAAACCTAGTCATTTCTGTGAAAAACAGTTAATTAAGTATTTTTTTCCCATTCAATTCAGGATTTTCTACGTTAGGAAAGAATTTACTTTCCTCCTCATTTTTTTCTGAGGCAGTACTTACTTAAGCATATATATAAAATGTTCATGTCAAGTTACGAATGTGTTAGGAAAGGAGCGACCTGGTTCTCGATTCTAATGTGTTCATCTCATACACCCTTTGGTATATATATTGTTTTGTCTTGATCTCAGCTGTAAGCGTTTTCTCCTCTGACCTTTACTAAAGTAGTCATACTCTCTCTGAATTCCTAGTTATAAGATTCCTGCTATTTTCTGTTGCACCATCCTCTTAGATAAAAAATGAGACCCTTAGGCTCTGCCAGCTAGCTCTCTTCCTTATCTGCCATCTCTACTTTTTAGTTTACCTTTGTGACTTTCTGAGGAGCAGAGGAAAATCTGGCTCCTTTTCCTTACCACTCTGGAGCCAAAAAAAAAGCTCCATGAAAGGTTTCATACCAGATTGCTCTGCCTAGCCCAACCTTCTCCTCGCCTACCTTTATCTGCTCTTGCACCACGCTGATGTATAAAAATGCCGCGATCTTGAAGATCTCCGTGTCATATGTAAAAAGGAGCACAGATTCCATCTACTTTTGATTTTTTAGCCTGTTTTGGGATTTTATTCTTCTTTTACTTATACCAAAAGGTGGATGTGTCCTGAATGAGACATACTGGAAGATTCTTTCTAAGAAACTCACTCCAGTGTTTACTGTGCATACACATTTTTGACTCTGTCCATCTTCCCCTGCCATCAAATTTCTGGTTAAATTACTGTCATGGCTTTCACTCCACTGGGCAGTAATAGTCTAGTTTGAGCAGTGACCAGCAATGCGGGAGACAATGCTATTGTAGTGATATGAATACAGATGTACATACACATAAATATTTCAAGATGTTACTTTGCCATAGCTAATGATACTCTGATATCACTTTTAGAACCTATAATACCCAGTGAATTTGTGAATTGAAAAATATATTGGTACTGCTAATTTCAAGATAGAGATACTAAATGTGAACTCATGTTTATTTTTACATTAAATTACTATGGTTTAAATTAAAACAAATGAAGTATGTAGGGGGGTAAAGTGCTCAATGACTTGGGGGTTATTAAAATCAATTTGGGCACAAAATCTGCCCTTGAAGAGGTTATATGCTAATAGAAAGAAACATGATTATTTACAAATAACTGTAACACAAAGAAGATTGTGTGTTATAATAATAATGCATATTAATTGCTTCAATTTATTGTTTTAATATCTTCCAAACCATGCTTGGCAGTTTACACACTTCAACTTACTTATTGCATACAGCAGGTAGTGATGTTGTTGTTATTATTTCAATATATTTATATAAGAAACTTCAGGAAGGTGAAACCATTTGCTGATAACACTACATTGTATAAAGACCCAGAGAAAGGCAATATTCATCCCTACCTCATTAATGAAGAGACATTAAAACTTGGTATTCCTCTCAGCCTGACCTGTGGTGGCACAGTGGAAGAAGCATCAACCTGGAACCCTGAAGTTGCCAGTTCAAAACCCTGCATTTGCCTGGTCAGGGCACATATGAGAGTTGATGCTTCCTGCTCCCACAATTTGTCTTTCTCTCTTTCCTCTCTAAAATGAATAAATAAAATCTTTAGAAAAAAAATTTTGGTATTCTTGAAAATGGGTGGGAATTTTATAGATATATTTGGATAGTAACTTAATGATACCAAAATAACAAAAATTTTTGAGTGAGGAGGTAACATAATTAGGAGTATATTTTGAAGACAACTAATGACAGAGTATAAAGAAAAGATTAGAAAGTTAAAAATAATTCCCATCAGGAAAACAAAAAACACTAGATGTTAATATATCTTGAAAGAATATTGACAATAAAATTGAGAATAGTATACTTTAATATCTCTACATTTCTGTAATTTTAACTAGTCTATACAGCCAGACTCCAAATACACATCAGCTCTCAAAGATACAGTGAAGTCAAAAGCCAATGATACCTATGTACTCAAAATCACCCAGATACATAATATGTCTATTGTTACCTCATAGACACAGACAGTATGGTAGTTACCAGATGGAAGAGGGTGTGGGAATAGTAAAGGGTAAAGAGGACCAAATATGGTGACAGAAGATGATTTGATTTGGGTGGTGGGCACACAATGCAATATATATATAGATCATGTATCAAAGGAATGTATACTTGAAACCTATATAATTTTGCTAACCAATGTCATCCCAAAACATTTAATTTTCAATAAATAAAAATTTAAAAATGCCATTTGAGAATTACAATACATTATACCAATTAATGACTAAAAATTATTTTTCAATCTTTGAAGAAAAATAAACAGCTATAGCCACCTAACAAACTGATTTATTAACCTAATCACATGGGGCCACTCTGCTAAACCAACAATAAATTTTTTAGCGATAGAGTGTACATGGGCATTAATTTTATCACCTCAACTTTGTTTTATCACTTCAATTATGTTACCAATATGATAATATATAACAAAATGGAGCAAAATATCATAGATCACACTTTTTAGGGGTCTAGGTTTTTACCTGACTTAAAATCAAACGTGAGGTGGATTCTTTTAAATCAGTGATCCCCAACCCCCGGGCCATGGACTGGTACCGGTCCATGGGCCATTTGGTACTGGTCTACAGAGAAAGAATAAATAACTTAATTTCCATTTTATTTATATTTAAGTCTGAACGATGTTTTATTCTTAAAAAATGACCAGATTCCCTCTGTTACATCCATCTAAGACTCACTCTTGACTCTTGTCTCGGTCACTTGATACATTTATCCGTCCTACCCTAAAGGGTGGTCCGTGAAAATATTTTCTGACATTAAATCGGTCCATGGCCTAAAAAAGGTTGGGGACCACTGTTTTAAATAATGCCACTTTCTAACATAGCTAAATGATTTAGTAATTAATTATTAAAATTTCAGCAGTTCTATGTGATAGGTAAGAATATGAGTCTATCGAAATCAAGATTACAGCTTTCATAATTGTATAGGTAGCTTCTCCCAGATAAACATATCATATTTCACTGGATATCAGTAAGATTTTTGTTATAAAGAGTTTCTTTGGTCAAATTAGTTTAAAAAATATTAACTTCAAATAAAGGCAGATTTTTGTTTTATTTTTCTTATAGACCTTCACTTTATTTTTAATATGATCACATGAACTACAAATTTCTAAGAAAACAATATAGTATATTTTATAGTTCTCAAAATTATGTGATCACAGAATCCTTTAATACATAAACATTTCACTAGACTATAATGCTGTAAAGTAGATTTTGATTATTCTACTGTAGACCATATAACAGACCTTCTTATAATATGTGTTGTTTTATTTTCAGATTGAAATAAACATGATAGGGAAAATGCATGATTACTTTGTATGTGCATATCTGGTTTGCTACTTTAATCAAATAATACTTAGATGGAGGCTAGTTGGACACATTCTATAATACAATAACTATTTGATATATGGCAATTGTTTAGTTTCAGAATCCACAAAGTCAAAGATTTATTTTTAATTTTTATTGATTGATTTTAAAGAGAAGAGGAGGGAAGAGAAAGAGACAGAGAGAAAGAGAGACATCTATGTTGTTCCGTTCATTTATGCATTCATTGGTTGATTCTTGTACATGCCCTGACTGGGAATTGAACCAACAATGTTGGTGTATTAGGATGATGCACTATCCAATTGAGCTACCTGGCCAAGGATCCACAGAGTCAAAGATTTAAGTAGAAGTACTGTAGTTGTTTTTAGAAGGATAAGGACATCAGCAGGAGTATAGGGATGTGAGACAGGAAAAGGAAGGCAGCTGATAATGGGTGCATTCTTATGCCAGCTACCATGATTGATGAGCAGAGATGATTCCTGCAGAGATACCCTCCATAAGATTAGAAAATACATGTCTCCACATTATCCCAGCTATAGGATGATGGAGCTGTGTTATTTATAATACCATACCAGAGAGTCATTTGTTAAGAGCTTCCCTGGTGGTTCGCAAATGGGGAGTATTAAGAGGTATAATTTTCCAGGCACTTCTGGGCATGTTGGGCTCTGGCAGTACTACCCAACACATTATCTGTTATCAGAACATATTTACCAGTTATGAGAAGAACTTGCCAAATTGCTAGTGCATGTGGAGCATAAATAGATTTAAAAGATTCATCTCACAATAGTCTAATTGGAGTTTAGAAAAAGAATGTAAACTGGGCATACATTTCTAACTTTCCACTCAGATGAATTTTCAAGAAATGGGAAAAAAACCTTGCAGGAGAAAAATCATTAAAGCAGTGGGATTTAAAGGAAAAATGCCCAAAGTGGTCCAGAAATGTTGAGAGCCCTAAAATGAGACAAATAAATATAATGGTTTTGACCAAAGAAATCAGATCAAAACAACAGGGGATCCCTGGGTTACAACAGTCTTGACATATAGCATTTTGAGTTACAATGCTCACTCCTATAAAAACTTTAAAAAATTTAGATGTAAAGGTTTTGGCTTGTGCTATTAGTGTTGTATTTATGGTCTATGGGGGCAACATAGTTTGGTTGCGCATGACAGAATATGCAATAACACAGCATATGAGTGAGGGAGTTGGCATCCTCCAGTATGCTTGCCTACACTATTTTGGATTGTTAAAAGTGCAAGTGGAAGGACACAAAGAAAACTAGATAGAAGGTGATGGAGGACAATCTGACTTTGGGTGATGGGTATGCAACATAAATGAAGGAAAAGATAACTTGGACATGTTTTCTTTGAATATATGTACCCTGATTTATTGATGTCACCTCATTAAAATTAATAAAAAAAATTTATTTATAAATTTAAAAAAAAGTGCAAGTGTTCCATTTGTGTTAGGCTAGGGGGTGTTTCAACTTACACCAAAATTCAGGTTATGTCACTGTCATAAGAACAGAACTGTGTTGTAACTCAAGGACCCACTGTACATGCAAAGGGCTGTTTTGAGATGAGACTGGTTCTCTGGTAGCTGCAAACTCCGTCAGTTCATGCCAATAAAAGAGGGTACTGAAATGGACATCAGGAAAACTACTTAGGGAACTTGGAAGAAGTTATGTTTATTGTTCTACTCTCCATAACACACCCCACTTTTATTTATGCTAAGCACCTGGTAGAAAGCCGTAAGCTAAAGCACTGAATCTCAGCTGAAAGGCAAAACTCTGATTGCCATTAGACAACCAGGATCCTCATAGCCAGAGCATCTCTCATAGCTGAAAGATGCCTTCATCAGGAGCATCTTCCTCTTCCCTTCATTCAACCAGAACAGAGATTATGGTAAACAGATTAAGCAGGAAGACAGAGGTGCTCAAAAACAACAGTTAGCACAAAAATATGAGTTACCATATTTCCCCATGTATAAGATGTACTATTTTTTGAAAAATTGGGGGTCTAAAAATTGGGTGTGTCTTATACAGTGGTTATAGATTTTATTTTACTTGCATTTCCTGCTTTTTTGTGCAAATGAGGAGTTGTATAAATTTTATGATGAATAAAACTTGAGTTCAGCCCTGGCTGGTTGGCTCAGTGCTACAGTGTTGGCCTGGCATGTGGAAGTCTCAGGATTGATTCTTGGCCAGGCACACAGGAGAAGCACCCATCTGCTTCTCCACCCTTTCCCTCTTCTTTCTCTCTGTCTCTCTCTCCCCCTCCTGCAGCCAAGGTTCCATTGGAGCAAAGTTGGCTGGGTGCTGAGGACGGCTCCATGGCCTCCGCCTCAGGCACTAGAATGGCTCCGATTGCAGTGCAGCAACACCCCAGAGGGGCCGAGCATTACCCCCTGGTGAGCATGCTGGGTGGATCCTGGTTAGGTAAATGCGGGAGTCTGTTTCTGCCTCCCCACCCCACTTCTCACTTCGGAAAAATACAAAAAAAAAAGTTGAGTTCAATAACTTTATGTAATACATTTTTTTTTTCAAATTTCAGGCCCCATAATTAAGGTGTATCTTATACATGGGGAAATAGAGTATCTAATATTTGAGGTAAACAAATATCATAGAGATCAAAATGCTAGATTTAATACTCTCATCTTCTCTGATGTGGGGAAGACACTTAATAGTTCCTGGCTGAATAGCAGAATAGACTCTGGTAAGGAGTGTGTATCATGTAACATTGAATCAAAGAATCCTTAACAATACAGGTTGATTCAGTAAATGCTGAAATGTAAAGAAAAACTGAACCTTGGAAAAATATGTTGTTCTATATGTGCCAATATTTTCCTATTGTATTTTCAGAAGGAAAAGCTAGAGGAAATGTGAAGAGGAAAATCACTAAATCATGAAAAACAATTACTCAGATCTGAAAAAAAGCATGCACCTTAAGATTTAACTGCCCAGCAGAGGGCTGGATGGTAAACAGGATGAATGAAAACTAGCCACACTGAGACACATAGCAGTGAAATGTTAGAACAATAAGAATAAATATAAAATCTTTAAATGTTTCTAAATAGAAGAATAAAAAAACAAATTGGGCCTCTATGACAGAAAATTAATCACATTGCTGTCAGACTTCTTATTGACAATGTCAAGAAAAGCTTATGAATGTTAAATCCAGTCAATTTAATACAGAAGAGGAGAAAGTGAAATTCATCAAATGCCTTATAGATTTTAAACTTTTTAGCTTAACGTTATCTCACTGGGACTTTATAGAAGTAGGTAAGGCATGAAGATATTAACTTTACCAAGGTGATGCAGAAGTTATATATAGATTTATAATACAAGCAGATGTATATTAGATGCTATAAGCTCTCATTCTAGTCATTTCATTTTTATTTTCAATATAGCTATTTCTAGACTCATTGATTCTTGTATTGGTGACTTCTGAACACAATGTGAAAAGCAAAGAAGTGGCCCTGGCTGGTTGGCTCAGCAGTGGAGTGTCGGCCTGGCGTGCGGGGGACCCGGGTTCGATTCCCGACCAGGGCACATGGGAGAGGCGCCCGTTTGCTGCTCCACCCCCCCTCCTTCCTCTCTGTCTCTCTCTTCCCCTCCCGAAGCCAAGGCTCCATTGGAGCAGGGATGGCCGGGGCGCTGGGGATGGCTCCTTGGCCTCTGCCCCCCCCCCACGCTGGAGTGGCTCTGGTCACGGCGGAGCGGCGCCCCTGGTGGGTGTGCCGGGTGGATGGATCCCAGTCGGGTGCATATGGGAGTCTGTCTGGCTGTCTCTCCCCGTTTCGAGCTTCAGAGAAATATCAAAAAAAAAAAAAAAAAAAGCAAAGAAGTCAGCAAAATTATTAGGTTCCAGCTGTCTTCAAGAGGGCCCTTAAAATAGTAATAATTTTTGGCATATGCATCTCTTTGGGGCCTACATGTACTTTATCTAGGATCTGAACACATTTAAAACAACCTGGCATTAAAAATCAAAATAACCTCAGAAATTCATGATAGAGTTAATATTTTTTTTTCATTTTTAAGAATGGTAAAATAAATAATTAATGTCTCACAATCTGATGAAGTCAAAACTATGACAAGGATACAGATACAGGTCTTTTTCTCCTCAGAATACACTATGCTGAAAAACAGTGAATACAGCTGAGAAAATTGAGGAGAGATTTTCAATTTTAGGAAGAAGCAGACACAGGAAATTAAAAAGAAAAAAAAATGACATCAGTACTGTCATGAATAATAACTTTGTAAAAATTATACAAGCCATGGAGCATGCTGTCATGATATTTATAAAGTCTGAGATTAAAGCAACAACAGAGTTATATCAATGTTGACATGACCCAGGTTGCTAATTCACAGACATTGAATTTTCTCTGCTTGCATTAATATCACATATACACTATAATATATATTATGCACATATTTATACATATGGTTGTCCTTAAAACAAGAAACAGAAATGGAATATTTTGTAGGTAGAGCGTAGAGCACATTCCTAGCAGCTGTGGCTGATGCAATGCTTTGAGAACATTCCAGCACCTGAAACCCTCCTAGACACACCCAGGAGGGAGCTCGCCCACTATAAGGAAGTGGCTCAGTGCCAACCAGGCAGCTCCCTGACCTTTTTGGCCATTGGCTTGGAAGAACACACTGTAACACCCTATAGGCTGAACCTGTGTATATAAGCTAGCTTGCTTCCTGAATAAAGCGGGTCTGCGTCACTGAACCTGGTCTCCGGAGTCAGGTCTCTGCATCTCCATTGTCATCACCCCCGGTGGGCCTTGTTCACAACTGGCACCCGAACAGGGACCCAACTGGCATCCAAGGGATGGGTGAGTGACACTCTGCAATAGAAAACCTTCTCCATGCCCTATTGCAGAGTAGGTGAGTTAATGTTAATGAAAAGGCCTCCAGAGCCATGCAAGCTCAAGCATCTTTGTACCTACTAGGAAATCTTCTCAGGTTTCAACCCTTGGCTTCAGGACACACCTCTTTGGAACCCTGATACTTGGGCTCAAGCTTTCCAGTGCTTCTGTTCAGCAGGAGTACACAAAGGGCAAACCTTCCCCATCAGTCTCCCTCCTGCCCTAACAGCCATCTCCTGTTAAGGACCCTCCTCCTATTCCAAAAATATTACAGGCTACCCCTCTCTCTGAGGAGCCTCAACCTCCCTATTCACCCCCCTTCACTGAGGAGGAAAGTGGCTCAGCCTCCGAGTTTAACACACCCGTGGCTAAGCATGCAAAAATGAAACCAATCAGATTGCTAACTGTGCCATCAGGCCCGCCAGCCGAAGAAGTGGAAGTTGCCACTCCTGAACCCCTTTACCATTGGTACACTGGAAGGACCCAGCCATGGCACAGTGGTGGGGTCCACACCCCCTTCTAATGCAAGGGAGAGGTTATGTTTATGTCTTTTCAGCGAATTTGGATCCCAGGATGAAACATAAGGCCAGTCCCGGTGTCCCAAGATCACCTCTCCAACGAACCCCCCAACCCAGGAAATGGAGAGTCTCGAGAAGAAGACCTCACAGCCAACATGCACACCCCATCACCTGAGGGGATATGAAGGTTTTAGAGGAGCAAGACCAGAGAATGGCCCATGATGGGCCCCCAGGCCCTGGTACTCTGTTCCTGCTTATGTGTGCCAACTGCTAACGCCGAGATGCGGGCAGACCCCCACATCTGGGCTGCTTTTCCCCACCCTGGCATTATCCTTCACATAGAGAAAACAACAGCAAGCTGTCATTCATCAAGTCCAACTGGCCCTAATTAAAAGAGAAAGGGGAAATGTAGGTAGAGCACAGAGTGCATTCCTGGCAGCTGTGGCTGATGCAATGCTGTGAGAACACTCCAGCACCTGAACCCTTTCTAGGCACATCCAGGAGGGAGCTCACCCACTGTAAGGAAGTGGGTCAGTGCCAACCAGGCAGCTCCCTGACCTTTCCGGCCATTGGCTTTGAAGAACATGCTGTAACACCCTACAGGCTGAACCTGTGTATATAAGCTAGCTTACTTCCTGAATAAAGTGGATCTGCGTCACTGAACCTGGTCCCCTGAGTCGGGACTCTGTGTCTCCATCATCCTCACCCCAGTGGGCCTTGTCCACAATATTTCTATAAACACTCATAATAAAACAAAACAAAACAAAATAGCAACAAAGAGCCTGTCCAGGCGGTGGCACAGAGCATTGGCCTGGGACCCAGAGGACCCAGGTTTGAAACCCCAAAGTTGCCAGCTTGAGTGAAGGCTCACTGGCTTGAGTGTGGGGTCATTGGCTTGAGCAAGGGGTTGCTGGCTTGGCTAAAGCCTCCCAGTCAAGGCACATAAGGAAAAGCAATCAATGAACAACCAAGGTGCATCAACTATGAGGACCCTGGCCGTTTGGGTCAGTGGTAGAGTGTCGGCCTGGCGTGCAGGAGTCCTGGGTTCGACTCCCAGCCGGGGCACACAGGAGAAGCGCCCATCTGCTTCTCCACCCCTCCCCCTCTCCTGCCTCTCTGTCTCTCTCTTCCCCTCCCGCAGCCAAGGCTCCATTGGAGCAAAGTTGGCCCGGGCGCTGGGGATGGCTCCTTGGCCTCTGCCCCAGGCGCTAGAATGGCTCTGGTTGCAACAGAACAATGCCCCAGCTGGGCAGAGCATCGCCCCCTGGTGGGCATGCCAGGTGGATCCCGGTTGGGCACATGCGGGAGTCTGTCTGACTGCCTCCCCGTTTCCAACTTCAGAAAAATACAAAACAAAAACAAAAACAAAAAAACTATGAGTTGATGCTTCTCATCTCTCTCCCTTCCTGTCTGTCCGTCTGTCTGTCTCTCTCACACACACACACAAATTAAAGGCAACAAAGAAACAAAACAAAAGCAGTTAGCACTAGCAGAAGTTGAGGTTCTCTAAGACACAAGGCCAATGTAATGCCCTCATACTGGAGCTGGAGCATGGCTTGGAGACAGTCACAAGTGAGGATACATACAAGGAGGCAAGAGAAAAAATTCTCACTGGAAAGTGAGTGCTCAAGCCTGTAACACCAATTATCTAAATAAGGCCAATGCATGGGGAGAAACACCTCAGTAGAAAATAACAGTTATACAGGAGCCCTAGGAATATTAGAGTAATCTCTGCTGGCCTAAAAATAAATGTACTTCATATAGTACTCAATAAGCAAAAGTATTATGCCCATAATGTTAGTTAGAGATTATAAAAAGAGTCAAGCAACAATAGACAGTAATATAAAAAATCAAGAAAATCAATTTGTCATTTTGAAAAGAAATAGTGCTGAAATAAAGTAAAAAAAATTTAGCATAGGCTTATACTTAAATGAACACAGGATGTGAGTAGGTTAAAAGATCAGCTACGTCAGTTATCTGAAACAGAGAGAGAGAGAGAGAGAGAGAAGAAAAAAAGAAAACCCATGAAAGAAAATTTGAGAGGTATACATAGATCCAGAAATCCCACCATTTCTCTATTAATATTTCTGAATAAGAGGGTGATAGAGCATTGGGTCAAAAATATTTGAGAAAACCATGAATGAAAATTGCCCAGAATTAATAGTTTACATGAATCCTGATATTGTAAGAACCCATTATGTATAGAGCAGGACAAATAAAAACATGAAACTCACCTAGAAACTTAGTTTAAAATCAGCTCAAGGATACAGAGCAATTTCTAGAACTAAATAGTGGTAGATATTTTCAAATTTCCCCTACAGAATTCTCTTAAAACTTTTCAACCAATGTATCAATATTTTAACAATACCCAAGTAAGAAATGTTGGGTTTTCTCTATATATGACAGCTGATGCTGGTACTCTTTTTTTTTTTTTCAAAGCAGAAAGTAATATTTAAAAACATAAATCATATTTAGATTTCTTTTCAAGTATTACCTTAAAATTGTGTAGCAATTAAAGGATTATTTACTATTTGGGATCTTGTATCATACTTTTAAAGGTACTACAGCAGTAATTTATTTTAATGAATAAGGAGTACTGTCTAAATATATTCTGAATGCTTAGTGTTGCTGCTTAGTTATATTAAATTGTATGTTACTAATGGGAGAAAGTCTCATAAGTAAACAGAAAAACCAAGTTAATAATCCCAGCAGGACTCTGATACTATTTTCCTCCTTGATATAAAATAAATTCTTCCATTTGGTAATATGTTCTCCATTTATAATTTATGAAATATCTATCTACCCATCTATCATTTTTGAATCTATATACATATATCTTATCTATCTATTTGAATATATAAACAACCCTCATAGTTACTATTTTATATAATTATTTCATATATTTTAAATTAACTTTAATGGTTTTAAACAATTGATTTTGACATTGAATTTCAAAAGCTCGAGATTTTAAAGGCAGTTTAATGGAATACCCAAGCAGATGTCAATGGCGTGATCTATATAAATCAAGTATTATGTACACTTTTCTTATAAAGAATTATGTCCTTTGGAATTGATGTAACTTAGCTTTCAAGGGTAACTAACATGAATTTTTTTTTTATTTCAAATTATATCTTGTTTGTAGAATTTCTCTTCTCTTTATCATATAATTAATCACTAAGAGTTAAGAGAAAAAGATGTACATCAATGTCTAAGCCGATAATATGAAATAAAACACCTCTCTCTGGATAACTTAAACACTGACAGCATCTGCTAAAGCCATACAGATAGTGATTAAACAGTTTTACTCTTTTTCCTCCATATCAGAACATCTAGCCAATTTATATACTTTGAGAATTTCTGCTGTATTATGCAGAAAGATTGATATTAAAGTAGAACACAAATTACCTAACAAAAATATTCATAAGCAAAATAAAGCAAACAAAAAAGAATTGTACATCTCCTCCTCAAAATGCAGAAGGGGAAGAAAGACATTACATACCACAGTTAGGAATATACTTGTGTAGACTCATGAGTGGGCCCTAAGTAAGCCTACAATCCCAGTCTTCCAGTAGCGCCTACTGCCCACTTTTCCTAACTCAGAAAAGTTCAAGGAGAGTGAACTGGAGTTGTGCCCATGTTCAGAGACCTGTTTAGTGGTGCCACAGAGATGGAGAAGTGCAAAGAGGAAGCAAACCTGGTGTCAAGGTTCCTAGATCTAGGTGAGGAAATAAGAGGCTCAAATGATAACCACCACCATCAACATCACCATTAAAGATGGGACAAGGATTTTTGGCATCCCAGTTTAAAAATAAGAATGTTTTTTTTTTTTATAATAATTTTATTTTTTTAATGGGGTGACATCAATAAATCAAGATACATATATTCAAAGATAACAAGTCCAGGTTATCTTGTCGTTCAATTATGTTGCATACCCACCACCCAAAGTCAGATTGTCCTCTGTCACCTTCTATCTTGTTTTCTTTGTGCCCCTCCCCACCCCCTTTCCCTCTCCCATTCCCCCCTCCCCCCCCGTAACCACCACACTCTTATCAATGTCTCTTAGTTTCACTATTATGTCCCACCTACGTATGGAATAAAACAGTTCTTGGTTTTTTCTGATTTACTTATTTCGCTTCGTATCATGTTATCAAGATCCCACCATTTTGCTGTAAATGTTCCGATGTCATCATTTCTTATGGCTGAGTAGTATTCCATAGTGTATATGTGCCACATCTTCTTTATCCAGTCATCTATTGATGGGCTTTTTGGTTGTTTCCATGTCCTGGCCACTGTGAACAATGCTGCAATAAACATGGGGCTGCATGTGTCTTTACGTATCAATGTTTCTGAGTTTTGGGGATATATACCCAGTAGAGGGATTGCTGGGTCATAAGGTAGTTCTATTTTCAGTTTTTTGAGGAACCACCATACTTTCTTCCATAATGGTTGTACTACTTTACATTGACACCAACAGTGGATGAGGGTTCCTTTTTCTCCACAGCCTCTCCAACATTTGCTATTACCTGACTTGCTAATAACAGCTAATCGAACAGGTGTGAGGTGGTATCTCATTGCCGTTTTGATTTGCATTTCTCTAATAGCTAAAGAAGATAAGCATCTTTTCATATATCTGTTGGCCATTTGTATTTCTTCCTGGGAGAAGTGTCTATTCATATCCTCTTCCCATTTTTTTATTGGATTGTTTGTTTGTTTGTTGTTGAGTTTTATGAGTTCTTTGTATATTTTGGATATTAGGCCCTATCTGAGCTGTTGTTTGAAAATATCATTTCCCATTTAGTTGGCTTTCTGTTTATTTTGTTATCAGTTTCTCTTGCTGAGCAAAAACTTCTTAGTCTGATGTAGTCCCATTCATTAATTTTTGCCTTCACTTCTCTTGCCTGTGGAGTCAAATTCATAAAATGCTCTTTAAAACCCAGGTCCATGAGTTGAGTACCTATGTCTTCTTCTATGTACTTAATTGTTTCAGGTCTTATGTTTAGATCTTTGATCCATTTTGAGTTAATTTTTGTACAGGGGGAGAGACTGTAGTCCAGTTTCATTCTTTTGCATGTGGCTTTCCAGTTTTCCCAGCACCATTTATTGAAGAGGCTTTCTTTTCTCCATTGTGTGTTGTTGGCCCCTTTATCAAAAATTATTTGACTATATATATGTGGTTTTATTTCTGGACTTTCTATTCTGTTCCATTGGTCTGATTGTCTATTTTTCTGCCAATACCATGCTGTTTTGATTGTCGTGGCCCTATAATATAGTTTGAAGTCAGGTATTGTAATGCCCCTGGCTTCATTCTTTTTCTTTAGGATTGCTTTGGCTATTCGGGGTTTTTTATAGTTCCATATACATCTGATGATTTTTTGCTCTAAAGAATGTATTTTTTTAAAATAGAAAAACAAAACAGAGTTTGTAGAGTTTTAATACAGCTCTTTTCCAGCAAGGAAAATTAGAATAACCAAATTTTGTTAATAAAAAAGTCAATGAATTGAAGATTGCCTAGACTATTAAGAGTAGAGTAAATGTGGTGCACTGGTTATTTCTTAAGGCATCAATAAAAGTCTACAAAACAAAAATAAATAAAAGAGAAAAAGAAATATACTAGTATATATAGCCATGTAATGCTCAAGGGCAGTAACCATGATTCATTGAAATTATAATCCTTAATACCTATAGCAGAACACCTGCCACATACTAGACACATCATAAAATTTTGCTGCACAGTTGAGTAAGCTGCCAATTATAAACCAAGCCTTAAAGGAAAGTTTACAGATATTAAACTAATACAATTGATAATAAAAGTCCAAATAAGATTTTATGTGCCTGGTTTATTGTATAATGTGCTACTCTAGAATATTAGAATAAAAGAGGTGAGAGACATTCTACATAATTATTGGCCTTCCCACTTCAAAAATGTCAAGTCATAAAAAAACAGATAGAGGAATTCTTTCCAATTAAGGAGACTTAGGAAACAGCACCTACATGCATGTGACTTGGATCCTGAACAAGGAAAAAATGATTTTTCCTTGTTTTTTTTTGCTATAATGAACATGAAGTCAATTGATTAAATTTGGAAAAGTCTGTCAATTATATAATAATAGTACATCAATGATAATGTACTATGGTTGTATGAGAGAAAGTTTTTATTTGTTTAAAAAGTATTGAAAAAATTAGAAATACAGAGGTATCATGTTTACAACATGACAGTGAGGAGGAGAGGATGTGGCAACACAATGATATTTGAGGACTTAGTTAAGGGTATACAGAAATTTTTTGTACTATTCTGGGCATATTTCTATATGTCTAAAATTATTTTTTTCAAGTTAACTAAAGAAATTATCTTTATAAATAATTTTAAAGCTTGACAGGCTTTACAACAAGCTTTGACCGAAATCTATTACTAAGATATTCAGTTATTTTAAAGAATTCAGCATTTCAGTGAGTAAAGATACATGAATATAAAAAATAATAGTTTACATATATAATTTTAAAAAATAAGAGCAGAAAGCAAGTATAGTTTTGAGATACATATTTCTCACATTCTTACCTCCAATAACAGGAAAGAATTTTGTTAGTTATAAGGCAAGAAATGTCCTACTATTTTCAAAGAATAAGTGCCCTGATGTAATGAATTAAGGGTCAGACTAAAACTACAGTTCCGAAATGGTGATAATTTATAAATGAGTTCAATAACTTGGTGATGGTGGGGGGAAAACAGAAAAAATGCTTAGAAGGTTTTCAGTAGCAACTATCTTGCTGTAGAACAAATCTGCAGTTGCTGCCTTTCCTTCAATGTTGTCATATTGTTTCCAGTGGGACTTCAAGGGGAATAGGTGACTGCTTGACAGTTTCTGTGTTCTCACTCAGTTTTTCAGACAGTTAAAACACTGAAATTGTACAGGGTGAAATTTGGGAAGTCATGCAGTCTGTCTCTGAGACACAAGTGAGCATCTTACTGGACTACAAATTTATTTAAAATGGCAAGCATTAGTACTAAGAGATAGTGAAGAAACACAATGTTCTCTTGCTTAACTAAAATAATGAACAATAAAGCTATATATGACAAACCCACTACCAACATCATACTCAATCAGTAAAAATTAAAAGTGCTTTCCTTAAGAGCAGGATTGAGACAAGGATGTCCACTATCACCACTCTTATTCAACATAGTACTGGAAGTATTACTCATAGAGATCACACAAGAAGAACTAAAAGGCATCAGAATTGGAAAGGAGCAAGTAAAACTGTCATTAGTCACAGATGACATGATATTGTATATAGAAACCACTAAAAACTCTACCAAAAAACCCAGTAGACCTGATAAATGAATTTGGCGAAGTGGTAGAATATAAAATTAATATTCAGAAGTCAGTGGCATTTTTATACACTAATAATGAACATCCAGAAAGCCAAAATAAGAAAAGAATCTCATTTACTATTGCAACAGCAACAAAAAATAAAGTGCCTAGTAATAAATTTAACCAAGGAGGTAAAAGACTTATACTTAGAAAATTATAAGATACTAAAGAGAGAAATTGAGGAAAATACCAATAAGTGCAAGCATATACCATGTTAATGGATAGGAAGAATTAGCATCATTAAAATGTCCATACGACTCCAAGCAAGCTATAGATTCAACACAATTCCTATTAAAGTAACAATGGAATATCTCACAGATCTAGATACATATTCCAAAAATTTATATGAGATTACAGAAGATCCAGAATAGCCTTATCAATCCTAAGGGGAAACAAAAAAGTTGAAGGCTTTTCACAAAGATGGTACCAAAAGCAAAGAAGGAAACTCCTCCTCCTCCGAAAACCAAAGCCAAAGCAAAGGCTTTAAAGGCAGATAAAGCAATACTGAATAGCATCCAAAGCCACAAAAAATTAAGATCTACACATCACCCACCTTTTGATACTCAAAGACACTGCAGCTCTAAAGGCAGCCTAAATACCCTCAAAATAGTGTCCCCCGGAGAAACAAGTTTAACCACTATGTCATCATCAAGATCCCCTTGACTACCAAATCAGCCATGAAGAAAATAAAAGACAACAATACACCTGTGTTTATTGTGGATGCCAAGGCCAGCAAGCACCAGATCAAACAGGTTGCAAAGAAGCTCTATGACATTGACATAGACAAAGTCAACACCCTGATCAGGCCTGATAAAGAGAGGAAGACAAATGTTCCACTGGCTCCTGATTATGAAGCTTTGGATGTTGCTAAATTAATTTTAGACTTATAGAAATGTGGCAAGAATAGTACAAAATTCATATCATCTAAACTGAGTCTAGCTGGCTAATTTTAAATATAAATATCTTACACTATAAAAAAAGAACAAAGTTGGAGGTATTACACTACCTATTATCAAACTATATTACAAGGTCATAGTAATTAAAATAGCATGGTATTGGCATAAGAATAAGCATACAGATCAATGGAACAGAACAGAGAGCTCAGAAATAAACCTACACCTATGTGGTCAATTAACATTTGACAAAAAAGTCAAGAACATACCATGAGGTAAATACAGTCTCTTCAATAAATGGCGTTGGGAAAATTGGACAGGTACATGCAAGAAAATGAAACTAGATCACCAGCTTACACCACACACAAGAATAAACTCAAAATGGATAAAGATGTAAATGTAGGTCACAAAACCATACAGATCCTAGAAAAAATCATAGGCAGCAAATTTCAGACATTTCTTGTAGGAATATTTTTGCTGATATATCTCCTCAGGCAAAGGAAACAGATAAAAACAAAAAAACAACAAATGGGACTATATTAAACCAAAAGCTTTTGTACAGCAAAGGAAACCATCAACAAAATGAAAGGGCAATCCACTAAACTGGAGAACATATTCACCAATGATACATTTGATAATGGGTTAATTTCCAAAATAAAAAGAATTTATACAATCCAGTTAAAAAATAGGCAAAGGGGCCCTAGCCGGTTGGCTCAGCGGTACAGCGTCGGCTTGGCGTGCAGGGGACCCGGATTCGATTCCGGCCAGGGCACATAGGAGAAGCGCCCATTTGCTTCTCCACCCCCACCCCCTCCTTTCTCTCTGTCTCTCTCTTCCCCTCCTGCAGCCAAGGCTCCATTGGAGCAAATGATGGCCCGGGCGCTGGAGATGGCTCCTTGGCCTCTGCCCCAGGCGCTAGAGTGGCTCCGACGCCCCGGAGGGGCAGAGCATCGCCCCCAGGTGGGCAGAGCTTCGCTCCTGGTGGGCATGCCGGGTGAATCCCAGTCGCGCATGCGGGAGTCTGTCTGACTGTCTCTCCCTGTTTCCAGCTTTAGAAAAAATACAAAAAAAAAAAAAGAAAAAATAGGTAAAGGATCTGAATAGGTACCATTCCAAAGAGGACATACAGATGGCCAGTAGGCATAGGAAAAAAATGATCAATGTCACTAATAATTAGAGTTGCAAATTAAAACCACCATGAGATATCACCTCACACCTGTCAGAACGGCTATATCAATAAATCAACAAACAACAAGTGCTGGTGAAGATGTGGAGAAAAGAGGAGCCTTGTGCACTGTTGGTCAAAATGCAGATTCGTATAGCCACTGTGGAAAGCGATATGGACTTTCTCAAAATATTAAAAATGGAACTGCCTTTTGACCCAGCAATCCCACTTCTATGAATATATCTGAAGAAACTTAAAACACTAATTTCGAAGAATATATGCACTCCTATACTCCTATGTTCATTGTGGTATTATTTACAATAGCCAAGATCTGGAAATAGTGCCATTGCTCATCAGTAGGTGAGTGGATAAAAAAGCTGTGGTAAATTTACACAGTGGAATACTACTCAGCTGTAAAAAAGAAGAAAATTTTCCTTTTGTGACAGCATGGGCAGACCTGGAGATTATTATGCTGAGTGAAATAAGCCTGGCAGAGAAAGACAGACACCATTTGATCTCATTTATACGTGGAATCTAATGAACAAAATAAACTGAGGAACAAAATAGAAGCAGAGGCATAGATATATAAAACAGACTGACAGCCATCAGAGGAGAGGCAACTTGACCGGGTGGACAGAAAAAGATGAAGGGATTAAGCAAAAAAAAAGTATATATATATAACACATAGACACAGACAACAGTGTGGTGATAGCTAGAGAGAAAGGGAGGTGAGTGGAGGTGGAAGTTACAAGAGACTTCCCTTTGGGTGATGAGCACATGATGCAGTGTGCAGGTGATGTTTTATTGAGTCATAAACTTGAAAATTTTATGGTTTTTTAACCAATGTCACTCCAATAAATTAATAAAACATAAAATAAAGATCAACAAACCAAATATCCAGAAGGTGTTTCTTTGTACATTTCTTTTCCACTGCCATTTTTTTCTTACTGCCACAGCTGTCTGAATGTTCAAACTAAGAATTTGACAAAGTAGAAAAACATTGTATACATTTACTGAAAGTTTTATCAACCAAACACAAACAGCTTTGCATATTACATGTATAAAGTTCTACATAGTTCCTATAGATTGATTTTCCACTTTATAAGATCAATAGGCAATAAGAATAATTTTTTTTTATTTTTCACCTTTATTAAGGCATATATATAAATGTACATATTTAATATATACATTTTGTTGAATTTGAACCTATGCATATATTCTTGACACTTATCACAAAGTAATAAACATATAATTTACCTTCAAAAGATTACTAGAGTCCCCTCCCTTTTTTTTTTTTTTTCTTTCTGGTAAGAAAACTTAACATGAGATGTAGTTTATTAAGAAGATTGTGGTACATAATACCATATTTTAACTATAGGCAGTATGTATTTAATTTATTACAATTTATTACTTTTAAATGCCTCAAATGGCACTTCTACTTCTGGGCCTAAGGATATTTAAATTTTCCTTATTGCTAAAAGAGTCAATGAACAGTAAATCAAATGGACCTCCTACAGTAGCATGTTTCCCCGAGACCCTAAGTGTATAGAAATAGCCCAAAGTTGACTAATCCTTCCCCCAGAACTTCAGGAAGAAAGTCTCAGCAGTTGTGGAAAATGGGCCCAGAAGGTCCAGTACATGTGCTTATGAAATGATAACTATAGGAATCATATGACCACTCCAGCTACATTATCAGTAATCATTACATAAGAAACTACACAAAGTTGACTTTCTGGCAGCTTGTGTTGAAAATTCTCTCATCAGAATTATGACATCTATGCTAAGGGCTACATCTTCAGATATACCTTGTAGTAGGATCACTGACTTTTCACAGAAGCACTGTTCCAGGCATAAGTAGGAAGAAATTCACTTTTCTCCTACCATGTGTCACACATCATAGCATAGATACCATTAAAATGAGGCTTATAACCTGAAAATCTCACAGGGGCTCATGAATAATGCTCCTTCATTTTCTCTGTACCCTGTACTGTCCTAAATTACAGCAATAGTAATAACAGAATGGTAAAACCAAAGAGTAACTTTGTTTTATGGAAATGTGGGATGCATTATTAAAAATTCAAATAATATTTTAAATTGTAAACTTAGATGGAAGAAATAAAGAATTCTAAGTCTTTCCAAAAGTGCATTCCTACTCAGGGCACCCAAAATGTTGGGTATCTATTTGGTTAATATACTGTAATCATTGCTTTATACCAGGGGTCCCCAAACTACAGCCCGCGGGCCGCATGCGGCCCCCTGAGGCCATTTATCCGGCCCCCGCCGCACTTCCAGAAGGGGCACCTCTTTCATTGGTGGTCAGTGAGAGGAGCATAGTTCCCATTGAAATACTGGTCAGTTTGTTGATTTAAATTTACTTGTTCTTTATTTTAAATATTGTATTTGTTCCTTTTTTTTTTTTTTTTTTTTTTTTACTTTAAAATAAGATATGTGCAGTGTGCATAGGGATTTGTTCATAGTTTTTTTTATAGTCCGGCCCTCCAATGGTCTGAGGGACAGTGAACTGGCCCCCTGTGTAAAAAGTTTGGGGACCCCTGCTTTATACTTATATATACACAGAAGGACTGAAAGAAAAACATCTACATAGACAGAAAAGGAGATTATTTTATAAAAAGGATATACCCCATCTTTTATATAAAAGTATCATTAGACTTCCTTGAATTTAATAGCATAACAAAGAAAAAAAAACATGAATCAGTGATGTGGTACTCTTAGGATTTATTCCTAAAAGTGATACGGCTAGATCAAAAGGCAGTTCCATTTTTAATTTTTTGAGGAATCTCCATACTGTTTTCCATAGTGCACCAATCTGCATTCCCACCAGCAGTGCAGGAGGGTTCCCTTTTCTCCACATCCTCGCCAGCACTTATTCAGTGTTGTTTTGTTAATGAGCACCATTATGACTGGTGTGAGGTGGTATCTCATTGTGGTTTTTTTTTTTTTTTTTTTTGTATTTTTTTGAAGAGAGAATTGGGGAGGCAGAGAGACAGACTCTCACATGCGCCCATCCGGAATCCACTTGGCAAGCCGCCAGGGGGTGATGCTCTACCCATCTGGGGCATTGCTCCATTGCAACCAGAGCCATTCTAGTGCCTGAGGTGGAGGCCATGGAGCCATCTTCAGTGCCCGGGCCAACTCCACTCCAATAGAGCCTTGACTGAGAAAGGGGAAGAGAGAGACAGAGAGAAAGTAGAGGGCGAAAGATGGAGAAGCACATGGGCTCTTGTCCTGTGTGCCCTGGCTGGGAATCAAACCCAGTACTTCCACATGCTGGGTCAATGCTCTACCACTGTGCCAATTGGCCAGGGCCAGTGGTTTTAATTTGCAGTTCTCTAATGATTAATGATGTTGAACATTTTTTCATCTGCCTATTGACCATCTGTATGCCCTCTTTGGAAAAGTGTCTATTCATTTCTTTATCACTGATTCAAAAGAAGGAATGCACTCCCATGTTCATTGCAGCATTGTTTACAATAGCCAAGATCTGGAAATAGCCCAAGTGTCTATCAGTGGATAAATGGATTAAAAAGCTGTGGTACAAATACACAAAGGAATACTACATGGCCGTGAAAAATAAGGAAATCTTACCTTTTGTAACAACATGGATGGACCTGGAAACTATTATGCTGAATGAAATAAGCCAGGCAGAGAAAAAAAAATCATATGACCTCACTCATTTGAGGAATCCAATGAACAGTGTGAACTGAGGAATGGAATAGAGGCAGAGGCAGGATCAAAGGAACCAGAGGGAAAGTGTACAAAGGAAAATGGGACGAGAGGATGGGATCAGAGAAGGGAAAGAGATTGGTGAAATTATATATACTAACACAGCGTTATAGGGAGCAGGAAAGCAAATCCTGGAGGGAAGGGGTGAGGCCATTGGGGGGAGGGGGGCAAGGGGAATGTTGAGGGGAACACGGGGGTGGGGGGATGTATTCGGTGGGACACTTGAATCTATGTAAACACAATAAATTAAAATCAATAAAAAAAATAGGCCCTGGCTGGTTGGCTCAGCGGTAGAGCATTGGCCTGGCATGCGGGGGACTCGGGTTTGATTCCCGGCCAGGGCACATAGGAGAAGCGCCCATTTGCTTCTCCACCCCACCCTCCTTCCTCTCTGTCTCTCTCTTCCCCTCCCGCAGCCGAGGCTCCATTGGAGCAAAGATGGCCCGGGCGCTGGGGATGGCTCCTTGGCCTCTGCCCCAGGCGCTAGAGTGGCTCTGGTCGCGACAGAGCAACGCCCCGGAGGGGCAGAGCATCGCCCCCTGGTGGGCAGAGCTTCGCCCCTGGTGGGCGTGCCGAGTGGATCCCGGTCGGGCGCATGCAGGAGTCTGTCTGACTGTCTCTCCCCATTTCCAGCTTCAGAAAAATACAAAAAAAAATAAATAAATAAAAATTAAAAAAACATAAACATGAACCTGAAAATAATTAATGAACTTCAAATAAACAGTATAATTTGGGATACTCAATTAAGATTAAGGAAAAATTATTATAAGTAGAATTATCTCCTAGCTTTTAAAGTGGTAGGCCTTTAACCTACAGATTTTTTTGACAGAGATGGAGAGTCAAAGAGACAGACAGATAAGAACAGACAGGAAAGGAGGGAGATAAGAAATATAAATTCTTCATTGTAGGACCTTAGTTGTTCATTGATTGTTTTCTCATATGTCCCTCGATGGGGGGGGGGTTTACAGCAGAGTGAGTGATCCCTTGCTCAAGCCAGTGACCTTGGGCTCAAGCCAGCAATCATAGGGTCACATCTGTGAACCCATGCTCAAGCCAGATGATCCCAAGCTCAAGCGGGCGACCTTGGGGTTTTAATCTGAGTCCTTGGTGTTCCAGTCTGACACTCTGTCTGCTGTGCCACCACCTGGTCAGGTTAACCTATAGATTTTCAATAATGACAGTACCGTAATTTTATTTTTACTTTGTGTTACAAAAAAACTTACACTGTTAATTGCAATATTAGTTTCTTCAGAATTCTACATTAAAATGAAATCAATTCACACCACCTGGCATTTCCCCCAGCCTCTCACACATTCTTTATTTGTGATCATTTCTAGATCAACCAGATTTAATTATACTCTAACCACTAAATTCAGTAATGTGGAAAATATTGCTTTTTGCCTTTATTTTTGAAGACAATTTGAGTGAATAAATTATTTTAGGTACATATTTTATTTCTTTCAGAATACTGAGGATATTTATACATTTCTATTCTAGTTTCAGTGTAACTATGGGGATTTCTATGGTTCACTTTATTATTCCCTTAGTCAGTGACTTTGCTTATTATGCCTAGATTGAAGTAGAATGCTTTCTTTATCCTTGAAATTCAAGAACTTAACAGGATGTGCCTTGATGTTAATTGTTCTGAAAGTTTTTCTGATATATGATCTGCTCTTTTGATCTACAGATTTAATATTTCCTTCATTTCAATTAAATTTTCCTGTATTATGCTTCTGAGCTCTTTTGGTTTATTTATAGGAGGATATATAAAGACTTTTCTCCTATTGATTGAAATGATTTGCATACAGGTTTGTTATCTCTGATGTTTCTCATTTACTTATTGATTTGTAGTTGGCTATTTTGATTTCCAATTAGTCTCTCCCTTCCTCCAGTTTCTATATTTTAACTTACTATCAGGACTTATTATTTCATCTCAAGCTTTTGTTCACTTAATTCACAATGAAATATGAAAACTTTCACAAATTTGCATGTCATCCTTGCACATGTATTATGCTAATTATTTGCCTTTATCATTCCAATATCAGGATATATATTATGTCTAAATAAGAAATAAGAAGAAAATTAAGTTGACATTTATCAAGTTTGTGTCAGGAATTGAGCAAAGTGCCTAACAAGCATTAATTTATTTAATATTCAAAGTAACCCTAATGGAAGGGATTATTTTTCTTCATTTTACACATGAGGAAACTAGAACTAAGAGACTTAAGAAATTATCCAAGGATATATAAATAGCAAAAGAAAAACTTAGATATAGGTTCTAGCTATTGATCATAATGTAATATATATTTAATGACTTATTCTTCCTCTGATTCATTAGTTGCTAAACATTCCCAGATATATAAGAATTTCACTATTAGGCAAAATAGATTCTCTCTGTGATATCAATATACTTAATGAAGATAGGGGAATGAAGAAATTTTACTTCAGCATTCAAAAAGGAGCAAACTCAGAAAATAAAAATGAGATTTAAAGTAATAAACTGAAGTTGAAATGTTAGAGATAGCATTTGGGAGATTTTCATTTATACTATCATGACACCAGGGGAATATAATTATATATGTTTGAGCTTTGACAGTTATTCAATTTTGTTATTTTCCTCATATCTACTTCTCTATTTTCCCCCCTGGGTGTAAACATCACAAGAATGTGTGAACAGAGCTCTGTCTGTGCTACATAAAAAGGAGAACAATGAGTGTTTAAGCATACAGGCTTGTGTATGTGTGTGTATGTCTTCAGGAGATAACTATGAAACTATTCACTGTGGCTTTATGTCCAGATGAAAGAAGACACTTGATCAGTAACCACTGGTGAAGGCAATAAAAACTGAAATAAATGATACCAGCATTGGGACCATTAATTAATTAAGAGGTATGAAAATCCAGTATTTTAATGTTAAATTGATCTTTTTCACTATTTGTGTTCAACCCTCACTGACTTCCTGTAACTTAGAAGAGTGATGCAAAAAAAAAAAAAAGCAGGGAAATAGGGCCAGTGAGGTGTTCAATAGTGAAATATGAGGTATGGGACACCCTAATTCAAATTCTGATAATAGTTTCTTTTTATTCAGGTAGCAATTTAACTGAAATTCAATTTCTGTAGTTTGTAACATAGCACAGTGAGGATTGCTTTGGAGACTTGACTTGGGGTGGTGAACATACAATGCAATATACAGATGATGTATTATAGACTTGTATGCCTAAAGCATATATAATTCTATAACCAATGTCACCCCAATAAAGTTAATAAAAATTTCTAGAAAATAAATGTCCATTGTATTACCTTGTTTTCTGAGGAAAAATGCTGGTCGAGTTACTGGAATCTGATTCATCTGTGAATCTTTAACAAAAATTTAGGTCATCTATTGGTATTTATTTGTTTCTTTTTAGATCCTTCACCTTTTCTTCTATAGTTCTTATGCTATGAACCTAAACTCTTTCACAAGAAAAACAAATAAAAAATGTTTGGACCTTAAGTGGCATAGTGATTTAAGAAAATGCCTTATGTCCTGACCTGTTGCCTCAGTAATAGAGTATCGGCTAGGTGTGTGAATGTCCTGGGTTCAATTCCTGGTCAGGACACACAGGAGAAGCTACCATCTTTTTCTTCTTCCTTTTCCTCTGCCTTCTCTTCCCCAGTCATGAGACTTGATTGTTTTGAGCACATGGGCCAGGCCCTGAGGATGGTTCCATGGAGCTTCGGCTGGAGGCACTAGAAATAGCTACACTGAGAGCATGGCCCCAGATGGGCAAAGCACTGGCTTTAGATGGGGGTCACTGGGTGGATCTCTGTTTGGGCACATGCAGGAGTCTGTCTATCTTCTCTGCTCTCACTTGGGAAAAGAAGAAAAAAGAAAAGAAAATAACTCATTACTATAACTGACAAACTCTTGTATCTTTGACAATCTGAATTATTCCTTGCTAAAGGTAAATGACAAAATCTTTCTTTTTCAAAGTTTTAAGTTTAATCCTTATGAGTTTTGTTGTACACATTTCAGGAAGGTTTTTTAAAATCAATTGCAGCAATCATAAAAGCATGATCATGGGCATTTGACAAATCTTGAAAAAACAGAACCATCCTGAAAACACTTTTTTTAAAAAATGCTATCACAGCAGAACAAAACAGCAATATAGGAGACCACTGACTCTCCCTCTTGTCACAAAACTCAGTGATCAGACAGCAATCCACAAACAAAAACAGCTCTTGGAGAGCTCTAGAGTCCTATTAAAAATTTTTAGTTACATAGTGGAACAAAAAAGCTGAGGATAATCACACAAGAAGAAAAGGAAGACAGCTTTGTTTTGCCTGCATCATCCCTTCCCCCACAACAGAACTGTTAGTTGTCAAGAGAGAACTTCCCAACTAGAAAAAAGAGTTCCCTCAGCAGGAAAGGAAGAGCTTCTCCAGCTTTTCAGGGTACCAAACAAAGGTCCCACCTTGAGTTTACTCCATCCAGACTGGCAATGCTGAAATGTATAAAGACAGCTAGGGACAAGAAAGAAAAGAAAAGCCTATTAATAACAGCCATGAAGAAAAGTGATTGCAGTTCACAGAGACCAGCTCTGTAGATAAACTCATCAGATTTCACCACTGAAGAAACCACCAGCTAGCACAGCTGCCAAGGACGCCCTGAAGATTTCACTAGCTTTAGCCCCACAGGTATCTATGCTTTGGATGCCAGCTATTGAGTCCACACTGGCTCCCTCCTCTCTCCACCCCCACAGAACCCTAGGAGCTGAAGTAATTATACCAGCAGCCAGCTCAGGCCCCTGCAGCTAAATGAGCACAAGATGTCAGTTGCCTGAGTCTTTCTCCACTACTCTGTCCCCCATGACCCTGCTAGAATCCAGTACATGCATCAACAGCCAGCTTAGGCTTCTGGGGCTGCAAAAGTACGAAACACCAGCCTACAACTCCCCAGATGAACCTCCACCACTGTGCACATACTCACAGTGGTTATAGGGCTAACTACTCTAGCTGTGCACCTGTGGGACACCAGCCTGATGCCATCAGTCTCAACTGCAGTGTACACACCACAGGAGAGCATACTGACAGCCAGAGCTCCAACTGTTAGTGAACCCATAGTTGGCCCCAGCCCATGCTGCCTATGCCAGTCCCTAATACTATGCATGTATCTGCCACTGGCTCCTGCTGCTACAGTGAACACTGCAGCTGAATGTGTGTATACCACCAGCTGCAGTCACAACCTTGCCTGTCCTCATCCCTAGCTACAGGATCTAGATACCCCAACAACTGTTGCAGCCATTGTGTGCCTCCAACAGCACTTGTCAAGACCCACAAATTTGTAGATGCAGTGGACCCCAGTAGTCTGAGCTGAAAAGAAATCACCCTCCACACAGATCAGGAGCCACCATGTGTCACATTTGGCATCTTGTATCACTACAGCAGGTATTATAGCACACTGGCATGACCTTACCCACAAATTAAAGTCTTTCCTTATCAATGTCAGTCTATAAAGTCTGGAAGAGGAGATTGCTTTTTTTAAATGTGCAGACCCCTACAAAAGGCTATAGAGATTAGCAATAATCAGGGAATTATGACCCCATAAAATGAATGTAGTAAACTTCCAGTACCTGGCCCCAAAGAAATGGAGATCCAGGAATGGTTCAACAAAATATTCACAGCATTTTTTCTAAAAGTGCTGAGAGAGCTATAAGATAATACAGATTATCAGTTTTAGAATATAAGGCAAACAATACATGAACAATATGATAACTTCAACAAAGAAAAAGAAAATACAAGAAAAGATCCAAAGAGAAAATTTGGAACTAGAAAACATAATGACTGAACTGAAGAATTCACTAGAGAGCTTCAACAGCATACTTGGATAAACAGAAGAAAGAATCAGCAAGCTAACAAAGAATGAAAAGGAATAAAGGGACCTGTAGGACTTATGGAACACCATAATATATATATATATATATATATATATATATATATATATATATATATATATATATATGTGTGTGTGTGTGTGTATATTACACGTATATGTGTGTGTACATATCTTTGTAGTACAATGTACATATCTTTGTAGAGGAGGAAGGCTTAGAAAGCTTATTTTAAAAAATAATGGCTGAAGAATTTTCAAACCTTGGGACAGTTTTGGATATCTAAGTTCATGAAGCTAAAGAGGGATCCCAAAATTTCAATACAGAACCAGTTTATCCAAAGCACAAAATAACAAAACTATTTAAAAGCAAAAACAGAGAGAGAATTCTAACTTTTTAAAAATGTTTATCTTACTGATTTAGAAAGAAGAAAGGAAAGGAAAGACAGGAACATTAATCTTGTGTGTGCCCTGACCAGAGATCGAACTGGAAACCTCTGCACTTTGGGTCAATGCTCTAACCAATGAAACTATCCAAGCAGGGCTAGAGAGAGAATTCTAAAATCAGCAAAGAGAGAAAGAAATTTCTCTTATACAAGGGAACCTTATAAGGTAATCAATGAATTGCTCACCAAAGACCTTATAGGCTAGGAAAGAATAGAGAACAGAAAAACAATAAAAAAGACCAACAAAACTAAGAGCTAGTTTTAGGAAAGATAAACAAAACTGATGACCTTTAGTAAGATTAAGTAAAAAAGAGAGAGGACTCAAATAAATAGTCAAAAACGAAAGAAAAGACATTTCAAATTATACCATAGAAATACATAGCATGACAAGAGACTACTATGAACAATTGTGTGTTAACATATAGGACAACCTATAAAAAATGGATACATTCTTAGAAAAATACAACCTACCAAGATTGAAATTGCAAGTAAATAGAAAATGTGACCATAGCAATAACAAGTAAGGTGATTAAATCAGTTATCAAAAACATCCCAACACAGAAAAGCTCAAGTCCAGATTATCTGACTGGTGAATTTTCCCAACTATTTAAAGAAGAATTAATGCCAATGTTTCTCAAAGTCTTTAAAAAAATTGAAGAGAAAAAACACTCCATCTCATTTTATGGTGTTAGCATTTTCTTGATATCAAAGCCAGATAAAAATACTACAAGAAAAGAAACTATAGACCAATATCCCTGATGAATATAGATCTTAAAACTCTCAACAACAAAATAACACCAATTCAAATTCAACAACATATTAAAAAGATCATACTCCATGATCAAGTGGGATTTATCCCTGGGATACAAGGATGATTCAACATATATACATTAATAAATATGATATGTGACATTAATAATATTAATGATAAAAATCAGATGATTACCTCAACAGATACAGAAAGAGCATTTGACAAACTACCAAAAAGCAAAACTCATAGAAATAGAGAGTAGAATGGTGGTTACCAAGGTCTAAGAGTGAGATAGGTGCGAAGATATGGGTCAAGGTGTGCAAATTTCCAATTAAAAGATTTATAAGGCCTGGAGATCTAATGTACACCATATTGATTATAGCTAACAATACTACATAAAACATTCAAAAATTGCCAAGTGAGTGGATCTGAAATACTCTCATCACAAAATCATTTTGCAATATTAAATCACCTCATTGTATACCCTAACCATGTTATATTTCAATTATATCTTGATAAATTATATCTCAATAAATCTTAAATAACTGTTTTTACATGCTTCACATGTCAATGTTATGTCATACTGATTGGGACAAAGTATGAATACAATCAGTGTATGACAGCATGACATATGGATTTAGTTAAAATATACCAACATTCTTATATTTAAATTAGTAAAACTTATTTAGGATTTAGTTTAATGAAGTTCACATATAGCATCTAGCTATAGAATACTGAAGAATAAGCTAAGATATATCAGGTTTAGAAGACAGTCACTCAGTAGTTGAACCTATGCAGGCAGATAGAAATCAAGAAATGATGACATATTGACATTTATGACAACATGGATAGACACTGAGAACATTATACTAAGTAAAATAAGTAAATCAGAAAAAGCTAAAAATATATATGATTTCACACATAGGTGGGATATAAAACTGAGACTCATGGACATAAATAAAAGTGAAGTGGTTACCTGGGGGAGGGGGTTGTAAGGGAGACAGATAGGGGAAAGAAAGAGGGACAAATATACGGTGATGGAAAATGACTTGACTTTGGGTGATGGGTACACAACACAATCGACAATTCAAATGCCATGGAGATGTTTACCTAAGTCCTATATACTCTTTTTTTTTCAGAGACAGAGTCAGAGAGAGAGAGAGAGAGAGACAGGGACAGACAGACGGAAATGGAGAGAGATAAGAAGCATCAATCATCAAGTTTTTTTATTGCAACACCTTAGTTGTTCATTGATTGCTTTCTCATATGTGCCTTGACCACGGGCCTTTAGCAGACCAAGTAACCCCTTGCTCGAGCCAGCGACCTTGGATTCAAGCTGGTGAGCTTTGCTCAAACCAGACGAGACTGCACTCAAGCTGGCGACCTCAGGGTCTTGAACCTGGGTCCTCCACATCCCAGTCTGACGCTCTATCCACTGCGCGACCGCCTAGTCAGGCAATCCTATATACTCTTATTAGCCAATATCATCCCATTAAATTTAATTTTCTAAAAAAAAAAAAAAAAAGAAATCAAGAATTGAAATGATTCTTTAGTGTGGGTATTAATAATGAGAGAAGTATGTTTTACACTTAAAGGATCATAAGGCATTTGGAGGGCTTGAATTTTCCAGAGTAGTCCTGTCCAATAGTAATAAAATAGTAAGAAAATGCAAACCCAAGCCACACATAAAACTTAAAATTTTCAAGTATTCACATTAAAAAAATAAAATACAGGTGAAATTAATTGTAATAATCTATTCCTTTTATCCCAATACATCTAAAATATTATGTGAACATTTAATCAATATTAACATTCATTAATTACATATTTTCCATTGTACTTTTGAGCTAGCCTTTGAAAAACTATTTGCATAGTACTACACTTTCAGCATATTCCAATAGGACAAGCCACATTTCAAGTATTCAATAGTCACATGTGGCTGATGTCTGCAGTCCTGGACAGTACAGATTTACATCAAAGGCTCTCAAACGTTAGCATGCATCAGAACCAACTGGGGGGCTTATTACAATACAAGAATATGGGATGGGCTTGAAAATTTGCATTTCTAACAAATTTGTTGCTGCTGCTGATGCTGTAAACTGCATTTTGAGAACCCCTCATTTGAAAAATTCATTTGGATATTCACTTTACTCTATGGAAATTTGATTTATATAAATCAAAGCCAGCCCTGGATGGTTTGCTCAGTGTTAGGGCATCAGCCCAGCGTGTGTTTGTCCTGGGTTCAATTCCCAGTCAGGGCACACAGGAGAAGTGCCCATCTGCTTCTCTATCTCTCCCCTTCCTCTCTATTTCTCTCTCTTCCCCTCTCACGGCCATGGCTCAATTGGTTTGAGTGCATAGGCCCTGGGCACTGAGGATGGTTCTTTGGAGCCTCCACCTGAGGCACCAAAAATAGTTCAGTTAGGATCATGGCTCCAGATGGGCAGAGCATTGGCCCCAAATGGGATTGCCGGGTTGATCCTGGTCAAAGCACATGTGGGACTCTGTCTCTCTATCACGCCTTCTCTCACTTGGAAAAGAAGAAAAAATAAAAATAAATAAATTAAAGCTTCAGTTCTTGGGCATATAAAATAAGTAATTTTTAACACTTATTGAACATGTATAATATTTGATATATTTTAAAAATATATTACCTTTTTTTAATATTTATTATTTATTTATTAATTTTACAGAGGGGGGAAGGTAGGAGAGAGAGGCGGGGGGAAGAGCAGGAAGCATCAACTCCCATATGTGCCTTGACCACACAGTGCAGGGTTTCAAACCTGCGACCTAAGCATTCCACGTCGACGCTTTATCCACTATGCCACCATAGGTCAGGCAAAAAATATATTACCTTTGTATATAATAGTTTATCACTAACTCATAGATAGGAAAATGTATTTTACAAAGCTTAGTTGCTATATTTTTTAACTGTGGAAGACAGCATTATGGAAGTAAAGAAATTTCCAAATAGAATATGATAAAACACCCTTGAAACTTAGTTGTATATTTCATGCAGCCTCATTGACTTAACAAAAAAGAAGCCAATGTGTTATTGTTGTCACAAGTGTATTGTGGGTTATACAAGCCAGGGCCGCATTCACTTTGTAGTTGGCTGGATTGCAGACATTGAATTGACCTGTGATACCTTGCCAGGCCTAAAAAGTGAAGAGAAGGTGGAGAAAGCAAGCCATATAATTAATTACCTTGGCCCCAAAGTCTCTTCTCTCACATTACATTGGCTAAAATTAGTCTCCAATTTAAGTGCAAGAGAAGTTTAGAATTGCATATGTACATGGATATAAGGGGTTACCAACAGTAGTCAGCTGCATCAGCCAAAATCATTATTAGAAGATTTCAAATTTTGAAATTATAGTTTCAAGATAATGATGAGCCATTTTGGCTTAAATTTAAGAGCTGTGCTGCTTGACTCAACATCTCAGCACAGGGAGTTTTTTTTACATAGTATTTAAAATTGTTATAATTATGATTATAATACAGTCTTCTGAGAGCAATTTTTGACTAGACAAATTTGATATTAATCACTCACAAGTGAGCTGCATAAGAATGAAACTGCATCAAAGTAGGTCTCTGAAAAAATATGAGAAGCCAGAAACAGAACAAAATTTAAGCATGAAAAAGGACTATATGTTCTAAAATATCTAGAGGTTAGGTCAGATATATCAAAACTCCCTCGGACATAGAAGATAATAGACACATTGCTTAAAAATGAAAAGCTGCATAAACAGGTGCTGCATGAAGGAACACTTAGAAATATATCTTTCTCTCTCTCTCTCTCTCTCTCTCTCTCTATTTATTTTGGGTGAGATGAGGGGAGATAGTGAGGCAGACTCTCACATGCACCCCAACCAGGATCTACCCGGCAACCCTATCTTGGGCCAATGCTTGAGTACTGAACTATTTTTAGCACCTGAAGCTGACATGCTCAGACCAACCAAGCTATCCTCAGTGCCTGGGGCCACACTCAAACCAATCGAGCCACTGACTGCAGGAGGGAAAAAGGGAGAAAGGGGGGAGAAGCACATGGTTGCTTCATCTGTGTGCCCTGACCAGCAATCGAACCCAGGATGTTCATATGCTGGGCCAATTCTCTATCCACTGAGCTACCCTTTTAATACTAATGAGTGATATGCAATATGAACATTGCCATTTATATCAGCTGGTCACCAAGTGTACAAGACTACAAAAATGCTGACTCATAAAACAAATGTCAATACATTTAAAAAGTTTAAAGTCTTAGGGCATATGTTCTCTGAACAAATGTAATTATTTATAGAAGTCAATAAAAATAAGATATAAACAAAGTATACAAGTGTTTTTTGAAGAACTAGTATCTAAAATATATAAGAGAAAAACAAGAAAACATAGAAAGTTATCTGTAAGTGAATTATAACAAAAGGACAACATATAAAAATTTGTGGGATAAATGCCAGAAATGGTATCAAAAAAAATTTATAGATTTGAATATCATTTTTAGAAAAAAAAGACAAGATTTATCCAAATAATAAAGATTACAATGAACTCAAATGTAATAGAAGGAAGTAAATAGTAAAAACAAGAGAAGAAGCCATTTAAATAGCAAATGGCTGGTCATGAAGATGTTTATAGAGTCTGAAATTTTAGTTTTTTAAAAACCAAATAAAATTCATGAGAACATTATGAAGAGAAAGAGAAAAAACAAATTATGAATAACAAAGAGGAAATATATCACTACAGATTCTACCAAATTAAAATAATAAAATATAATTTTACAACTTTATGCCAATAAATTTGTCAACTTAGAAATAAATTGGAATGATTATCTAAAATATCTTACTAATCAAAATGAACATAAGAAATATAAAACCTTAATACCTATAAAAATATTCAATAAATCATAAATGATTAAAATATATATATTCTCACAAAGAAAATTGCCATTGCAAATGGATTCATTGATCTATCTATTATTTAACAAAGAAATAATGCAAATTTTTGAAATTCTGTCAGAAAACTGTCAATGTGAACTCACTCTTGAGTTCATTATAAAAGGTCAGACAGACTGGTACCAAATTCTGACAAAAGCCAAAAGAAAATAATTAAAACATTATCCCTTATGAGCATAATACAAATGTTATAAAAACAAATAAGAATAAATTCATCAATTTTAAAAAAGATAATAAATCATAGTAAACAGAACTTTATTTCAGAAAGATAAATTGGTTTAACACTTAAAAATCAATCAATGTAATTACCTCCTTACAGAATAACAGATAAAACCAAATGAACAGTTCAATACGCATAAAAAAGCATACAATGTATTTTATCACTTGTTCATGGTGAAAACTTAAAATTAGGAGTAGGGGGACACTTCCTCAATCTGATTGATTAATAGCATCTATGAAAATCTCATAATTAATATTATACTAAAAATAATTTTTTAATGTTTTCTCCTTAAGAATGGGAACAAAACAGGAATGTTACTCTGAATATATTTATTTAATGTTACTGGATGTTGTAGTTGTCCAAAAAATAAAAAAGTGGCACATAGGTTGAGAAGAAAGAAATAAAATGGTCTATATTCACAAAACTTTTGTGTAGAAAACCCTGAGGAATCTATATTACAAAATATATGCTAGAAGTAATAAATATGTCAAAGTCACAGGATGCAAGATCAATATACAAAAATCAATTACAATACAGGAAAACATTAAAAAATCAATTCAAATAAAATTCTACTCTCAAATAATGTCAAACAACAAAATGTTTAGTAATAATTTTAACTAAAAGCTACAAGAATCTACAGTGAAAACTGGTAAATACTGATGAGAAGAATTTTAAAAATCTAGATAAGTGGACATCAATTCCATGTTGTGGATTAGAAGCCAATATTGTTAAGAAATTCGTTTTCTCTAAAGTGATTCATAAATTCAGTATAGTCTTAGTCAAATGCCTGCAACCAATTTTTAATATTTGGCAAATCGAGTCTTAAATTTGTTTGAAAATGCAAGGACATGGAACAGTTAAAACAATTCTATAAAAGAAGAATCAAGCTAAGGGGCTCACATATCCCAATTTCAAGACTTATTTCCAATATTCAGCAATTAAGACATTGTCATTTTGGCATAAAGCTAGACAGAACAATGGAGCAGGACAGAGAGTACAGAAGTAATCTATATGTATACATATCATTTTGGTATAGATGACAAAAAAGTTCAAAGAAGAAAGAAAGTCTTCAACATATTTCATATTGCTAGAAAACCTCTAACTAGGCATGGCAAAAAACCAACCTCGACCCAACATTAGATTGTAAACAAATTAATACAAGATGGTTCGTAAGTATAATTGTAAAAAATAAAAATATGAAGTTTCATAAAGAAAACAGTATGATATGTTTATGACCTATGGCTAAACAAATATTTTTCTGGTGATAACAAAAAGCTCAATAAATTTTTAAAAAATTGTAAAAACAAATATTCATCAAAATTGAATATCTATGTTTATTAAAGATACAGTTTATATGATTGTATTTTTAGCATATAAATTATACTTTTTGGGCCCTGGCCAGTTGGCTCAGTGGTGGAGCGTTGGCCTGGCGTGTGGATGTCCCGGGTTCAATTCCTGGCCAGGGCACACAGGAGAAGCGCCCATCTGCTTCTCCACCCCTCCCCCTCTCCTTCCTCTCTGTCTCTCTCTTCCCCTCCCGCAGCCGAGGCTCCATTGGAGCAAAGATGGCCCGGATGCTGGGGATGGCTCCTTGGCCACTGCCCCAGGCGCTAGAGTGGCTCTGGTCGCAACAGGGCAACACCCCGGAGGGGCAGAGCATCGCTCCCTGGTGGGCGTGCCGGGTGGACCCCGGTCGGGAGCATGCAGGAGTCTGTCTGACTGTCTCTCCCCGTTTCCAGCTTCAGAAAAAGGCAAAGGAAAAAAATATATATACTTTTTAAAAACCTTTTTTAGTGTTTGCCCTAGAGTTTGCAATACATTTAAAGCTATTCCAAGTTCAGTTTAAAATAACTATATACCACTTTTTTGGGTAGTGTGAGTATCTTATCATTACAAAATAATCCTGGCCCTAGCAGGTTGGCTCAGTGGTAGAATGTTGGCCTGGCGTGTGGAAGTCTCAGGTTCTATTCCTAGTCAGGGCACGCAGGAGAAGCGACCATCTGATTATCCACCCCTCCCCCTCTTCCTTCTCTCTCTCTCTCTCTCTCTTTCTCTCTTCTCTTTCCACAGCCATGGCTTGAATGGTTTGAGCAAGTTGGTTCCAGGCACTGAAGATGGCTCCACAGTCTCAGGTGCTAAAATAGTTCAGTTGCTGAGCAATGGAGCAACATCTCAGATGGGCAGAGTATTGCCAGGTAGGGGGCTTATCAGGTGGATTCTGGTAAGGATTGGGGCACATGCGGGGAGTCTGTCTTTCTGCTTCCTGTTTCTCAATTAAAAAAAAATCTTGCCTGAGCTGTGGTGGTGCAGTGGATAAAGCATTGACTTGGAACACTGAGGTCACCGGTTCAAAACCCTGGGCTTGCCTGGTCAAGGCATATATGGGAGTTGATGCTTCCTGCTCCTCCCCCCTTTCTCTCTCTCTCTCTCTCTCTCTCACACACACACACACACATTCTAACTCTCTCTCCTCTCTAAAATGAATAAATAAATTTAAAAAAATTTAAAAAATCTTAATTCTTCTCCCCATCCCTTTGTACCATTGCTGTCATTCATTTCACTTATATATAACTATACATAAGCATATATATCTAAGTACCTATACATATGGAGGTATAAAAGTATATAAAGATATATATATGTGAGTGTATGTGTGTGTGTGTGTGTGTGTGGTATACGCCTATGCATATATCATTGACTACATTGTTGGTATTAGCTTTTTAAATAAATTGTCACTGTTATTAAATAAATTAAGAATAAGAAAAATAAAAGTATTTATTTTTTAAAAAATTTTTCTTTTACCTTCACTTATTTCTTCTCTGATCCTTTCCTTATTTTATATATATATACAAGTTTCTGACTTATATAATTTTCCTTATCTTTAAAGAACTTCTTTTAATATTTCTTGCAAGGCACATCAACTGGCAACAAATTCCCCTATGTTTTGTTTGCCATTTTAGTGACTGAGGCAGAGGCCACAGAGCCATCCTCAGCGCCTGGGCCAACTTTGCTTCAATGGAGCCTTGGCTGTGGGAGGGGAAGAGAGAGACAGAGAGGAAGGAGAGGGGGAGGGGTGGAGAAGCAGATGGGTGCTTCTCCTGTGTGCCCTGGCCGGGAATCGAACCCGGGACTCCTGCATGCCAGGCCGACGCTCTACCATTGAGCCAACCGGCCAGGGCTGTTTTTGATTTTTGAAGTTCAATTATTAAACCAGATTATTTTTTTCTGTCACTAAGAGAACAACCCAAAATGAGCCATTCAAATAATTACATTAACATAATGGTTCTAGAAAACTATTGATGCATTGCTCAGGTTTTAAAAAATGCATGTAGAGGGTTCCTGTGACTTTTTACATTTTTTTTTTTGTTGTTGTTAGATGATTCATACAAAGCACCTATAAAATTTAGATTTTGGGGGTGTATATATATATTATAGCCTATTTTACTCACTAATATTTGAAGAGTAACATTTATGTTTACTGAAACTATTTCTAATATGATGAAATAAGATTCATTTTAGATGACATTTTGCCAAATCCTCATTGAAGTACTAAAATTTTTTTTCTAAGACTAGTGTCTAAGACTAATTCCTTCCTAGAACTATTTTACAACTATAGGTTTCCTTGACATGACTAGGCATGATCCCTTACGATTTTTTACTCCTTAATAAACATTGTGTAAATAAGAGAAAATTGCTTTTGTTATAGAGGAAACAAAATTTCTCCTATAAATGCCTATTAACACACACATATAAAAACTACTTTCCTTGACAGACCTAGCTATTTACTACATCATTATTTAGTACCTAATTCCAGTACAAAAATTAGGAAAACAAACAAACCCTCATCTGGTTCAATATCAATATAAATATTCATTCCTAATTTAAATGTAAGTAATTATTCAATTCACACTACAAGTCAAGCTGTATCTTGGAGACAAATACAGTCAGATATGTAATTTGCTTCTCAACTATGGAATGAAGTTATTTTTACTTTTTAAAAACAGAAGTAGCCTGGCCTGTGGTGGCACAGTAGATAAAGCGTCGACCTGGAACACTGAGGTTGCCCGTTCAAATCCCTAGGCTTGCCTGGTCAAGGCACATATGGGAGTTGATGCTTCCTGCTCCTCCCCCTTCTCTCTGTCTCTCCCTCTGTTTCTCTTCTCTAAAATGATTAAATAAATTAAAAAAAATTAAAAAAATGCCTTTAAAGAAAAAACAAAACAAACAGAAATAGTTTCTTACGCCAAATGATGTTATTTCTGAACCTTAAGTTGTCAAATTCCATTGGCTTCCATTCTCACTCTGTGCACTCACATAAACAAATATACTCACAGACTGGTTGTTTGTATCTGAAGTAATATTTTCCCCCCAATTTTTTGCAGATATAGAGTATTTTTCAGAAAGGAAAGTAAAATCCTGAATTAGTACTGTGAAGAATAGCCATGTTATCGCCTCCCTTTTTCTCCTCCCCCCATATACATGAACCCAACTATAGTTTTGGGACTGTAAACACAAGGTGAAACTGATTTCATATCAAAATTCAACATCATATTGATCACCCTTAACAACACAAGTAGATAATTCCATGCATTTACTTATCTCCTCAAGTCATGTGAACAATAGAGCTTCTGAAATGTCCGTTTAGCAATAGAAAAAAAAAAAAAAAAAACCAGAAGGGAGGGATATCAGGCATCTTTTTATCTCCCTGTGGTAAGTAGGCAGAATAACTTCCTTTTGCCTCCAACATTGTTCATGCACTAATCCTCAGAACCTGTAAATATATTAGATTAACTGGCTAAAGGGATTTAAAATACTTTAAGGACCTTGATATAGGGAGATAATTCTAGATTATTCCAGTGGGCCCAATGTAATCACAACAGTTCTTAAAAGTGCGAGGGGAAGTTAAAAGAGTGGGGCCAGAGGGATGGGACAGTGGAAGCGGATGGCAGGAGAGCTTTGAAATGTGAGAGATCTGACAACCAACAGGCAAAAGAAGACCTGAGTCCTACAACCACAAGGAACTGAATTCTGCCAACAACATGAATGAACAAGGAAATTGATTATCCCGTTAGAGCCCTCATGAAAGAATACAGACAGCCCTTTGTCAGATTTCAGCCTGGTGAGACCTGTGTCAGACTTCCAAGCTACACAACTGTAAGATAATAATTGTATGGTTTTAAGTTTCTAAGTTCGTGGTAGCAACAGAAAACTTATACACCCTCCTTAGAAATAATTTCTGCAAAAGACATTTATTGGAGTGATTTTTATTGTAAAACAAGAAAGGACTTGTGAGTTTCTGCTAAAGACTCTCTAAACAAGTTCTATTATTTTAGAATATTCTGGACTGTTATTATACTTTAGAAAATAATTTCTGGCCCTGGCCAGTTGGCTCAATGGTAGAGTGTTGGCCTAGTATGTGGATGTTCAGGGTTCAATTGCCAGTCAGGGCACACAGGAGAAGTGACCATCTACTTCTCTACCCCTCATCTTTTCCTTTCCCTCTCCTCTTCCCCTCCTGCAATCTTGGCTCAATTGGTTCAAATGTATCATCCCCAGATGCTGAGGACGGTGGTGGAGCCTCCACCTCAGGTACTAAAAATAACTTGGTTGCGAGCATGGACCCAGATGGGCAGAGCATTCGCCCTAGATGGGGTTGCTGGGCGGATGCCGGTCAAGGAGCATGTGGGAGTCTGTCTCTCTGTCTCCCCTCCTCTTGTTTAAGGAAAGAAGGAAGAAAAAAAAAAGAAAATTTATTTCTTCTTTAAATAAATAAACTTTATTTTATCTTAAAGTCTTCCTAGATTCAAAGCATGGTTCCATGTCTCAACCTTATTTATTGGACTACCTTGCAATTCCAAAAAATATACAAAATGAACTGCTTTTGTTTCTATGCCACTTTAACTAGATGCCCCATGTTCAAGATAAACAGTAATTCTTCAGATTTATTCTTTGTGCTAACACTTTCTTTTCACAATCTTTGCCAGATTACACTGGTAATGGCAGTTACTTTTTCATAAGCAACAGGGTGTCTGCAACATTGATTACCAAGTGGTGTTGAAATTCCCATTGCTCACAATTTGTGATCAGAGGAGTTTAAGCATCATAAACTAAGTACAATATTCATTCATAATTAAGGGAAGGATGTAATTTTTTCCCTTAAAAATATCACAGCCTACCATTTCCTTGTCTCTTTCTGCAAAAAAGACTGAGAGTGCAAAGCAATATGATTTTGAGTCAGACCACACAATCACTTTCATTAAAAAAAACAAAAAAAAACCCAAAGAGCAATCAAAGTTGATTTTTAAAAAGTAGAAGTATTTTACTTAGATGTTTTCTGCTCTATCCTTGATCGAAACTTGTTCTTATTAGGAATGGGCCTTTTACTGTCTTCACTTATGCTCAAGTGAGTATATTTTTCTTTTTCTGCATTTTTATATTACTTTTTACTTCACTTATGCCATTTATTTTAATTTTTTCAATTGTAAACTTTGGTTATCTGACCTACTTTTGTTAGTACTTGAATTAATTTGCCTTTCTGTCTCCTGAAGAACTAAGCTTATCAAATGACAAATAAGCCTGACCTGTGGTGGCACAGTGGATAATGTATTGACCTGAAATGCTGAGGTCACCAGCTTGAAACTCTGGGCTTGCCTGGTCAAGGCACATACGGGAGTTCATGCTTCCTGCTCCTTCTCTCTCTCTCTCTCTCTCTCTCTCTCTCTCTCTCCACTGTCTAAAATAAATAAATAAAATATTTAAAAAATAAAAAGTTTCTCAGAAGAGATGCTGTTAACTTGAATCCTTGCCCTCAAAGGGGTATAAATCCAAAGACAGAAGATCTAGATTAAAAGACATTTTATAATGATAAAAACCATAGGAGGTGTTGAACAGAATTAAAATACAGATGCAATTAATCCAGGGTACAGTTGATTAGAGAGGGTTTCTTGAGAAGTCTGGGTTGACAGGTCATCATTCTAAACAGAAGAATAAGAAAAACAAAGGTAAGAGACTAGATAGGGCGATCCAGAAGGACCACACAGTCCTTTCTTTTTTTTTGTATTTTTCTGAAGCTGGAAACAGGGAGAGACAGTCAGACAGACTCCCGCATGCGCCCGACCAGGATCCACCCGGCACGCCCACCAGGGGGCGACGCTCTGCCCACCAGGGGGCGATGCTCTGCCCCTCCGGGGCGTCACTCTGTTGCGACCAGAGCCACTCTAGCGCCTGGGGCAGAGGCCAAGGAGCCATCCCCAGCGCCTGGGCCATCTTTGCTCCAATGGAGCCTCGGCTGCGGGAGGGGGAGAGAGAGACAGAGAGGAAGGAGAGGGGGAGGGGTGGAGAAGCAGATGGGCGCTTCTCCTGTGTGCCCTGGCCGGGAATTGAACCCGGAACCTCTTGCACGCCAGGCCGACGCTCTACCACTGAGCCAACTGGCCAGGGCCACCCAGTCCTTTCTTGAGGACTGTCAGAGAGGATAATCGTATACTTTGGAGGGCAAAGGGAGTGATAAGATAGAAAAGTCCTGGGCTATTAAATTGTTCATAAGATCTCTGAAAAACATAATTCATGTTTCTGAATAGAGGAAAAGTGCTAGAAAAGAAATTTATTCTGCAGTTTCTATAAACCAGGCACTGTGATATTTATGCATGTTGCCCCTTTAAATTCTAACAGCAGACTAAGAATTAGCATTATTTCTATCTTATTAAAAAATAAACTAAGATTCGCAGAAATTGAAGTTATATGAGCAGTAAATAGCAGGATTTAAACCTAACACTGCCTGGCTGCAATGTGTCTGTACTTTTTGTACAATATTGGGACATTGAATCCTTCCTCACAAAATTTTCAAGTGAGCCATGACTTTGTAGAATAGAATGAAAGATGGTGGAACTTATTCATCATATGAACTTAACACAACTGAAGGGGGAACACGTTGTGCCACCCCAAAAATGTTCCTTTTGAGCTATTGATTTTAAGCTACTTATTAAGAAACAAAAGACTCAGGAAGAACTTTTGCCCTCTCCTATTCTTTTTTTTTTTTTAAATTTATTCATTTTTAGAGAGGACAGAGAGAGGGAGAGAGAGAGAGAAGGGGGGGGAGGAGCTGGAAGCATCAACTCCCATATGTGCCTTGACCAGGCAAGCCCAGGGTTTCGAACCGGCGACCTCAGCATTTCCAGGTCGACGTTTTATCCGCTGCGCCACCACAGGTCAGGCCCCTCTCCTATTCTTGACCCAAGGGAATAAGATGAAAATGCCTGCTTCAGGGAAGGGAATCTTAACATGTTCACCTTAGAATTTTAATTAATTATTATAGAAAGTAAGAATCCCTGCTAAAAACAAAAAAACAAATAAACAAGCAAACCTGTTTAGTTGCTATTCAGCTGGATTGAGGCCTCTGTCCCATTGCTTCTGGATTGCCTAGCAGGAATTAGTTTGCCAAGTTTTCCACTTTTTCCTATTTACCTGTAAATTGCCTACTTCCTCTTTGAAACCCCAGACCTCTATACCCTTCCTCCTTTGTCCAAAATGGCATATAAACCTCAACTGCTCAGTGTCTTTTTGAGTCACATTCAAATGGATCCTCAAATGTACATTCATATAGTAAATTCCAGATATTTTCTCCTGTTACTCTGGTTCTGTTAATCTGATTATTATCCCAGATAAAACAATTTAGGTGATGGTACGAAAATGATTTTTTCACAACGCCATGAAATTCTTTATTTCTTTTTAATGGTCTCTTAAAACCAAGTAACAAAATTTTGGGTTTTTATTTTCATCTTGATGCCATTTTTATATATGACTGTTTTAATCATTTTTAGCATTTTTATGACACACTGAATCTGCACATGGAAGCACACAACATTGCATCAAGGTATGCTGCATCATTGATATAGATCTACATGAACATGTTTGAAACTCCTACCTAGTTAAATAATTGCAAATGAAAAAGGGAAAACAATTTTGATCACTCTAAGGTATCAAAGTACCGAAGTAAAAGCAAAACATCTAATAGTCATTATTACAACTAAGACTGTGATAGTTTAGACAGTTGTATATATTGCAGCAAAGTTTAAAATATAAACTTTTTTGAAAATCTACAGTCCCTCCCTTAAAAAATGCATAAACATTGATGCATGAACTCAAAGTCTAGACGTAAGTAAATGAACAGACATACAGGCAAAAATTATATATAATATTAGTTGCAATATAAATTGAAATAATTTTTAAAATACAGACATGGTGACCAAAATAGGAATGTTAAATATATTTTATCCACAAAATGTATATTATATGGACATAACAATTGCATTTAAAACTGTTTGTATTGCTTAACATGATTATTGTATCATTAGAGTAAATGATACATAATACAGTTAAGATAATCCACAAGAAAAATGACTAGGAAGAAATTCTTAAGATAGTAATATAAATTAACTCAGAAACGATAGCTTATAAATAATTCTTAAATTTTCTATGTAATTTTTGAGCTGTCTACAATGAACAGACGTTATATTTATCAAATTGTACATTGTCAATTAAGCAGGCCATTTTGCCTATAATTCTTATAGATACAAAGGGTGTATTGATTTACTTCACTATGTTTTACATAACACCCCTATGATTTCTCTTATATCGATTTTCTTTAACTGAGAGGTGGGGAGGCAGAGAGACAGACTCTTGCATGCACCCCAACTGGGATCCACCCAGCAAGCCCCCTACTGGGCAGTGCTCTATCCATTTGGGGCTGCTGCTCCATTGCTCAGTAACTGAGCTATTTTAGTGCCTGAGGCAAGACCAGGGAGCCATCCTCAGTGCCCCAAGTCAACTTACTCAAACAATTCAAGCCATGGCTGTGGGAAGAGAAGAAAGAGAGAGAGAAGGAGGAGGGGGAGGGGTGGAGAAGCAGATGGTTGCTTCTCTTATGTGCCCCGACTGGGAATAGAACCTGGGACTTCCACATACCAGGCCAACACTCTACCACTGAGCAAACTAGCCAAGGCCATGATCTCTCTTAGAATTTTGAAATTACCACGTATTATTTATTCCTAACCAATGGGATAATTCAAGTTGAGTTTGGACACTTTTTTTTCCAATCTTGGTACGATGGTTAATTTTATTTGTCAGCTTGACTGGCCATAGATAGGTTAAGAGGATACATAATGAATAGTGGAAGAAGTTAGTTAAAATGTCGGCTACGATATGTGACCACCTATAGACAAGACTGTAATTGTCATGAATATTTCCTACTTATTTTGTGATAAATATGTTTGTATGTGTGTTGTTCTTCATTCTATATATTTGCTTTATTTCCTCTCTATTCCCTTATTATGTAACATAGAATGTATTAATTTTATGTCTTCGTATTTGAGGATTGTTAATTTTACATAAACAGTATTTAAATTATGGGATATCAAGGAGAGGAGTAAATATCACTCAAGAACTTTCACCATCTCTTCTGAGGAAAAGGTAAGTAAATTTTTAGTTTTAGATAAGATAGTTGTGTCACATTAGGCTCAACTATGACCTTGTTATTGTCCTTATTTGGAGATTACTGGTTTAAGAAGTTGCATATGAGTGCTAAATTGACAAGGGATAGACTAGTGATAGTTCATTTTACATATCAACTTGAATGGCAGCCTGGTGCTGAGGTGCAACTTTACTTTTGGGTGTGTCTGAGGGTGTTTCAGGAATAGATTAGTATATGAATTAGTGAGCTCAGTAAATAGCCCTCTACAATGTGGCTGGCATTACTTAATCCCTTGAGAGCCTAAATAGATAAAAAAGATGAGAAAGTAGGAATTCCTCCCTTTTTTCTGCCTCACTGAGCTGGCACATCTCATCTCATATCTCTGACATTTCCACAGAGACTTACACCATTGATTCCGTTTCTTAGGCCTTCAGACTAAGGCTGAACTACATCATCACTGCTTTCCGGGTCGCTGATGTGCCTAGGGCAAACTGTGTGGCTTCTCAACCTTCATAATCACACTAGCCAATTCTTTATATCTTATTTTTTCTTTAGTTACCCTAGAGTAGGCAGTTAAACAGGCATGAGCAGAGTAGGAACAATAGGGAAGTACGAAAGGTCACCAGGACTGAAAGCTTTGGGTGCCTAGAAATAGAGCAATTAAGGTCAGACATCACCCCCTGGGTGACATTTCCTCTCCTATTATAATGTTGGTCATGAGATTTAGACTTCTGGAACTTTCATATCAGTAGTTCTCTGGCAGATCCACTTAGAGGAGGAGCAAGGGGGCTGGAGAATAGCCTCATACAACACCCCTACAAGCCCTTGCATGATCTCTCCTTTAAGCAGTAAGCCCTAGAGCAGGGGTCCCCAAACTACGGCCCACGGGCCGCATGCGGCCCCCTGAGGCCATTTATTCGGCCCCCGCCACACTTCCGGAAGGGGCACCTCTTTCATTGGTGGTCAGTGAGAAGAGCATAGTTTCCATTGAAAAACTGGTCAGTTTGTTGATTTAAATTTACTTGTTCTTTATTTTAAATATTGTATTGTTCCCGCTTTGTTTTTTTACTTTAAAATAAGATATGTGCAGTGTGTATAGGGATTTGTTAATCATTTTTTTTTATAGTCCGGCCCTCCAACGGTCTGAGGGACAGTGAACTGGCCCCCTGTGTAAAAAGTTTGGGGACCCCTGCCCTAGAGATAACACCTAGGACTCAATTGTCTTTCAGCCCCAGGCCCAGAAAAGCAGCAAGGCCAGGCTGGGCAACACCATGGCTGACATGAGAACCAGCTTTGATAACTAATGACCCACTGCCCTGGTGCCAACCAATCAGTAGAAACCATGACCCTGAAAGGACACACTTGGAAAGCTGATAAATACTCTATTGAGATCCTCCCCTGAGATCTCCAGATAAAAACACTCTGGACAAGGACTCACCAGCTCTTTCTTTCTCTTGAGCATGGCCCTGCATTTTCCCCACCTCCTTTCTCCAGGCATGTTCTCTCTGCCTTTCCTTTTCTTAAACTCCAAGTACCCTTATTTTGCCTCTGTAACTCATTTCCTGAGCCCACACAACCCAGCTAGCTTACCTTTTCTACCTCTGTGACTTTCTAAATAAACATTCTCTTATGATTTAAGTTCCTTAGTTCTGAATTCTTTCTCTACCAAAATCAAGTACCGAGGTTGTTGAACCGAAGTCTCGTCACACTCTGGTGCTGTTTCACCAATAACAACCTTGCAGACGTAACTTGATAAACCTACTCTCCATGTTGAAACTGAAAATCTCCAAATGTCATCAGTAGTTAGTTACTTTGGAAGAAACCAGTGTTGGATAGCAACCTGAGTACTTGAGAGCCTATTGTAAAGCTAAGAAGCATAGATAAACAGTAATATTTCCCCAGAGGTGGCATAACCACATTGTAGTTAAAAAAATAAAGTCTACAATATTCAGCTGTTTTTATGTTCTATGATGCCAACGTCCATCTGTTAAACAAAAAAAAAAACTTAACTTCCACATCTGAAAGTCTTCTGAAAAGAAAAGACTTATTAAGCCATTGTTAGCAAAACAAACAAACAAAAAACCCCAAATCAAACAAACAAAAAAGTTGTCTTGTGGCATAGAGTCTAAATCACCAGCAGGATGGCTAAGTAAGAAAGACAGCCTGACCAGGTGGTGGCGCAATGGATAGAGTGTCGGACTGGGATGCAGAGGACCCAGGTTCGAGATCCCAAAGTCGCCAGCTTGAGCGCAGGCTCATCTGGTTTGAGCAAAGCTCACCAGCTTGGACCCAAGGTTGCTGGCTCGAGCAAGGGGTCACTCGGTCTGCTGTAGCCCCACAGTCAAGGCACATATGAGAAAGCAAGCAATGAACAACTAAGGTGTCGCAATGAAAAACTGATAATTGATGCTTCTCATCTCTCTCTGTTCCTGTCTGTCTGTCCCTATCTATCCCTCTCTCTGACACTCTCTCTGTCTTTGTAAAAAATAAAAATTAAAAAAAAAATTAAAAACAAAAGAAAGACAACATGTCCATCACCCCAGAGTTTTGCAAGTGTTTTTACACATCAGGTAGTGGGAAGAAAGATGTAAGCTGTTCGGAAAGGATAGGCAAAGGGGGTGAGCCAGTTCTGGATAGGGGCAGCAGAGACCACAAGGAAGAAGTGTCTGCTCCTGTGGACTAGCTGTGGGTGGCAGAATAGGAAGTTCGTGAGTAAATAAGAATCAGAAGTTCCTGGTGCTATGGTGCCTGGCAGTTCTCTCTTTTAAATAATTGTGAAAATAGCCACCTGGAAATTAATCCTAAGTCCCAACAGATATACAAGAATGTGAGCAGCCTTTTGTCAGAGCTGGTCCACAGCTAACACAGGCTAACTTTTTTGTCTCTTTCTCTCACTCTTTGGCTGCTCTAATTTTTTTTTTTTTTGTATTTTTCTGAAGTGAGAAGTGGGGGGAGACATACAGACAAATCCCCACATGTGCCTGACCAGGATCCATCCAACATGCCCACCAGGGGGCGATACTCAGTCCATCTAGACTTTGTTCCACTGCAACCAGAGCCATTCTAGCACCTGAGGTGGAGTCCATTGAGCCATGCTCAGTGCCCGGGCCAACTTTGCTCCAATGAAGCCTTGGCTGCTGGAGGGGAAGAGACAGACAGATAGAAAGGAGAGGGGGGAAGGGTGGAGAAGCAGATGAGTGCTTCTCCTGTGTGCCCTGGCCGGGAATCAAACCCGGGACTTCCACACACTGGCCCAATGTTCTACCACTGAGCCCACTGGCCAGGGTCTGCTGTAATTTTTATTGAGACTTGCTTGGGAATTTTTTTTTTCTTGAAACATCAAACTGTAGTAGACAGACACACATAACAGAGCAAGGATTATGGGCTAGGTTCATAAGGACAACAAAGCAAGAAGGGTAGGGCAGGCCTCAGTTGTGTTTTAGCTCCGGGACCAGAAAAGTAGCAAAGCCAGACAAGTGACCACACAGCTGACGTCAGGACCATCTTCCCCTGGGACCTCTCCTACGTTCCCAACCCTTAAAATCTCTTAGGACAGAGGACCTAGAAACCTTTCTCCTGGGATCAATCCCAAGCCTTTTCCTTCTCACCCAAGCTCATTACCTTTATTCTTCTCTTTCTTAAGTTCCAATGCCTCCCCCCTTTTTGCCTCTGTAACCTGTTTCCTTAAGCCCATTGCTTCTACCTCTGTGACTTTCTAAACAAATTTTCTTCTATAGTTTGAGTCTTGGCTTTGAATTTATTCCCAGCTGGAACTCAAGTACTGTGGTTGCTGAACCAACATCCGTTTTGACCCCACTGTTCTAACACCTAGTGCTGTTTTTGTTCCAACTGCCACCAACAACACCAGTGTCCTTATAATCTCCCTCCAATCCTCACAAAAACTCTCAAGCATCAAGCATGGAGAGTGTTTAAAACAAACCAGAAACTGAGATACCAAAGTTAGAAAGCAGAAGTCATCGACGAAAGATCCATGGTGACAGAGTAGGCTGACGAATATTCAACTTACTTCCTCCCATGACCAAACCAAACTGGATTTATAACTAAGTTTAATAACAATTATCCTGAGAAACCAACTGAAGACTAAATAGAGTCTATAACCAAGGAGTCACAAAAGCCACATCGAGACTGGTAGGAGAGTAGAAACACAAGAAGGACTTCCCCCATTCCCAGGAATAAGCTGCAGCTGAAAGACTCAAGGGACATCTCAGCTATGGTGAGGTTTTCCCTGAGAGGTGTGGGTCCTAAGCCCCAGGCCAGATGTCACAGCCTAGAGCACCAGAGCCTAGAAGAGATGTACACACAGCATTTGGCAATGAAAATAGGTGAGGTTCCTGCCTGCCAGAAAGAAATGGGAATTCTCAGAGATAGAGAAACCTTTTTAAAGGGCCAGTGCAGAAAACCTAGTTCACATCCACTTAACCTGGACTCTGGTGGAGGGAAGGCTGAGAGGACTAAAGTAAAATGAGGAGAGTGTGAAATTGGAAGCCTCAGGGAGAGGCACAGTGGCAAAGAGCTACTGGAACCCCAGTGCTGAATCATTCTTTACTACCTCAGTCACATTTCTTGGGTGGAGCAGTCCTCTCCATGAATCAGCCTGGGAGAAAGCAATCACCCCAATCTCAGGAACTCTCTTGCCACACCTATGGATATTGGGCCCTGCTGAAAAGTAAATAGCCTTGGCCAAGAAGCAGGGGCCTGAAAAGACTTGGGGTGACAGTGACTCAGTTTTCAGGCACAGAGTCTGGAGCTTTCCCCCGTATTTTCCCGAGACTATGGTGCTTCTGCCTCATGGGAGATTCAGTAGAAAGTGTTCAGACAGTGGGCTGACAAAATCTATGGGTTTCAGAGCCATGCCTACCAGAATCCTAATGGTCACACCCTACTGAGGTCTGTGAAAAAAACTCAAGACAGACCGACACCTGGGACACTGGGTGGGAACCACACCCACCCCCTTTCTTGATGCCTGATTAGCTCTAAACAACTAGCAGACAGAGGTAGCAGGAGATGGGTCTCAGGAAAACTTGGGTCTTTTGCTTACTTGTTGCCAGGCCCCAGTGCTGATAAAAGCCAGCCCAAGTGTGCAGCTTGGTTCCTCCATGAGCACCTGGACCCAGCAGAGAAAGCCTCAAACTCTGGATCACTTATAGCTCCAAATAGGTGGCTGAGGGCCAGTCACAGGCAGTGTCTTTCACTGGTCTGAACCAGGTTTCCTCCTAAGAGACCCAGAATTAATACATCCAGTGGCAAGCTACAGACAACATTAGAGGAGGATCCAAATATCCTTAGTACCAGCATATCCAAAGGGAGAGCTCATCAGGCACCAAATCCAAACTGAGGTGAATTCTGATTTCTGTGGTCAGCACCTGCACAGCAGCTTGCATATATTGAATGAGGTAGAGCCTCATGGTCCTGGATACCCTGCTCTGCTGGGCTGAGTTCTAAAGGAGAAAGGGAAAGAGGCTTAGAGCTTGTGCATTCAAAATGTGAGTATTTTGCAGTTTTTAGTTGGGACCAGTCGAGTGGCTTAGCCACCTCCTGGAAGAAGGGTCACAATCAGCCTCAGTGGAAGACTCTTTCAATTTTCCTCCCTGAAACCAGGGGCTCCTCAGCTGAAAGAATGTCTGCAGAGGGGACTGTCAGTTCCATCCAATCTGAATTTGCTGCCCACATCTGCAGAGAGAAATAAAATTGGACTATCCAGCAGTGGCTGAGGGATTAGGCTCTGGAGTGGGGGCCACTTTCCCCATATTGAACTCCTGACCAAGAGACCTTCCAAGTAAGGGGGTCCCACTAAAACTGTCCTCCTGAACTCAGTTGACTAAAACCACCAAGCTTGCACCCTGTGGAGGGGTTTGTGCGGTGAGGCCAGTCTACACCCACTCTACAGCCTTTCAACAGAAGACTCTGAGGGAAGACCAGGCAGCTGCAAGAGCAAGTAGAGCTGTCAAGCCAGATGAGCCCGCGCTCAAGCTGGCGATGTCGGGGTCTCAAACCTGGGTCCTCATCATCCCAGTCCGATGCTCTATCCACTGCACCACCGCCTGGTCAGGCTTGAATTAGCAATTTAGAGGATAAGATAAACATGAGCACAGAAGCAAAGCAGCAAAAAGAAAAGAGGATCAAGTGAGCTTAGGAAACTCACAGAGACATCGATGACAACAGGAAGTGAAAAACATCTGAATCATAGGGGTTCCTAAAGGAGAAGAGAATGAAAAAGGGATAGAGGACTTATTTGAAGAAATCATAGCTGAAAATCCCCCTAACCTGATGAAGTGAAAAGTCACAGGAGTTCAAGAAGCACAGAGAGTCTCATTAAAGATGAACCCAAGGAGGCCCACACTAAGACAGATCATAATTAAAATATCAAAGATAAGAGACAAAGAAAGAAAATTAAAAACTGCAAGAGCAAAATAATTCATTACCTATAAAGGAATCTCCATAGAGCTGACACTAGACTTCTCAACAGAAACACTTCACGCAAAAGGGATTGGCAAGAAATATTCAAAGTGATGCAAAACAAGAACCTACAACCAAGACTACTATATCCAGCAAAGCTATTTTTAAAATCTGAGGGGAAATAAGGAGCATCTCAGTTTAAAAAATAAAAAGGCTAAAGAAGTTTATTATCACCAAACCAGAATTGCAAGAAATGTTATCGGGACTGCTATGAGAAGAAAGAAAAAGGAAATTAAGAGAAAGAAGATTATAGTTTTAAAGAATAAAATGGCAATAAATAAGTACATATCAATAATAACATTAAATATAAATAAATTAAATGCTACAATCTAAGTACATAGTGTAGCTGAATGGATGAGAAAACATGACCTATACATGCTGTCAATAAGAAACCCATCTCAGAACAAAGATATATATATATATATATAGACTAAAAGTGAATGGATGTAAGAAAATATTCATGCATATGAAAATTAAAAGAAGCTGGGGTAGCAATATTTATATCTGACAAAATAGTCTTCAAAAGAAAGAATATAGGAAGGGACAAAGAAGGTCACTACATAAGGATAAAGGAAGCAATCCAACAAGAGGATATAACCATTGTAAATATTTATGCATCCAATATGGGAACGCCTAAATATATGAAGCAATTTTGATGGATATAAAGTGTAAGATCAATAGCAATACAATAATAGTAGGAGATTTTAACACCCCACTAATGTCAAGCGATAGATTCTCCAGACAGAAAATCAGCAAAGAGACAGCAGCCTTAAATGACACACTAGACCAGTGGTAGTCAACCTGGTCCCTACCGCCCACTAGTGGGCGTTCCAGCTTTCATGGTGGGCGGTAGCAGGGAAACCAAAGTATAAATAAAAAGGTAGATTTAACTATAGTAAGTTGTTTTATAAAGATTTATTCTGCCAAACTTAGCGAAAATCCGACATAAAGTATTTGGTAAGTAATTATTATTATATGCTTTAACTTGCTGTAACTCTGCCTTATAAATTTTATAAAGTAGTTATATCCTACTTTATAAGTCACCATTACTGTGGAACCGGTGGGTGGTTAGAAAATTTTACTACTAACAGACATACAAAAGTGGGTGGTAGGTATAAAAAGGTTGACTACCCCTGTACTAGACCAACTAGATTTAATTACTATCTTCAGAACATTTCACCCCATATCAGAAGAATATACATTCTTTTGAAGTACCCATGGTATATTTTCTAGGATAGACCACATATTAGGACACAAAACAAGTCTTAGTAAATTTAAGAATATTGAAATCATATCAAGCATCTTCTCTGAGCACAATGTCCCGACACTAGAAATCAATAGAAAAATTGAAAAACATTCAAACACATGGAGGCTAAGTAGCATGTTATTAAATAACAAATGGGCTAATAATGAGATCAAGTAAGAAATAAAATATTTCCTTGAAACAAATGAAAATGAACATAAAACAAATAAAATTTATGGGAAACAGTGAGAGCAGTCTTGAGAGGGAAGTCCATAGTATTATAATCATACCTCAAGAAGAAAGATAAATCTTAAATAAACAATCCAACCCTCCTCCTAAATGAACAAAACAAAACAAAGAGACAAATAAAAAGAAACAAACAAAGCCAAGAAGGAGTCAAAGGAAAGAAATATGAAAGATTAGAGTGGAAATAAATGACATAGGGGAAAAAACATACAAAAGATCAATAAAACCAAGAGCTGGTTCTTGGAAAAGGCAAACAAGATTGATGAACTTTTAACCCAACTGATCAAAATAAATAAATAAATAAATAAATAAATAAATAAATAAATAAATGGCCGAGGGGAAAACCCAAATAAATAAAATTAGAAATAAAAGAGGAAAAGAAACATCAGGTACCACAGAAATAAAAAGGATTGTAAGAAAATACTATGAAGAACTATATGCCAAAAAAATTAGAAAACCTGGGTAAAATAGATAAAATTTTAAAAACATACAATTTTCCAAAATTGAATCTGGAAGAATTAGAAAACTTGAGCAGACTGATTATAATCAATGAGACTGAAACAGTTATTAAAAAACTTCCAGCAAACAAAAGCCCTGGACTAAATGTCTTCACAGGTGAATTTTACCAAACATTCAAAAAAGAACTAACATCAATCCTTCTCAAGCTATTCCAGAAAATTCAAGAGGGCAAACTTCCAAGCTCATTTTACAAGCCAAGCATTATCCGTATTCCAAAACCAGGTATAGACACTAAAAGAAAGAAGGCTATAGGCCAATATCCCTGATGAACATATATGCTAAAATTCTCAATAAAATATTAGCAAACCTGATCCAGCAATATATTTAAAAAATCACTCACCATTATCAAGCAGAATTTATTACGAGGAGGCAAGGCTGGTACAATATTTGCAAATCAATAAACATAATTCATCACATAAACAAAATGAAGGATAAAAATCACATGATTATATCAATAGATGCAGAAAAGCATCTGATAAAATCCAGTATATATTTATGATCATAACTCTCAGGAAAGTGGGAATAGAGGGAACATACTTCAGCATAATAAAGGCCATATATGACAAACCAACAGCCAACATCATAATCAAAAGGCAAAAACTAAAATCTATCCTCTTATAATCACGAAAAAGTCAGGGGTGTCCTCTTTAACCACTTTTATTCAACATAGTTCTGGAAGTGCTAGACACAGCAATCAAAGAAGAAGAAATAAAAGCCATCTATTATAAATTAGAAAGAAAAAGTAAAACTATCATTATTTGCTGACAACATGATACTGTACATTGAAAACTCTAAAGTGTCAGCCAAAAAACTACTAGACCTGATAAATGAATTTGGCAAGTGGCAGGATATAAAATTAATAGTCAGAAAGAAGTGGCACTTTTATACACCAATAATGAACTATCAGAAACAGAAACTAAGGAAATAATCCCATTTACTATTGCAACAACAAAATAAATAAACAACTTAGTAATAAGCTTAATCAAGGAGGTAAGACTTGTACTCAGAAAACGATAAGACATTAAACAAAGAAATCAAGGAAGGTACAAACAAGTGGAAACATATACTGTGTTCATGCATAGGAAGAATTAACATCATTAAAATGTCCACTCTACCCAAGGCAATCTATAGCATCAAAGCAATCCCTATTAAAACACCAATGGCATAATTCACAGACCTAGAACAAATATTCCAAAAATTTATATGGAACCAAAATAAAACCTGAATAGCTTCAGCAGTCTTGAAAATGAAAAACAAAGTGGGAGGAATCACAATTCCTGATATCAAGCTATACAAGAAGGGCATTGTAATACAAACAGCCTGGTACTGGCATAAAAACAGGCATAAAGATCAATGTTACAGAACAGAGAACCCAGAAATAAACCCACGACTCTATGGTCAATTAATAATTGACAAAGGAGGCAAGACTATACAATAGAATAAAGACAATTTCCTTAATAAATAGTATTGGGAAAATTGGACAGGTACAGGCACGAAAATGAAACCACACCACCAACTTACACCATTTAGAAAAATAAACTTAAAAGGGATAAAAGACCTAAATGTAAGTCAAAAAACGATAAAAATCCGAGAAGAAAACAAACAGTATACTCTCAGGCATTTCTCATAGCAATATTTTTTCCGATGTATCTCAACAGGCAAGTGAAATAAAGGACAAAAAAAAAAGGAAATAGCCTGACTTGTGGAGGCACAGTGGATAAAGCATTGACCTGGAACCCTGAGGTCACCAGTTCGAATCCCTGGGCTTGCCTGGTCAAGGCACATATGGAAGTTGATGCTTCTTGCTCCTCCCCTCCTTCTCCCTCTCTCTTTCTCATTTCTCTCTCTAAAAATGAATAAATAAAATATAAAAAAGATTTTAAAAAATACTTATAAAAATGGGACTATATCAAACTAAAAAGCTTTTGCAAAGTAAAAGACACCATTAACAAAATAAAGACCTATGTCTTTCATTCCAGTGCTATTATACATTACACTAATAATATTCATTTGTTAAACCAACCATTCCTGAAGTACATAAATCTCAGTTGGTAAAAGAATACATAAACAAAAATATAACAAATATATAAATTCAGTGCCTTAAATATAAACTGACCAATCCTCCTTTAGGGAGGACAGTCCTTCTTTTGTAAGTTCCGTCCTCCCTCAAAAGTGTTCTCTGACATGTCCTCCTTTTTGATATTGGAAGTCTAATCTGTAAATGTCCATATTCAATTGATGCAGAGTCAATCCATTGCCTGTGATGTGACATATTTGTATCTAAATAAGTACTTTTTCCTTATAATTATTATCACAAATTAATAGGCATGTTAGCATAATTACAATATAAAATATTACAAATGTTTTTATTATGCATTTTTTTTAATTTTTATTAATTTTAATGGGGTGACATCAATAAATCAGGGTACATATGTTCAAAGAAAAAATGTCCAGGTTATCTTGTCATTCAGTTATGCTGTATGCATTTATTATATTATACTGTATTACTGTTGCAATGAATAAAATGTTTCTTTTATTTACGATATTGTTTTCTTCAATTTATTTTGTCCTCCTTTTCATTGTAAAAAGTTGGTCACCTTATTAAATAGCCACTAGGAAATATGTGAATTATGAAACTTCTATGGCTTTTTAAAAAATAAATGATGTGGGTAGAGAATCAGCCTGGCGTGTAGAAATCCTGGGTTTGATTCCCAGTCAGGGCACACAGAAGAAGCGCCCATTTGCTTCTCCACCCTTTCTCCTCTCCTTTCTCTCTGTCTCTCTCTTCCCCTCCCATAGCCAAGGCTCCACTGGAGCCAAGTTGGCCCGGGTACTGAGGATGGCTCTGTGGCCTACACTTCAAGCACTAGAATGGCTCCTATTGCAGCAGAGCAACACCCCAGATGGGCAGAGCATCACCCCCTAGTGAGCATGCTGGGTGGATTTTGGTCAGATGCATGTGGGGGTCTGTCTGTCTGCCCTCCCCTCACTTCTCACTTCTGAAAAATACAAATTAATAAATAAATGATGCAGTGTGTATGTGTTATACTGAGTGGGGCACTTGAAACCATGTCAACACAAGAAATTAAAAATGAAAATAAATAAAAGGAGGAAAGAATACCAATAGCAGCTCAGGCATATTGCAAACTAATTTTTTTTATGGAAATATATCAGAATTTAACCACTAAAGTCCATGTTGGCCTGTTGGGAAGCTCAATTATTACCCTATTGTTACTCAAATTTCCCACTGAAATGTTACTATAGACTATATCACATGCCTTTGAAAATCCTTAATGATTGCAAATATTCATGTTTTTGTATGGATTACATTCTTGGGAACAACCAAACCATCAAAACAAACAAACAAACAGGTGCATAAAATTGACATGCAAGCTGGAAAAAGAAAAGGAAAGAAAAGAAAGCAGAGGTTACCATCAAAATAGATGCTTCTATGGCTTTCCAGAAATCTTCAGGAAAGTTTGGGGCTTACACAGAGTATCGAATGGGAATTGGAGCAATTTTACAGAGATAGCAAGAGGGAGATTTGAAAAATGGTCCCTTTAACAGCTTGTGAATTTGTAAAAGGCCTGGAGCAGAGGTTATATAAGTATTTTGCTAAGACTTTTAAAATCAAACCAGGGAGATTGAAAGTATAACATACAATAAAATTGAAACAAACAAACAAACAAAAAACACTGTTGGAAACTTAAAAATATATAGTTTGCATAGAAAAATCTCTAAAAGGAATAGTATTCAGCACAACACTATTATCAAAGAGTTTCCTGAATACACAGGTATATCAGAAAAAAAGGGAGTGGATAATGGATTCAGACCAATAAAGCACTTATTTTTGATGTTGAGGCCTTACATTGTATTTAGAAAGATTTTTATTATAACAATATATTTAATGTAATATATTTGAGGGTCCCTTATGTAAAACCAGTAGCTGCTGTCACCATTATAGCTGCCTGGCCCATGCAGGTTCACATTAGATTCAGACAGACAGTAATGAAACAACGGAGCCAAGAACTGGAGGGCCATTAGCTTTAATCCTAGTTTGCACCCAATAGGCAAGTAAAACACACACTGGGCTCCAAAACCCATTCATTCAGTGCTCACAAAGCTACTGACTTATCCGAGTTTCCTAGAATCAAAGGTTTCTAGCTCACCAGACTTATTCACCTCTGTTCCCCATCTCCTTCACTTAACACAAAGTGCACAAACTGGCTTCTCCCTCAGAACTCTGCCATCTTGGCTGCTTCTCCTCTCCTCTATGTGGCCTTTCTCTGCTCTCTTCTCTAATGCTAATCTCAGGAACTGAGAGAGAGCAAGCTCCCGGGGTCTGCCCCACTTTATAGTGTAGAAATCAAAACCTTTAATCCAATATATAAACAAGGAAGTCTCTGATACAAAGTCACTTATCTGAGGCATAATGGGATTCCTCTTGAGAGTGTACCACCACAAGGTGGGAAAGTCTTAGTCTTAAAACTAAGCCTTAGGCTATAACAATTTTGCTAGTTTACAGCCTGTCTCCCACACCAAAAGGGAGCAAACATATATGTCATATTTAAAAACTTATTTGACCAACACCTTAACTCCTGTTTTCTGAAACCTTGAACCTCTCCAGGAGCTGCATTGTAATGTATTCTACTTTTCAGGAATAAACTTAAATTTTCACTTCTGTAAACTGGGACTAATCATAGTATTTGCCACAGAGCAATTTGATAAAGATTAAAGATTTTTTTAATGGTATGTAAAACCCTTAATACAACACCTGAGAGATTAAGTGCTAAAGAAAGGAACATAGTCTTTATAATCACAAAAATGATCCTCTGTTGTTGCTATATTTTTTTAGTTAATATTAGTAGTGATCTCATTGGCAGATAAGTCACCTTAGAAATTTACATTAGAATACTCATTATCTGTGTGTGGCATAGAGTTCAAGGACCAGGCAAAGCATTGCCTGGGGGAGTAAATTGAAATCACCTCTCTGTACCTCTTTCCTTGATCTTCTGCAGGCTTCTACCAAGGTCAGACCCTGGATTATATCTTTTTTTTTGTACAGAGACAGAGAGAGGGACAGATAGGGACAGATAGACAGGAAGGGAGAGAGATGAGAAACATCAATTCTTCGCTGCGATACCTTAGTTGTTCATTGATTGCTTTCTCATATGTGCCTTGATCAGGAGGGCTACAGCAGACTGAGGAACCCCTTGCTCAAACCAGCGACCTTGGGCTCAAGCTGGTGAGCCTTGCTCAAACCAGATAAGCCCCTGTTCAAGCTAGTGACCTTGGGATCTCCAACCTGGGTCCTCCACATTCCAGTCCAATGCTCTATCCACTGCACCACCACCTGGTCAGGCCCTGGAATATATCTTGATGTCTAGAATGTTAGATCTGGAATCAAATTTAAAGTGAATCCAGGGAAGGCCAACACCTTAAGTCAGGAAATCTGCCTGAGTGTCTGATTGGTTGGTCTAAAGTCAGTCAATAGCAGAGTTGGCAGCAAAAGAAAAAAAAAAAAAAAAAGAAAAAAACCCTCTGAATGGTATGAGTGAATTTCAATAACTAGTCAACCAGATGACAAGATAAAACTACTGGGAATTTAAAGACACCTATAGCTTTGAGGAAAGTTTGGGGTCTACCAATAAGGCTGCTCCTTCCAGGTATCTTACCTTCTTGACACAAAAAATTCTTATCCTCACACCCCAAAGCTACAAAAAATGGGAAATCCTATACGTAGAACCCACCTTTCCAACACTTTATAAATCACTGAGCTCTCTTCTTTATACTCTCCCCCCATCTCCAGTCATCAGGCAGACACTGATGTCAGTACTTAAGTGACACTCTGTTATATATATGGGACAAATAAGTTTGCAAACATGATGCATATGTTTGCTCACTTATAGTTTGCATTGGGTGTGGGGGACAGGCTATAAGCAGGCAGGGTCCTTATAGCCTAAAGCTTAGTTTTAAGACTAAGCCTTTCCCATTCTTTTAATGCTAAGACCTTTTCAAAATTAAGCTTTTCCTCACATCCTTGACTATTGCATGGTGTGGGGTGGTGCACTCTCATGAGGAATTCCATTAAGCCTCAGATAAGCGACTTTATATCATACACTTCCTTTTTTGTATATTGGCTCAAAGGCTTTAATTTTCTACACTATAAAATGAAGCAGACTGAGGGCACTCTCACTTGGTTCCTGCCATCAGCATTGCAGAGGAGAAGCAGCCAAGATGGCAGAGTGCTGAAGGAGGAGCCATTTGTGCACAGTGTGTGCAAAGAGAAGGGGATGGGGAACAGAGGTGAATAAGGCTGGTGAGGTAGAAACTTTTGATTCTAGGAAAACTCCGATGAGTTAGTGGCTTTGGGAGCCCTGAATGGAATGAGAAGTGTTTTCCCACTGTGTGTATTTACTCACCCGCTGGGTGTGAGCTAGGATTAAAGGTAATGGCCCACCAGTTCTTGGCTCCGGTGTTTCATTACAATCTGTCTGAATCAAATGTGAACCTGCACAGGCCAGGCAGCTGTGATGGTGGCCATGGCTACTGGCCTTACATGCCCTAACCAGGATCCACCTGGTAACCCCCTTCTTGGAGCTGATGTTCAAATCAAATTAACTTTCCTCAGCATCTGAGGCTGATGTTTGGACAAACTGAGCCACTGGCTGTGGGAGGGGAAGAGAATGACAAGGGAGAGAAGGAGGGGTGGAGAAGCAGGTGGTCGCTTCTCATGTGTGCTCTAATGGAGATCAAATCCAGTATTTTCACACTCCGGGCCAATGCTCTATCCATTGAGCATACCAGCCAGGGCTCCTGATGTTATTTTTTATAAAGGGGAGTGACCTCTCATGCTATTTTGACTTGATTCACTTAGCAGGGGAGAAGTGACAAAGAAGCTCTCTAAAAGCTCTATTTTTCTCATTTCACACCCAAGATGAATGGGGAGAATTAATGGTATTAATATTTATAAATGCCAACTTGAATGATTCTCCCTCTTATCACCTTTCTTTCTGTCATATTTATTGGATTTGGGCTGTGAAATGGTTTTGCCCCATACCTGACACTGAAGACTGAAAAGTAAATAATTTATTGAATGGAGTAAGAGACCTGATGAAAACATGGCATATGAATAAGCACATTTAAAATTTATATTTATTTAAACTTTTCATTGTACTAGTATATATTTTTTCACTGACAATTGACTACTAAAAATGAGACTCTATAAGGTAAATCTGGCTTACCAAATTTTCAGAAAGAAACTTTTGAAAAGTGTTCCAAAAAAATAACCTTTCAAAATACTGCTGCAGGCCCTGGTTGGTTGGCTCAGCGGTAGAGCATCAGCCTGGTGTTTTGAGGTCCTGGGTTCGATTCCTGGTTAGGGCACACAGGAGAAGCATCCATCTGCTTCTCTACTTCCTCCTGTCTATCTCTCTCTTCCCCTCCCGCAGCCATGGCTCCATTGGAGCAAAGTTAGCCCAGACACTGAGAACAGCTTTATGGCCTCTGCCTCAGGTGCTAGAATGGCTTTAGCTGTAACTGAGTACCCCAGATGGGCAGAGCATCGCCCCTTAGTGGGCATGCCAGGTGGATCCTGGTCAGGCACATGCAGGAGTCTGTCAGACTGCCTCCCTGCTTCTAACTTCGGGGAAAAAATAAATAAATAAATAAATAAAGCCTGACCAGGTGGTGGCGCAGTGGATAGAGCATCAGATTGAAATGCGGAGGACCAGGTTTGACACCAGGAGGTTGCCAGCTTGAGCGCAGGCTCATCTGGTTTGAGCAAAAAGCTCACACCAGCTTGGACCCAAGGTCGCTGGCTTGAGTAAAGGGTTACTTGGTCTGCTGTAACCCCACAGTCAAGGCACATATGAGAAAGCAATCAATGAACAACTAAGGTGTTGCAATGAAAAACTGATGATTGATGCTTCTCGTCTCTCCCTGTTCCTGTCTGTCTGTCCCTATCTATCCCTCTCTCTGACTCTCTCTCTTTCTCTGTAAAAAAAAATAAAATAAAAATAAGTAAATAAATACAACAAAACAAAATAGTGCTGCAGATATCAAAGATAACTTTGGATGAGTCATCATATTTAGTAAGTAGTTATTAGGGTTTTGGAAATTAATGTTAATTGCTTGGTATCAGGGAATCAGTGCATAGATGATTATAATTTTCCATATATTTAAAGCTGAAAATATTAAGGGGGACAAAGTGAAAATATGAATCAATGAGGTAGATGCATGAACCAATATTCATGCACATGTGCACACACTGCAAATACACACACTCACAATTATACAAATAAAATCTTTTTCAGATATTTCCATATCTTAGTATCAGGAACCAAGTTCAATATATACAGAGATAGTCAGGAAATGAATAATAAAGAACTTTAATATAATAACTTCTATCTTAAAGTTTTCAAGACAAATAATTTCTCTTTAAGTAGACAGTGTAGAGGCAGAAAACTTTTCCCTTTTTCTCATCTCAGTTCTTTGGTGGATCTCATAATTAAATTGACAGAAGCCATAATAACAGAAGAAAAATAAATGCATTCCAGGCAGTCACGAAATAAAGGCTTATATGCCATCATGAGCTAAAAAATAGGATATGGGCCTGGGGTTGCAAAGATGAGGGCAATTCACTGAAAAATAAGAAGAATAGATGTCCGATAATCAGATGTTGCCAGGCCATAGAGGCAAGCCTTTTCCATAGAAGTTATTTCTAGTTGTAGTTCTCTTCCTGTGCCAGGCCTACTGCCTAAATTCTTTTAAGCAGCTAAGGGAGAGCTGCTTAAAAACTTTTCCTGAGTCTGTTGGGTCTCAATGGCTTTCAGCTCAAAACAATCCACATACCAATTTGGAACATTCTGGATCGCCTATGCTGCTTCCCCTCAAGAGTGTAGTATTTACATTTTGCCTTCAACCAGCCATTTTTTGAGCAAATAAAACATAACAAAGATTACCTCCTCACTGAATTTTCAGGGTAGCCTAACTACGGTAAAAAGGAAAAAGTCAATAACAGTGAAATAGAAGTTTATTGTTCATTGAAACAATGGCCCAATATGTGTGATTGTGGTCAGGTGTTCTAGGGATCCAAGACTCAAAATGCAACTGGGGGAATAGAGATAGTTTCTCTTACTTACCTGAGTCTGGAAGTGACACATGACATTTCTGTTCTTCTTTTGGTGAGAACTAAACACATGGCCCTACTAGTTGTGGGGGCTGGAAATTATAGACAAGCTGTATGCCTAGGAAGAGCAGGAAAACCAAGAATTGGTTAACATAGTTTCTCAAAGGAAGTAACAGAATTCTGCAGTTAAGTTTTTTAGCTTTGTCATTTAGTGCTCATTAAAGTAGCAAACATGTTTTATATTTAGAGGGAGGTGACAATAGAAACAAAGTACTACACAGAAAAAGTATGGTTGTCAGACATAGAGTATTTTCACCTATATCACTTGTATTGCAAGAGAGGAATTTCAGTTTTTGAAGTTATAAAATCCTACTTACATGGCAGTCATAAGGCTTGTCAGATTAGACACCTGGAGATTTGCAACTGAACTAAATGGCTGATCTTTAATTCAGTTTCAAAATGTCAAAACAACATTGAAATAGTGAAATGAACAAACAAGACAAAACCTCATAGACACAGACAACAGTCCAGTGGTTACAAGATGGAAAGGGGAGTTAGGGGGTAGTGAAGAACAAGAAGGTTGAGTGTTTGGTGACAGAAGGAGATTTGACTTTGGATGGTGAACATATAATGCAATATACAGATGATACATCATAGAAATGTACACTTGAAACTTATATAATTTATTAACCAATGGCCACCAAATAAATTTAAGAAAAAAAATTAAAAAATATGAAACCGTGTTTGGAAATACTGGCTCTGGTGTCTAACAGATCCAACTCCCATTAGATGGCATGTAGCATGTGATTTTCCTGCTTTGATAGTCTATGTTATCTCAAAATATTACAAGAATTTCTTTCTGTTTAAGTTATACGGGGGTTTCCCAGTGCCCTGAAATACTTTCCTCTTCCTTTGTAGCAGCATTATCTTCCAATCCTGAACATGTTTAATGGTTAAATAATGCTGCTTCAGAACTAAAATTGGAGTGTGGAGAGATGCTACTTCTTTATGCTATAGTGTTATCAGACCATTGTCCTCTGTGCTGATAAGGCACCTCTGCTTGGGTGAGATTGTTCACAGTTCAACTGTAGTATTTATTTCACATCAGAGGCTTCATGGAAGTCTGGGATGCTGCCAAATGCCAACACACAAGATGAAAAACTAGTGGTGCCTTTCTCTGTTGTACTGTATGCATGAACTAGAAATGCCTCCTGCTGGTCTCATTTCATCATTTTGTCTGCACATTATGACCACCAACCTATTCAATAAAGGCCTATTGAAGGCTTTTTGTTTGGAAGCAGCTTGGGGAGTAAAAATTATAATTCGAGATTTTTGAATTTTTAGAAGATCATTTCTCATAACTTTTTCTCTTGAATTCAGAAAATACATTCAACATTTTTATGAAAAACATTAATCTAGTATTTAACATAATTCCCGAGACCTAAAGTTATGTATAATCCTCAAACCATTAAGTAGACAGTTGAGGTAAAACAACAACAACAACACAATTGTTTGCCTGGCTCATTCAATGAATACTCTAGTCCCTGGTGTAGCACTCCCTTGGTCCATAATAATATCTAATATAGTATGATTATTTTGACATTGACAGTAGTGTGTAATGTCCCTGCTAAGAGGAACCTCTTCCTACTATTGTAGGTTTGCTCTATGAACTCTCTTCTATGTTCCCCCTGCTGAGGTAGATGCCAAGTCATGATACCATTGCAGGACTACATATACTGTATGAGCAGTTCAATCTTGAAAGGGTTCACTTTGAAGATACCCTCTGAGCTAATCAGTAGTACTGCACTATAGCACCTGAAATTCAGGTTGCGAATAAACTACAACACTTCTCTTTCAGACATACTCTCCATGAAAAATTCAATCATTTTTTTTTGTAAACCCTTGTGGTAAAGAGCTGTCCCTCATCCTCAAGGATCTCATCGATATATAGAATCAATGCTTGGCAGTAACATCAGATCCACAGAAACTCCCTTTATGCAGCCTTTGCTTCCAGGGTTCCAAAAGGCTTAGGAATACTGGTTGTGTTTCCTTTCATTTTGAGTTCATTTTAGATCTTAACACCAGGATGGTAAATAACGTTCAGATCATGAAGAAGGTTGACATTTTCAAGTACTGGGGGTTAGGCAGGACATTATTAATCCCATTACATAAGAGAATTATGTATTTACCTTTTTTCATATTATATGTTAGTAGTTTGTGTGGTCTCCCAAATAAATATTTGACATGTTCCGTCTCTATTCTCTATTTTAAAAAGCATGCTTTGGTAGACCAATTATTTCAAACCTCATGTTGCCATTTCTTTTAGATATATGCAAAATGAAACTTGATGTTAGCTGCAGGTGGAGATCTCTGGGAAGTAGATGATGAGATGGAGTTAGGAGTAAGAATGTTTATTGTAAAATAATGGATAGGGAAAGAAAAAGGAGGCAGTAGAACTAGATTTAAGGAGCTGTCAGAACATGACTCAGACCTGATAAAATTTCTAACAGTTTAACTGAGAGCTCCAGAGCAAATGTTACTCAATACAGAGATCCTTACTGGGAGGGTTGGGTAGACCGTTGGAGCCCACCTTGCTCCATCATTGTTCAACTGCTCTAGAAGATCAGAACCTTGGCTCACAAGTTAATGTGGACCCTGATGACACTTCCAGCTGAAGCATGTCAATTAACTGCAGACCTTGAAGCTGGGCAGCAAGCTCTTTCTTAAAGAGTGATCTGATTGTTTTATCTCTGGGTCAGCAACAAAATTTAAATCTCAAACCTTTAACAGATATATGAAACAGGAAAGAAACAGAAAGCAATTTGAATATCTAAGCAATAGGAATAATAACTAATATTTTTGGCAACTCACTATGTAACTGACACTATTAGCACTTCATAGCATTACCTACATTTCTTGATTTTTTTCAACACAAAGAGGAGGAAAAACATAAGTATTCAAAATGAAATGTTTTATTGTCAATGATTTTAGTTTTCATATTTGGGCATCAAGAAACATTAACTACAAACTGCATTGTTCAGAAAGGAATATCTCAGTTTTATTGGCACATATGCTGATTTAAAAATATTCAATTACTATGAGAGTCATTTAGTAGAATAATATTCTAGCATGAAAATAGTACAAAATTCCAAATAGAAATTAATGCATGCTGTTTAATAATCTCCTAAGCCAAATTTATTGATGAATATGAATGCTTAGATACATGTGTAATTCTTAGTATTGGGCTATAAACATTTCCCTTTTGAATCTATTGATCATTAGGCTTTTACTGACTTTCAAATAAACTAAAAATAAAACTTCACAGGTTTTAAAGAGAGTAGGCTTTGCAACTCATTCAGAGCTTAAATATCCACTTTTAAATTTTTCCTTCTCAATCCAAATTATTGTATTAGTTAAGGTAAACATGCAAGAGGGAAATAGAACAATTAGGTGAAAAAAAATGTATCCAGAGGCTAAAGAATTATAGGCATGCCCATAAAACTGAGAGTTATCTGTGAAAGTGATTGAATTAATAGCCCAAGGCATATATGCTGAACATGATACAATCTATAATGTTTTAACCTTAAGCAGTTCAGTTTTGAAACTTTGTAAACGTGTGTAATATCCTTAAAAGTAACTCAAAATTAAATAATTTATATCTAGATTCTATCCCAACAAATGCTAAAAATTGTTAAGTATGATTAGGCAATGAACAAAAATAAAGAGAAAAAATAGATAGCTTTAAAATTTTATAATTTACATTTGACATTGATTAATATTTCCAAAATGCTTCATCTTAGTTTAGAAACTTAACCCCCTACCTTTTTCAAGTGATTACCTTGAAGAAACTGATTTAAGCAATGTGTAATTATTAAAGGAAATGCTTTACATTTAGAAAAACTTATTTTATATGATACAGAATGTCCCTTTTATTTCCATATCTTTAATTTGTAGTTGGGATAAGTCTTGTCAATTAGAGAGTAGTTGGTTCCCTGGCAACTTCAGCTATCTTTTTAATTGGTCTTGAGAGTGAAAATTTCCAGAATATTCATATGCCTCTCCAAACACAACATATTTAAGTACAATTTTGTTACATATATAGTTTTTCTAGCACATTAGTTCTGTGCTAAGAAATTTCCTCAAAACACAATGTGAGTATATTTTGTGGCCTCGATCTTTGAAAACAATATTTTTCCTAAACTCTGATAAATCCTTAAGCACCTTTAAACAGAACATACTTTTAGGCCCTCTTTATAAACTGCTCTCCATATTATAGTACAGTGTGTCCGTAAAGCCACGGTGCACTTTTGACCTGTTACAGGAAAGCAGCAAGACGATAGAAATGTGAAATCTGCACCAAATAAAAGGAAAACTCTCCCAGTTTCATACCTATTCAGTGCAGTTGGATGTGGGCTCACACACAGATTTTTTAGGGCTCCTTAGGTAGCTATCCCGTATAGCCTCTACAGACTCGTCACTGACTGATGGCCTACCAGAACGGGGTTTCTCCACCAAACTGCCGGTTTCCTTCAACTGCTTATCCCACCTAGTAGTGTTATTCCTATGTGGTGGTGCTTCGTTATAAACGCGCCGATATTCACATTGCACTTTGGTCACGGATTCAAATTTAGCGAGCCACAGAACACACTGAACTTTCCTCTGTACCATCCACATCTCAACTGGCATGGCAAATGGGCTGCTCCGCTGTATACACGGTGTTACGTCATCATCTGCGCATGTGCACATGCTGCCACATCATCCTACAGAAACTGGGAGGGTTTTCCTTTTATTTGGTGCAGATTTCACATTTCTATCATCTTTTGTTGCTTTCCTGTGACTGGTCAAAAGTGCACCATGACTTTACGGACACACTGTATAAGGTAATATATCTCAAATTAAAACTTTTCAAATATCTAATCCCCCTACCTCCTCAAGAGTCCCCTCCCCAATACAAACAGTTCTATCTTGCAATGGCCCCTAAGTCACCTAAAATAAAGCAAAATTTCTACTTTCCTTAGCAAGTCATGAATGGCTTCCAAAGCCATGTCCCTGCCTGTCTTTCCAGGCTTATCTTTCAATACATTTGTCATATATATATATATATATATATATATATATATATATATATATATATATTTCCTTTTTTTCCTTCTTTTCCAAGTGAGAAGAGGGGAGATAGAGAGACAGACTTCCACATGTGTCCTGACTGGAATCCACCTGGTGACCCCCATGTGGGGCCGATGCTCTGCTCATCTGGGGCCATACTTGCAACTGAGCTATTTTTAGCACCTAAGGCAGAGGCTCTATGAAGCCATTCTCAATGCCCTCGAACCAATCAAGCCATAGCTGTAAGAGGAGAAGAGAGAAAGAGAGAAAGAAAGAGAGAGAGAGAGAGAGAGAGAGAGAGAGACAGACAGACAGAGAGAAGGGGGAAGGGAAGGGGTGGAGAAGCAGAAGGTCACTTCTCCTGTGTGCCCTGACCAGAAATCGAACTCAGGACATCCACACTCTGGCGGACGCTGTACCACTGAGCCAAATGGCCAGGCCCTTGTCTTATATTTTAAATACTTTAAAAGCAATGCTAACTGCTTTCTTCTAGTTTGCCCTCCCTATTTCACCCTTTCTTTCTATTTTCTAAGGACAGTGCCCATTTTTCTCTCTGTTGCATTGTATGCATACCTCCATGATCTCACTCCTCTTATTTTACTGTGATTATTGATGCCCATACAATAGAACCTATATTATGCATATGCTTGCATCACAAATTTCAATCTCTGACATCTCACTTATTCTATATTTTTCCCAAATTCACAATAACAGCATTAATATTGTGAAGAGTTTATGTTTTTTTTTTTTTTTCTGCGTATACACAGTTGAATGTACTGGTGTTGAAGTGTTCAAAATTTTACGATAGGATCATTCTGAATAGGTCAAACTGAGTCACTTTTTTTTCAAAGTTAAATGTTTCAATTTTTATTGATATAATTGACCAACATATATAAGTTTGAGGTGTATAACGCATTGGTTTGGTGCATTTTTTACATTGTAATCTGATTATTACAGTAGTGACCATTTGAACTAAATCTTTTTCTCTAGAAAATACATGGACATACTATTACATTCAAAAGATACAAAATGGTAAGGTGCAAAAACTATTTTTTTCCCCACAGTCATCCAGTTCTTTGCAAAGACAATATTGTTACTAGGTACTTATTTATTTCTAGATATTCTAAGCTTTTCCAAACAAAGTGTGTGTGTGTGTGTGTGTGTGTGTGTGTGTGTGTGTGTGTTTTGTTTTATTTGCATAAGGCAACTTTTTTCTAGTATTGAGAGGGAGAGAGAGAATTGACTTCAATAAAAAAGAAAAGAAATATTTGGCACCCTTTTTCATCATTAACCGCCTGCTGGTGGTTGGCATTGTGTGTACAATATATTTACTTCATTTGTTTTTCTAATGTGGGGCTTTGCCTAGCAGAGCTTTTTAGAATTCTTATTAAAGAGAAATTCTATTCACTTCCTGTACTAGAAACCTAATATATCTTACTTTGTCAGGTGCTAAGCATGGAATAGGTTCTATTTGTAAAATCCATTGAATTCTGGATTCTTTGAAATTTTCCTTTAATCCTCTATATCTGCCTGTTGTAGTCCTCTTGTGTTTTGCTTACACTTACTATAGCTGGGTTCTCATTTACTTTTCTTCTATTAGGCTTATTTTTCTGTACTAAAGCTTCTCTTGATTTTGGTAACTTAGAGAAAATACCATAGCATTAGATTTATATTTTTCATTTATAAATTCATCCTATCTGCATTTTAACTGATTCCATTACTTTTTGACTGACAATAGATTGGTTAGACACACAAATCAGAGTTTGTTAAATAAACAACTCAAAGTAAATGGCTTAAAATAATAATTTATTATTAGAATTCCCTGGGAGCCACCTGGTTTAGTCTAGACCCAGCTTGGGTAGAAGCTCTGCATTTGGGTTCCTTCATGTGTCTGTAGGTTGCCTTGTACATTCTACTTTAGTTTGAGAGTTAATAAGCTTAGTTGTGAAGCTCAATTCCATGTGCCTTGAATGTATGAACTTTGAACACCCTAGCTTGTTCAACCCTACCCAATCTAATTAAATACTGTATCAGTGTGAGTCCTAAGAAGCAGTCAATAAGAAGATATTGAACATGCAGGAAATTTACTGAGAGATGCTTCTGAAGGATAAAGGATAATGGGAACAGGACTAGATGTGAAGAGACGTCAAACTGCAATACAGGTCTGGTCTCCATGAAAGGGGAAAAAGAAAGAAGAGAAATTTGGGAGAAAGAACTTCAGACTGCAGTGCTGCTTTGAGAAAGTCTTGGCCAAACTGATGGGGAATCACTGGCCATAAATGTCCATATGATGAGCCCTTTTTGGGCAGGAATGTTTTGCCTCCAGTAAACCCACTCTGATTAGTCACTGGCTGAGCCCAGCCTGAGGATAGGATAGCCTCCCAAGAATGCAGAGGTAGAGTCATAGGGTGTGTTAGCTGGAGGCTTTCAGCTAATAACTCTCCTTTCAAGTTCTCATTTAAAGAAAAAATTTAGTGGCATAACTTAATGCTAGCTACTAAGACTCTTTCCAGAAAATAAATATCAGATTGTATTTCAATAAATAAAGTACAGATTAATAAATTTATGCTGTATTATATGGAGTCTAAACTTATCCTTCTTGATTAATAAAGCCATAAGAGAAAAAGAATAACGAAGTTTTTTCTGGGAGAATCACACAACAAATTTCTTTAAAAAAAAGTTTATTGTATTGATTTTAGAAAGAGGGGAAGGGAGAGAGGGAGAGAGACAGGAACATTGATCTGCTCCTGTACGTGCCCTGATTAGGGATTGAACCAGCAACCTCTGCCCTTCAGGACAATGCTCTAACTGAGCTATCTGACCAAGGTTTAATTTTTTAACTGTGTGTTCTTGATAACTTAGCAAGTTAAAAACAAACAACCCACAATAGCCAACACAATACTGAAGGTTAACAATGTTGCCTAACTTAAGAACTACAAATTTGTAGTTACAAAATAGTCATGAGGATGTATAGTACAGGATAGGGAATGTGGTCAGTAATATTGTAATAGTTATGTATAGTGCCAGGTGGGTACTAGGCTTATTGGCAGGATCATTTTATTTATTATATAGATGTCTAACCACTATGGTGTACACTTAAAACTCATATAATATTAAGTGTCAACTGTAATTAAAAAATAAATAAATAAATTTGAAAAAAAGAATAAAGATGAAGAGATAAAAATAATTGTGCTAATTCTACTCTGCCTTTGTTCTATAAATGGAACAACAAAGCCCGGATGGCAGCACATGTGTTTATAACATGGTTTATCGAAGAGTTTAAGCCCACTGTTTTTTTTTTTGTTTTTGTTTGTTTGTTTTTTATTTTTTTTATTTTTTTCATTTCTCTGAAGCTAGAAACAGGGAGAGACAGTCAGACGGACTCCCGCATGCGCCCGACCGGGATCCACCCGGCACGCCCACCAGGGGCGACGCTCTGCCCACCAGGGGGCAATGCTCTGCCCATCCTGGGGGTCGCCATGTTGCGACCAGAGCCACTCCAGCGCCTGAGGCAGAGGCCACAGAGCCATCCCCAGCGCCCGGGCCATCTCTGCTCCAATGGAGCCTTGGCTGCGGGAGGGGAAGAGAGAGACAGAGAGGAAAGCGTGGCGGAGGGATGGAGAAGCAAATGGGCGCTTCTCCTGTGTGCCCTGGCCGGGAATCGAACCCGAAGCCCACTGTTAAGACATACTGCTTATAAAAAAATTGCTTTCAAAATATTACTGCTTATTGACAATACACCTGGTGACTCAAGAGCTCTGATGGAGACATACAACAAGATTAATGTTGTTTTCATGCTGCTTACAGAACACATATACTGCAACCCATGGACCAAGGAGTAATTTCAACTTTTAGCTCTTTTTGTTTAAGAAAATACATTTCATAAGGCTATAGCTGCCATTGTTAGTGATTCCTCCAATGCATCTGGGCAAAGTAAATTGAAAACCTTCTGAAAAAGATTCACCATTCTAGATGCCATTAGGAATAGTCATGATTCATGGGAAGAGGTGAAGTTAAAACATTAACAGGAGTTTGAAAGAAGTTGATTATAATTGTCATGGATGACTTTGAGGGTTTCAAACACTTTAGTGCAGTGGTCCCCAACCCCCGGGCCACGGACCGGTATCGGTCCATGGGCCATTTGGTACCAGTCCACAGAGAAAGAATAAATAACTTACATTATTTCTGTTTCATTTATATTTAAGTCTGAATGATGTTTTATTTTTTAAAAATGACCAGATTCCCTCTGTTACATCCGTCTAAGACTCACTCTTGACGCCTGTATCGGTTGGTCATGTGATACATTTATCCATTCCACCCTAAAGGCCGGTCCGTGAAAGTATTTTCTGACATTAAACTGGTCTGTGGCCCAAAAAGCGTTGGGGACCACTGCTTTAGTGGAGGAAGTAACTGCAGATGTGGTGGACAGAGTAAGAGAACTAGAATTGGAAGTAGAGCCTGAAGATCTGAGTGAATTGCTGCAAACTCATGACAAACTTTAATATATGAGGAGTTGCTTCTTGTGGATGAGCAAAGAAATTGGTTCCTTGAGATGAAATGTACTCCTGTAAAAGAAGCTGTAAAAATTACAGTAACTCCCTGAGTTACAAGCATCCAATTTACGTACAACTTGTACTTATGAATGGAGTGCCAAAAGGGCTATTGGCAATCAACTGCAGTTAGAAATCAGTGAAACTGATATCATAGAGTCACTTGACTCCCATGACAAAGAATGAAGACCTCAGGGAACTAGAGCAGCAGATGATAGCATTTAGGGAAGAAAATAGGGATCTAGAAACTTCAGAACCAAAAACGTTTTCTACAAGAGTTAGCTGATATTTCTCATCTTATTGAGGCAGGGATGTCAAAGTTAGAAGAACAAGATCCTGACACAGAGAAGTTCACCAAAGTTTACTGTACAGTTACCGAAGGCACAAGATGCTACAGGGCCACTTATGATGAGATAAAGAAAAGCTCTGTAAACCCCCCCTTGATACCTACTCCAAGAAACTTACTCCAGAAGCAGAATAAAACCCTGACTCTAACACCAGCCCCAACCTCTCCAACAAGTCCATCATCTTCTGCATCATCCAAGATAATATATCCAAAGTTGTATTTGAAATTGTTTAAGTATTTATATGCAAAGAAAGGTAAAAATAAATACTATGTTAGGACAAACAACTAAGTTGCATTTAATAGGCAAATGTACCTGTTCCAAATTACATACAAATTCAACTTAAGAACAAACCTACAGAACTCATCTCATTCATAACCCAGAGACTGTCTATTCTGAAATGATACCAAATAAATAGAACATTGTATAAACTTAGTTGATAAAGCAGTGGTAGAATTTGAGAGTATTAACTTCAATTCTGAAAGTTCTATTGTGGGCAAAATGCTATCAAATAACATCACATGCTACAAAGAACTCATTCTTTTTGGGAAGAGTCAATCAATATGGCAAACTTTATTGCCTTATTTTTAAAAATTGCAACAGCCACTCCAATCTTCAGCAACCACTGCCATGATCAACAGCAGCCATTAATATTGAAGTAAGGCCCTTTGCCAGCAAGGACTATGAATTCCTGAAGGCTCAGATGATGGCTAGCAAATTTTAGCAATAAAGTATTTTTAAATTAAGGTATGTACATTGTTCTTTTAGACATAATTGTATTGCACACTTAATCAAGTACAGAGTAATGTAAACATAACTTTTATATGCACTGGAAAACCAAAGAAACTTGTGTGACACATTTTATTAATTAATTAATTAATTTAGTATTTTTCTGAGGTTAGAAGCTGGGAAGCAGTCAAACAGACTCCTGCATGCACCTGATAGGGATCCAGCTGGCATGCCCATCAGGGGGCGGTGCTCTGCCCATCTGGGGTGTTGCTCTATTGCAACCGGAGGCATTGTAGCTCCTGAGGCAGAGGCCATGGAGCCTTCCTCAGTGCCTGGGCCTACTTGGCTCCAATGGAGCCTTGGCTGGAGGAGGGGAAGAGAGAGACAGAGAGGAAGGAGGGGGGAGGGGTGGAGAAGAGGATGGGTGCTTCTCCTGTGTGCTCTGACCAGGAATCAAACCAGGGATTTCCACATACTGGGCTGACACTCTACCGCTGAGCCAACCAGTCAGGGCCTATGTGACTCATTTTATTGCTATATTCATTTTATTATCATAGTCTGCAACCAAACCCACAGTATCTCCAAATTATGCCTATAGGATTTTAGAATGGAATATACCATAGGATAAAATCTTGGTGACCTTGCATTTGGTGGTGAGTTTTTAGTTACAACATGGTCCATAAAAGAAAAAAAAATGATGTTAGACTTTACTGAAATTAAAATATTGTAGTGTATGAAGTAATGTTAAGAGAATGAATCGACCAGCTACTTACTTAGAAAAAAATCTTTGCAAGACATTCATCTGATAAAGGATTTTTATCCAGGTTATAAAATGAACACTAAAAACTAAGCAATAAGCAAAGAAACAACCTAACTAAAAATGGCAAATGATCTGAATAGGCACCTCACCAAAGAAGTTAAACATATAGCAAGTATGCATATAAAAATACATTCAGCTTATTAGGAAATTACAAATGAGATAACTACACACCTTTTAGAATGGCTAAAATTAAAACAATAAATAGCCCGGTAATAGAAAATGCTGGTGAGGATGTGTAGCAAACAGAAATTCTCATTCATGCTGGTAGGAATGCAAAATGGTACAGCCACTTTGGAACACAATTTGGCAGTTTCTTACAAAGCTAAACATAGTCTTATCATACAATCCAACAATCATCCTCCTAGCAATTTATTAAAATGAGTCCAAAACTTATGTCCACACAAAAGCTTTTACACGAATGCTTATTGCAGCTTTATTCATAATTATCAAACACTGAAAGCAACCAAGATGTCAATAGACAAATGAATAATATAACTGTGGTAGTTCCACACAGCATTAATTATGATTATTCAGCACTAAAAATAAATGAGCTATAAAGTCATAAAAAGACATGGAGGAAGCTTAAAAGTTATTGATAAATAAAATATGTCAGTCTCTCATGTGTTATAGGATTTCAACTATATAATATTCTGAAAAAGATAAAACCACAGAGCAAAAATCCATTAGTGGTTCCCAGGAGTTCAGAAGGATGACTAGGTAGAACACAGGGATTATTTACAGCGATGAAACTATCCTGTGATGAAACTACTCTGAGTGATACTATAATGGTGGATACATGCTATTACGCATTTGTCAAAACCCACAAATTGTATAACACAAAGAGTAAACCCAAATGTAAACTATGTTTTTATTTAAGAATAACATATCTATATTGGTTCATTAATTTTAACAAATGCATCATACAAATTCAAGATGTTAAAAATAGTGGGAAATGGGGAAGCAGTGTTTTGAATTTTCTGGACTATCTGCTCAATCTCTCTGTGAACCAAAAACTGCTATTAAAAGAGTATTAATCTAAAACAACAGCAATCTCTGCATTCATTTATTCACATTGTTGTGCCTTTATTTTTCCTTTGATGGGTTTTAGAAAGACAAACCGCCTTCCTGATTTTGCCTCTTGCTAGTTACATAATTTGTGTACCTCCCTGAACCTACGTTTTCTCATATGTTAACAATACCAAAAACATAATACAGTGAGTGTATCTGACTACAGGAGTATGTGAGTGAAAATCTCAGTACATGTCACCTTCCTCCTCATTTCTCAAATACTTTCTTTTCTATTCTTAAATGGGAAGGACGTGATCCAAATATCCCTTGCATGATTTCTCCTTGCACCATATTTATTCAGTCACCCAATCTCTTTTCCCCACCATCACCCAAACTTCTCTATTTTCCCTTTTCTATTTCTTCAGATCCCAGAACACAACTTAAAAAATAGCTGGAGGGTTCCCAATAAGGTAGAGGGGAGTGGTTCAGCATTATACTAAAAAATTCTTTTTGTTGAATTATTGAGGTAGTGTTTGTGCCTCAGCCTTAGCACCAGGAGAGGTCCTAAATATAATCATGAATAAAACATGATTCCGGCCTTTAAGTAACTCACAGTTAGAAAGAGGAGATGCATGAGAAGAAACCATACAGACACAGTTATTAATACCTCAGTGTAAATTTATTTTAGATACTTTTCTCAGACTATATTGAAGAGGGAGAGGGGTTCCCAGCATAAGAATGTTGAGAGTTAGGTTGGAAGTAGGTGTCCCTTAAAGGGAGGCAAGGGATTGGAGAAATTGAAGTTTAGTAGGAACAGAAATTCTGTAACATAAATTCAATAGGTGAAATTGAAGTTTAGTAGCTCTAAATAATATTCCACATATTTGGAAGCTTTGTTACTTGAAAGCAAATACCTTCCCTCCAAAATTCTTGTTTTCTGATGGTACTGCAAGAGGCAATTATCAAACATTTCTATCAATGGAAATCAGGAAAAAGAAATTATTCAAGTATATTAAGCAATGAAAATAATTTGTGTTTTTAATCATTTCGTGTCACTTGTAAAAAAACTCATATTGGTCATACTGCTCTACAAAATGAATATTCTTAGAGTTGGTTAGGGTTTTATGTTTTTCTTGCATAAATATATTTTGAATAGGGATTCCAAAGAAAATTTACTTTGCTTTACTTTTTCATAATTAAGATGTTACTTATAACCAAACTGTATGACATCACAATTTGTGAGGCTAAAATTAACTCTAATCTAGCTCTTCTTTTGTACTAAATTTATTAAATAACTGTATGTTTTCATTTTCGTTTTAATTCATTTTATCCATGTGATTGGAGAACTGTAATGCATTTTCAAGATTAATGACACCTGTAGAACGGGAAAGTATAAAGATCTTCAGGGGTAATTAATTAATTGATCTACAGTCATAATATTCATATTTGTTAATTCCATAGTTCAATTAATTCAATAAAAAGAGTAGGTATTAGAAGCAGTATGCAAAACTCTAGGTATGTATGTTCTCAAGTTCTTCTGAGAAATATGATATAAAACTAGATCATCCTAACATGGTTCTAATCTTATCCTCCCAATTATCCCAGGCCTTCTTTTCTTAACATTACCAACATTTTTCATGTTGTTTTGTATTATTCTAAAGTCAAAGAGGCCACAAAGAAGTCCACAAATTCCACAAAATTCAATCTCGCTTCCAGAAATGTTTATTATCAACTTGGTATTCATGACTTTAAAGCTTCTGAAAGACATTACAGAATTAAAATTGCCATGAAAATATTACCAGCAACATACTTTTTTCTGAAGCAATACTTTATCACCTTTATGTCTATTGAATTTTTATTGTTTCTCTCTATATCTTAAACTCTTGTTGTTTTAAATAGGGGTTCTGTCTCTGGATATAAAAATAACTTAGTTCAGTAGACAGACTTTTATTGAAACACAATATAATGAATATCACTATTAAGTATTAGGCCTGAATATAGATAAATATTATTCTTACATGGAATATGGATACACTTTTAAATTTATACTTCAGAGATTAAAATTTCTATAATAACATAGAGGTTTGTACCCACATGGATCTAGTGGGTACAAACAGGGGGGTGTATTATGAAGCATAAAATTCACAATTTCACAACACAATTTAGATCTCCTGCAATGACTGTATCAGCAACAAAATATAAAAAAGACTTTATCAACAGAAGTAATAACTTTTGAATGGAGAGAAAAGCAAATGTGTCCCAATGCCAAACAAGGATATTAATAACATCATTACAAATGCCAGATATGTACCTATGCATCAGTTGCACATACTTGAAATTCACTGGCTTGTGTGACCTCAAAGATTCCAAATAGTTAAGCTATATCTGGTAAACTAATTACTATAATAAAACTTTCCTTGGCCTAGGGATAGTCTCTTTTTCAGGGTTAAAGCATCACCATTAATAATGATAATTGACTAAAATGCAAATATTCACTTGGGGAAGATGCTATTGGCCTAAATGATTCTGAAGGTCAGTAACTGAGCTTAGTGATATGATATAATTTTAAAAATCTAATATCTGGCTGGTAAGGCCTGTATCATCAGGTAATAAACTTCATTTCATGATAAAGAACACTGTTGAGTAACCTGATATTTAAGACCACCAATATATGTACAATCCATCCATCCTTTTAAGAAAATCAAAACATTTCCTTTTAGTGTAAACAAAGCTTGATACTGAGTGGAAAGCATTTAAGTATGAAACTGTCATACTAGGGAACAGTGGTATTTTGAACCATTCCGTCAAGTTTGTTTTATTTTCTTTCAGTGTTTTCTGTTTTTCATCTCTATTTTCCAACTACTGATCATTGTTTTCAAGATTCTGTCATTTTCCTTTCTTTGGAAAACTCTTTTTATTTTCAAATATTCTCTCTGGTTTTATGTTAAAATCCATTATATTTCAGGCAACTAATTGAAGATCAAGTCAAATAAGAACTTTAAAAAAACCAAAAACACATCATCAAGTAATTCCTTGGCTAGGCGGTATTGAGTTTGGAATGCCTTTCATGCTTTCTTTTTTTTTTTTTTTTGTATTTTTCTGAAGCTGGAAACGGGGAGAGATAGTCAGACAGACTCCCGCATGTGCCCAACCGGGATCCACCCGGCACTCTACCCACCAGGGGTCAATGCTCTGCCCCTCCGGGGCTTCGCTCTGTTGCGACCAGAGCCACTCTAGCGCCTGGGGCAGAGGCCAAGGAGCCATCCCCAGCGCTCGGGCTATCTTTGCTCCAATGGAGCCTTGGCTGCGGGAGGGGAAGAGAGAGACAGAGAGGAAGGAGGGGGGGCGGGGGTGGAGAAGCAAATGGGTGCTTCTCTTATGTGCCCTGGCCGGGAATCGAACCCAAGTCCCCCGCACGCCAGGCCGACGCTCTACCGCTGAGCCAACCAGCCAGGGCCTCATGCTTTCTTTATTTAAGAGAAACTGGGCAACATAGATAGAGTAGGCCTTGACAGTTAGGTGGCCATTCAATCTTCTTCCTTGCCCCTTTCTCACCCAAGGGCAGCTATGCCATTAAGGCTAAGCACTGCTTCATAAGAAATATTTTTCTCTGTTAGCATTTAAACTGTGTAATTCAATAAAATGTAAAGATTAAGAGGCATCTGATGCAGAGTAAAAGACAGGAATCACTATGATATGCCATGATAAAATATGCAACTTTGCATTGACTAAAATGCAAATATTCAATTGGGGAAGATGCTATTGGCCTAAATGATTCTGAAGGTCAGTAACTGAGCTTGGTGATGTGATATAATTTTAAAAATCTAATATCTGGCTAGTAAGAGCAAAAATATTTTTTTTAATTTCATTTATTTATTTACTTAACATCTTAAAAAGATTTTATTTATTTACTTTAGGGAGGTGAGAAACAGAGAGAGGGGGGAGGAGCAGGAAGCATCAACTCCCATATGTGCCTTGACTGGGCAAGCCCAGGGTTTTTAACTGGCAACCTCAGTGCTCCAAATTGATGCTTTATCCACTGCACCACCACAGGTCAGGCTTCTTTTTTTTTAATTTTAGAGATACAGAGGAAGAGAGAGAGACAGAGAGACAGAAACATTGATCTTTTCTTGTATGTGCCCTGAGCAGGAATCAAACCTACAACCTTTGGATATTGGGACAATGCTCCAACCAACAGAGCTATCCAGCCAGGGCAAGAGCAAAATTTAAGATGAAACAGAGGAAGACATTTAGTTGCAAAAATTGACAGAAGCAGACATGCCAAACGGGGAGAAGAGTCAAGGGCTGCCATATTTCATGTTGAAACCACCACAGCTCTAGGTTTAGCTCATGGTCATCCACACAGTACAGTGGTCCCTTATCTATCATGGGGGTTAGGTTTCAGAACCCCCTGTGATAGGCAAAAATCTACGAAGTAGTGACCTTATATATTATTTTGATTTAATATTCTTTTAATATGTTTTCATTAACATTTTTACTATTTTTATATTGTTTTCAATTTTTTAGGCTAGAAAATGCTTATTTTACCCCCAAAATAATTAAAATAATAAACATATAAGAATACCTATATACCACAAAATCCCATAATATAGCAAAAAAATCCGTGATACGAAATTAGATATATACAATTTAAAAATCCGCGATATAGTGAGACCATGAAAAGTGAACCGCAATATGGCGAGGGTCGACCGTAATTCTATTTTGTTGAGCTAAACTGAGTGAAATCCTATTGTTTGTATCCGTCTTTATTATTTCTTTTCCTTCTTATCCCACATTTAGTCTAAAGTGTGTATAATATCTGAAATGGTCTCACAGCATTAACCACTGTGGTCCAAGCACCATCATCTCTCTGGATGACAGCACAGCGTCCTTGTGGCCCTGCTCCTGCCTTTGCCACATTAAAGTTCATTCTTCAATGGCAGTCATAGAGATCTTTATAAAAGCATAACAAATGATCTCACTTCTCTGTTCAATAGCCTGCAGTGGTTTTTCATCTTACTCAGAGTAAAAGTAAAAAGGCTTACAAAGGCTCACTAAGGCCTACATGACTTATCTTGCTATGACTTCTGTCTCCTGTGACCTTATTTCCACCCATTTAAACCTATCCAACTCTATTCCAGTGCACTGTCCTGCTTAATCTTCTAGGAATATCACCAAGCACTGTTCTGCTTCAGTTATTTGCATTTGTTTCCTGTGCCTAGAAATCTCTTCCCCTAGAGACTTATTTGGCTCCCTCCCTCACTTCCTATCACTTTGAGAGTTTTCACTCTTGCCCTTCATTTTCATCTTGTCATTATTTTTATAACAATTATTACAATCTGAGGTAGCATATGTTAATTTATTAGGCTTGTGGTCTGTCACCTCCAAATAGAATAGAAGCTCCATAAATGACATTGATCTTTTTTTTTTTCTATTTGGATCTCTAGTGCCTAAAAGAGTAATGAATACTCAATAAAAAGTTGCTATATTTATTAATACATAAAATGCTATAACAAGTGGTTTTATTTATGGAAATTTACATGGAAGAATGTATGATAATGAGAATGGAACAGGAAAAGGAAAGAACATGAATAAGGAGATGGAGGAACTTAATTAAAAATAAAATGTGCATTTATATCTTCACAATGACAACTAAACTTTGCCATTATTTGTCTAGAGATCAAATGCAAATATCAGCAATAAAGGGCAAAATATGTGAAAATTCAGAGGAAATGACATTTAATGATGATTAAAATATGCTAGGCTAATATTTGCTTTATTATAATTTTTATGTAAATTCACAGAAGAAAACTATAAAGTGGAGGAAGCAATGGGGAATATGACATAAATTTTTCCCTAGTAATCAGATGTTTTCCTAGTTTTATGATCTTTCACTTCCTAATTCCTAATTCAATTTCAACTCATGTGTACTTTAATTTGTAACTTTGATGGAAATTATGACTAAGAAAATATATATTACAATGATGCACATTGTTGGCAGAAAATAAATATTTGACCAAAAAAGATTATTTGCTTTTTAAATAATTTTCTTAGTGGAAGTAGAGTCCCTTAGCACTGAAAATTAAAAAACTGATCTAGGTGAATTGATATAATTGCTTCCAAGTCTGATTTCTAAGATTCTATTTTCAATATTTATATTCCTTTGTTTTAAAATATATATTTGACCCACAGAAGTGTATATTAAAAATAGATTCTACCAAGTAGCTAAGAAAAAATATGTGATCACAAGAGATATTATTATATTATTTCTATATATTCAAGGTATTAAGAAGAATTTATAGTAATCAATTATTCTCTCCTTTCTCCTTCCATTTCACTATTTTTTGCAAATATTTCTGAGTATTCATACATACCAATACACTGAAAACAAAAATTCAAAAGCTCTGCCCTTAGGATAGAACACCAAGCCTTTTCTCCTTTTCTTTTTCATATGCTCCTTTTCTCCCTTCTTTTCTACCTCTGTCCTTACATTATACAGGCAATACAAGCATATACCATTCCTCCCCCTTTCTTCTTTCTCTCCTTCCTTCTATAGGTGATACAGGAACACACAAATGTAAAAGATCCAAATGATACAGAAATATAATGTGTGAGATAAAAATGCCTGTTTGTCTTCTTCCTTGTATTTTACTGCTCAGAGAATCACGTTTGTTCAGAAATTGGTGAGAGAGAGAGAGGCAGACAGGAAGGGAGAGGGATGAGAAGCATCTTCTCATAGTTGTGACACCTTAGTTGTTCATTGACTGCTTTCTCATATGTGCCTTGACCAGGGGCTCCAACTGAGCCAGTGACCCCTAGTTCAAGCCAGAGACCTTAGGCTCAAGCTAGTGATCTTGGGCTCAAGTTGGCAACCATGGGGTCATGTCTATGATCCCATGCTCAAGTCAGCAATCCAGCTCTCAAGCTGATGAGCTCACACTCAGGCCCATGATCTCGGGGTTTCAAACCTGGTTCCTCAGCATCCCAGGAAGATGCTCTATCCACAGCACCACAGCCTGGTCAGGCAGATATTGGTATTATTTATCTATTTAAATTTCTATACATGTACTTATATGTGGATGTGCACACAACCATATATATTTAGTTCCTTATATATTATGAGGATTGATAAAAATTTTATTCCCTAACGATATATACTTCATTCTTTTAAATAACTACAAAGTATTATACAGAGAGTGTGTAACCCAATTTATTTAAGCACTCTCCTATGATGGTTTTTTTAAAAAAATTTACTTATTTATTGAGCTTATTCAGTCAATGGTACAATGAATGTCTTCAACACTAAATTATTGAACACGTGTAGGTATTTCATAACAAAAATTCGTGGAATTGGAGTTTGTAGAAAAAGAAGTATTGGCTTTTTACATTTTGATAGATGTCAATAAATTACGTTTCAAAAATGCTTAACAAATTTACTCCAATAAGAGTATATCTGTCTACATTTTCCCAGATTCTCACTAACATCTAATAGTATTGATCTTATTTGAATACAATTAGGACAAAATTATATTTTACAATGTTTAATTTGCACTGTGATAATTTGTCATAACCTTGTACATATTTTTATGTTTATTGGTCATTTGTATTTTATGATTTCCCTGCTCATATACTTTTACTACATTTTTTTCTTGAGTTATGTCATTTTCTTTAATGAAATATGTAAAATCTCATTTTCTGGATGTTAATCTTTGTTTATGAAATGACTTACATTTTTTTCTACATATATGATCACATTTTACATTATAGTTATTAAATTATGTTAATATTTTCATTTATGGCTCTTGTGGTATTTAAGAAGGCCTGTCTGATACTGAGATTTAATTTTTTCAACTACTATTACATTTTTTTATTGTATAGCTCTTTAGTTCATCTAGAGTTTACTTCTATGTATGATGTGAAATATGTCTAAATGGATTGTATTTTTAAATGGACAGTGAATTTCATTAGCCACATTTATTGATTTAGTATAGTCTGTTCTTCACCACTCATTAGAAATGTACCACTCTATTCCAGACCACAGACATTGCCATGATTACACTTTGTGCCTCTTTTGCCTAGGAAATTTACATTTGGGGAGCTCTAAAGTACAATATTTTTCATTATCTAAACCTGTTTTTCTAGATCTATTCCACAATATGCATGATAATCCCTTTACATAATTTAAGTTTAATCTGGAAAAATCTAGTTACTACAAACATACACAATTTTTTCCTTTTATAATATGTCTGGTTTAAAAATCACAACACTATTTTAGGCACTATTAATTTTAGTTACATCTTCATGGTGATATGTTGGTTTGATGACTCTTTATAGAGTAGGAAATATTTTCAGGGTCAAAAACTCAGCTCTGCACTTAGCTCTCAAACATTACTCTGCAAATATTGCAAAGGCCTTTGCCCAAAGCATGTGAAATTGATCTTGAAAATTACTGTTTTTCAAATTAACTCTACTTTTTTGGTGTTAAAATTAATTAAAAGTAACACGATTAAATTTATAATTATATACAGAGACAGCCTTAAAATGTAAACTGGTAGGGTTATTTGTTTTTTTTTTTTTTGTTGTTTGTTTTTTTGTTTTTTTTTGTATGTTTCCGAAGTTAGAACTGGGGAGGCAGTCAGACAGACTCCCACATGTGCCCGACCGGGATCCACCTGGCATGCCCACCAGGGGTTCAATGCTCTGCCCATCTGAGGCGTTTGCTTCATTGTGGCTGGAGCCATTCTAGCGCTTGAGGTGGAGGCCATGGAGCCGTTCTCAGCACCCGGGGCAAACTTTGTTCCAATGGAGCCTTGGCTGCGGGAGGGGAAGAGAGAGATAGAGAGAAAGGAGGGGGGGAGAAGGTGGAGAAGCAGATGGGCACATCTCCTGTGTGCCCGGGCTGGGAATTGAACCTGGGACTTCCACACACTGGGCCGATGTTCTACCACTGAGCCAACCAGCCAGGGCCTAAACTGGTAGGCATTTTTAAGTGCTTTGTTTACTAAATATTGACAGATATTTTAGATACTTTTCTACATGATTTTGAACTATTTCCCCTACTTCTACTCGTAAATTCTAAAAACACAATGTATCCAAAGTACATACATATGCTTATGCTTATGCTTATGCTTATGAGAAAAAGGTTATGTAGCTGATATGGTAAGAAAATTATAAATGTAAAATTAGAGACTCCAGTACTGCTATCACTCTATTTTTTCTTGTTAAGAATCACGAGAGCCTGACCGGGTGGTGGCACAGTGGATAGAGCGTGGGACTGGGATGTGCAAGACCCAGGTTCAAGACCCCGAGGTCACCAGCTTGAGCGCGGGCTCATCTGGTTTGAGTTAGGCTCACCAGCTTGGACCCAAGGTCACTGGCTTGAGCAAGGGGTCACTCGGTCTGCTGTAGCCCCCTGGTCAAGGTACATAATGAGAAAGCAATCAATGAACAACTAAGATGTCACAAAAAAGGATTGATGCTTCTCATCTCTCTCCCTTCCTGTCTATCTGTCCCTATCTGTCTCTCTCTCTGACTCTCTATGTCTGTCACACACACACAAAAAGAATCATGAGAGATTCTTTTGTTATCTACATAAAATTAGTAGAGATTTATTTTACAAGGATTCACAGTGTAATACAAGTGTGATAGTACAACGTATCTTTCTTTATACTTCATAAAACAGTACACAGCTTGTAATGCTTTTTAATCCTTATTCTTTAGCAACAAGAAGTTATAAAGAGGGTATTATAATTTCGCATATTGAATAGTCAACCTCTTTTTTTCCAATTTGTCACAAAAAGAAAACAATGTAACAAATACTATTTCAAATATGGGATTAAAAATCAATCAATTGGAAATTAAAAAATAAAGCACTTTTACTTTTTCTATGCTTTCTTATTTAAAAATAATATTCCTATATTTGCAAGTAAAATGTGTTTATTTTCATAAATTCAGATAACAGAAACATACATAAAATAGAACATTTATACTTTACCTATGCATTTCATACATACATGCTTATGCATATAGCTTTTTCTAGGAGGCTATTAAAGTTTATATTGTTTATAAACTAATATAGTCCATTCTTTTATCCCTAGAACTTGTTGCTGTGTTATCGTACATGGCCAAAGGAACTTTGCACATGTCACTTATATTATGGACTTTAAGAGAGGAATATTATTTTAGGTTATTCATGTGGGCCTGATATAATTGCATGATCCCCTAACAGTAGAGAACTTCCTCCACCTGGAGGCAGAAGAGAGATGAGGACGGCAGGAAAGTTAGACATTCCAAGTGTGGGAAGGAATGGGCATGTCTTTTCTGGTTCTGATAAGAGCATAGCTAGTTAGTACCTTAATTTTAGCCTTGTATTACACCTTCACCCAAGAAATCACTTGAGCCAACCTAGACTTTGACCTACAGAATTGTAAGATAATAAATTTGTATTGCCAAATATCATTCATATTATTTTAATACTATTAAATCATTCTACTCACATGTCCACATATTATCGTATTAAACTTTAGTGTATCAAGTTTTATATTTTTATACTTATATTTAAGCAATTTTATGTAAAACATATATCTGTAAAATAAAATCAACCAAAACACTATTAAACTTAAGCCTTTATTTCAACATGGGGATTATGAGGGAATGTCTGGTTTAGAGGAAGAAAGATAAAATTTTAAACTATAACTTTACCTTTAGCAATAGGGGCAGTTGGACATCAGCTGGATTGAAAATAATAATTTCACAATGGTTTTCAAAAGAGGGGTGAATGGTTAGGAGCTAAAAATGTGAGGGCACAATGGAAAATTGTCTTTTTTGAATTCTTACCTACATTCCATTTATCAATTAATGAGATGCTCCTTCTGAGTTCATTTTCTACTTATTTAAAACTTATCCCCATGAACAATAAACCTTTTGTGCTAAATATAAATATTTGTGACAGCTTTCTAAATGGTAACACCAACCTCCTAAATTATTTTTTCTTAAATAAAAAAAATCAGTTATTGATAGAATTTCAATAATAGCCTATAAAAATAGTGTTCTCTAATTATATGAGTTATTTATTTATAGGTTAAATTGGAGAAAGAAGGGAAGAAAGGAAGGAAGGCAGGAAAGAAGAAAAGAGGAAGAAAGGAGGAAAAATATGATTAAGAAATAAGAAATTTTTGTAGAAAGGTTTCATTTTTTAAATTATCTTCAAAATTTTTAAAGTTTTTAAATTTTAAATTATTTTTTTATTTTTACACAGTCAATTACTTTTTTGTATTTTTAAAGTATCAAATTAATTTTTGTATTTCTACCTGTAGTGACTGTTTAACATCACTTTTTTCTTATTTTTCTATTTCCCCTTTTTGGTAATTATTATATATATTTCAACAAATAAATATACTACCAAACTTGGAGGGCATAAATTATCATTGAGCAAAATTTTCTTAGCACTTTCTCCTCAATCTCAAACTTTGAAGGTAAACTTCTAAGACTTTTCTATAAAACCTTCTAAGTATATTTCAGAAGTATTCAAATACATATGAGTTAAAGCAAATGCAAGCATTATATATACATGTGTATGCATATGTCTATTTTTTATAACAAATTTGATAATATAATTCTGCATTAAATATGACATTAAATCTTATTAGGTATTTCCCTACTTTGGTATATAGAGATATTTTCCATTACTTAGCAGTCTTATTTGCATTATAAGCATACTTGTATCTAGCAGCTAGTTCCTTTCCACTTTCTAATTTATTTTGGTAGTATAAATCAAAGAACCTCACCAGTTAGAACTGTACTGTATTTACTTATTGGCTGTAGTACTTGCCTAAAACATTTCCTAGAACAAAGTGACTGAGCCCTTGGGATTTAGCTCAAATATCGCGTCCCCAGGACAGCCACCAGTGACCATTGTCTATAAAGTTGTACTTCGCAGCACACTCTCCCACTTCTGTCACACTCTGTTTATTTGTTTGACAGTAATTGGCACAATAGAAAGTAATCATATTTTTGCATCTCTATTTTTACTAAGTCTTCATTAGTCAGAATGTGTGTCTGTCTTCTACTTTGTTCTATTTCTCAATATTTAGACAACTCCCTGACACAGAGTAGGTATTCAGTAAATATTGGTCGAATGGTTAAATGGATATATAGATAAATGGAGGGATGGAGGGATGGATGGATGGAGGGGTGGAGGGATAGATGGATGGAGGGAAGGAGGGAGGAAGGAGGAAGGGAGGGATGAAGGGAGGGATGGAGGGAAGGATGGAGGGAAGGAGGGAGGAATGGATTTCTATTGTATGACCTTTATTCACATACTGTCTTTACTTTTTTACCTGTTTTCTCACCTTGTATAAAGTTGGGAATGTCAGGTTAGTGAACTCTAAGAAAATGACCAACAATGAATACTAAGTAGAGGACCTGAACTCCTTAGAGTAATTTTATAAAAGGTAAACTAAGAATAGATTGAAGCTTGCAAAACAAAAAACAAACAAACAAAAAAAAACAAAACTGTTAACAATAACATACAGGGCTTTAGAATCATTTTCAGAGCAAGACTCAAAACAATAAAAATCTCAGTTTAATTTATTGGGAGTGCATGGGGCAATATTATGAGGTGACAGAAAAACAGTGGAATGTCTCAGTTTCTATTTTGTTTTAATACTTTTTCTGTCAGATTGAAAGAGTATTAGACTGGAGGGGATAGAACAAATATTGTCACGAAAAAATTGAACCTTGAGAAAAGAGGAGAGAGAAAGACAATACCTTACTCAGAATGAGTTGTGTTACAAGAAGATGAGGTCTTGGGATGGGATTCCATAAGAGTCAAGTTAGACATTAGGATATGGGGCAGGTAATGGATTTCAAAAATTATCTTAATGGAGCACAAGGAGGGAAGGGTAAAGTAGGGAAGGGAGAAAGAACATCAAAGGCTATATATTAATGAGTGGCCTATACCAGTGGTCCCCAACCCCTGGGCCGCAGACCAGTACCAGTCCGTGGGCCATTTGGTACCCGTCCGCAGAGAAAGAATAAATAACTTACATTATTTCCGTTTTATTTATATTTAAATCTGAATGATGTTTTATTTTTTAAAAATGACCAGATTCCTTCTGTTACATCCGTCTAAGACTCACTCTTGATGCTTGTCTTGGTCACATGATACATTTATCCGTCCCATCCTAAAGGCCGGTCTGTGAAAATATTTTCTGACATTAAACCGGTCCGTGGCCCAAAAAAGGTTGGGGACCACTGGCCTATACCATACTTAGACTCACACCAAATTGGTCAGACTATGTGTGATTGGGATCAAAGCACCAGCATTTTTAAAAGTTTCCTAAGTAATTCCAACATACATCCAAGTTTGAGAGCCAGTGTTCCAGCTCTTACTATTTAAATCAGGGGTCTCAAACTCGCGGCCCATGGGCCGCATGCGGCCCGCGGCTTCATGGATTAGTCTGCGGGCCGCACAAAATTGTTCGGCGGGCCGTTTGAGACCCCTGATTTAAAGTATATGCCTTAAGCAGGAACAGTAACAGCAACACATGGGAAAAACAGAGAAAATATAATTTTGGGTCCTGCCCCAGACATGCAGAATCAGATCTTAACTTGAATAAAATTCCCCTACTATTCATATAAAATCACAAGTTTGAGAAACATTCAGTATTGCTCACTGAAATCACTTGTGAAACTTTAAAAGTACTAATACTCCAAAACAGAAAGTACAAACTCCAGAGATATCTGTTTATTTGGTCTAGGCATCAGGCTTTTTACAGTCTTCCCCAGCTGGTTCAATTACGCAAAAAAATTGTAATCATTTCTGTTGGGGTTATCTTTTAAAGATGTTTACAGATTTCCCCAATAGTATCTTAATGCATACCTCTTATTAACTTATGCTAATCTCACCCATCACACTTTTACTTTTATTCTTTACTTTATCCATAACCTCTGAATGCTGTTCCTGTATGTTTTCATCTCTTATTTTTAAACTCAACTCATTTGATGCTTCTATCTGAGACTATATGTACAACTTCCTCATTTGGGGCTTCTCCTGAGACAATGTTTACAACTAACTCAGAGTTTTCCATCTTGGCTGCTATTTAGAGTCATGTGGGAAGCTTTTTTTTTTTCTGAAGCTAGAAACCGGGAGAGACAGTCAGACAGACTCCCGCATGTGCCGGACTGACCGGGATCCACCTGGCACGCCCACCAGGGGCGAAGCTCTGCCCACCAGGGGGCGACGCTCTGCCCACCAGGGGGGCAATGCTCTGCCCCTCCGGGGCATCGCGCTGTTGCAACCAGAGCCACTCTAGCGTCTGGGGCGGAGGCCAAGGAGCCATCCCCAGTGCCCCGGCCATCTTTGCTCTAATGGAGCCTTGGCTGCTGGAGGGGAAGAGAGAGACAGAGAGGAAGGAGAGGGGGAGGGGTGGAGAAGCAAATGGGCGCTTCTCCTGTGTGCCCTGGCCGGGAATTGAACCCGGGACTTCCACACGTCAGGCCGACGCTCTATCACTGAGCCAACTGGCCAGGGCCTGTGGGAAGCTTTTAATAAATACTAATGTCCAGGTGCTACCCCAGAAAATCTGATTTAATGATTTGTGGTAGGCTTAGTTAGATTCCTTTTTTTTTTTTTCCACTTGAAAGCTCTGTCGAAGGTTTCAGTGTCTACCTAGGCTTGACACCATTTGAGAGCTTAATTATCTTGTCTGGAACTTTAAAAGGAGTAAATAATAGTGGAACACCTGATATATATTTTCCTCCTTAAACCCCTTAATAGTTTGGTGTGTGCCTTGTCATTTTAATGTTCAGCACTGTAACCTTACACTTATTGTAGTGTTTAATATATAATATATGGAAAACTGTACAATGAAATGTTCTCAAGAAGCCTATTACTTAATTCTCACAATACCCCTGAGTGAGATATTTTTCCATATTAAACATGAAGTTATGTGGCTTATTAGGATCACCAGGAATTTATGGTAATTACAATGACATAGATAAACATATCATTAGTTATGTTTTTCCTAATACTTGCCCATAGTGCTCCCAAGGTACCATGATCTATTTCCTGCTAAAACATATATAACCTAAAGGTATCAAATGCTAGAAACAGTTCTAAATTTGAATTTTCTAGATTTTCATGAACATGCTGCCTACTGGCAGAAGGTGGGTTACTCTCTTTGTGGTGAGAAGTTTCACTTATTATTTTTTTAATTTTCTAAACAAAAAGTGATTTATATTTTGTAGTATTCCAAGAAATTGTATCACCATTTATTGAATGGACATAATATATACTTAACTGGTTGTGATGAGATGAATAATTATATAGGCCATAGTTACTGGCCTATATAATATATATAATATACATGATGTATAGCAGATGTTCAATATGGTCATTCTTATGACCAATACTGATTTTCTTATAAATAGCGTATAATCAGGGGCAGCCCAATGTTTACTATTAATGATATTAGTCAACAGAGTGTTCATTTATGCTTTCAGATATAATACATTCACTTGATAAAGTGAGCCTAGAGTTTCTCAAAGCGGAAACTTTGAAAACCTGCTTCCACAGTATATTGACTAGCTTTAATCTCAAGTAGGGTCTGTGGTGACATATGTTTGGGAAATACCTGCGTTTGAAAAACTTTTTTTTTATAAATAAATTTTTATTAATGTTAATGGGGTGACATCGATAGATCAGGGTACATATATTCAAAGAAAACATGTCCAGGTTATCTTGTCATTCAATTATGTTGCATACCCATCACCCAAAGTCAGATTGTCCTCTGTCACCTTCTATCTAGTTTTCTTTGTGCCCCTCCTCCTCCCCCCCCCATAACCACCACACTCTTGTCCATGTCTCTTAGTCTCATTTTTATGTCCCACCAATGTATGGAATCATGTAGTTCTTCGTTTTTAATAAATTTCTTTAGGAGGGACTATCCAGAATATGTATTTTAAGGTTACATGTTCAGATTCTCCTATGGTATTTCCACCTTTGCTGTAAAATGTTATTGCAGTCAATGTACACTTTATCATACAATGTTTTTCAGGTGAATTTTTAGGGAAAACTTTTAGGAATTTACTTCCAGAAATATTTATAATTCTCTGGAATAAGTGCATCCTTTCTTATTCTAATTATGAGAGTTTTATCACTGTGTCATGTTTGGCCTTCTTTGCCCCAAAGTCAAGTCATATTCACAGCAAATCTAAAAAACTCACATTTTTTGTGTTGTTGATATTTTAACTCCTCTATTCCTTGGACTGAATATTCACTTTATTCTGTAGTCTTATTGTATATGGGTTTTTCTAGAAGCCCCTTCAAAGCACTTTAGAGGTGTGTGGCATAGAAGTCAACTTTTTAAATGGAATTCACTGTCTTATCCATTTTTCATGCTTCTTCTAGGGGCTATCTGTAATTACTCTCAGGTTTCAGTCGCTCTGTAGTTTTCATTCTAAGTCTCAGCAGGGACTACTTTTTTTCTCCTCAGGAAACCTTGCCATTTGAGTAGGAAAATGCCTGCTTTCTAGGCAAAGCTATCAGAAGAAACATTTCTTTCTTTCATTCTCATCCATTTTTGCATGAAAAAAATTTTCCAGTGGCAAAAAGTCCTCTTCAAGAAAATCCTCAAATATCAAATTGTGATTACAAGCTCCTACCTTTGGTACTTTACTGAACATCTATAGAGGTTATATGATTTTCTTTTTAGGTTAACTGTAGTTTCCATCTATGATTTCCTGAGATGTCCTGTTGAGCCTGCTCCTGCCTTGTTTTTAAGAATTGAATCATCCATTACCCCTTTTCCCTCAGATTCATTCCTGTCCTTCCCCTGCTCTGTCCCGCCAGGGATTGACTTCTGAAGAACATATTTCTAGGCTTCCCTTGACAAAACAATTCCTGATATATTCAACCAAGAGGTCCTGACAGGGTTTTAGAAGTAGGAAGGCAGACAGAAATCACAGTATTTACACCCCTCTGTGAATACACAGTGTTTCTATGAAGTTGTCTCTTCTGCAACATGTTCCCTCTATGATTCTAGCTTTTTTTTTTTTTTTGTATTTTTCTGAAGCTGGAAACGGGGAGAGACAGTCAGACAGACTCCCACATGCGCCCGACAGGGATCCACCCAGCACGCCCACCAGGGGGCGAGGCTCTGCCCACCAGGGGGCGATGCTCTGCCCCTCCGGGGCGTCGCTCTGCCGCGACCAGAGCCACTCTAGCGCCTGGGGCGGAGGCCAAGGAGCCATCCCCAGTGCCCGGGCCATCTTTGCTCCAATGGAGCCTCGGCTGTGGGAGGGGAAGAGAGAGACAGAGAGGAAGGAGAGGGGGAGGGGTGGAGAAGCAGATGGGCGCTTCTCCTGTATGCCCTGGCCAGGAATCGAACCCAGGACTTGCACGCCAGGCCAACGCTCTACCACTGAGCCAACCGGCCAGGGCCTATGATTCCAGCTTTTAAAGAAAGGCTGGACATACATGGTCATTTCTTATATTTCGCAGCTCCAGCTGTGTTACCTTAATACCAACTCTTATCCTTATCCCCTGTATTTTTATGCTTTTTTTCAGCTTTCTTACGACATAATCAACATATAACACTGCAAGTTTTTTGGTTTTTTTTTTGTTTGTTTGTTTGTTTTTTGTTTTTTGTTTTTTACAGAGACAGAGAGAGAGTCAGAGAGAGGGATAGATAAGGACAGACAGACAGGAACGGAGAGAGATGAGAGGCATCAATCATCAATTTTTCTTTGCAACACCTTAGTTGTTCATTGATTGCTTTTTCATATGTGCCTTGACTGTGGGCCTTCAGCAGACCGAGTAACCCCTTGCTCGAGCCAGCAACCTTAGGTCCAAGCTGGTGAGCTTTGCTCAAACCAGATGAGCCTGCGCTTAAGCTGGCAACCTTGGGGTCTCGAACCTGGTTCCTCCACATCCCAGTCCAACGCTCTATCCACTGTGCCACCGCCTGGTCAGACACACTGCAAGTTTAAAGTGTACAACACAATGATTTGCTATACAAATATATTGCAAAATGAGTACCATGATGAGGTTAACACATCCATCAGATCATGTAGTTATCTTTTTTGTTTTCCTGGTGAAAACTTTTAAGATTTATGCTCTCAGCAACTTTCACAATACAGTATTGTAAACTATAATTATGCTACAAATTCAGTCCTCAAAATTTACCATGTTATAACGGAAAGTTTGTGTATCTTTACACATTTCCTTCATCCCTAACCTCCACCCTAGCAACCAACAATTTACTTTTTTCTATGAGTCAGGTATTAATTTTTAGAGTCCACATATAACTAAATCATATAGTATTTGTCTTTCTTTGTGTAATTTATTTTCACTTAGCATAATGTCCTCAAGTTTCATTCAGGTTGTCAGAAATGCCAGGACTTACTTCTTTTCATGGCAGAATATATGACATGTATATGTATATGTATATGTATATCTATATCATCTATATCATCTATATCTATAGATATATCACATTTTCTTTGTCTATTCGTTTGTTGACAAACACTCAGATTGTTTTCCTGCCTTGGCTACTGTAAATTATGTTGCAGTGAAGGTGGGAGTAGTGGTGCCGATATCTATTCAAAATATTAATTGCATTTCCTTAGGTTATATACATAGAAGTCAGAAGTGAAATCTCTGGATCATAGGGTAGGTTTATTTTTAAAAAATTTTAGAATGCTCCAAACTGTTCTCCATAGTGCCTGTAACAATTTACATTCCTACCAAAATGCACAAGGGTTCGCTTTTCTCCTCATCCTTCCCAGTACTTATTTGTTATCTCGTCTTCTTGATGCTAACCATTTTTAACAGGTGTGAGGGGATAGCTCGTTGTGGTTTTAACTTACATTTCCCTGATGATTAGTAGAGGTGCAGAACACCTTTTAAAAATTTTTCTTTGAAAAAAAATGTCCAATCAGGTCCTTTGACTGTTTTTAGATTATTTGTGGTTTTTTTTATGTTGAATTCTATGAATTCTTTATATATATTTTTTGAATATTAACCTCTTGTCAGATACGCAGTTTGCAAATATTTTCTCTCATTCTGTTGGTAGCATTTTTATTTTGTTGATTGTTGTTATTGCTTTGCAGAAACCTATAGTTTGATATAGTCACATTTATTGATTTTTGCTTCTGTTGCTTGTACTTTTTGTATAATACACACACACACACACACACACACACACACACACACACATCATTGCCAAGACCAATGTCAAGGAACATTTTCCTTCTGATGTCTTCTAGAAGTTTTGAGGTTTCAGGTCTTACACTTAAGTCTTAAATTCATTTTAAATAAATGTTTGTGATGGTTCACCTGTTTATTTATTTATTTATTGTATTTTTCTGAAGTTGGAAATGAGGAGGCAGTCAGACAGACTCCCTCATGCGCCCGACTGGGATCCACCAGGCATGCCCACAAGGGGGTGATGCTCTCCCCATCTGAGGCGTCACTCTGCTGCAACCAGAGCCATTCTAGCACTTGAGGCAGAGGCCACAGAGCCATCCTTAGCGCCTGGGCCAACTTTGCTCCAGTGGAGCCTTGGCTGCGGGAGGGGAAGAGAGAGACAGAGAGGAAGGAGAGGGGGAGGGGTGGAGAAGCAAATGGGTGCTTCTCCTGTGTGCCCTGGCCAGGAATCGAATCCGGGAGTCCTGCACACCAGGCCGATGCTCTACCACTGAGCCAACCAGCCAGGGCCTGGTTCACCTGTTTTATTCTTCCGTCTTTATAGATGTAAGAACTTCCTGATGCTGAAAACCTCTGGTTTATTTCATATTTGTATTTTTATGTCTTTCCATATATTGAAATATTTGATATTGCACTACTTGGTGAGAGCTTTCTTTTCCTTCCTGAAATAAGACTGGTTTCAGAATTTAAATATTTTAATTCTTCTTAATTTTATTAAATCCTTATAAACCTAATATGTTTATATTTTTGTATAAATGATTAAAAACTATATATATTTAAATGTTCCTCCAGTGTAGTAACATATCTATATTCACCTATCCATCTTTCTACTTATCTATATATCCCTCTATAAACATTAACACATTTGTAAATTTCTAGTTTGTTTGCACTAGCATTTGCACATACAAGATATATATTTACTGATAAATCATGACAAATCCTTTTACATATATATAAGTTTTGGTATGATTTTATATTCAAACTAAAATTAGGAAAAAATACATTTTGACCACATACTCTATATCAAAATCTAAGGTGTGTCTCTTGTATTGCACTGGCTTCCAGACTTAATAGGAGGGGAAAGAATGTAAACACTGCATGCAGTAATAACTAAGCATGGCTGGTAACACATTGGCATTATAGTTAAGAATCATCAATGAAATGTATAATATATAATGCTTGCTACTGATGAATAAGTAATTCTGTTCCAATGCTACTGGAAATTGGCTTTATTTCCCATGCTACATGCATATTTTTCATTTCATTTGGGTAAACGCTTAAATATGCAATGGATTCACCAGTTATAATTTTCATTTATCTTATACAAGAATGAGCATCATTGCATGGCTTTGATAGCTGGTTGTCTTGCAGGGTTTTACTTCTCTGTTCTTCTGAACTAACATGTTCATGATGGAATAGGGCAGATCCGGGAGAATATAGGTTTAAAATTTAGTTTCACTGAAAGAATGAAAATAGGCACTCTCAGTAGTTAGAAAGCATCATTGATTTTTCTCAGCATGATTATTGGTACAGAATCTATTCTGGAGTTTCTTTTTCATCAAAAAGGACTTAAGGTAGACTTAGAAAAAAATTATAGTATTAAGAAAAATTTCCACAGAGAGGAAAGCATTATGGCATAGGTTTCCACAATGTTATTAAATGTACTTACGCCATGCAAGCAATGGATCCACATTACCAGGAATTTTTTTTTAAATTTTGACTTTTGATCAATGGCTTTATTTTTCTTTCTTTTCCAAAATGTTAGAGTTAGTAAATAACATTATAAGTAATAATTCTAATCCTTGGAAAAGTAGCGACAAGAGTGAGAAGTGAGGCAGACAGCCTTTAACCACTAGTCAAGGCAAACTGATTAAGTTTTCTGAACTTTTTAGTATGGAAATGAGTCACCCTGTTGTACCTGTCCCTCTGACTTTATAGTTTACTTTGGGAAAGAAATTCTCCAAGTATTTTTTTAGACTGTAAAAAAAATGAAACATATTGCAATATTGACATAGTTCCATTTTTGTAAAATTCTTTTTCTGGATTAAAGTATTTATTTTTATTAGTTAAAATAAAGTTGCAATTGAGTTACAATATGGAGGCAAAGTAGGTAGATATTGCATTCACCTCCTCACAGGTTCAAATTGGAATTACAATGAAAATATAGAACAATCAACCTGAATAACCAACAGAAGACTCACTGAAGTCTTAAATGATAACAAAGGATTTATAGATTAAGACACATAGAGCCTGGTAGAAAGGGCAGAGTCACGAAAAGGGCTGGCCCCACTGCAACAAGTAGCAGCTGAGATTCTGGAGAGATATCTCAGCTGTGGGGGTTCCCATGAGAAGTATGGTGTCACAAACCCAAGCCAGACTACCCACCCAGAGTAACAGTAAGAGGTGTACACAAATTATCTGGTTGTGAAAATCAGCAGGGATTCTGTCTGCCAGGAAGAGATAAAAGTCTGCTAGAGACACAGGTATCCTCTTAAAGGACCAACACACAAAATCTTGTTTACAGCCATTCACCCTGGGCTCCTGTGAAGGGAGGGAAGAGCAGACTAGAGTTGCTTGAGGAGAGACTAGGGTTTGTCTCTCTGGGGAGAGAGCTGAAGGGACAGCTGCCAGTATTCTTGTGCTGAGTTACTATCCCACACCACAGACATTATCTTGCTCAGGTGCAGCACTCCCCTCAATACAGCATCAGCCTGGGGAAAGCAATAGCCCCACCTTTTGAACTCCCTGCTGCCCCACTTGTGCAGCTCACAACCTGCTGAAGAGTCAGCTGCCTGGGCCAGGATGTAGAGGTGTTGGCAGACTCAATAAGTATCAGTAACTGAATTGTGTGACTCTGCAGGGGGGTAATTCCCCCACTTTTCTGTGACCTTGACTGACGCTCCCCATCATGGGACATCTGCTAGTCTCATTCTCTAAACTCCTAGCCTCCCAACTTTTGCTGGCTCCACTTTGTTGAGGTCTTGGATGAAGCCATGACAGATTGAATTATGTGGCTCTGGGTAGGGGCTACTCCCTCCACATTCCCCCAAGCATGACAGGCATCTCCCCTTCATGTGGATCCCACCAGCCTTACCCTCCCTACTCTCAGCAATCCTGCCATGCTGAGATTAGGCTCCTGGCAGTATCTGGGACAGACTGAATTGTATAGCCTTAGGAAAGGGGTCATATTTCCCTAGCATGCCCAACTGGTGCAGAGCTCTGATCTTACACAGTGAAATCTTGGTCTGTTTGGCCCTGATAAACTCTGCTGGCCTCACTCTGATGACTCCCTGAAACTCCATCCTGTCACAAAGGTGTGCAAACACCCAACAGGTGGCAGCTAGCTTTGGTATATGCCAGGACATTTGCTGACTGGCCACAGACTAAGCACTGGCACTGAGTTTGAACCTGTATGGATCTGGTAAACACAAATTGTCCCAACCTGGTGACTCACTGAGAACATACCTCACTCAACTCAAGTACCATCAGAGGCTCTTTCAGTGACTGAGCTTAACAGCTAGCTGGCAGCTGGAGGCAGGCAGAGGTGAATCTTGGACTGACTTAATACTTTTGATGACCTGCCTCCAGGACCGGTACTGGTAAAAGCCAGCTTTGGTATATAGCCTGGTACTTCCCTCCCATACACAGGCCTAGCAGAGGCTGCTACAAACTGTTGATTGCTTTGTAGCTCCAAATAGGTTGCCCAGGACCAGTCACAGGCAATGACTGATATTGGCCTGCACCAGAGTTCTTACTGGAGGCCTCAGATAAAACACAGCCAAGGGCTAGCTTCAGACATCAAAACAGGACCCAATAAGCTTCACAGATGACTATACAAAGTAATGTCTTGGTAGGCACCAAACCCTGCTGAGGCAAATTCTACTTTGTGAAATCAGCTCCTGCTTTATAGCTCTAAATTGTGGTTAGGATTTATCGTCATAGCCACCCAGCCTGAAGGTTGACCCTATGTACAAATGGGTCAGCTGCAACCAGGCCTCAATAAAATAGGAGGGCACACATAACCCACACAAGAAATATTCCTGGAGCACTCAGTTTAGGTGATCAAGGAGACTGCCCCACTGGGTCCCACAGGAAACCCAACTAAGACAGGAAATTGTAGGAGATCTAACTAATACATAGAAACAAACACAAAGAGGCAGCCAAGATGGAGAGACAAAGACACATCTGCCAAATAAAAGAACAAGAGAAATCTATATAAAAAAAGAGTTAAATGAATTGGAGGCAAGCAATTTATGAGATATAGAGTTTGAAGCAATTGTTTTAAAGATGCTCACAGAACTTACTGAGAACTACACAGCATTAAAAAGGACATAGAATCTATAAAAAAAATAATCAGACAGAAATGAAGAAGGCAATATCTTTTTTATTTTTTCTGAAGTTGGAAATGGGGAGGCAGTCAAACAGACTCCCGCATGCGCCCAACTGGGATCCACCTGGCACACCCACCAGGGGGCGATGCTCTGCCCATCTGGGGCGTCGCTCTGTTGCAACCAGAGCCATTCTAGTGCCTGAGGCAGAGGCCATAGAGTCATCCCCAGCGCCTGGGCCAACTCTGTTCCAATGGAGCCCTGGCTGCAGGAGGGGAAGAGAGAGACAGAGAGGTAGGAGAGGGGGAGGGGTGGAAAAGCAGATTGGCGCTTCTCCTGTGTGCCCTGGCCGGGAATCAAACCCAGGACTCCTGCACGCCAGGCCGACGCTCTACCACTGAGCCAACCGGCCAGGGCCAGAAGGCAATATCTTAAATGAAGAATTCACTAGAAGGAATAAAGGTAGCTTACATGAGGTAGAGGATGAATCAACAATTTGAAAGAAAAGGCAGCAAAAAATACCCAACAGATCAGCAAAATTAAAAAAATGAATTAAGGGAACTTTGGGACAATATGAAGCATAAAAAATCCACATTAGAAGTGCACAAGAAGGATGAGATAGAGATAGAGAGAGAGCAAGGGATCAAGAACTTATTTGAAGAAATAATGGCTGAAAACTTTCTTAACCTGGTGAAGAAAAAAGATATGCAAGTCCAGGAAGTTCAGAGAGTCATCAACAAGATGAACCGGTAAAGGTCTACACAGAGACACATAATAATTAATATGGAAAAGGTTAAAGACTAAGAGAGAAACTTAGAAGTAGCAAGAGAATGACAATTAATTATCTACAAGGGAGCTCCCATAAGTATATCAGCTGATTTCTCAAAAGAAACATTTCAGGCCAAAATGGAATGGCATGAAACAGTCTTCATTGTGAGTCCTTGATTTTCATCACTTTGAATATTTTATCCAGCAAGGCTATCAGTTAAAACTGAAGGAGAAATAAAGAGCTTCCCAGACAAGAAAAAGCTAAAGGAATTCATTACCATCAAATCAGTATTACAAGAAATGTCAAAGGGTCTCCTTTAAGAAGAAGAAAAAAAAACAAAACAAAACAGAGGAATATAATTTTAAAGAACAAAATGGCAATAAATATGTACCTATAATAATTATTTTAAATGTAAATGGCTTATATGCTCTAATCAAAACAGGGCAGCTGAATAGATAAGAAAACAAAATGCGCCTGACCTGTGGTTGTGCAATGGGTAAAGCATCGACCTAAAATGCTGAGGTTGCCGGTTCAAAACCCCAGGCTTGCCTAATCAAGTCACATATGGGAGTTGATGCTTTCAGCTCCTCCCCCTTTCTCTCTCTCGTTCTATCTGTCTCTCTCTCTGTCTCTGTCTCCTCTCTATAAAATGAATAAATAAAATCTAAAACAACAACAAAAAAAGAAAACTATATATATATGTCTACAGCAGATCTACCTCAGAATGAAAGATACACATGGACTAAAAGTAAAGGGATGGAAAAAGATATTTCATGCAAAATAAAATTTTAAAAAAGCTGAGATAGCAATAATTATATTAGATAAAATAGACTAAAACAAAGTCTGCAGTAAGAGACAAGGAAAGAAACTACGTAAAGATAAAGAAAAAATCCAACAAATGGATTTTTGGGGATATATATATATATATATATATATATATATATATATATATTTACCCAACATAGGAGCAAACAAATATATACAGCAAATCTTTACTGACATCAAAGGAGAGATAGACAGTAATAAAGTTATAATAGAGAATTTTTTTTTAATGTTGAGAATTACTGTTTGTTTTTTATTTATTTATTCATTTTTAGAGAGGAGAGAGAGAGAGAGGGAGAGAGACAGAGAGGGAGAGAGAGGAGAGAGAGACAGAGAGAAGGGGGGAGGAGCTGGAAGCATCAACTCCCATATGTGCCTTGACCAGGCAAGCCCAGGGTTTCAAACCGGCAACCTCAGCATTTCCAGGTCGACGCTTTATCCACTGCGCCACCACAGGTCAGGCTATAATAGAGAATTTTAACACAACTTTGAAATCCATAGTTAAATCTTCCTGATAGAAAATCAACTAGGAAACAGTGGGCTTAAATGATATACTAGATCAGATGGATTTTATTTATATTTTCAGAGCATTTCACCCCAAAGCAGCAGAATATACATTCTTTTCAAGTGTACAGGGAACATTTTCTAGGATAGATCACATGTTAAGACACAAAACAAGTCTCAATAAATGTAAGAATATTGAAAGCATATCAAGCATCTTCTCTGACCACAATCATGTGAAACTAGAAATTAAGTATAAGAAAAAAAACTGAAAACACTCAAACACATGGAGGTTTAATAATGTGTTATTAAAAATGAATGAATTAGCAATGAGATCAAGAAAAAATACTTTGAAACAAATAAATATAAGACTACAACAGCCCAAAATCTATGGCCTATACTGAAAACAATCCTAAGAAGAAAACCCATAGCATTACAAACCTAACTCAAGAAACAAGAAAAATAAAAATCAAAATTCTAACTTTATAGGAACTAGAAAAAATGTTCAACAAAGAAAGCCCAATGTGATTAGAACACAGGAAATAATAAAGATCAGAGGGCAAATAAATGACATAGAGACTAAAAAAATAATACAGAAGATCAATGAAACCAAGAGCTGGTTCTTTGAAAAGATAAATAAGATTGACAAACATTTAATCAGATATATTAAGGAAAAAAAAGAGAGGATCCAAATAAATGAAGTCAGAAATGAAAGAGAAGTAACAAATGACACAAAAGAAATCAAAGGATTGTAAGAAATTACTGTGAAAAACTATGTCAACAAATTGGACAATCTAGAATAAATGAATAAATTCCTAGAAACATATAATATTCCAAAACTAAATCAGGAAGAATTAGAAAATCTGAACAGGAAGATTACATATAATAAAAATGAAGCAGTAATAAAAAAAACTATCAACAACTAAAAGTCATGGACCGAATATGTTCAATAGAAAATTTTACCAAACATTCAAAGAACTAACACCTATGCTTTGCAAGCTATTCCAAAAAAAAAAAAAAAAAAAAATCAAGAGGAGAGAAGACTTCCCAAACTCATTTTATGAGTCTGGTATTATCCTAATTTCAAAACCAGATAAGGACACTACAAAGAAAGAAAATTATAGGCCAATATTCTTCATGAACATAGATATTAAAATTTTCAAAAAAATATTGGCAATCTGGATCCAGCAATACATTACAAAGACCATACATCATGATCAAGTGTAATTTATTCCAGGGATGTAAGGTTGGTACAGTATTTGCAATCAATAAATGTGATATACCACATAAACAAAATGAAGGATAAAAATCATATGATCATATCAAAAAGCAAATGATAAAATCTAGCACTCCTTTATGATAAAACCTCTCAGTAAAAGGGAATAGAGGAAATATTCCTCAATATAATAAAGACCCTTTATTACACATAGCCAACATCATACTCAGTGGGCAAAATCTACAAGTGTTTCCCTTAAAATCAAGAATGCAAATTTTTGGAACCACTAAAGGTCCCAAATAGCCACAGCAGTTTTGAGAAAGGAGAACAAAGTTGAAGAAATCAGGTTACCTGATATCAAACTATAGAAAAAAGTTATAGTCCTATACATGACAGGGTTGACCCGTTTCATCACTCTTATTCAGTATAGTACTGGCAGTCATAGCCACAGCAATCAGAGAAGAAGAAACAAAGGCATCCAAATTGGAAAGATAGTAAAGCTATTATTATTTGCAAATGACAAGAGACTGCATACTAAGAACCCTAAAGATATTACCCCAAAAACTACAATAACTAATAAATAAATTTAGTAAAGTAACAACATACAAAATAAATATCCAGAAATCTGTTCCATTTATGTGCATCAATAATGAACTATTAGAAAGATATGCTAAGAAAACAATCTCATTCACAATTGCATCAAGAAATACATGTAAGAATAAATTTGAATAAGGGTGCAAAAGATCTGTACTTGGAAAATTATAAGGCATTGAATAAAGGAATTGAAGATGCAAATACGGTAAGTGGAAGCAGACTGTCTTCATGTGTAGGAAAAATTAACATAATAAAAATACCCATAGTGTTTGATATGTGGTGGCACAGTGGATAAAGTGTTTACCTGGAACATTGAGGTCTCTGGTTCAAAACACTGGGCTTGCCTGGTCAAGGCACAAATGGGAGTTGATGCTTCTTGCTCCCCCCTCCCTTCTCTCTCTCTCTCTCCCCTCTCTATTTCCTCTCTAGAATGAATTTTAAAAACCTAAAATGTCTATACTACCCAAATCTATTTATAAATTCAACACAGTTCCTATCAAGATTCCATTGTATATTTCACAGGCATAGAAAAAATATTCCAAAACTTTTTATGGAACCACTAAAAGTCCCAAATAGCCACAGCAGTTTTGAGAAAGAAGAACAAAGTTGAAGAAATCAGGCTACCTGATATCAAACTATAGGAAAAAGTCATAGTAATCAAAACAGCATGGTACTGGCCAAAAAAAAAAAACAAAAAAAACCAAAACAAAACAAAACAAAAAAAACCCCCAAAAACCAAACAGACATGGAACAGAATAGAGAACTCAAAAAATAAACCCATGTCTTTACAGTCAATTAATATATGACAAAGGATGCACAAACATACAATAGGTTAAAGACAGTCTATTCAATAAATTGTGTTGGGAAAATTGAACAGATACATGCAAAAAAAAAAAAATGAAACTAGACCATCAATTTATACCATCCACAAGAATAAACTCAACATGGATTAAAGACTTAAATGTTAGACTTGAAACCATAAAAATCCTAAAAGAAAACACAGGCAGTCAATTCTTGCACATTTCTCATAGCAACGTTTTTTTCTGATATATCTCCTCAGGCTAGGGAAACAAAAGAAAAAAATAAACAGATTGGACTACTTCAAACTAAACTGGTTTTATTTATTTATTTATTTACTTACTTATTTATTTATTTATTTATTTATTTATTTATTTATTTATTTATTTATTTATTTTGTACAGCAAAGGAAATGTCAACAAAATGAAAAGACAACCCACTGAATGGGAGAACATGTTAACCAAATGATAAACTGTAATATTTAAATATGTAATTACTGGCATGAGAAGCAACCAACTGTTTGAAAAAGTTAATAGTGCTGTTGGTCAAATAAGTTTGTAAATATGATATATATGTTTGCTTGCTTATAGTTTGCATTGTGTGTGGGGTACAGGTTGTGGGCAGGCAGGATTCTTATAGCCTAAGGCTTAGTTTTAAGACTAAGCCTTTCCCACCCTTTTTGATGTAGGGTGATGCATTCTCATGAGGAATCCCGTTATGCCTCAGATAAGTGACTTTGTATCAGAGACTTCCTTGTTTATATATTGGATTAAAGGTTTTGATTTCTACACTATAAAGTGGGGCAGACTGGGAGCTTGCTCTTTCTGGGTTCCTGGGATTAGCATTAGAGAAGAGAGCAGAGAATGGCCACGTGGAGGAGAGGAGAAGCAGCCAAAATGGTGGAGTGCTAAGTGAGAAGCCAGTTTGTGCAGAGTTTGTGCAAGGAGAAGGAAGGAGATGAGGAATAGAGGTGAATAAGTCTGGTGAGATAGAAACCTTTGATTCTAGGAAACTCGGATAAGTGGCTTTGTGAGCCCTGAATGAGTGGGTTTTGGAGCTCAGTGGGTCTTTTACTTGCCTGCCAGGTGCAAGCTAGGATTAAAGCTGTTGGCTCACCAGTTCTTGGCTCCGCTGTTTCATTACCGTATGTCTGAATATAATGTGAACCTGCATGGTTCAGGCGGCTGACAGCGGCCGTGGATACTGGCTTTACAAGTGCAAATGCACTTTTCTGTCCTTCTAAAAATGTTAAGGTATGATAAAGATAGCATTAAGAAGTAATATAGAAGAAATGACATAGACAATCGTCATAGGTTGTTTTCTCCTGAATAGATGCTGAGATAATGTTTGGGTATCTATTATGGTTTAATATCTATGAATTGAAAGTATTTATTATGGTTTAATATCTATGAATTGAAGGAGGAAAAACATCATGGGACATATGGAGAAGTCAAATCATGTGGAGGCCTGAAACATCTTCAGTCATCTCAGCAGTTGGCTCTGGAGTGAGGAATACATATACTTTCCTGAGTTGGGCACAGATGGTCAGAAGAGACTATGCACCAGACATAGACTTCTCAAGGAAGAGTGGGTAAGGTAGCTCTTAGCAACAAGAATAGACCCTGTAACAGCTGACAGTGGGAGGCTGTCTGCTGACATTTTCAGAAGTTGGGCAACAAATACTTTCTTTAAGGGTAGTCTGGGCAGTGTCTCTCTAGTCTGCCATGATTGAAAAATGATTACTATACCAATTAATTGGAAAAATTGATTAAAAACTAATTAATGAATAACAGTAGATTATCACATAATTTCCTAAAATAAATGTCAATCAAACTAAAAATGTTTAATATTAATGAAATTCTCAATTAAAGAAGAATGTCATTGATTTACTCTTTTGATTCTCCACTGAAATATTTCTCCCAGATTTTAGGAAGGGATATCTAGCAATCCCTATAACAAGGGATAAATAGATAAATATAAATCTGGGGATATCTTCTATTTCCATCATCAGCAATATGGAATTCTTATCTAATATAAAACATTCAGGAATTTTGCATTTCTGAAGGAACTGAAAACTACTAAGAGTATTAAGAAAGTAGTACAATGGTTTCACTGTGTGGTTTTACAGATAGTTTTTTAATCCCAAAGGAATGAAAGTCATTCTAGGGTTCATGAGAATTGCAACTATGAGATGAGCAAATATGAGATTCATTGACTCTATAAAAGAAGTCATAGTCATGAGTCTACACAAGCTGATCAGGGCTGTTGAGGACAGGACATCGTAGACTTTATAGAGTCACCAAGAGCTGGAGCAGTAAAAAAAAAAAAAAAAAAAAGCAGAATTTTAACACTACCCACTCAGTAAAAGTAGGTCAAAAAAGTAATGAGAAACCAAGCCAAAGGCTCATCCATGCTTTCATATTCCCAATTACTATGCATGGATACAAAACTGGATAGTGACAAAACTGATAGGGAAAATATTTGATTTCTTTGAAATATGGTATTGGAGAAGAGCTCTACAGATATCCTGAACCACCAGGAAGATGAACACATGTGTCCTACAGCAAATTCAGCCTGAAACATTACCAGAGGCAAAAATGACAAAATGGAAGCTTTCCTCCTTTGGGTACATAATGAGAAGATAGGGTTTCTTAGAAAAAACAATAATTCTGGGAAAAATCAAAGGGCAACAGGAAAAGAGAAAAAGAAAATATGAGATGGGTTGACTCCATAAAAGAAGTCATCGTCATGAGTGTACAGGAGCTGAGCAGGGGTGCTGAGGACAGGACATTGTGGACTTCATAGAGTCACCAGAAGTTGGAGCCAATTCAATGTCATAAAGCACACAAAAATATCTTCCTACTGTCACAAGAAAATGGTAGAAATGCTTGTCTGTCTTGGCTTGAGCTCAGAGTACAGATTGGTGAGGGGCCATACATTTTCCCATTGAAATAAAAATCACATTCTACCCTGTTGATAACTGCTGAGGCACCAGGAAGAAGCTAACACAAACCTTCTCAGGGCAATCTGTTTACATCCCAAGTATTAAAAATGAAGAAACAAGCATTAATTTTTTTTAACATGGATAAAGTTCAAAAACACAATATTGCATAAAAAAATCAGAAGTTGTAGGAAACTAGGAAATGACAGAAATAATTTACTTACAGATTGAAAAAAGAATTAAATCAGTGTCTTGGGGATAAATATCTACTTAATCATAGCCTAAAATCACACCTAGGGAAGGGCAGAGGGAGAGAGAGAAATGAATTTGGAGAGGGATTCTCAGGAGTTTCAAGTCTATCGTGCTCTATTCCTTTTAAACATCTGGAGCGAATATAGTCAAATGACTATGCTTTGCTTTGGAAGTTATGCCTTCTATTGTTTTGAGTATTTGATGGAAAATATATCTTTCAGTGATAGAACAATTGTTGTGTTGTTTCCTTCAAAACTGGCTCTGGCCTCCCTTTTCTGGAGCTTCAAATAATGGACAGAAAGAATTGATAGGGTAGTAATGGAAAGTCCTCAGAATTGTGCCTGCATATTTTAAGTGCAATCTTTGGGCAAATAATTACTTTTAGTACTTTTATTTTTTAATTTCATTAACTATCTACTTTATTGTTTAGTTGGTTTCTTCAACGATGTTTTCCAACAGTTACATTGACTCTATTGCTATGAATAAAGTCTAGTTTTACATATGGATTGTATTGTTTTGTAGCATGGAAGTTTATACTTTTACTGCTGTTATTCCTATACATCAATCTTTTTGTGTGAGTTTTTTATATTGTTGCAGTGCTTACATAAGCCTTCTCCACAAAAAATGTAATAAACATCTTTATTTTGTTAGTGATTCAGAGAATACATATATCATCATTCTTCTAACACCACACCTTTCTTTTCCATTCTTGAACCCTTCCTTTGAATCTCATTATATATAGCTGTAATATACCTTTAAATAATGATACTAGGAAAGATACAAAGTGGTATTTTTTTCCCTAAACCACCACAAATCTGATAATTGTCTTTAATGTTTGCAGGATACCCTAAACAAGTAGTCTTGGATCATAATACTTGTCTTCAAATCTGTATGTGTGCCTCCATTATCATCGGTTAGTGGTTATCTACTGAATATATGAATAAAATAATAGATATGTCCATGAAATGAAGGAAAAATAAGCTTTCTATTTGAAAGTGTTCCTCAAGTTCTAAGTTGAGAGAAAATCTAATTGACTTTCAGATAGTGAGCAGGGTACTTACAAAGATATATCAGGAATATGGATACAATAATTCAGTACCAGAAAGAAATTTAGAGCCAAATGCATCAAACATGACAAGAAAAGATATTTTGGCATCATAAAAAAATGTTCTGTTAATTACAGATAACAGTAGTTGACTTTTATGTGACGAAAGACATAACTGTAAATACACAAGAAAAAATTATCCTAGAAATAAAAGGAAATTTTGACAAATCTGCATAATGATTGTGGCCTTTATAAAATTTCTTATAAAATTTGATCTATTAAATATACAAAGTGTAAGCAAAGAAAATATATGAATGCATATGCAAACTCAACTAAAGATTTATTCATTCAATAAAAATATGTTGATACATTCTCTGAGGAATGGGGGAAAATCAGTGACTAAAGCTAACAAAGTTGGTACTCTTACGAAGCTTACATTCAAACTGGGGAGACAAAAAACAAAGGAAAGAAGAAATACTTAGTTTGCTGTAAGACCGTGATGGGGAACCATTTTATAAAAACTGCCTACTTTTGCAGTGCTGGTCAACGTGGTCCCTCCCACCCACTAGTGAGCATTCCAGCTTTCATGGTGGGCCAATCGTGTTGCCCTTTGGTTGCTTTGCTAAGGCCCACCATGAAAACTGGAACCCCACTAGTGGGTGGGAGGTGACCAGAATGACCAGCACTACAAAAGTGGGTGGTTTTTATAAAAAGGTTCGCCATCACGGCTGTAAGATCTATGATAAAACTATTAAGGGTGATAGAATAAAGAGAAACTTAATCCTTGGGCAGAATTGAATAGAAAGTCAGTGTGGGGAAAGCAAGGAGTCAGCGGAGAATGACAGCGTTTAGTTCCCATCCCCTTAGCTGTAGAGCACTGCCATGTCCAAGGTCTTCTCAAGGTGGTCCCACATTCTGTGACAAATCAAGACAGGGCTATGAAGGCCCAGCCACTTTAGTGCAATGCAAGACAACTCTGATGGGTGAACAGATAGTCTCCTGAGCATCCCAATGGATTGGCAGAGCTGTCAAGTTTTTGTCAGAGCTCTACTTCTCCTTCTCTGCTTAATCCTGCTTTTTTCCTCTCCTTTCTACAGGTGATAATCCCAAAGTCATTCCTTAATAAACATACTGCATGTTAAACTTTGTCCCAGAGTCTGCATTCAAGAGAGCCTGTGAGGTAGGCAGGAGACAGTACACATAGAACTTACTAGGTAATGGTAACAAGTTTGGTTTTATTCCAATTTCAGTGAAATTCAAATAAAATATTTACATATTGGTCATGTATGTGGTCAAGAAGAATATCTTTTAAGTTATAAAAATTTTATTTAATACATATAACATTATTTTAATTAAATAATCTATGGGTGTCTGGGTGTATGAACTGTCAGTAGAATAGAACTGAGGACCTCATGATGCCCAATGATCTCCCTTACAACCGCAATATATTTTTAATTTCTTAAACATTTGATGTTCATAGAATCATTTGATTTTTATTACTGAGTGCTAGTTTCATAAAATTTCTTGATTCTTATTGAGGCTTTTATTGAAGAGAATTTGTTTAGTATATTTATGTTTCAGACAAGGTGCTAGAGGTTGGGGGTTGAAGGATGAAAATGACTGTCTCCACTTGAATGTCTAGGAAAGTGAATGAAAAATAAATATTATCTAAAATTCTCTGCCTCTGCCTCCCTCCCCACTCTGCATCACATTCTTCTCTCTTTTCTTGCTGCAAATGTATACCAGAAATATTTATTGACTGCATGATAAGTGCTAAGAGGCAATGATCTATATGTTGAGAATGTAAAACAAGGGTTGTACCTTTAGAAAGTGGTATTTACTTTGAGAATTCCTGGCCTTTTGTGTGACCTGTAGAACCTTTCTACAAGTCCAGTGCATTTTGTTTTCTGTTTCTAGAGGAAGCTGAGCTATGTTGATTTTGTTCTTGTTCTGACTGCTTCCCTGGAAGGAAACACTCTGTCCCTGATTTGTTGTGACCAATTGCTTCCAGAGAAATACCTTAAAAAAACTCTCTTTTCTGTTGCCTTGCTGTCAGTGTGCGCATCCATCAGCCTTATAGTAAGGCCTGACCCAGTGATGGGATTCAAATAATTTAACGACCAGTTCTCTGCCCTAATGACCATTTTAAGAACAACAACAACAAAAACTACCAAAATGTAGTTTATTATTTCATGCATTTAATACGTAAATAAGAACAATAAAAGAGGTACACAAAACTAGATTATGTTATAAGAATGAGTTTTAAAATATTAATGAAAAATATTAAATAATATCTGACAAAAACAATAAAACTGTTATTTAAGGTATTCTATATTGCTTCTTGATTGGCATCCTCATTTGCAATTTTTTTCACCTATGGACGTAATGAACATGACTACGGGCACTTAGAATATGCTGTTGCGCAGATGAACATTAAAAAACAGTAAGGAATGTAAATTTGTGATTTCCACATTGGGCAGCTGCTCAGATGCCCACCTTAGACAGAACCCTGATTACAAGTGCCATTTGAACAACCAGTTCACAGAACTCAACAAAAAATTAGGTAATGGTTCTGCCCAACTGGTGCAAACTGGCTGAATCCCACCACTACCTTAAGCCCTCTGATACATGGGATATTAATAAAGTTCTACTAAGTTCTCCTCTACTAATCCTCTGGCTTTGACATCAGAAATAAAATGTTAACAAACATTAGGTTATAAATGAAAAGCAAACCAAATTCAACAAACTTCACTGTGGTGGTTCAAAATCTAAATCCTAGTCATGTCAAATATCTGTTCAATTGTTTCCATCTTTAAGGAATTTCCTTCTTTAATGATTCCCAAAAACAGGCTGGAATTATTTTTTCTTCTTGGAATCCTAACAGTTCTTTATGAATTAAACAGTATTATCTTCACAAATCCTGAAGTTTTGATGCTGTTGATAGTAAAAATTAGGTGCCATCTCACATGAGATACAGATGATATATAAAAAGATAAAAATTTAATCCTAGATGCCATAAATAAAGATGATCAGCATTTAGACCCACAAATTTACATAGGTATAGACTAGATTTCTTGGGAAAAGAGGTTAAGGACTGAGGTTGCCAAACTTTTTTACACGCGGCATCATCTGGATATATTTTTATTTATTTATTTATATTTATATTATTATTATTATTTTAAGTGAGAGGAGGGGAGATAGAGAGACAGACTCCTGCATTACTGGGATCCACCAGGCCACCCTCATCTGGGACTGATGCTTTGCCCATCTGGGTCCATGCTCGCAACCAAGTCATTTTTAGTGCCTGAGGTGGAGAACCATGGAGCCATCCTTAGTACCTGGGGCCCAGGCAATGAAATCAATTGAGCAATGACTGCAGGAGGGGAAGAGAGAGAGAGAAAAAGGGGAGAGAGACCAGAGGAGAAGCAGATGGTTGCTTTTCCTGTGTGCCCTGACTGGGAATCAAACCTGGGACTTCCATACACTGGGTCTATTCTCTACCATTGAGCAAACCAGCCAGGACACCCAGGTATCTACAAAAACACTGTTGCCTGGCTCCCACCTCCATACATTCTGATTTCACTTACCTGAGGTGTGATCAGATAAGCGTGACTTGGGCATACCCCACTAAAGCTGGTGAAAAACCACAAATCAGAATTAAAGATATTTAAATATATATGACAAGTTGAAGTGATGCTCTTAAGAACCAGCTTATGAAAAGGGGCAGTTATCACTCTTTTTTTTTAATATCTACTTTTTTTTTAAGAGATAATCTTTTTTTTTATTTATTCATTTTTAGAGAGGAGAGAGACAGAGGAGAGAGAGACAGAGAGAGAGAAAGGGGGAGGAGCTGGAAGCATCAACTCCCATATGTGCCTTGACCAGGCAAGCCCAGGGTTTCAAACCTGCAACCTCAGCATTTCCAAGTCGACGCTTTATCCACTGCACCACCACAGGTCAGGCCCCAGTTATCACTCTTAAGAAGAAATTTACTACAAGATAGTGGGCTAGTTATCTGAGCTATCTTTTGGTGTGAAGGTCAACTGGGAAAATCTTGTTGTATCCTTTTCCTGCCCAGATATCTCATGCCTCCTGTGAACTCCATGAAAAATGTCTAAATGTCTTTTAAAGATTCAAAAGGATATTAAAAATAAGGACTATGCCATTTGGAGTACTGCCAGTTTTGCCGTGCATTCCTTTTAATTGAACATAACTAAGCATATTCTATCGTGAGTTGTCAAATCACTTCCATTGTGGACAATTGGCAGAAATACTCCTAGTGACGAATGGTGAACACAAATGGGATAAGGGATGTGTGGCATGAATAGCTTAAACAGAATCTTATTTTTGTGATCAGGGCTTCAACACTCTGATCAGAAACTGTAACTGTCCAAGAGTGGCATTTATGCAGCAGCACAGACAATTGGATCCTACAGGGACAATCCTTAGGAGCCCAGTTGCTGAAAAAGGCAGCCTTATCCATTGGCACACTTCAGGCAGGCACAAACAGGTGCTTGAAAGACAGTGGGCAATATAAGCAAACTTAGGGATTCTTTGAAATATTTGAAAAGGGAAAATCCTGCAAAAGGGCTAAATTTCCTGCTAAATTGGCATGTCAGTCCTTGGCCAAATTGGCTATTTGATACTAATGTGACTTTATTCAGAAGTTACATTTCTTGAGTAATAGACTTTCATTTTGTACTTGCCATCCTTTGCTATGACTCTTTGTGTTATTCATCTATTGTCCGTACTGGCTGTAAACCAAAACACAAAAGCATTTGAGAGTGCATACTGAGGACCTCAGCAGTTTAGAATCTAATCTTGGCTCAGTCTCTTAGAAAAGGTATGATTTTAGGTTTCTTTATCTGACTATGAAATAAGTGTTACAGTACTGACAAATGGGATGCTGTTAGATTTAACTGAGATTACAAAAACACATTTTGTATATATCATGATGCACAGTAAATTAACGGTTATTAGGTATCGTTTATTTTATTTTTATGTTCCCTACAATAGACAGCACAATGTTTTGTAAATGATAGGTATTTGATAACTATTTCTCTGGGAATAACTATATTCTGATGCCATCAATCTGAGAGAGATTTATATGATTTACTAGGTCTAGAAAAGGGGTGTACTCTGGAAGGCGAATCTTTTAAAATGCAGATTTGTTTTTATTCTGAGAAGATTTTTTTCTAAACATATTTGAAAAAGCATGACATAAGAGTATATGTTAGATGGAGAATGCTGAGACATATAACCAAAAAGCATAAAGCAGCTTCAAAATGTTCTGAAAACTTATTGCCCCATACATTTGGAACCATGCTGACCAGGAGGCTAAGACAACACATTTATATGTATTTCCAATAAAGGCATACTGATATCCCTTGCACGTTGAGTAGATTTTTTTTCTTCTTAGTTTTTGATAGTTTCGGGGGAAAAGAAAATAACTTTACAGTGCCATTTTATAGTTTTATTGCTTAGGTATTTCATTCGACTTTTTCAAGTTCAGCTTCCATAGATTTATTCATCTAAATCAGCCTTAGGCTTCACTTATCTCCAATCCCCCAAATCATGTTCAGACCAATGGCATAAAGCCGTGATCTCACTTTAAATTTGCTTAACCTTAGACTTCAAAAGTTACAGTGTGATTTTTTTTTTTTTATCTCTTCAAGCAATCACAAATTTTAAGCGTCTGTGTTTATTCTTCAGTGGAAGCCTTCAGGATGCACTTAGGAAAATCCATTATGAGTAAGAATGGCAAGCAAATCTGACACATTTTCTCAGTGTTCATGTGTTGATATCCTGGGGCTTACTCACCTTGCTGAACCTGTCAAGACATTCAAATTTTTAAAATTCATCATCACCTGGAATGTGGTTTCCATTCACTTTTAGCTTATATTTTCTCATTTCAATGTGCCTATACATAACTTTCATGAATTTTTATCAACTCACATATCAGTTCTAATTCCTGTATTTCTTATAAACCTCTCAATCAGAATTTAGATGATTAATAAGTGAGTTGAATAAATTACTTTAAATAATTTTATTCTTGAATGCTTAATTTCATGAAAATATGAGCAGCACTAAAAAGGACACATGCAATAGAAATATTTCAGAACAGTGAAATATGTACTATTTTTTATTATAGTTGATAGAAAAAAATTCTAATAATGCAACTAAAGATAGTTTCCTAATCTAACTGTAAATTCTATAGAACCAGAAAACAGTAAAAATGTGTCCTCCCAAATACTATAAACAAGCTCAAACATATTTCTTTGTGAAATAAATTTTCATAGTACAGATGGGATATTGGTTTGGCCCATAAAAAGATAAAAAAATTTATTATTTTTTATTATTCTCCCATTTTTAAAAAATTGAGACAACTCGAAGATGGCAATGGAGTAGGCAGACATTCCAATTGCCCCTCCAATGAGCAAACTGGAGTTTTAACTAAATTTAGAAACAGTCACCCTGAAAAACCAACTTAGGCCTAAAAGAAGAAAAGTCTATAACCCAGGAGTCACAGAATAAGCTACACTGAGACTGGTAGGAAGGGCAGAGAAGCAAAAAGAGCTGCCCCTGCTCCCAGGAATGAGTGGTGGCTGAGTGTCCAGAGGGATTCTTATTGTGGAGAGTTTCTCCCTAAACATCGTGGGCCTTAAGTCCTAGACCAGATATCACAGTCTAGAACACCAGAGACTAGGAGAGGTGCCACATAGCATTTGGTGGTTAAAAGAGGTGAGGTTTCTATCTGCAAGAGATAGGAGATTTCAGAGATGCAGGCATCTTCTAAAAGGGCTGACACAGAAAATCTCATTCATAGCCATGCACCCCGGGGCTCCAGCAGAGTGAGGTATGAGAGGACTAGAGTTGTGTGAGGATAGTGTGAAATTGGAGGCACCGAGGAGAGACATGGTGGGCGATAGCCACCAGAACCCCTGTGCTTAATCATTCTCCAACACTACAGTTACCATCTTTCTTGGTGAAGCAGTTCCCGCCATGCAACATCAGCCTGGTGGAAAGCAACTGTCCTACCCTTGGGAATCTCTCCTGACCTACTCTATGGAGATTGGGTCCTGCTGAGAGTAAGCAGCCTTGGCCAGGAAGCAGGGGGAATGACAGAGACTCAGTTGTTTGGTGTTGAGGCCAGAGCTTTTTCCTCAACTTTATCAAGAATATGACTGGTGCTTCCACCTTGTGGAAGATCCAGTAGAAACTGTCCAGAGTGCATGCATACCAAATCTTGAGGTTTCAGAGGCCATCCTCACCAGACTCCTAAGGACCACTCCTTACTGAGTTCTGTGAAAAAAATTCAGGGCAGACTGACACATGGAACCCTAGGGTAGGAGCCATACTTACCATCTTTTTTAATCCCTGAATTGCCGCAGGCTTTAGACTCTACCAGAAGCTTTTTCAGGGGCCTAACCCAACAAACAGATAGAGGCAGCAGAAGGTAGTTCTCAGGGAACCTTGAGCTTTTTGTTGACTTGCTCCCAGGCCCAGTGCTGTATAGTCCAGATTAAGGGCACAGTTTGGTCCTTCCAGGTATATCTAAGTCCAGCAGAGGCAACTACAAACTCTGGTTTTCTTATAGCTCCAAAAAGGTTGCTGAGCACCAGTCATGGCAGTATCTTTCACTGATATGAACCAACACATCCAGTGGCCACCTACAGAGACCACCAGAGGGACCAACTAGATTTTCTAGCAGCATATCCAAAGGGAAAACTCATCAGGCACAAAAACACAGCTAAGGCAAATTCTGCTTTCTATGGTCAACATCTGCACAGAAGCTCACAGGCTTTGGATGAGGTAGAACTTCACAGTCAGCCAGCCCAAGTCCTGGATATTCAGCCTTAATGAGCTAAGTTCCACCAAAGGAAGAGAGGCTTAGAGCACAGACATTCAAGGTGTGAGTTCCTTGGAGCCAATTCTTGGGACTGGTCAAGGGAAGGGTCACAATCAGCCCCAGTGGAAGACTGTCAAAATCTTTCATGCTGAGACCAGATGCTCCTCACCTAAAAATCCTTCTGCAGAGGGGACTGTCAGTCCCACAGTATCTAAACTTGTTTCTCACCTTGCTGGGGAGAAATAGAATTGGAGTATCAAACAATATCTGAGGGTTTAGGGTCTAGAGTATGGGCCATTTTCCTCATACTGAGCTCCTGATCAAGAGACCTCCAAACTAGGAGGGTCTCACTAAAGTTGTCGTTCCAACCTCAGCTACTCTAATCTACAAAGTCTGCAACCTGTGGAGGTGTTGATGGAATGAGGCCATTCTGTACCCACTCTGCAAGAAAACCAGGCGGCTGCAAGAGGAGGTGGAGCAGCTGAAAAGTGAAGGCAAATCTTAAGGAACTTGGGCCCTTTTACAGAGCTGTTGTCAGCTCTAAGCAGGAGGAAGTTGATCTTTATACACAGGTTGACCCCTCCCACACATACTCAGAAACAGAAAACACAGAAACAAACAGTGAACAGAGTTTTAGCTACAGATAAGTAGCTCATGGTGAGTTACAAACAACCTCTGACATCAATCTGTACCCAAACCCTGCCTAAGAGAATGTAGAACCAACACAACAAATGGTGGGTGTCAGACCACCCCAATGTTAGATTCAACTATCCACATAAACGGCATGCCCAAAGGAGGAGTCTAGCAGGCACCAAACCATGTTGAGAACAACTACACATCATAGGCCAGACACTGCACTGGTTCTAATACACATAATCAAGGTTGAGTATTAGAGAGAGTCAGCCTTAAGGTTTATGTCCACCCATGAAAGGGCCAATAGTTTTCAAGACTCATATACAACAGGAGGTTAAAAATAAGCCTCAAGAAACATTCCTAGAGCAAGGAGCTTAGATGCTCTGGAGATTAGTACCACTGAGCCCACCCATCTTTCTCATAAAGATGTTACAACAAATTTGGGAGTAAGAGCAGAACTACTTAATGCACAGAGAAAATGGGAAGACAAAGAAATATGTTCCAAATAAATCAACAAGAGAAATCCCCAGAAAGAAGAATTAAATTAAACGGAAGTAGCCAAACTACCAGATACAGAGTTTAAAATAATGGTTATTACGATGTTCAAGGATCTTAGAGCAAGACTAGATGATCACATGGGAGCTTATAAAGCATTAAAAAGGACATTGAAGCCATAAAAAAGAGCCAGTCAGAAATGGCAAATACAAAAACTGAAATGAAGACAGCACTACAAGAAATGCCCAGCAGGTTGGATGTAGTGAAGGATTGGATCAGTGATTTAGAGGACAAGATAAATGTAAGCATAGAAGCAGAGCAGCAAAGGGAAAACAGGCTCACAAAGACCAAGGAAACTCTAAGAGACCTCTGGGACAACATGAAGAGAAACAATATCCACATCACATGGGTTCCTGAAGGATAAGAGAGTGAGTAAAGGATAGAGAACTTGTCTGAAGTGTGGGTGGAGTGCAGAGTGCATTCCTAGGAGCTGTGGCTGATGCAGTGCTGTGAAAATACTCCAGCTCCCAGAAGCCTCCTGGGCACACCCAGGAAGGAAGCTCGCCTGCTATAAGGAAGTGACTTAGTGCCAACCAGGCAGCTCCCTGATCTTTTCAGCCATTGGCTGTAAAGGACATGCTGTAACATCCTATTGGCTGAACCCATGTATATAAGCTAGCTAACTTTCTGAATAAAGTGGATCTGTGTCACTGAATCTGGTCCCCGGAGTTGGGTCTTTGCATCTCTGTTGTCCTCACCCCCGGCAGGACTTGTCCACACTGAAGAAACCATAGCTGGCCCTGGCCAGTGGCTCAGTGGATAGAGCATCGGCTTGGTGTATGGATGGCCCAGGCTTGATTCCTGGTCAGGGCACACAAGAAAAATGGCTATCTTCTTCTCTGTTCCTCCCTCTCTCCCTTCTCTTCTTCTTTCTCTCTTGCTGGCAGTGGCTTGATTGGTTCAAGAAGTGACCTCAGGACTGAAGACAGTTCTGTTAGACTGAGCCTGTCAGCCTCAAGCACTAAAAGTAGCTCAGTTGTGAACATTGGCACAAGATGTTTGTTGCCAGGTAGATCACAGTCAGGGCACATGTGGGAGTCAGTTTCACTATCTCCCCTCCTCTCACCAAATAAATAAATAAATAAATAAATAAATAAATAAAACAAAAAAGAAACCACAGTTAAAAACTTTCCTAACCCAATGAAGGAAAAAGTTATACAGGTTCAAGAAGCATAGAGAGCCCCATTAAAGATGAACCCAAAGAGGCCCACATTAAGACATATCATAATTAAAATGGCAAAGTTAAGAGACAAAGAAAGAATCCTAAGAGTTTCATGAGAAAAGCAATTAATTGCCTACAAAGTAGTCTCCATAAAGCTTACATCAGAAACACTTCAGGCTAGAAAGGATTGGTAAGAAATATTCAAACTGATGAAAGACAAGAACTTACAATCAAAACTACTCTATCCATTAAAATTACCATTTAAAATTGAAGGGGAAATAAAGAATTTCCCAGAACAACATCAAAAAAGCTCAAGGAATTCATTACTACCATATCAGTACTCCAAAAAAATGTTAAAGGGCTTCCTATAAGATGAGGAAAGAAAAAAAGAAATAAAGAGAAAGAGGATTAAGGTTTAAAGAATAAAGTCTCAATAAATAAGTACATATCAATAATAACCTTAAATGTAAGTGAATTAAATGCTCCAATCAAAATAGATAGGGTAGCTGCATGAATAAGAGAACAATTTTCATATATATATCATCTACAAGAGACCCACCTATATATAGATTGAAAGAGAAGAGATGAAAAGAAGTATTTCATGCAAATGGAAATGAAAATAAAAATGTTGGGGTAGCAATAGTTATATCTGACATAACAGCTTTAAAACAAAGTAATAGTAAGGGATATAGAACAGTACTACAGAATGATAAAGGGAGCAATCCAACAAGAGGATATAACCATTGCAAATATTTATATACCTAATACAGGAATACCTAAATACATAGAGCAGATCTTGATGAATACAAAGGGAGACATCAACAGCAATACAACAACAGTGGGGATTTTAATATCCCATTAACATTGATGGATAGATCTTACAGACAGAAAATCAACAAAGAAGCAGTAGCCTTAAATGACATACTAGATCAGCTGGATTTAATTGGTGTTTTCAGAACATTTCACCCTAAAGCAGAAGAATATACATTCTTTTCAAGAGCTCATAGTACATTCTTTACAATAGACCATGTTAGGACACACAAAATGTCTCAATAAATATAAAAAAATTGGTATTATATTAACCCTTTGAATAGTACAAATGTTCATGTATGTCTTTGTGCCTCCTGACTATCCAGAGTATGATTGATTTATCTTAAAAATGTGTAAAGCAACATTAAAAAAAGGCAAATGTATGTTCTTCTTGTTTCCATAAATTGCTTATCAAACAAACATGATTTTAAATTAATAAAACTGTAACTAAAACTAATTTCAGTTTTTGAAAAAAAAACTCACCCCCAGGGGTCAGTGAACATAAAAAAAACCTCACTACTCATAGAGTTAAGCATCTTATCCAACAACAATGGCATGAGACTAGAAATCAACTACAAGAGGAAAACTGAAAAACATTCAAACACAGGGAGGCTAAATAGCATGATATTAATAATGAATGGGTTAAAAATGAGATCAAGGAAGAAATAAAAAATTACCTTGAAACAAATGAGAATGAACATACAACAACCAAAACCTCATGGAACACAGTGAAAGCAGTCCTGAGAGGGAAGGTCATTTCCATATTACAGGCATACGATAATAAGAAGGAAAAGCTCAAATAAACATTCTAACCCTGCACCTAAAAGAACTAGAAAAAGAACAACCTAAAATAAAGCTCAGAAGAAGTAGAAGAAAGGAAATAATAAAGATGAGAGGGGAAATAAATGACATAGAAGCTAAAAAAAAAAAAAGAACAAAGAAAAGAGCAATAAAACAAAGAGCTGGTTCTTTGAAAAAGTAAACAAGATTGACAAACCCTTAACCAGACTCATCAAGAAAAAAGGAGAGAGGACCCAAATAGATAAAATTAGAAATGAAAGTAGAGAAGTAACAAATGACTATACAGAAATACAAAGTATTTTAAGAAAATACTATGAAGAAGTATATGCCAAAAAGTTGGACAACCTGGGAGAAATGGATAAATTCCTAAAACATACAATCTTCCAAAATCGAATCTGGAAAAATCAGTGAACCTGAGCAGACCGATTACAACAAATAAAAGTGAAACAGTTATCAAATCTCTCAGCAAACAAAAGTCCCAGATCAAATGACTTCACAGCTGAATTTTACCACTCATTCAGTGAAGAACTAATCTATCCTTCTCCAGCTATTCCAAAAATTTCAAGAGAAGGAAAGATTTCCAAGCTCATTTTACGAGGCATGAATTTTCCTGTTTTCAAAAGTAGATAAAGACACTCACTTCAAAGAAAGAACACTATAGGCCAATATCCCTGATGAACATAGATGCTAAAATTCTCAATGTAATATTAGCAAACTGGATCCAGCAATATATCAGAAATATATATCAAGACCAAGTGAGATTTACTCCAGAGAGGCAAGGCTGGTACAGTATTTGCAAATCAATAAACATGATTCGTCACATAAACAAAATTAAGGATAAAAATCACATGATCATATCAATAGATGCAGAAAAAGCATTTGATAAAACCCAGCATCCGTTTATTATCAAAACCCTCAGCAAAGTGGGAATACAGGGAACATACTTCAACATAATAAAGGCCATCTATGACAAACGGACAGCCAACATCATACTAGATGGGCAAAAATTAAAAACAATTCCCTTAATATCAGGAATAAGACAGTGATGTCCTTCTTTCACCATTCTTATTCAACATAGTTCTGGAAGTCCTAGCCACAGCAGTCAGACAAGAAGAAGAAATAAAAGGCATTCAAATAGGAAAAGAAGAAGTAAAATTGTCTTTATTTGCTGATGACATAATACTATACATAAAATAACCTCAAGTCTGAACCAAAAAACTACTAGAACTGATAAATGAATTCAGCAAGTGACAGAATATAAAATTAATATTCAGAAATTAGTAGCATATCTATGTACCAATAATAACCTGTCAGAAAGAGAAATTAAGGAAACAATCCCATTTTTTACTGCAACAACAGCAAAAAAACAAAGTACCCAGGAATAAATTTAACCAAGGAGGTAAAAGATTTGTACTTGGAAAATTATAAAACACTGAATAAAGAAATCAAGGAAGATACAAACAAGTGTAGGTATGTACCATGTTCATGGATAGGAAGAACTAACATCATTAAAATGCCATACTACCCAAAGCAATCTAGAGAGTCAATGCAATTTCTATTAAAATACCAAAGGGAAAACTTTATAGATCTACAACAAATGTTCCAAAAATGCATATGGAACCAAAAAAGAACCTGAATAGACTCAGCAATCTTGAAAATGAAGAACAAAGTGGGAAGTATCACACTTCTTGATATCAAGCTATACTACATGGCCATTGTAATTGAAACAGCCTGGAACTGGCATAAGAACAGGCATATAGATCACTGCTACAGAACAGAGAACTCAGATATAAACTCATACCTTTATGGTCAATTAATATTCCACAAAAGAGGCAAGACTATATAATAGAATAAAGGCAGTCTCCTTAATAAATGGTATTGGGAAAACTGGACAGGTACAATCAAGAAAACAATAGTAGACCACCAACTTATATCATTCACAAAAGTAAACTCAAAAAAGATAAAAGACCTAAATGTGAGTCAAGAAACCATAAAAATCCTAGAAGAAAACATAGGCAGTAGATTCTCAGGCATTTCTTGAAACAATATTTTAGCTAATATCATATATATCTCCTTAGGCAAGTGAAATAAAGGACAAAATCAACAATTGGGACTATATCAAACTAAAAAGCATTTACACAACAAAAGACACCATTAACAAAATAAAAATACAACTCACTTAATGGAGAACATATTTGCCGATATGTCTGATAGGATTAATAACCAAAATTTATACAGAATGTGTAGAACTCAACACCAGGAAGGTAAACAATGCAGTTAAAAAATGAGCAAAGGACCCAAATAGACACTCCTTCAAAGAGGACAGACAGATGGCCAATAGGCATATGAAAAAGTGTTCAATGTCACTAATCATTATAGAAATTCAAATTAAAACCACAATGAGCTACCATTTCACACCTGCTAGAATGGATTTCATTAACAAATCAATAGACAAGTGCTGGTGATTGTGTGGAAAAAGGAACCTTCCTGCACTGCTGGTGGGAAGGCAGACTTGTGCAACTACTATGAAAAACAGTATGGTGTTTCCTCAAAAAGTTAAAAATGGAACTGCCTAATGACCCAGTTATCCCACTTCTAAGAATGTATTCTAAGAATCTCAAAACACTAATTCAAAAGAGGATATGCATCCCCATGTTCACTGCAGCATTGTTTGCAATAGGCCAGATCTGGAAACAGCATAAATGTCTGTCAGTGGACAAGTAGATAAAAAAGCCACGGTGCATTAACACAATGGAATACTTCATGCCCTTGAAAAGAAGGAAATCTTACCGTTTGCAATGGTATGGACGGACCTGGAGATTATTATGCTAAGTGAAATAAGCCAGGCAGAGAAAGACAAATACTATATGATCTCACTTATATGTGCCATCTAATGAACACAATAAAGTGAAGAACAAATTAGAAACAGAGGCATCACAGGGAACAGATGGACAGGTGTCATAGGGAACAGGGAAGAGGAAACAGGATTAGAGAAGGTGAAGGGATGAGCTAAATCATATATACATAACACATAGATACAGACAACAGGGTAGCAATTCCCAGATGGAAAGGCAGAATGGATTTGGGATAGGGGGCAAAAGTGGTAAATCGAGGGTAGAAAGAGACTGTGCTTGGGGCATGAGGATACAATGTGGTGGTTAGAGGGTGTTACATTGAGTGGGACACTAAAAGCCATGTCAACACAATAAATTACATATAAAAATTTTAAAAATGAAAAAAAATTGAGAGGAAATATCTAAAATGTGTTTTGCCTTTGTCAATATTAGACAACAATGTTTTTCTGTCCTATATTTATTCAGCTAAATCAGCCAGAAATTTGTACATGTACTCCTATGTATCCTTGCTTTGACCAAGAGGAAGAATGAGTTTTAATATCTGTTAGATGATTTCTAGTAAGACCAAGAATTCAAGTTGATTTACAGCCAAAATGGAATCACGGTTAACTGCACAAAATTGGTACCTAGGAATCAAGAGGTAATGATAACCTTAAGAGATGGATGAGAAATCTGAGTATGGTGCCTATTGCTCTGGAATAAAACTAGCAGGAAAAAATCATTGGAGGTTCAACCATCCATGATGATACAGACTAACAATGAAGAAACAAGCTTTTCTACGGCAACATTTCCATCATTTACCACTAATGATATTCCCTTAGGAGGTTGTTTTTCTGGAAACTACTCCTGAAAAAGCAATGTGCTATACAGAAGATAAGCAGAGACTCGGAAGATCTGAGTCTTACTCTGCCACATTCTGGTCTTGTTGTGTCTAAATTACTCATATGTAAAACTATATAATTGTACCAGTTTAGTCTGCCTTAGTAAATTGTTATAAGGATCATATGACATGTAATATGTACAAATTTCTTTTAAATTAAAATTTTCTACAAATGTATGAGGGATTATTATTCTTCATGAAGCTTTTCCCAATTCTGAGTCTTAGCAATTTTCAACATTTTAAGTACAGGCAAATAATTAAATAGAAATCAAATATACTAGGGCATTGTGACTTTTTTTATAAATGCTTCCATCATGACCCTTGTCTTTAGTTAGCTTCCCTCAAACAACCTAGTTTTGGCTATGTGACTTGATTTGGCAAATGTGATGTGAGTGGACATGAAAATAGCAGAGGCTTGAAATGTTCTTTTACTTGGCCTTGCCCTCTTGATCTTGTGCCATCTCCATGAAAGGAGCTTTCCCAGCTAGCCCAGATAGTCTGCTGGTCTCTGAAGAATCAGGGACGTGTATAGTGGACCTCTACCCTGAGGCCTGGAGCCAAGCTCAGATGAAACCAGCCTAAGTCAGCCAAATGCCAAGCAATTCACAGATGTAAAAATGAGAAATAAATGTTTGTTGTTAGAAGCTACAGAGTGGGTTGGCTTGTTAAACAAAATTATGGTGAATCTAGTTTACTCATGGGGTTGCTGTGTTATAAAGCCAATACACAGAAAATCCCAATTTGGTACATTCTTGTTCAAAAAGTTCATTGACCATCTAAATTTCTACCAGCAAAAAAGAGTCTCAAAAATGTGTTTTATGTCAGATACATGGAACAGACTGACAGCTGTCAGAGGGGAGTTAGGAGTCTGGGGGGCTGAATGAAAGAAGGTAAAGGGATTAAGCAAAAACAAAACAAAAAAACCCACCAAATGTATAATACATAGAGACAGACAAAAGTGTGGTGATAGCCAGAGGGAGAGGTGGGTGGTTATAGGTGGAGGTGGGCAAAGGCAGGGAGAATGGAGATAGAAAGAGACTTGGCTTGGAGTGATGGGCACATGATACAGTATGTCGATGATGTTTTATTGAGTTTTACATTTGAAAGCTATATGGTTTTGCAAATCAATGCCATTCCAATAAATTAAATATTTCTTATGCCAAGAAGGTAATATTTTTCAATGCCCTCTGCAGTGCAGACCACGATGGAAGAGGAAGGAACCTTGATGAAGCAAAGAGCTATGGAGAACAATAGACTGAGGAGCCACTCCCAGGGACTATTACAAGGACCTAATTAAGAACATTTCTTATCTCCAGGTAAAATTATTTAGCAACATTTACCAGCAGGATTTAAGAATTCTTATAGACCAGAAAATGTTATATCTCCCACTTTTCCTCTTTTGAATGTGAGCACATCTTTGTTTCTATATTACATATTAGTGGTGTTGTGTAGCTGATAGGTCTCTAGATCAAGACACCTGAGAATGGGAGCAAGGTCAATCAAGCTCAGAGTAGATCAGATGATTTCCAAAGTTCATTTGGATGAGATATAAATACTTATTGTTATTATCAAGTGCATTTTCAGTTAGACTGCTTTACATCGGTATAGTACTCTCTCGTTATCTATAGTAGATACATTCCAAGACCCCCAATGGAAGCCTGAAATGGTAGATAGTACCAAACCCTATATATGATTTTTTTCTTATACATAAATATTTATGATAAACTTTAATTTATACATTAAGCACAGTAAGAGATTAATAATAATTAATATCAAAATAGAACAGTTATAACAATAACACTGTAACAAAAAATTATGTGAATGTACTCTTTCAAAATCTCTTATTGTACTGTATGTACAGTAAGGATACACTGAACAAAAAGATGGTTCACATCACAGGCAGGACAGAGTGGGATAGTGCAAGTTTTCATCATGCTATTCAAATGGCATGCAATTTAACACCTATGAATTGGTTATTTTTGGAATTGTCCATTTCATATTTTTGGACCATTGTTGACCATGGTAACTAAAACTGGAATGTTAAACTGTAGATAAGGGGAACTGGTGTATTAAGAAAATATATAACCAATAGTAGCATTATTGCTAGGTTAAATTTTATAAATCTGAAGGAATCTGACGGATTTCAAATTGTTAGCCTAAGGAATGTATTAAAAATTTGTCCATGGTGGCACCATATCATATGCCTGGTATGAAGCTTGTACCTGTTTTGAATCAAAAGAGGAAGGCATGTTTCAGAAGCGGAGTATATTTTTTATTGGACTTTTTTAGTTCTTTCAATTTACCTTATCATTGTGACTTCTTAGTCTTTCTAATAGAATTATTTTATTTTCAGTGACAAAAATATTGTTTTTTTGATAAGATAAATGACAATATTGTAAACTCTATGAAGAAACAGTCATCATAGAGCAAGATTGCTGTATTGAAGGTTTTCTTAGGACAAAACAAAAAATATTAAGTGAAGCTCCTACATTGTAAGTAATATGAATTTTGTATGGTTAATGGGCTGAACTAAAGCAGACATTATATTTATTAAACTAGATAATTCAAATGTGCTTAAGTGCTTTTAGCACAAACAAGATCTTAGGAATGAGGAAGATTTACAGAAGACCTAAAAATAAATTTAACAGAAAGAACAATGCTTTTTGGGAGAATATATAATAAATATAAATAAATAGTAAAGAAAATACTTGTTGGCTTTTCTAAACTCTAGCTATTATTTGTAACTTATCTTTAACACTGTAACTGTGATGCAAAATAAGATTAGTGGCAGCTGATGTTTTATTTAAATTAAGCAAAATATATAAGCATAACAGAGTTTTTGGAATTTTGATTAATAGCAAAGTTAGGAAATCTCAGTCACATAATAAATAGAATCTAACAAGTTATTCTATATAAACTATGACATTATAAACATCTCCCATTTTCATACTTATTTACCTTTCAAATGTTAGTATAAAGTAAAAGCCCTGAAGTAAACATATTCTCTAACCCTTCATAAACAAATGTTTGTTGTTAATATGAGAAAAATTTATAACTCCTGAAGTTAGAATTGTAATTTCAGGTTATGAGTCAAGTTGCAAATTGTGTATTGATATACACATGAAAAGAACCAGCAAAAACCTGATAGTTTTGCATTTGAGAATACCTGTTGAACAGTGACAATTAAGTGTAAAATAAGCTGAACCATACTAATTTATTTCTTCAATAGCTTCATCAAGCATTTTCTGAAACTTAATTGCACTCTATCAGAAATATGCATATGGCTAAGAGATAATTAGAAGCAAATATTAATATTAATGAATATAATAAATATGCCTGTGTTCTTTATACCTGTATAGCCAATTTGGGATAATACTGTTGTTTAAAACTTGGCACAAAATTACTTATTTTGAAAAGTATCCAAAAGTTTCATTTTAAGAATCAGTAAAGAAGATAGTCAAAAAGGATTTAGTTGTCAATTTAACAGAAGTTTATAACAATACCGATTGGTTTAACATGTTGCATTTTTCTTTTCTAATTGTTGCCTAATATTTGGAATCACACATAAATATGATCAAACTGGTTTTTTTTTATCATTTAATTCTTCAAAGATCAATCTAAAATAAATTATGTGGTTGGACTTAGTGAATTCTCACTTAAAATAGTTATCTGTCTGAACTCCAGGAGCTAAATCCTAACATCAATGGAGGGAGTAAATGAATCCCACCTGTATGTAAGACCCATCCAGACATGAAGAACAGAAGGAAATTTGAAGACACTACTTCAAGTGAGAATTACAATAACAGGCTTGGACCAATGTACTATCTTTAAAATGAAGTTGAACTAAATCATTGGTTGAAAAACTGAGGGAAACTGAGTATATATTTTCATTGATGAGCAAAAAAAATACAATATATTTTATTATATCTTCCAATAAGAATAGTTGTTTTGGAAGAGACAGTGGAGATGGAGTAGGCAGACTTTACAATTCCCACCTCCCAGAACCAAAGTGGATTACAACTTCACTTAGGAGCAATCATCTTGAAAAACCAACTTTGGACTAAACTAAGAGGAATCTATAATGAAGCATCACTGAAGAAACCATACTGAGACTGGTAGGAAGGGTGGAAATGTGGAAAGGGCTTCCCCGCTCCCAGGAGTGAGAGGTGGCCTGGAGGGTCTCTCACAGTGGGGTGGGTTGCCCGGAGAGTTGTGGGTCCTAAGCCCCAAGACTGGAACCCTAGCCTAGAGCCCCAGAGACTAGAAGAGGCATATGGACAGTATTTAGCTGAAAGAAGCGCTGAGTTACTGTTTGAGAGAGGGAGACAGAAATCTCAGACCCAGGCTCCGTCTTAAAAGAACCATGCAGAAAACTTTGTTCATAGTCACTTACCTGGGGCTCTGAGAGCAGTGAGTGTTGAGAGGACTGGAGTTGTGAGAGGAGAATGTAAACTCGGAGGCACAGGGGGAGACTGTGGCGGACAGCCACCCTGATCCCTGTACTGGGTCACTCCCCAAAATTAAAGTGGCTATTTTCCCTGGGAGAACCAATGGCAGCAAAGGGAAGCAATTACCCCACCCAACAGAGGCTCTCCTGCTCCAGTCAGTGCAGAGTCATTTACAAGCAGGGGATGCATCAGGGACACAGGTTTTGAGTGCTGAGTTGTGGGCTACACTGCCCCCCAAACTGCTCAGTACATCCAAATTGAAAAAGAAGTAAAACTATCATTATTTTCTGATGATATGATACTGCACATAGAAAATCTAGTCTCATTAAAAAAATTACTGGACTTGATAAATGAATTCAGCAAGGTGGCAGGATATAAAATTAATATTCAGTAATCAGGTATTTTTATACACCAACAATGAACTGTCTGAAAGAGAAATTAAGAAAACAATCCCCTTCACTATTGCAACAACAAAAATAATAAGGTACCTAGGAGTAAATTTAACCAAGTAGGTTAAAAATTTGTACTTGAAAATTTTAAAGCATTGATAAAAGAAATCAAGTAAGACACAACCAAGGGGAAGCATATACTGTGTTCATGGATAGGAACAATAAACATCATAAAATGTCTATATTACCCAAATCAACCTATAAATTCAATGTAATCCCTATTAAAATACCAATACCATACTTCAAAGATATAGAACAAATATTCCAAAAATTTATATGTAATCAAAAGAGAACATGAATAGCCTCAGCAATTTTGAAAAAGAAGGACAAAGTAAGTGGGATCACAATACCAGATATCAAGTTATACTACAAAGCTACTGTTCTCAAAACAGCATGGTACTGGCACAAGAACAGGCATATAGATCAATGGAACAGAACAGAGAACCCAGAAATAAACTCACACCTTTATGGACAATGGATATTTGACTAAGGAAGTAAGAACATAAAATGGAGTAAAGACAATCTCTTTAACAAATAATGTTGGGAAAATTACACAGCTACCTGCAAAACAATGAAACTAGACCACCAACTTATACCATTCACAAAAATCAACTCAAAACAGATAAAAGACTTAAACGTAAGTCATAAAACCATAATCATCTTGGAAAAAAACATAGTCAGTAAGCTCTCTGGCATCTCTTGCAGCAATATATTATATTTGCTAATTTATCTCCATGGGCAAGTGAAATAAAGGACAGGATGAACAAATGGGACTATATCAAACTAAAAAGCTTTTGCACAGCTAAAGGCAATATGAACAAAACAAAAAGACAAACCACACAATGGTAGAACGTATTTGACAATATGTCTGATAAGGGGTTAATAACCAAAATTTATACAGAACTTGTAAAACTCAACACCAGGTAGATAAAAAATCCAATCAAAAATAGGCAAAAGAAATAAATGGACACTTCTCCAAAGGGACATACAGATGACCAATAGGCATATAAACAATGTTCAACATCACTAATCATTAGAGAAAGGCAAATTAAAACCACAATGAGATACCACCTCACACCTATCAGAATTGTGCTCATTAACAAAATAACACATAAGTGCCTAGTGAGGATGTGGAGAAAAGGGAACCCTCCTGCATTGGTGGTGGGAATGCAGACTGGTGCAGCCACTGTGGAATACAGTATGGAGATTCCTCAAAAATTAAAAATCGAACTGCCTTTTGCCCAGCTATATTACTTTTAGGAATATATCCTAAGAATACCAAATCACTGATTCAAAAGAAAAAATGCACCTCCATGTTTATTGTAGCATTGTTTACAATAGCCAAAATCTGGAGACAACCCAAGTGTCATTCAGTGGACAAGTGGATTAAAAAGCAGTGGTACATATACACAATGGAATACAATGTGGCCATTAAAAAGAAGGAAATCTTACTTTTTCCAACAATATGAATGGACCTGGAAACTATTATGCTAAGTGAAATAAGCCAGGCAGAGAAATAAAAATATCATAACACCTCACTCATTTGAGGAATCTAATGAACAATGTGAACTGAGGAATGGAATAGAGGCAGAAGTGGGATCAAAGGCACCAGAGGGAAAGTGTACAGAGGAAAAGGGGATGAAAGGATGGGATCAGAGAAGAGAAAGAGATTAATAAAATTATATATACATAACAGCATTATAGAGAGCCAGAAAGCAAATCCTGGAGGGAAGGGTGGAAGGCGTTGGGTGGAGGGGGGCAAGGTGGATGTTGAGGGGAACACGAAGGTGGGGGGCAAGATATATTCAGTGGGACACTTGAAGCTATGTAAACACAATAAATTAAAATCAATAAAAATTTAAAAAAAATTATAGTTGTTTTGTTTTTGTAAAGAGCCCTCTATTATTTCTTTGGTTGATTGCTTCTTAAAATTTCTAGCCAAAAAAGCAACTACTGAGAAATTTTGAAATATTAATGTTTGTGCCATTTTTCTTGCTCTTTCATATATATGAACTTCTCTTCTAGTCATAAACATTATATTTCTATAAGAAAAATTTAGGGTGCCATAAATAATTTTATTTTTTATCCTTCAAAAAAAAAATCCTTAGGTCACAGACAATAGGTTTGGAAGCCAAAACTTTCATTTTTAAAGCAGGGGCTTGCTTACACAAAAGTATTGAGGTCCAGCCATGACAAGTCTATTATGGGGTCTTCGAACAGGAAAAGGTATGGAATTGAAATAAACAATAGACAGGGACTTAAAGATATATGTATATACACACACACATACACAGATGGGTTCAGGAGAATGCCACGGCAAACAGTCTCTACTGTTCCTTAGCCGTAACATCCATGCTCCCAGAAGCACATCCACTTTTATTCATAGAAAAAATGTGGTCCATCAGCACTTCAATGCAATTAAGTTTCCAAGGCAACTCAAAGACAACCCCCACCATACCATCCAAATCTACTTTACACTAATAAGAAACTAGCTTCCAGCCTCCTCCTGAGAACATGGGTGAGACAAATGAGAATCAGGTGTAGCTCTTTGTTAACTAGGCAAATGAGGTGGGGTTTGAGCCCAGCACCTCTGTACAGATTGCAAAATACCCTGTTTATTTTGGTCCCCAACATATCTCCCTTTTTATTTTATTTTTTTAAAACTTCAATTCGTGTGCTGTGATTCATACTCATCTGAATTCCCATGTTCCAATTTGGAGGCAGACTAGAAAAATATAAAATAAACAACAAAATTGAAATAGCTAATGCTAACAGATACAAGTGTCCTAATACAATTAAGTGATTAGATTATCAAGCAAAGTCTTAACTAATAAAACAGGATCTATAATAAAATTCTTACAGTCTTTTTTTTAATTTTTTTATTTTTTTTATTTTTTATTAAATTTAATGCAGTGACATTGATAAATCAGGGTACATATGTTGAGAGAAAATATCTCTAGATTATTTTGATATTTGATTGTGCTGTATACCCCTCCCCCAAAGTTAAATTGTCTTCTGTCACCTTCTATCTGGTTTTCTTTGTGCCCCTCCCCTCCCCTAACCCCTCTCTCTTTCTTCACCCCCCTCCCCCAACCTCCTGCCCCTGTTGCCATCACATTCTTGTTCATGTCTCTGAGTCTCATTTTTATGTCCCTTCTATGTATGGATTCATCTTAGTTTTTTTTTTTTTTTTTCTGATTTACTTATTTCACTCCTTATAATGTTGTCAAGGTCCATCCATGTTATTGTAAATGATCCGATGTCATCATTTCTTATGGCTGAGTAGTATTCCATAGTATATATGTACCAAAGCTTTTTAATCCACTCGTCCTCTGACGGACACTTGGGCTGTTTCCAGATCTTCACTATTGTGAACAATGCTGCCACAAACATGCGGGTGCATTTCTCCTTTTCGAGCCGTTCTATGGTGTCCTTGGGGTATATTCCTAAAAGTGGGATAGCTGGGTCAAAAGGCAGTTCGATTTTCAGATTTTTGAGGAATCTCCATACTGTTTTCCACAGTGGCTGCACCCGTCTGCATTCCCACCAGCAGTGCAGGAGGGTTCCCTTTTCTCCACATCCTCACCAGCACTTATTCTGTGTTGTTTTGTTGATAAGCGCCATTCTGACTGGTGTGAGGTGATATCTCATTGTGGTTTTAATTTGCATTTCTCTAATGATTAGTGATGTTGAGCATTTTTTCATATGCCTATTGGCCATCTGTATGTCCTCTTTGGAGAAGTATCTATTCATCTCTTTTGCCCATTTTTGGATTGGGTTGTTTGTCTTCCTGGTGTTGAGTTTTACAAGTTCTTTATAAATTTTGGTTATTAACCCCTTATCAGACGTATTGTCAAATATGTTCTCCCATTGTGTAGTTTGTCCTTTTATTCTGTTCTTGTTGTCTTTAGCTGTGCAAAAGCTTTTTAGTTTGATATAGTCCCATTTGTTTATCCTGTCTTTTATTTCACTTCCCCATGGAGATAAATCAGCAAATATATTGCTCCGAGAGATGTCCGAGAGCTTACTGCCTATGTTTTCTTCTAATATGCTTATGGTTTCACGGCCTACATTTAAGTCTTTTATCCATTTTGAGTTTATTTTTGTGAGTGGTGTAAGCTGGTGATCTAGTTTCATTTTTTTGCAGGTAGCTGTCCAATTTTCCCAACACCATTTGTTAAAGAGGCTGTCTTTGCTCCATTGTATTTCCTTACCTCCTTTGTCAAATATCAGTTGTCCATAGAACTGTGGGTTTATTTCTGGGTTCTCTGTTCTGTTCCATTGATCTATATGCCTGTTCTTATGCCAGTACCAGGCTGTTTTGAGTACAACGGCCTTGTAGTATAACTTGATATCAGGAAGTGTGATACCTCCCACTTTATTCTTCTTTTTTAAGATTGCTGAGGCTATTCGTGTCCTCTTTTGGTTCCATATAAATTTTTGGAATATGTGTTCTATATCTTTGAAGTATGTCATTGGTATTTTAATTGGTATTGCGTTGAATTTATAGATTGCTTTGGGTAATATAGACATTTTAATGATGTTTATTCTTCCTAACCATGAGCACGGTATATGCTTCCACTTGTTTGTATCTTCCTTGATTTCTTTTATCAATGCTTTGTAATTTTCCGAGTACAAGACTTTAGTCTCCTTGGTTAAGTTTACTCCTAGGTACTTTATTTTTTTGGTTGTAATTGTGAAGGGGATTGTTTCCTTAATTTCTCTTTCTGACTGTTCATTGTTGGTGTATAAAAATGCTTCTGATTTCTGAGTATTGATTTCATATCCTGCCACTTTGCTGAATTTATTTATCAGGTCCAGTAGTTTTTTGACTGAGACTTTAGGGTTTTCTATATACAATATCATATCATCTGCAAATAATGATAGTTTTACTTCTTCTTTTCCAACTTGAATGCCTTTTATTTCTTCTTCTTGTCTGATTGCTGTGGCTAGGACTTCCAGGACTATGTTAAATAAGAGTGGTGAAAGGGGGCACCCCTGCCTTGTTCCTGATCTTAAGGGTATTGCTTTTAATTTTTTCCCATTGAGTATGATGTTGGCTATGGGTTTCTCATAGATGGCTTTTATCATGTTGAGGTATGTTCCCTGTATTCCCACTTTGCTGAGAGTTTTGATCATGAATGGGTGCTGGATTTTATCAAATGCTTTTTCTGCATCTATTGAAATTATCATATGGTTTTTCTCCTTCTTTTTGTTTATGTGATGAATCACATTGATTGATTTATGAACATTGTACCAGCCTTGCCTCCCCAGAATAAATCCCACTTGATCATGGTGTATGATTTTTTCCATATATTGTTGGATCCGGTTTGCTAATATTTTGTTGAGGATTTTAGCATCTATATTCATCAGAGATATTGGCCTATAATTTTCTTTCTTTGTGTTGTCTTTGCCTGGTTTTGGAATCAGAATTATGCTCACCTCATAAAAGGAGCTTGAAAGTCTTCCTTCCTCTTGAATTTTTTGAAATAGTTTGAGAAGGATAGGAGTTAGTTCTTCTTTGAATATTTGGTAGAATTCCGTTGTGAAGCCATCGGGCCCTGGACTTTTCTTTGTTGGGAGTTTTTTGATAACTGTTTCGATCTCCTTTGTTGTAATCGGTCTGTTTAGGTTTTCTGATTCTTCCAGATTGATTTTTGGAAGATTGTATGTTTCAAGGAATTTGTCCATTTCATCTAGGTTGTCTAGTTTTTTGGCATACAGTTCTTCATAGTATTTTCTTACAATATTTTGTATTTCTGTTGTGTCAGTTGTTATTTCTCCTCTCTCATTTCAAATTTTATTTATTTGAGTCCTCTCTCTCTTTTTCTTGGTGAGTCTACTTAAAGGTTCATCAATCTTGTTTACCTTTTCAAAGAACCAGCTCCTAGTTTCGTTGATCCTCTGTATTGTTTCTTTAGCCTCTATGTCATTTATTTCTGCTCTGATCTTTATTATTTCCTTCCTTCTACTACATTTGGGCTTTACTTGCTGTTCTTTTTCTAATTCTTTTAGATGCAGGGTTAAGTTGTTTATTTGAGCTTTTTCTAGCTTCTGAAAGTGTGCCTGTAGTGCTATGAACTTCCCTCTCAGCACTGCTTTCGCTGTGTCCCATAAATTTTGAGTTGTTGTATGCTCATTGTCATTTGTTTCTAGGAATTTTTTTATTTCTTCTCTGATCTCATTCTTAATCCATTCATTATTTAACACCCTGCTATTTAGTTTCCATGTGTTTGAGAATTTTTCAGCTTTTCTGCTGTGATTCATTTCTAGTTTCATGCTGTTGTGATCGGAGAAAGTGCTTGATATGATTTCAGTTTTCTTAAATTTGTTGAGAGCACTTTTGTGCCCTAACATGTGGTCTATCCTAGAGAATGTACCATGAGCGCTTGAAAAGAATGTATATTCTGCTGCTTTAGGGTGAAAGGATATGAAGATATCTATTAAATCGAGTTGATCTAGTGTTTCCAATAAGTCTGCTGTTTCTTTGTTAATTTTCTTTCTTGAGGATCTATCTAGTGATGTTAGTGGGGTATTGAAATCCCTTACTATTATAGTATTGCTGTTGATCTCCCCCTGTAAATCCATCAAAGTCTGTTTTATATATTTGGGTGCTCGTATATTAGGTGCATAGATATTTATAATAGTTATATCTTCCTGTTGGATTACTCCCTTTATCATTATGTAGTGGCCTTCTTTATCTCTTACTATATCCTTTGTTTTAAAGTCCAATTTGTCTGATATAAGTATTGCTACTCCAGCTTTTTTTTTCATTTCCGTTTGCATGAAATGTTTTTTTCCATCCTTTTACCTTCAATCTATGTGTGTCTTTTGTTCTAAGGTGTGTCTCTTGTAGACAACACATGTATGGGTCCTGTTTTCTTATCCACGCAGCTACCCTATGTCTTTTGATTGGATCATTTAATCCATTTACATTTAAGGTTATTATTGATATGTAGTTGTTTATTGCCATTTTCTTCTTTAAAGGTGTATTCCTTTTTTTGCTATATTCTTTTCCAACTTTGATCTGTTTACAACAGGCCCCTTAACATTTCTTGCAGCGTTGGTTTGGTTGTAATGAATTCCTTGAGTTGTTTTTTGTCTGGGAAGCTTTTTATTTCTCCTTCGATTTTAAACGATAGCCTTGCTGGATAAAGTAGTCTTGGTTGTAGGTTCTTGTTCTGCATTACTTTGAATATTTCTTGCCATTCCCTTCTGGCCTCAAGTGTTTCTGTTGAGAAGTCGGATGTCATCCTTATGGGGGCTCCTTTGTAGGTGATAACTTTTTTTTCTCTTGCAGCTTTTAATATTTTCTCTTTATCGCTTAGCTTTGGTATTTTAATTATGATGTGTCTTGGTGTAGGTTTCTTTGGGTTTCTCTTTAATGGAGTTCTCTGTGCTTCCTGGACTTGTGAGAGTTTCTCTTGCATTAATTTAGGGAAGTTTTCAGTTATGATATGATTGAACAAAGTCTCTATCCCTTGTTCTTTTTCTTCTTCTTCAGGAACCCCTATGATGCGGATGTTATTTCTCTTCATGTTGTCACAGAGCTCTCTAAGTGTTTCCTCTGACTTTTTGAGTCTCTTTTCTCTTTTCTTCTCTGCTTTCATGCCTTCATTCCAGTTGTCCTCCAACTCGCTGATTCGATCCTCAGCTGTATCCATCCTGTTTTTAATTCCTTCCATTGTGGTCTTCATTTCTGATATTGTATTTGTCATCTCTGACTGATTCTTTTTTAATATTTCAATATCCTTTTTTATACTTGCTATTTCTTTATTTAGGTTTTCAAACTGCCCCTCCATTGATGTTCTAAGATCCCTAAGCATCCTTACAATCATTATTTTGAACTCCGTATCTGGAAGTTTGATTATTTCCATATCACTCAGCTCATCTCTCAAAGGTGTCTCTTGTGGTTTCATTTGGGTTGCACTCCTTTGTTTTCTCATAATGGTGTTTTATTTGTAGAGTTGGTTGAGTCTAGGCTTAGTGTTGTCTGCCTCCAGTTTTCAGTTGTGTTATTTCTAGGTCTTCTTGGGTTGGTATCACCTGTTATGTGTAATCCACTTTTGGATTTGGGCAGCTTTGAAGTCTTGATTTGTTTGTTTTCTTAACAGGTGATAGTCTTGTTAACTGATCTCAGCAGGGGGCTTCCTTGAAACTGTGACCAGGAATGCTGTGGTGTAACCTGAGATGCTGAAGGTCCCTTCCACCAACTAATCTCACTGGGGGCAGGGTTTTTTCTCAGCTTCAGTAGGGGGAGGTGTATCTCAGATCTCCATGGAGACCTGAGTTACTGCCCCTCCTCCCCACTTCTTGTTTTCAGCTGTGTCTTGTTGCGCTGATTGGAGCTGGATAGATGTCCGGAGATCTCTGATACGGAAGCACTTCAGCTCTGTTTTGTGAAAGGTTCAGTCCCTCCCCCAGCTATGGCCGCCTCCAGCATGAATGAGTCAGCTTTTTTATTTCGTTTCTTGCATACCTTAGCCCCTCACAGTCTGTCCCTCTCCTTGTCCTTTCCACTTGGGAGATAAACTGGTCTTTTCAACCCACCTTGCTCCCTGGTCGCCAGGTAAGTGGCTGTGAGCAGTAGTTTCTGCTCTTTTTCCTCTGTGAAATCCTCTCTGGGCTCTCAGCCTCACCCCCCGTGTTGGGCAGATAAAATGTATTATGCTCACTTTGTTAAAGAGGCCGTTGCCCAGGTGATATTAATGTGTGTTGAGAATTGTTGTAGCCTGAGGCTTGGTTTTGGGATTAAGCCTGTCCCACCCTTTTTGGTGTGAGGTGGTACAATCCTATCATGCCTCAGAGAAGTGACTTTGTACTAGAGACTTCCCTATTATGTATATTGGATTAAGGGTTTGGATTTCTACACTATAAAAGGGAGGCAGAACGGGACTTGGCTTTTGGTTCCTGAGGTTAGCCTGAGAGAGCAGAGAGAGTAGAGCCAGCAGCAGAAGGAGGCCACGTGGAGGAGGCCAGGAAAAGCAGCCAAGATGGCAGAGAGCTGAGTGAGATGCCAGTTTGTGTAGAGTTTGTATTTGGGATAAGGACGGAGATGGGGAACTGAGGAAATAAGGCTGGTGAGCTAGAAACCTTTGATTCTAGGAAACTCGGATAAATCAGTAGCTTTGTGAGCACTGAATGTGACTGGGTTTTGGAGCCCAGTGTGTATTTTTACTTGCCCGCCGGGTGCAAGGTAGGATTAAAGGCTATGGCCCATCAGTTTTTGGCTCCGCTGTTTCTTTACCGACTGTCCGAATCCAATGCAAACCTGCATGGGTCGGGCTGCTGTGATAGTGGCCCTGGCCGTGATTGCTGGCTTTACACCCCCCTTCCGTTCCTGTAAGCAGAGGAGATTCAGGCACTCCTTACCAGGATTATTGTGGCTTCCTCTTTGCTCCTTGGTTTTTGAGAGCTGTTCTTGCAGTTCAGTGTTGGTTTTTCATGCTGATTTTTACTGAATTGATTTGTATTACAGTTTGGTGTTGAGAGCTGGGCGTCTGTGCGTCCGCCTACTCCGCTGCCATCTTCAAAAGCGAAATTCTTACAGTCTTAAATGTCCTTACCATGTTAATGTAATTTCACCAAGTCTATGTTGACACCATCATCTCTTCATATTATTTGTAAATGTAACCCAACCCCACTTCAGTGTAAGAACTCTCCCAAGAAGCAGGAGTCACACACATTCAGGAAAAGTCCACAAGGCACTGGAGTTGTGGTCACATTTCCACACTTAGCAGCTAGAGTCCAAGTCCCAATGACCACTGCTTCTAGCTTATAACGATTGAGATAGACTGGTAAAGCCATCTGCAGCACATATGGAGATGGAGATACCGTTTCCTTTAAACTGGAGAGCTGAACCCAGGGTGCCTTTCCCTGGAGCTCTGCAGCCATGGCATGCTGAAGAGAACCTTGGGATAAACTATGCTGGGTAGCAGAGGTAAATTCATCTTAATTAGGAGCAGGTCCCAGCCTAAAATAGGGATGGGGCATTAAGGCAGGAGGAATAAAGGAAACACTATATATTAAACAAAGCAGCAGAAAAAAAGACTATCAACACCCACAACAGAGATTTTTTTGAGGGATGAATAAAAATCCAAATATTCAGGCAAAGCATAGTAAATGGCCCTCGTGTTCACAAGAAACAAGATCAGTTTACCTGCTACTTGGAAGAAATACCCTAGGCCCGTCCACGGTGACGTGAGATGGGGCCGACAGCCCTGCACACCTTTAGCCATCAGTGGCAAGTCCCAGCAGGCTGAGTAAGTTTAGGTCACAGGTGGCTGGAGCCGGGCTGGAAGAGACTGAACCCTCCCTTAGAGGAGTGAGGGTGGCAGCTTACCTTCCAGTGCCCTTTTTTGCCCACAACAAAGGAATGGCCCCTGGTGGGGGCCGAGAAGCCTGGCAGGCTTTAGTTAAATGACTTTCCTTTCCACTCTTGAAGCAAGGCCCTGATGGACTCCTATTAGGCCCCTTAGGGGCATTGGAGACTTTAAGGGTGTATCCCAAGAGCTGGTATTTTTCCTGATCTCTTTTGGCCTTTGTCTGCCTTTTCTTTTCCTCTTGGTCATTACAGACCTTAAAAGCCACACTCAGAAGATCTCGCTGAGGGTTTTGAGGGTCTACATCCACCTATATAAACTTTTTATGTATATCTGGAACTATTTAGAAAAAGACAAAATATCATTACTAGCTGGATCAAATAAAAGAGGGTAGAAGTTTGCAAAAGAAAGAGGCCTGGCGTCTCCTGTACATCAGCATTCAAAAGAACTTCTTCAAAGTAAATAGATTTGCAGGAGTTCCAGGACATGACTCCCTCCCTCTTTTTTATATTATTTACAATTGACCCTTAAGCATTTGTTGAGTACACTCCACAACACCTTGACCTCAAAAATTGCAAGAGACACCCATCTCAATTCAACTCTCCAACAAAATACAGCAAATGAACTTTCAAGCAACATTCCCACACCCATCAAAACACTTCTACTCAATCAATCAACAGGCAATTCAAAGAGAAAAAAATTTTTTTATACCTTTGTTAAGCAAATCCACCCTGCTTCAAGCTTTGCAGCTGCAGCAACTTTAGCTTGGAACAGTTTGGCCAAATTAGGAAGTCTTTAGGATCTACATTTCATTTTATTTAAATTTTAATGAGTATGCTTTACTTGTTCTACTTCAATTTTAAATTTGTAGGAATGATATTTTGTTTTTACAATATTAGAGCCGGCATTTCAAATTTTTGCATGCAAGAACATTATTCAGGCCTTGAAAACAGACACATTTAGACATTAAACAGAGACTTCACATACAATTACATAAATCAAGAGTGAAACCCGGGATTTTAGAGATTAGAATGTGGCCTGCTTGATCTTATGTAGGGCTATTTTAATAGGAACATGGTAAGGATTAATACTAAACAGAAATCTCTCTTGAAAAATCTCAAGTCGGCCCTGTGAGATTTTTGTTTAGGCACATCCAAACAGGCTCCCCTTTCGCCCTCTTTCCAGGCATAGAATAGGAAAAAATAAAATGATAGTTTAGAGAAAGTTAGAGAATAATGGGAAAAAGCTGTAATTTTCCCAAACTCTTATGTCTTTTTATTTACTAAAGCTCAAATTCTAATAGCTGCTGTAACTGGCAGCCTAGACTAATCATATCAAATCGTGGGCTGCAGAAAGCCTCCATCTCAACCCCAGCCCAGTGGCAGACCTAGTTTACCAGGGTAGGGAAGGCTTCCCCACTCACCTCCCTGCTTTACCTTCCCCTTGGCTGCAGCCTCCGCCAGTCTGGGCCCCAACCAGCCACTGCATTGGAAACAAGATTCACAGGCAGAAGTATTTCCCTGACCTTCTTTCTTTCGTTTGTCCTGCCTTTTATCAAAAATTATTGGAATCCTCACCTTAAGGGCTATGTCAAAAGCAAGACCTTGCATATATGAAGTCCCAACATCAGCGCATATTCTGATATAAACTTTTTCTATCACTATACTTTCAACTGCTGAAATCAGCAGTGAAACAAATTCTTGATATTGCTCATCAGGACTTTGCCTAATATTGCTGAATTCCTCCATTTTTTCCCCTGCATCTCGAGCCTGATCCAAAGCTTGTTGGAGTGGGGATCTCCAAGGGTCTGAGACAAAGACTTTGGGAGCAGAGAGCTGCGGAGGCACAAAGTTTAAAATGGCCAAAGCTGTGATAGTCTCATCTCCCGAGTTATTCTCAGACTCCAAGTTTTTCTCATATTTACATTCCTCTGTTTCTACCTCATTCTGTTCAAACAGCTTCTCCTCAAATAAAAACATTTGTACAAAAAGAAAAAGGTCCCTCACTTTTGATTCTACAACTTCCATATTTATTTTTCTCTCGAATTATTTATTATACTCTCTCACCAAACTCTCCTTAAAAACTTTACTCTCTAAAAGCTTTATACTTACTTCATGTGCCTTTATTATTATACTCTCCCCCAAACTCCACTTAAAAGCTTCACTCTCTAGAAGCTTTATACTTACTTCGTGTGCACACTTCTGGGAAGTTCCATTACCTCTCTTCTTTCCCTTTTTTGATGGCCACACATATGGGCGCCAATTGTCGTGGTCCAGCCACGACAAATATATACATTGAAATAAATGATAGACAGGGACTTAAAGATACACACACACACACACACACACACACACACACACACACACACACACACACACACACACAGATGAGTTCAGGAGGAAACCACGGCAAACAGTCTCTACTGTTTCTTAGCCGTAAAGTCCATGCTCCCATAAGCACATCCACTGTTATTCATAGAAAAAATGTGGTCCATCAGCATTTCAATGCAATTAAGTTTCCAAGGCAACTCAAAGACAACCCCCACCATACCATCCAAATCTACTTTACACTGATAAGAAACTAGCTTTCAGCCTCCTCCTGAGAACATGGTTGAGACTAATGAGAGTCAGGTGTAGCTCTTTGTTAAGTAGGCAAATGAGGTGGGCTTTGGGCCCAACACCTCTATCCAGATTGCAAAAATACCCTGTTTATTTATTTGGTCCCCAACACAAAAGGAACTTGGCAATCAAAAGCCTGGTATTTGAAAAACCTTGAGCTTATAACACTTCAATATATTGGAGAGTGAATCAACAAAAGCTTCAACTAGTTCCCCATAAAAGAGTTTGGAGCAGGATGTCTGAGCTGGAAAAGAGGGGGTCATTGATGTAAAAGACTAAGTGGGACTACAGGAGCTGGTGACGAAGGAATCCGACCTGGTAAAGGAGAGATGGGAGAGATTAGATGCAGAAAGAATGCTGAACACTATTGTTTATAGTACCAGAAAGCTGCACAAAATGTGAACTGGTGCTCAGCTATGATGAGTAGGCACATTTCACTGTTTCTATCACTGTTGAGAACCATCAATGACAGCTCTCTATATTTTCCAGCAAAAATGAGAACTACTTATGATTGATTGACTTGTTCAGCCTTGTTTCATTTGCCTATATGAACAAATTTCTTTTAGTGACATGTTATAGTTGTGAAGCTCTCAAAACAGAATGGGATTCTGAATTTTTAAATAAGTCATGGTGGGAATGATTATGACTGTTAGATGGAAAACCATTTCTAAACTTCTCAGCCCCCATATTTGTATGAGTCCAAAGCTGGTTACAATTTACTACCAAACCAATTACAGTTATATTTTTTTATGTGTCATAATACAAGTGAACAATTCATGTGGTAACTGGGCACTATAAGGGAGAAAGTGAATAGTCAAATTGTTTTCAGGTGAAGTTCTGATTTTTGAAACATAAATAAGACGTTTTCAGCCTTGTTGATTGGGTGGTACACCTAACAGAAAAAAATGTTTATTTATTTATTAAATGTTCTATTTATTAATTTGAGAGAGAGAGAGAGAGAGAGAGAGAGAGAGAGAGAGAGAGAGAGAGAAAGGTGGAGGGAAGAGCAGGAAAGCATCAACTTGTATCAATAGTTAACTTCTCCTATGTGCCTTGGCTGGGCAACCCAGGGTTGGGAACCGGGTACCTCAGCATTCCAGGTTAACACCTAGCCCACTGTGCTACTACATGTTAGGTGAAAAAGAAATATTTAAAGCCTCAGCATACTGGAAAACAATACTAGTCATTAAGAATAAATAGAGGGGCCCTGGCCGGTTGGCTCAGCGGTAGAGCGTCGGCCTGGCATGTGGGGGACCCGGGTTCGATTCCTGGCCAGGGCACATAGGAGAGGTGCCCATTTACTTCTCCACACCGCCCCCCTTCCTCTCTGTCCCTCTCCTCCCCTCCCGCAGCCAAGGCTCCATTGGAGCAAAGATGGCCCGGGCGCTGGGGCTGGCTCCTTGGCCTCTGCCCCAGGCGCTAGAGTGGCTCTGGTCGCAGCAGAGCGACACCCCAGAGGGGCAGAGCATCGCCCCCTGGTGGGCAGAGAGTCGCCCCTGGTGGGCGTGCCAGGTGGATCCCGGTCGGGCGCATGCGGGAGTCTGTCTGACTGTCTCTCCCCGTTTCCAGCTTCAGGAGAAAAAAAAAAAAAAAAAAAAAGAATAAATAGAGGGATAAATGATGAAGGCTTTAAGAAAGAATACTGAAGATATGGGAAATGTTTCTATCACTAAGGAGCTTGTGTCATTCTGGGACTAGGTCTACTATATTTTATCCTTAGGTCAAGAGAAATCATTGTGGAATTTTAAAGAGATCAATGAAATGATAAAGATCTACATTTTAGAAAGATCACTCTGTAGCAAGATCAAAGATGTTTAGACAGAAGGAAGACTTTGGAATGTTGCAGCCCTTGAGGCTTGCTTGAATTATATAAGTAGAAACTCCATGAAAGTTTTGGAGATCATTGTAATTTATAAGTGATTTTTGAGAAAATTCTATAATCAATATTTTGCAATAAGTTAGTTATTTTCTATATTTTGTTTTTATTGGTGTCATTTTTTTCATTATAGATTTTTGTTTCCTTTTTTGTCAACCTTTAATTCTCATAAAATATAAAGCCTTAAGTTTTATATCTAGGCCCTGGACAGTTGATTCAGCAGTAGATCATCAGCCTGGCATGTGGAAGTCCCGGGTTTGATTCCTGGTCAGGGTACACAGAAGATGTGACCATCTGCTTCTTCCCTTGCCCCCCCCTCTATCTCTTTCTTTCTTTTTCTTCCTGTTCCACAGCCATGACTTGAATGGTTTGAGCAAAGATGGCACCAGTGCTGAGGATGACTCCATGGCCTCGCCTCAGGTGCTGAAATAGCTCAGTTGCTGAGCAATGGAACAGTGGCCCAGACAGACAGAGTATCACCTGGTAGGGGGCTTGATGGGTGGATTCCAGGTGCATGCAGGAGTCTTTCTCTGCCTCCCCACCTCTCACTTAATAAAAAAAAGTTTTAAGTTTTATATCTAGCATATACCCAGCTATATGCTGGTTAGCAGGAGAAAAGAAAGATAATATTTACTAACTACTCATTATTTAGTAAGAATTCTGCTAGGTGCTTCTAATATATAACGGACTAAGTGATAGTAGGTGAGAAACAGCTAAACAGGAACAAAAGATTAGCTGCTCTAGTGAGGGATGAACAGTTACTGCAGGGGTCAGGAAACTTTTTGGCTGAGAGAGCCATGAATGCCACATATTTTAAAATGTAATTCCGTGAGAGCCATACAACGACCTGTGTACGTCGTTACGCATTATCCAATAAAAATTTGGTGTTGTCCTGGAGGACAGCTGTGATTGGCTCCAGCCACCCACAACCATTAACATGAGTGGTAGGAAATGAATGGATTGTAATACATGAGAATGTTTTATATTTTTAACATTATTTTTTTTATTAAAGATTTGTCTGCCAGCCAGATGCAGCCATCAAAAGAGCCACATCTGGCTTGTGAGCCATAGGTTCCCGACCCCTGAGTTACTGGTTTTACAAAGACTATATGGTGGTACTTGCTTTTCAGCCTGAAGAAATTAGGTATTTTATTTTAGACCACAATAAGAAAGCACCACAATAAGAAAGCAACATTTTTCTATGAAAGTGTTGGGGATCGAAATATAAACAGGGTGTTTTCATATCCAGGGGACAGGTGCTGGGCCTAACCACCCATCTCATCTGCCCAGTTAACAAAGAGCTATACCTGATTATTGCTTGTCCCACCCATGTTCTCTGGAAGAGGCTGGAAGCTAGTTTCTTATTGGTGTAAAGTTAGATCTAAATGGTATGGTGGGGGTTGTCTTTGAGTTGTCTTGGAAACAATTGAATTGCTAATGGACCACGTTTTTTCCCTGAATAAAGATGGATGTGCTTCTGGGGGCCGCCATTGCATTGGTTTAGGAGCAGTAGAGACTGTTTGCCGTGCAGTCCTCCCAAACCCATCTTTATGTATATATCTTTAATTATCTGTCTATCATTTATGTAATTCCATACCTTTTCCCATTAGAGGACCCCGTATCAGACTTGTCGTGGCTGGACCGCGACATGAAAGGATTTAAAAAATTCCTTCGGATAGCATAGCAGGTGAAAAATACTTTTTGTTTGGGTGCACTAGTGAATATAGCACATGTGCTTAAGATATCAAGTTCTTAAAATAGAAAAGAAAAACATATTTATAGAGCTACATAGAGATAAACATATCAGGGATAATCACTTGTTAGCAGAGGGCAGAATAGCATAGAACTAGAATATCCTTGAAGAAGAGTCATCAACAGAACAGGCTTGAAAAAAGATAAGAATCAAGTAATCAAGACTATTATAAAAGAATCTCTACTTTTAGTTATTTTTAGTCAAGGAGAAAGACAATGAAACCTTGGTGAAAAGTTATTTACACTTGCTGCTTATAAGTAAGGTCAGATTAAGCTGTTTCTCTTTAATGAGGTTTTATTAGTCCCAACAAACCCTTTCTCATCTTTGTAAATTTTGCATAAAAATGCTATTCAAATATTATCTTAAATATTTATAGATAACTGAACTGGATTGTCCTCTTTTTGATTTCCAGAAAGAGGCATGGTATGGTATATCATATCCCACACAAATTTCTTACTTAATAGAGTAGATTATTTCATATTCTACTTAATTCAAATGACCATTTCTCAAGATAAAATTTTTACCACATTTTCTAGAAAAAAATAAAGTTCAGGAAGAATTATCATCTATTTATTTTTATTTATTTATTTATTTATTTATTTATTTATTTATTTATTTATATTCAGTGAGAGGATGGGAGGCAGAGACAGACTTCTGCATGTGTCCTGACCAGGATCACCTGGCAAGCCCACTAGAGACCATTAATGCTCTGCCCATCTGGGGTGTTGCTCCATTGCTCAGCAACTGAGCTTTTAGCACTTGAGGTAGAGGCCATAAAGCCATCCTTAATGCCTGGGGCCAAGTTGCTCCAATCAAGCCATGGCTGCAGGAGGGGAAGAGAGAGAGAGAGAGAAAGAGAAAGAGAGAGAGAGAGAGAGAGAGAGAGAGAGAGAGAGAGTGTTAAGCAAGAGGAGGAGAGTTGGAGAAACAGATGGACACTTCTCCTGTGTGCCCTGACCAGGAATCCAACCTGGAACATCCACATGCCAGGGTGATGCTCTACCACTGAGCCAACCAGACAGGGCCAAGAATTATCATCTTAATCAAGACATATATCCAGTAAGTGGTAGAGACAGGAAATAGATATGAAACTGGTTAATTTTAAATTACATATCTTTTTTCTATACTAATTTTATCAAGATATGTATCATGTTTATGAATGTCCTCCCATACTACTCACAGAATTGTAAGTGGTATTTGTGTAGGAAAGTGATACTAAAGATAAAAGATAATATCATTTCACTTATGCATTCAACAAATGGGCATTTACTTAATTTCTTCACCTTTTTCACCCAGCCCTTCAACCTCTCTCCCCTCCGACAGCTATCAGTGTGTTCTTTGCATCTATGAGTCTGTTTCTATTTTTTCTGTTAGTTTCTTTTTTTTCATTAGATTTCATATATAGGTGAAATCATATGGTATTTGTCTTTCTCTGATTGGCATATCACTTAGCATAGTACTCTCCAGGTCCACCCATGCTGTTGCAAAAGGTAAGATTTCCTTCTTTTTTATGGCTGAGTAGTATTCTACTGTATGATGAATTACAGAATTATACACTTGAAACCTATATAATTTTATTAACCAATGATACCCAATAAATTCCTTAAAAATAAAAAATAAACAAGTAAATAAACAAATAAGTACAACAAAAACAAATATGCATTTAGCGCCCATTGTATGCCAGGTTCAGTCTGAACAATTGTCCTGGAGATCAATACCAAGTAAAGACTGGATCCTGTGTCAGAAACTTGGTGTTTCCCAAGAAGAGGAAGGGGAAATATTAAGTGTGAAAATGGAGTCTTTTATGCAAAAATGAGATGTAGTGCTTGAAAAGATGTGCCAAAGAAAGTACAATGGTTTCTTAGAGACTACAGTTGACAGATCTTGATGGCATTACAAGATATAGCCTTTTGTACATTTCCTTTAATGAATATATTCCCCTTGGAGAGAGAGGATGAACAGGGAGGTACTTAAAACGTGAGCTTTTGAAATGTCAGTGTTTTCCAGTTCTCTGTTGGTATACAAGGATATATTCTTAGAATAATCTTCTTGAATACTTCTTTGAATCAAGCTAATTGCCATCAATCAAGAAGCAATGTTTCAACGCCTACGAAGATGACATCATGAAAGAAAGAAGCCTGATATTTCTGAGCTAGTGAAGTAGCATATTCAGAGGTTACCAAAATTCTTAAATTTTCTTTTAACGTTTTAAATAATAATTGTTTTTTCAAAGTCATTCTGTTTTTACAATGAAAGTTTTCAACAACATCAAAAAATCTGAAATAATTCTACAGTAAACACCCATATACCTTCCATTTGATTTTACAATTAAAATTTTTATCTATACACTTTACCTCATATCTATCCACCTCCCTATCAATCTCTCAATACATCTTGTTTTTATAACACAATGCAATGGATGTTGCAGACATATATACACTTATCCCTAAAATCTTCAGCATGCTTATTACTTATTAAATTTAGGTCAATTTTTGTTTGGCATTTTTCTTACAAGTTTATTCAGATGTGATTTATGTAAAATAATCTGTGCATATTTAAAACACACGTGATAAAATTTAACATATTTATATATGTGATAATCCATTACTGCCACCAAGATAGGGAAAATTCTCTTTACCCACAAAAGTGTCATCATGCTACTTTGAAAACCACCCCTCCCTCTATAATCACTGATTTACTTTTTTCATTATGGATTATTTTGCATTTTCTAGAATTTTATGTAAATGGAACCATCAGCATGTACCATTTTGTCTACCTACTTCAACTTAATATAATTCTTTGTGATTCAGACATGTTGTTTTCGATGGCTTGTTTCTTTTTATTGTGTAGTATTTTATTGTAAAAATATACTAGAGTTTGTTTATCCATGCTCATTTTGATGAGCAACTGGACTGTTTCCAGGTTTGATACTAAAATTAATAAAATGACCATGACCATACTAGTACTAGACTTTGTAATTTTATGTTTTCATCTTATTAAATGCATATCTAGAAGTGTGCTGCTGGGTCATATGTAGGTGTCTGTTAAGTTTTATAAAAACTGCCAGAACCTTGCCCAAAGTGTACCATTTTACTTTCCCAACAGTAATATAAGAAAGTTCTGATTGCTCTACAGCCTCACCTGCATTTGGTACTGCCAGTCTTTTTAATTTTAGTCACTTTGTTAGATTTGTGATGTTATCTCTTTTGGTTTTAATTAGAATTTCCTTAATTATTTCAAAAATAATCTACAATGACTAATGATGTTGGACAATTCTTCAAATGCATTTTAGTTATTTACATATCGTTTTTGGTGAAGGGTCAGTTCAAATCTTTTGTTCATATTATAATTGGATTGTTTATATTCTTATTATTGATTTATAGGACGTCTTTATATATTCTGACTGCCAGTGATAGCTGCTTGGTGGCTATTTTCACTCAGTCTATTCACTTCATTAACAGTATTTTATTTTATTTTTATTTTATTTATTCATTTTAGAAAGGAGAGAGAGAGAGAGAGAGAGAGAGAGAGAGAGAGAGAGAGAGAGAGAAGGGGGGGAGAAGCAGGAAGCATCAACTCCCATATGAGCCTTGACCAGGCAAGCCCAGGGTTTTGAACCGGTGACCTCAGCATTTCCAGGTCAACGCTTTATCCACTGCACCACCACAGGTCAGGCTCATTAACAGTATTTTTAATGAACAGAAGTTTTTAATTTTCTAATTAAAATGTTTCTTTTTTTTATTATTTATCTTTCTTGAAGCTGGAAACGGGGAGAGACAGTCAGACAGACTCCCGCATGCGCCCGACCGGGATTCACCCGGCACGCCCACCAGGGGTGACGCTCTGCCCTCCAGGGAGCGATGCTCTGCCCCTCCGGGGCGTCGCTCTGCTGCAACCAGAGCCCCTCTAGCGCCTGGGGCAGAGGCCAAGGAGCCATCCCCAGCGCCCGGGGCCATCTTTGCTCCAATGGAGCCTTGGCTGCGGGAGGGGAAGAGAGAAACAGAGAGGAAGGAGGGGGGGTGGAGAAGCAAATGGGCGCTTCTCCTGTGTTCCCTGGCCGGGAATCGAACCCGGGTCCCCCGCACGCCAGGCCGACGCTCTACCGCTGAGCCAAACAGCCAGGGCCAAATGTTTCTAATTTATTATATTAAATATTTTACATTTTTTCCTTTCCATGTTCTAACAAACCATTGGAATACCCCACACATAAGAATATTTTTCTATATTTTCTCATAGAATTTTATAATTTTAATCTTTACATTTAGGTCTATGACACATCTCAAATTAATTCTAGGTCAGAAAGGAAAATATTCTATCTGCCTCCATTAAAATAATGGTTTGCCAAACAGAAGAACTACATTTTTTAAATGATAATAACTAAGTATTCTTAAGGAAGTGGTGAAACATGCTCTCTCATGCACTATTGGGGAGATGGTAAATGAATGGATTCTTTTACGTACACAATTTAAGAGTATGCTACTAAAATGATAGAGTAGGTACATATCATTTGACCCAAAAATCCCACTTTGAAAGAAATAGCCATACATTTCTCCCTTCCTGTCTGTCCGACTCTGTCTTTGTCTCTCTCTCTCCGCCTCTGTCTCTCCCTCCCTCATTAAAAAAAAGCAACACCTATATATGTACACAAATATGCAAGCACAAGTGTGTTTTTATTGTTTTAAAGTCTACAATAGCAAAAGAAGAGAAAACCACTGTTCTGAGTTATGTCCCCTCTAGAAGACTATGTTGATGCTCTATCCACTAGTAACTCAAAATGTTACCTTATTTGAAAACAGGGTCATTGCAGAAGGGTAAAAATGAGATCATACTCAAGTAGGATGTGTCCCTACTCTATTACTGGTGTTCTTTTTTTTTTTTTTTTAATTTTTAAAAAAATTTTTCCGAAGTTGGAAACGGGGAGGCAGTCAGACAGACTCCCGCATGTGCCTGACCTGGATCCACCCGGCATGCCCACCAGGGGGCGATGCTCTGCCCATCATGGGGCATCGCTCTGCTGCAACCAGAGCCATTCTAGCGCCTGAGGCAGAGGCCACAGAGCCATTCTCAGTGCCTGGGAAAACTTTGCTCCAATGGAGCCTTGGCTGCGGGAAAGGAAGAGAGAGAGAGGAAGGAGAGGGGGAGGGGTGGAGAAGCAGATGGGCGCTTCTCCTGTGTGTCCTGGCTGGGAATCAAACCCGGGACTCCTGCACGCCAGGCCGACACTCTACCACTGAGCCAACCGGCCAGGGCCTATTACTGGTGTTCTTAAAAGAGAACACCTTGTGAACACAGGCACACACACGGAGATGATGTGAAGACACACAGGTAAAAGACAGCCTGGACAGTGACTGGAACAATGCACCTACGAATGAAGTCAGCAAATATAAGAAGCTTGAAGAAGCAAGGAGGGATTCTCCCTTAGAACCCTCAGAGAGAGCACTGCCCTGTTAAAACTTTGATTTCACACTTCTAGCTTCCAGACTGAGGCAATAAATTTCTGTGCTTTTTAAAACGACCTAAGAGGAATAATTGGTGCATTTATAATAATTAATCCTAAATTTCACAGCTGTCATTTCTGATGTTCTTGAGAATGACCATCCTCACTGTTTGTTTCATTTATGTTTTTTTCCTTGTCTTCCTTCCCTAATTCTATAGCAAATCCCATCTTTACTTTCTAAAATTAATTGTCTAGCAATGCCATTGTTTTAACTGGGACATCTTTCTTTTTTAATAGAAATTCTGTTCCTTTATTTTTATAGCAACGCTTTCTCTTTCAAATCTTAATTCATTGGTTTAATTACTATTTAGTTACATGGTCTTTTTATTTCAGTTCAGCCTGGTTCTTTTGTGCTTATATTACCAGTTAATTTATTTTGGTTTCTAATCCATTGTGTTTTAAGGAGAGCAAAGTTAAAACTTACATTGTTGAATATTTGAGAAATAGTGCATGAAAATATAGTGGTTAAATGATAACATTGATTTTATGGAAACACAATAAAAAAGAAATTAACATTCATGTTATCTATGATATGGTCATAGTAGCAATACATAGGAATCTCAGTTCTACCCATGTATTAGGGATTGTTAAAATATTAAGCAAATATATCATAAACAGTGACCTAATTTTCCATCCACTACCATTCTTTCCCTTGGATGTAGGTAAATTAGAAATTTCACTCCATCTATCTAGCCTGTACAATTAACCCACCTATTTTCTAATAATCCAGATATAATTGAGCTTTAAAACTTGGATCTAGATGATTTTTATAACTATTTTTTCTTAATATTATGGAAAACCAGATTTTTATTTTAGTAGTGAAAACAGAGAAGCAATGGATAAATTTGTGGGAATATTTTCTTTTCCCTTGTGACATCACAAGTTATGAGATATTTTTCAAAATATCTGGGTTTTGGAATTATTATCATTGTTGATTATTAGATTTTAATGGACTTCTTAACCCTTTCAAAATGCAATTTCAGTGTTTCTGGTGAGCTATGGATGGCAAAGGATATCATAAACACACACAGGGACACACACATGCATGCATGCACTCACAAACAAATAGCAATATAGTTAGCTAAGAAAACCATCTTTCTCATTTGAGGGCACACAAAGTAGGAGTAAAGCAGTATAAGCAGTATACTCCATTGCAACATTCCTTGTCTTCTACAATCCTTAAAGCAAGAATTTGATTGGGTGGGATAATGTCCACAAAGGGGTATGTCCTACTTCAAGTAGCTATTTCTTGCTTTCTCATTGGAAACAAAGAAAATAACCTTTATAAGAAATATTAACAGATTTTTGGGACTTGAGACCTTTTTATTCTCCAGCCAAACTTGGCATCAGGAAGACTACATTCCCCAGGAAGCAAAGTATCCAGATGTGCAATCATATTGTCCAGTGAAATGTCAGGTGATATTGTTCAGAAATTCCAAAACAATATATCTTCATAATTCTAATATTCCAGAGAGGCAGTTCTACCCCAAAATACTTGATATGACAAATTAACAACATATTTTCTCCTTGATTTTTAGGGTGACATCAAAGTATGAAAACATGGAAAAATATATTTTATAGGAGCAGAAAAATCTTGAGATCTCAGAATTAATATTTTCACTGTGCACTATACTTACTGAAAGGTGGCATTAAACCAAATAACAGAAAAGCAGATGAAAAAACTTGAGAAGTAATAAATATTGGTTGTTTTAAGATACTAAATTTTGTGATAAATTATTATGCAATAATAATTAACACATACATATATAAATTACTTAATGTGTATGGAAAGAGAGAGAGACAGCAGGCAGAGACAGAAGAGAGAGTGAAAATGGGAGACAGAAAGAGAGGTCAAGACCAATCGAGAAAAAAGAATATTTTGGGAAAATTAAACTTGTCTATTGATGAAAAGAGAGGAACGTTTTAAACAAGAACAATTCTAAAAGACAACATGTTTTAATCCAGTTAATGATGAGAGACCACTGTAGAAACAGTGTGCCTATTACGTAAATATCTCTAATGACAAACTCAAAATTCTATAACAAAATGATTCCATATTTTTACCACTGAAAGATGTTTCATAGCTAAAATATACAAATGGAAAAGGAAAAATTAACATAAATATAATAACTCCAGCCTCAGAAAGCATAGAGTGCAATGTGTTCATTAAAAAAAAATTAAGTGAAGAGATTAAGAAGCATTCATGGTTTTTCCTCTAAACTCACCATTTAGCTAAATTTGGACTAGGTAAAAACTCTCTCAAGCTTACTTATAACATATTTTAAAATAATTTTAGGTCAATCTGCTTATAGAAATAAAAAACATTTCCATCTTAAAGAAAATTTGTACAAATAACTTGAATGTAAGATACATCAAAAATACTTGCCATTAGGTATTTTACATTTTTAACAGAGCTAAATTCATATCATACTATAAATGCTAACATTTTATGTAGGTGGAATAAGAATAATCTGAAACACATTTACTATAATTTCTCAGAACAATCTTGATTATATAACTATATAAGTTTCAGTAAAATTATAATGAAAAAACAAACATAAAATAACCAAATTGTTACTACTGCTTTACTCCTTGATGCTATTAACTAGTGTTGTTTCTGTTTTTGTAGCTCCACCTTATGAAGACCTCTTGTAATCAGTTAGTCAGTCTTTGAAGAGTTTCTACTTGTGAAGAGAAAGACAAAAGCCTAAGGATATGCCTATACTTGAATTTATTTTGAGTCTGCATTACTGAAGATTCCAACTCCCTTGTAAAAAAAAATTTGTAATCTTGATAACTAATTACTGTCATGCCCATTACACAGGGCAGATATAGGAGCTCCTAATAGGTAGGTAGGTAGGTTGGTTGCTAGGTAGGAGGGTAGATAGATAGAGAGCTCCCAAATAATCTTGTTTGAAACAAAGCAATGAAAGACAGACTGCTTGCTATTGCAGGTAAGAAAGAGTAATGCAATTCACAGATATATGACAATACTGTCACAGTAATGCATCCCATTGCTAAGTAAAAATCCCTGTATTGTTTGTCTGTTTTTCTTTTTGTTTTTAAGTTAGAGGAGGGGAGATAGAAAGACAGACTTCCACAAGTGTACCAACTGAGATTCACCTGGCAATCCCCGTTTGGAGCTAATACTCAAATCAATCGAGATATCCTCAGTGCCTAGGTCACATCAAATTAATTGAGCCACTGGCTGCAAGAGGAGAAGGGGGAGAGAAGGTGGAGAGGAAGGGGGGAGAGAATGGAAGAGAAGCAGATGGTCGCTTCTCATGTATACACTAACTGGGATTATACCCGGGATTTCCACATGCTGGGCTGGCATGCTATCCACTGAGCAAACTGGCCAGGGCAAATTCCCATTTCATTAACAGGATTTTTGACTCCTTTTAGTATGTTGACAGTGTATAAAGGCTTTTCTCTTTATTAAAGTCCATGTAATGAGCAAATTATAAGGCTTTAAAATATTAAATAAACATTAATATAACCTATCACTTCTTAAATTATGTCAAATTTTGTATTAATATATGATTAAAGAGTTAAACAGATAAGCTTTATTTAAAATTCCACAAAGAGAAACTTAAATATCATTATGGCTAATCATTGCAATTGGCTAATAACTTTTATTTGGCAAACCATAAATTTAATGAACATTAACTGTACTAAAATAGACTTTATGTTTTATCGTATCATTAAGATTTCAGCAACTCTAGCAAAAATCACATTAATTATATTTTCTAATGATAATAAATTGAAACATGGAACCAGTACTAGTCACTACAGAGAATTACAACAGACTTAGCAATGTTAGAACAGGGGAATTTTAGCTGGACATACACCTATATATTATGCTTTTCCTCTTTGATAGTGTGTTTTGTAATTTTATTTGTCTTGAAGATATGATAATTAAATTTATCTAGTACAGAAATTCATGAATTTGAGGAAATCTCTCTAAATTCTTTTTCACTTTCTATTAATTCTATTTTGTTAATTTCCTTGAATGCTCTTTTGTCCTATCTGTGGTTTTTAGTTACTTTCCCTCTTAGCACTAGGGCTACAGGTATCTTATAACACAAATTTGTGGCTATCTTCTAGGGGATGAGAAAAACTTTCCAAACTCAGATTTATATATTCTAATACCCCTCCCATTTTCAACATATTTTGTAAACCAGCTTTCTATAAATTAGCAATGATTCTTCATGTTGGCATGTCAAGTAGACTTTGGTTTGAACGGCCATTATAGTTTTGTCCTTGAAACTTCATTCTGTTGTTCATTCGTTTTATTACTTTCCTCACACTTGGCAAGAGTCATTTTACAAAAATAATTCTTTGATGTAAATGGTAATATGTGCTATGAAGAAAAGAGTAGAGAAAACTAAGATTATAATGTTGGATAAGCAAAATATAAAAAGGAAGGAAAATCCTTTTTTAAAATTAGGATTAAAAAAGTTTTAAAAGACTTTATTCATTTTAGAGAGGGCAGTGAGAGAGAGAGAGAGAGAGAGAGAGAGAGAGAGAGAGAGGGGAGAAGCAGGACGCATCAACTCTCATATGTGCCTTGACAAGGCAAGGCCGGTGTTTCAAACTGGTGACCTCAGCAATCCAGGTCAACGCTTTATCCATTGCGTCACCACAGGTCAGGTAGAAAGAAAAATATTTACTATAAAAACAATATGTAGCTAAATACAACTATAAGTAGTAGGAAATAACCACAGGTGAGAAGTAAGAAAAGGGGAGAAATTCAGGTAAAGGAAGTAACACATTACAAATTCCTGGCAGTCACAAATGTGTTAGAGAAACTAAAAACTAGAAATGTGTCTGGAGCATAGCTGGGGGCTGGGAGAGAGAATAGCAAGAGATGAGGCTGAAGAAGGTGCTCAGTAGTCAGATTGTGTAGTGATTTGTAGGCTATATTATAGATTTTGGATATTATCTAAATGCACTTAGTTGTTAGAAGGCTAGAGCAGTGTAAAATTATGTAGTTGGTAATCTTTAGATTCATTCATGGTTTATTTTAAAGCTGTGATCTCAGGAAATTACAGTTCTAAGGAGGATGTTAGATATAAAACTAGCTAAATGGCTCTTAGGATCCAAGCTTGAGTCACTTTCTTTGATATTCATTTATTACAGAATAAAAGTCAGATAGTTATTAAATAAGCTTCAAGCAATTTAATTATAGCAAGATTAGTATAAATGTTTCAGTGATTTTATTAGAAGTTACCATTTACAACAGCATACATAAATTGCATAACTGCATAAAGACTTTCTAAGTGTACAAGATTTGTACAGAAAATAATAAATCCTTAAAAATATAAACATAAGTCCTCCAACTTTGTTCTTCTTGCTCAAGATTGTTGTGTCACTACCTTATATTAAACAATACTACAAGGTCATAAAAACAACATGGTACTAGTATAAAACCAGACATATAGATCAATGGAACCAAATAAAGAGCCCAGAAGTCAGCCCACACTTATAAGGTCAATTAATGTTTGACAAGGCAAAAATATACAATGAAAAGCCAGTCTATATAATAAATGGTGCTGGAAATATTGGAGAAATAGATGCAAAAAGAATGAAACTAGATCACCTTTTTACACTGTATAAAAGAATAAATTCAAAATGGATTAAAGATTTAATATTATACATGACATCATAAAAGTCCTCCAAGAAAACATAGGCAGTAAATCTTGGACATTTCTCATAGTAATATTTTTTCTGATATATCTCCTTGGGCAATGGAAACAAAAGAAAAGATAATTATATGGGAATACATCAAACTAAAAAGTTTTTGCACATCAAAGAAAACCATCAACAAAATGAAAAGACAGCCCACTGAAGGCGAGAACATATTTGCTGATATAACTCTGAAAAGGGATTATTATCCAAAATTTATAAAGAACTTATAAAACTCAATACCAAAATACCAAGAAATACAATTAAAAAATGGCCAAAGTACCTGAATAGACACTTTCCTAAAGAGGCCATACAGATGGCCAATAGACATATGAAAATATGCTCAATGTCACTAATCATCAAAGAAATGCAAAATAAAACCACAGTGATATATATCACCTCACACCTGTCAGAATGGCTATGATCAATAAATCAACAAACAACAAGTGTTGCCAAGGGTGTGGAGAATAGAAAACCCTTGTGCACTATTGGTGGGAATGAAGATTGGTGCAGCCACTGTAGAAAGCATGGAGTTACCTCAAAAAATAAATAATGGAACTGCCTTATGACCCAATAATTCCACTTCTAGAAATTTATCTTAAAAAACCCCAAAACACTAATTCAAAAGAAAATATGCATCCATATGTTCATTGCAGCATTATTTACAATAGCCTAGATCTGGAAAGAGCCCAAATGCCCATCAGTCGATGAGTGGATAAAAAAGCTGTGGTACAATGGAGTACTACACGTCCTCAAAAAAGGAAGAGAAAAATCTTACTTTTTGCACAGCATAGATGGACCTGGAAAGTATTATACTAATCAAAATAAGTCAGTCAGAGATATACAACTGTCATATGATTCCAATGATTTGTAGAATTTAATGGACAAAATGAACTAACAAGTGAAATAGAGACAAATTCATACATAGAGAGCTGGCTTACAGTTGTTGGGGTGGGGGCTAGGTGAGGGGGATGGGTGGATTGAGCATAAAGGGACAAAAAAGAAAGAAAAACTCATGGACATGGACAAAAGTGTGGTGATTGCTGGTGGTGAGGTGGAAGAAGGTGAAGAGAGAATAAATGGTGATGAACAAAGTATTTATTTCGGGGCACAATCATCCAATTCTGTCTAGAGATGTCTTATAGAATTGGGCACCTGAAACCTGTGTAATTATGTTAACTAGTGTCACTCTAATCAATTTAATTAAATATATGTATGTATGAATATATAACATCAAACTTAATGGTGAGAAATTCAAAGTCTTCCTACAAAAAGTCATATATAAAGGAAGGAGAAGATGTTGCCTCTCAAAACTCCTTTTCAACATCATACTGGAAGTCTTAGCTAATTCAATAAGAAAAAAAAGTTATACAGATTGGTAAAGAAGAAATAAAGTGTTTTTGTTTACAAATGACATCATTTATATTGGACATCTACAATAATCAACAACAACAAAAACAAAAAGTCTCCCGGAACTGATAACTGATTATAGCAAGGTTGCAGGATACAAAGTCAATATGCAAAAATCAGTACTCTTATACCAGCAATGACATATTAAAGAGTGAAATTTGAAAAACAATATCACTTACATTAGCATTCCCCCAATAACAAAATATTTAAGTTTAAATCTAAGAAAATATGTATGAGGAAACTTAGAGAACTGATGAACAGAATCAATGAAGAATTAAATAATTGGAGAGATATTTCATGTTCATGAATAAGAAGACTCAATATTGTAAAAATATACATTCTTCTCAGCCTAATCTGTAAATTTGACACAATTCCAATTAAAATATCAGCCAGTTATTTTATGGTTATCAACAAACTGACTTCAAAGTTTATATGGAGAAGCAAAAGACTCAGAATAGTCAACACAATATTGATGGAGAACAAAGTAATCAATACACACATAACATGAAACAAGAGAGAGCTCAGAAATAGATCCACATATGTACAGCAAACTGATCTTTGACAAAGGAGCAAAAGCAATAGAACAAAGATAGTTTTTTTAGCAAATGGTGCTGGAAAAACTAGACATACACTTGTAAAAAATAAGTCTAGATACAGACCTTACATCCTTCACAAAAACTTAATTCATAGATCTAAATGTAAAATGCAAAACTATAAAAGTCCTAGAAGATTACATAGTAAAAAATCCAGATGATCTTGAGTCCACTGATGATTTTTTAGATACAGCATCAAAGACATAATCCATAAAAGAAATAACTGATAAGATGAACTTTATTAAAATTATAATCTTTTTCTCTGTGATAGACAATATCAAATAAAGTAGAAGACAAGCCACAGAGTGTGAGAAAATATTTTCAAAAGGCAGAACTGATAAAGGACTGCTATTCAGAATATACAATGAAAACTTAAAATTCAATGGTAAGAAAACAATTAAAATATGAGCCAAAGACCTTAACAGACACCTCATAAGAGAACATATACACAGAGAAGGTAAAGGGATTCGTGAAATTATATATACATAACACAGAGATACAGATAGCAAGATAGCAGGACAGAAAATCCTAGAGGGAAAGAGGAGGGTGTTGAGGGGAAGGGGACAAAGGGGGTGTAACGGGGGACACAGGGGTGGGGGTGAGGGAATTATATTTGGTGAGACACTTGAATCCATGTAAACACAATAAATTAAGATTAATAAAAAATTTTAAAACAACATATACAAATGGAAAATAAGCATTTAAAATAATTCTGCATATTATACATCATCAGGGAAATGAAAATTAATACAATAATGAGATATAACTACATAGCTGTTAAGCATGGCCAATATCCAAAACACCAATAATATCAAATGCTGTTCAGGATTTGGAGCAACAGGAATCCTTATTCATTGCTGGTATGAATGCAAAATGGTACAGCCACTGTGGAAGAGAGTTTGGTGGTTTCTTACAAAACTAAAGTCTTTTACCATATGATTCAGCAATCATGCTCCTCGGTACCCCAAAATTTGAAGACTTATGGCTACACAAAAGCTTGCACAAGGATATTTATAACATCTTCATTCATAATTGTCAATACTTTAAAACAACCAAGATGTGCTTCAGTAGGTAAAAAAACTGTGGCATCCAGAAAATGAAATACTATTCAGTGATAAAAGGCAATAAGGTAAAAGACTGTTCCCCTAAACTTTTAGAACTAACCAAATAATTCAGTAATTCTGCAGGATACAAAATAAACATACAGAAATCATGTGTGCTTTTATGTACTACCTATAGAATACCTAAAAAAAAGACGATATTCCCATTCTCAGTAGCATCAAAAACAGACTTAGAAATAAATTTAATCAAAGTGGTGAAAGATGTGTACACTGAAAACTACAAGATGCAATGAAATCAATTGAAAAAGATACAAATGGAAAGATTTTCTGTGTTTGTGGATCCAAAGAATGAATATTGTTAAAATGTCCATATTACCCAAAGCCATCTATAGATTCAATTCCTATCAAAATTCCTACAGCATTTTTCGCAGAAACAGAAAAGGCAATCCTAAAATGTGTGTGGAACTACAAAACATCCCAATTGTCGAAGAAACCCTAAGAAACAAGAACAAAATCAGAGGTGTCACACTTCCTGATTTTAAACTATACTTTAAAAGCTACAGTCAGAAAACCAGTGTGGTACTGGCATAAGAAATATACTTTGATTAACAGAACAGAGTTAATAATCCAGAAATAAATCCTTGCATAAACAGTCAACTAATCTGTGTCAAGGGAGCTAAGAATACTCAATGGGGAAAGGATAGTTTCAGATGATGGTGCAGTGGATAGAGCATTGGACTGGGATGCAGAGGACCCAGGTTTGAAACCGTGAGGTCACCAGCTTGACACGGGATCATCTGGCTTGAGCATGGGCTTACCCGGTTAAGAGTGGAGTCACTGGTTTGAGCGAAGGATCATACACATGACTCCATGATCACTGCCTTGAGTCCAAGGTCTCTGGCTTGAGCAAGAGGTCACTTACTCTGTAGTAGCCCCCCCAGTCAAGGCACATATGAGAAAGCAAGGAATGAACAACTAAGTACCTGCAACAAAGAACTGATGTATCTCATCTCTCTCCTTTCTTGTCTATCCCTATCTGTTCCTCTCTTTGTCTCTCTGTCTCTGTCACATACACACAAAATAGCCATACTGTGAAACTGGATGACCACATGCAGAAGAATAAAATTTTACCCACTATTGGTGGGAATGTAAATGGTATAGCCACTATGAAAAACACTATGAAAGTCCTCAAAAAATTAAAAGTAGAACTACCATATAATTCAGCAATCCCACTTCTGAGCATATATTCAAAGGAAATGCAAACAGGATCTTGAAGAGATATGTGTGTTCCATGTTCATTGCAGTATTACTCACAATAGTCAAGATACAAGAACAACAGAATTGCCCATCAACAAATGATTGGATAGAGAAGATGTGGTATATACACACAATGAAATATTATTCAGCCATGAAAAAGAAGGAATAACTGCCATTTGAAACAAATGGGTGAAATTTGAGGACATTATGCTTAGTGGAAAAAGTCAGACAGAGAAAGACAAATACTGCATGATATCACCTATATGTGGAATCTAAAAACACTGAATTAAAAAAAAAACAAACCCACAGAGTGGTGGTTATCAGGGCATGGTGAGTGGGGGAAATGGGACAATATTGATCAAAGGATACCAACTTTCATTTATAAGAGTTGTAAGTCCTGATGTTCTAATGTACAGAATAGTGATTATAGGCAATAATACTGTACTATATACTGAAAGTTGCTAAGAGAGTACATCTTAAATGTACTCACCACAAAAAAGAAATGGTAATTATGTGATGGGATCGAGGTGTCAGCTAATGCTATGGTGAGAATCATCTTGTAATATATAAGTTTATCTAATCAACACGTTGTACAACCTTAAAATTACACAGTGTTATCTGTCAATTACATCTTAATACAACTGAAAAAATAAAAGATTAAATTAAACAAAATGAATGAGCTGTTGAGACATAAGAAAACATGGAGGAAACGTAAATGTTTATTACTGTGTGGAAAGAATTAAAAAAGTCTAAATACTCTATGTGTTTAACTATAAGACATTCTGAAAAGGGCAAACTGTAGAGACAGTAAAGATATCAGTGGTTGCCAGGAGTAGAGAATGAATAGGCAGAAAACAGAGAATTTTTTGTGTGTGTGACAGAGAGAGAGAGAGAGACAGACAGACAGACAGACAGACAGAGGGACAGATAGGGACAGACAGTCAGGAAGCATCAATTTTTTGTTGCGGCACCTTAGTTGTTCATTAATTGCTTTCTCATATATATATGCCTTGATCGGGGGGCTACAGCAGACCAAGCAACCCCTTGCTCAAGCCAGTGACCCTGGGTCCAAGCTGGTGAGCCTTGCTCAAACCAGATGAGCCCATGCTCAAGTTGGCGACCTAGGGGTTTCGAACCTGGGTCCTCTGCATCCCAGTCTGACACTCTATCCACTGCGCCACCGCCTGGTCAGGCAGAAAACAGAATATTTAGGACAGTAAAAATACTCTGTATTATACCATAATGAGGGATACATGGTCTAAACTCATGAAATTTACAACAGCAAGAGAGAACTGTAATGTAAACTATGGACTTAGACTGATTATGATGTATCAATGTAGGTTCACTATTTATAACAAATGTACCATTCTGGTGGAAGATAGTGATAATAAGGGGGCTATGCAGGTTTGGAGACAGGGAATATATAAGATATCTCTGGACCTTCTCCTTATTTTGCTATGAACCTTAAACTGCTCTAATTTCTTTATTAAATAATAAGTAAATAGAAGGATTTTTCATGTTTATGAATTGGAGGAATTCATACTGTATACATATCACTTCTTACAAATTTATATATAGTATCAATGAACTCCCAATTAGATTTGTAAGGATAATTTTATTGTTGAAACTTAAAAGCTGATTCTTAACCTTATATGGAAATGCAAGGGATGAAGCTTAAACAAAAAACTGTAAGGGGAGAATAAAATGAGAGGATTGATTTTACAAAATACTAAAATTTATTATATAGTCTCTGTACTTAATACAATGTGTTCTTGGACGAAGAATACAATGTAGGTCAGTGGATTAGTATGAAGTATCAAGAAACATACATGCACATGCATGTGAACATTTGCTAATGACAAAGATTTATGCAGATCATGGGAAAATACTATTTGTATTTTTTGTTTGTTTTATAATAAATGACACTGTTAATTGAATACACAAAGAGAAAAAATAATAAACTTGACCTCTACGTTACATCATTCACAAAAGTTAATATCAGATGTATCGTACACCTAGATATAAGAGGTATAAATTTTCTAGGAGAAAACCACATAAGGATATCTTCCTTATTTGTTGGTATAAAGATACCTGGCATATGACATAAAATGGATTGATACATTAGACTGCATTAAAATTAAGAATACATGTTCTTCTGAAAAACACCATGAAAAAGTAAGTCATAGAATGGAGAAAAAAAGATACTTGTAATTCCCTCCAAAACAAAGGGACTTGTATTTTAAAATAGATGAAGATTCTTAGAAGTCAATTAAAAGACTTGTGGCCCAATAGAAAAATGGTCGAGATTTAAACAGGTACTTTCCAAATTAGTACATTCAAATAGCTAATAAATACAGGGAGTTCTTAGGTTACGACAGTCTTGACATATGACATATCAAGTTCATGACACTCCTATACAAACTTAAAAAATTGAGACGTACTGACCAGGTGGTGACGCAGTGGATAAAGCTTCAGACTGGGATGTGGAAGACCCAGGTTCAAGACCCCGAGGTCGCCAGCTTGAGTGAGGGCTTATCTGGTTTGAGCAAAAGCTCACCAGCTTGAGCCCAAGGTCACTGGCTGGAGCAAGGGGTTACTTGGTCTGCTGAAGGCCAGTGGTCAAGGCACGTATGAGAAGGCCTTGAACAATTAAGGTGTTGCACTGCACAACGAAAAACTAATGATTGATGCTTCTCATCTCTCCATTCCTGTCTGTCTGTCCCTGTCTATCCCTCTCTCTGATACTCTCTCTCTGTCTCTGTAAAAAAAATAATAATAATAAAAAAAAAACTGAGACGCGAGTGTTTGGGCTTACACCATTAGCGTCGTACTTACAGACTACGTAGGTGAACTAGTTTGATTTCGTGTGGTGGAAGAATACACAGTACAGTATTTTTATGTCCTTTTCCTTTTTCTATTACTTAGTTGTGCTTTTATGTTCTAGATTATGATTTTACAGCTGTGTTAGGATAGATAAATGACTTAGGCTAGGGCATGTTTTGACTTAAACCAAAATTTGTTTTATGTCACTGTTGTAGGAATGGAACTGTGTCGTAACCTGAGGACCCCCTGTATATAGAAACGTGCACAATGTCATTAGTCATCAGGGATATGACTATTAAAAACATTAATCTTGAGGGCATTATGTTAAGTAAGTTCAGTCAGACAGAGAAAGACAAAGACCATATGATATCATTTAGATGTGAAATCTAAAATAACCAAATGTAAAAACAAGAGAGTAGAATGATGTTTACAAGTGATTGGGGGTAGAGGAATTGGAGAAATATTTAATGGGTAAACTTGGAACTAGTAAATAAAATAGGTCTTGTAAATATAATGAACAACATAGTGACTATAGTCACTAATACTGTGTGATAAACTTCAATATCCTAAAAGACTAGATCATAATTGTCTTCACCACAAAAAGGAAATAGTAATTACATGACATGATAAAGAATTTAGCTAAAGCTATGGTGGTAATTATCTCACAATACATAATGTATCAAATCAACAAGTTATACAACTTAAAGGTACACAATTTTATGTGTCAACTATATCTCAATATATAAACAAATTTAAAAGACAACATTGTCATTCCTTTTCAGTTTAGGTATTCCAGTGGATGATTAGTGTTATAAACCTAATTTATGACTGTCCAAACAAGATGAAGTATTCTACCAATCAAAATAGAATCTTCAGTTGTTGAAATTCAGAAATTATATACACAATTAAAGCAATGAGATAATTTTTTGTACAAATAAATGTTGAATGCTCAAAAATTATTCAGCCTTGAAATATTTCCTGTCCTTGCTGCCTATTATCAACAGCAATTAAGAAATGTGTGAATTTTTAAAAAAACGAAACTCTTCGTATCATGTTATCAAGATCCCACCATTTTGCTGTAAATGATCCGATGTCACCATTTCTTATGGCTGAGTAGTATTCCATAGTGTATATGTGCCACAACTTCTTTATGAAGTGAAATAAGTAAATCAGAAAAAAACAGGAACTACATTATTCCATACGTAGGTGGGACATAAAAGTGAAACTAAGAGACATTGATAAGAGTGTGGTGGTTCCGGGGGAGGGGGGAAAAGGAGAGGGAAAGGGGGAGGGGGAGGGGCACAAAGAAAACTGGATAGAAGGTGACAGAGGACAATCTGACTTTGGGTGATGGGTATGCTACATAATTGAACAACAAGATAACCTGGAGTTGTTATCTTTGAATATATGTATCCTGATTTATTGATGTCACCCCATTAAAAAAATAAAATTATTTAAAAAAAAAAAACGAAACTCTTTTTGAATCAACTTCAGTGTCCTATGATGATTGTTGAACTTAGCTGTAAATATGTAGACATATTCTTTAAATTTAAGGGCCTTTTCTCCAAAATGATTTGGAAACGTTTAATCAGAGTATTCAATGAATAAAGCACTAAGGAATTCTATTTTAAAGCATAATAAAATTATTGAAAACAAATTTACAAACTAGTTGTATTGCTTCCTGCTGAAGCAAGTAGGAATTGAACAAATAAAATAATGACGATGCAAATAAATGTCCATGAGCTAATCTGAAATTCTATCATGCTGCTATGGAGTCTCTCAATTTATGGGATTAATCCTTTGATCAACCATCTATTTTAAATTGGTTACATTTATATTCTGTACTGTAACAAAAAGAAATTAGAGAAGTTTGCAGTGTCTAATTTGGGAAACCTTAAAAATAATTTTATATAGACACAAATTATTTTACTTTTATTCACAAAAATATTTCTTATGAAATATTCTAAGTTGAGGGGAAAATCCAATAACTGGAAACATTGGCATAGAAATGCTGATATATTTATAAAAACAGAATTGTAAATATCTTCTATTTACCCAAATTTGCTCTGAGTGTAACAGCTACTGTGACAGCTAGAGTTAGAATACTTTCTTGATGAGAATATTATGTGCTATAGAGAATACTTATGAAAAAGCACAAAGTCGTTTAAATTGACTGTAAAATACAATTTTAGAGAATATGACAAAAAGTGTTGTGAAAAAATCAAAATTATAAGACAAATATATATATATATATATAATACACAGATAAAGACAACAATGTGATAGTCAGAGGGAAACGGGGAGGGGGTGGGTGGACGTGGGCAAAAAGGGGGATGGGGATGAAAAAGACTTTGCTTAGGGCAATGGGTGCACAACGCAGTGTGCAGATGATGTTTTATTGAGTTGTACACTTGAAACCTGTACCCCAATAAATTCAATACAAAAATAAAATGAAAAAATTATAAGACAATATAAAAATAAAATTTTCAGAAACATATTAATGGTATAATGTCAAAAAAGAAAATTAGAAACTGAATAAAATATGTCAAAATTATTTTAACACCTTCAAATACATTATTCTAACATTCAAATAATTGATATACTTTAAAATATTTTCATTTAATGTGCATATATTATTTTTATAAATAACCTAACCTATTGAAAATGTTTGAACAAAACCTTATTTTGTCCTAATAAAACTGATTTTTCTAGTGGATAATTTATAGTAAACCTTTTATTTATTGCCTCCATTTCTTTTCTTTTTTTATTTTAAAAATAAATTTATTTATTTTTCTCCTCATCAAATTTATTGGGGTGACATTGGTAAAACAAAATTATATACATATCAGGTGCCCAATTCCACAACACATCATCTGTACACTGTATTATGTGTTCACCACCCAAGTTAATTTTAAAAGTGTTCTACTTGTGGATAAAAAATTGTGTGATCAACATTCTATTCACATAACTACTACGTAACACTTTTGGTGGTCCAGAAAAATAACAGATAAAAAGGCCATCCATAAACTTTAGTTGGAATTTGGTTTGAGACTTGATCTACTGAAGACTTATCAATACATAATTCCGAGAGCCCACATTAGAATTATGTAGCATTGCAAATACAGTTCTGGCTAACTCTGTGGAATTGTCCATAACCTATTATAACTCTTAACCTTTGTGGCTTAATAGAGATATCTGTTAGGGTAGAAATTAACTGTACTTCTTCACAGCTTGTTGCTTCTCATCAGAGTACTATCAGTGAACAGGGAAAGTCAATCTGCTGGCCCCAAAACTGACATATTATTAGGTTGGGATACTTAGCTTTCTCTACCACAGAGCAGATAATTTAGTCATTGAATGTCCTTCTTTGGAAGCAGTAACATCTATTTCAAGGATAGTGGAAGGACAATTCCAACTTCATAGTAATGTTACTAGGAGTTGGGTCTTTACTTCAGATGGAGAAATTGGGGATAAGAAGTTCAGAAGAGCTAGATTTTCACTTAGCTTAAGTCTTTTCCACTGTGGATGGCTATTGGCAAGTGATACTCACTGTTGGAAGAACAGTTGTTCCCTAAAAGCAACTTGAGCAAGCTCTATAGATAGATACATGTAGAAACACTGTTTTGACTTTTAGTTATTATTAATATTTACCGTAATTCAAAGTCTCTTCTGCTTGAAATTCAATAGCTCACCCTGTCTTGTTTGACTAACTTGACAACTACTATTCTTGGGCCATATATCCCAATCTGGTCCCACACTAAGCTACCTGGGAGCTGTCTGTCACCAAGATCAATTCTGAACCTTTAAAAATTATGTTCTTTATGCATTATGTTTACCATAGCCAGGGGAAATCATGGTTAACTTGGAATCTCATTTATATAGACAAGAGGGACTGATTTATTTGATAACTTAAACTTATAACTATCCTGTTTGCTAGGTAGCAAAACTAGTATTGGGATAGCTTTGACAGAAAGCTGAAGTCACTCTTTCCAAACATAAAGAACTGTATAATACTATACATATATTCATAGACTGAGGAGGCATGATCTGGTTAGATAACCTTTCAGATTAGTCCTAAACCTGATACCCAATGAATCTTAAACTGACAATTTTTGACCAGCTGCTAATAAGGGCTTCTTGGTCATCCTCAGTAAATAAACATATTTAAGTCATAAGAGAAAGATCATAGCTTTAATTCAATGAAGACATTGATAATGGAGTCAGCAATTCTGAATGAAATCTTTCTCAGTAAAATAAAGATCATAATCATTTCCTGGTGTCTTACAGATACTACCATGTATAGACCCCCCCTCCTTCCCTTAAGAGCCCTCTTATTCATCCTGAATGTTCAACTTTATTGATATAAAACCTTTCCTGGATGTTGTGGCTTGCTGGGAAGGATTTCCTTGGGAAGACCCTGCCTGTCATCTTCAGAATGTGACAAGTTAATATTTCCAATCAGGACGTTGCAGGACACTGTCTCTAGTCAGTCTCTCAAGTAAGGAGCTACCTTTTAATCTTATTTTTTTTTACCGTTTATGAGCTATCTATTTATTATGATTTCTTTTTTTTTTGACAGAGACAAAGAGAGAGTCAGAGAGAGAGAGACAGATAGGGACAGACAGACAAGAAGAGAGAGAGATGAGAAGCATCAATTCTTTGTTGTGGCAGCTTAGTTGTTCATTGATTGATTTCTCATATGTGCCTTGACTGGGGGGCTACAGCAGACTGAGTGACCCCTTGCTCAAGCCAACGACCTTGGGCTTCAAGCCAGCGAACTTTGGGCTCAAGCCAGCTACCACGGTGTCATGTCTATGATCCTATGCTCAAGCCAGCAACCCCTCGACCAAGCTGGGGACACTGGAATATCAAACCTGGGTTCTCTGCATCCCAGGCCGACGCTCTATCCACTGTGCCACCACCTGGTCAGGCTATTGTAATTTCTTCACCCCTATCTATTACCTAGGTTATCAGTATTCTCTAAAAAATTCTTTTTTTAAAATTAAGTTTCAGGAAATAAAAATTTACTTCAATTACTAAGGGAAATTCTTAGCCAAATGCCCTATTGTGTTTCATTGATAAGTCAAAAAGTTTAAAGAATGATTAATCCATCTGATTGTAAATGTAAATATATATTTATTCAAATTGCTGATATTTATCATTTTAGTCATGCCATAATATTTTCTTTTCTTTAACTTACTTCATTGTAAAAACAGAAGCTATATAACACACAAAATATGCAATATGCATTTATCTACTCTTTTTTTTTTTTTTTTTACCAGTAAGGCCAATAATAGACTATCAATAGTTAAGTTTTGGGGGAGTCAAAAGTTATAGGTGAATTTTCAGCTATGTGGGGGGAGGTCAGAGCCACAATCCCTGCATTGTTCAAGGGTCATCTTTACTGAAATTTGACAACCCTAATAAATACTTCAAGGGAACATTCATTACTTGTATAAATATTTTGTAGCACATTTCATCAGTTGGCATGTAGCTTTGAATAGTAAGCTCAGTGTTGTGTGAAGGGCACTGTATGTGTGAGATCTTGGTGCATTAGAAAGCCACAGGAAAGCAGAACATTCATTTGCTACAAGTTTATGTAAAAGACAGAACTAAATATTATACGTGGGTGATTTAAACAGAAGTGAGGTTTGCTTTGATGATAACAACAATCTTTAGAAATAAAAACCCTATTCATTGATCTAATAACTTTGTAACTATAAGGTATTTTTCCCCGCGGAGAAAGAAGGAAGAGGCCAGAGTCACAAAGTGTGGAATAACAAAAGGCTTTATTGAGTACAGAGCGCGCATCCCGCCCGGCGAGGTTCCCTGGCACCGAGGTAAGATGGAGGCCAAGGAAATCGCAAGGATTAAACCACGTGGGAGATATTTAAAGGGTCCCTCTAGGGAAGTCCGGCTAATATGACATGGTGAAATCTCACTGGCTGGCAGATGGTCGCTTTTTTCCAAAGGGTTCCTGTGAAGCCTCTTTTGGTGTGCTTGGTTGTGGGCGGTCCTAGCCAAAGTTCACGGGTCTGGGTTCCCCATGTGACCATCCCCCATTATCCACAGACCTTACATTCTGACATTTTGTGTTAAATAGAAAAGGGGTGCTGTTTATGCATCTGGCTACTTCCTGCTGATTAGGGGCATCGCGGGGAGGGGGAGATCAGAAGGTGGTGGCTCTGAGGGGTGTCAGGAGGAACATCTGTGTGGCTGTGACTGGAGAAACTTCGCAGATATGGTCCTGTAAGGATTAAAAAAAAAAGAGGAGTAATAGGGGGATTTGTAGGGTCCAGCCTTTTGGTGAGCTGGAGATGGATGGGGTCCAGTGGTTCCGACTACCAGTGATCTTATAAGGAGGCAAGCTTGAGGCAAAACTGCATGTCAGGAGTGGTGTAAAAGGGGAAAGGAAGGGGTCCCATCCATTCCCATAACTGAGACCTGTGAGGGAACTAGAGGTCCAGAGTGTGATGGCAAAGCAGAGAAGGTAGCCCCCGTGTCCAGAAGAAATGAGATGGACTTATCCACTCATTGCAGCATACCCTGGGTTCTCTGAGTCCAGGCCATGTCCTAGGAGTTTGAGCGATGCACCCACCTAGCAGGATTGGCCTCCCATTCGGGTGGCTTGTCTCCCACATAGAGGTGCTGAGGGAAAGCCTGTTGCCCAAAGGGGCAATTGCTCTGCCAGTGACTGGGCTGCTTGCAGTCAGGGCAGGGCTCAGTGGGCAGCCACTGGCAGGGGCCCTGCTGGGACCAGTGGTCCTGCTTGCCACACTTAAAGCAAGCTGCTGGTGGGGTTTCTCTTTATGGCTTGGATTTGGGTCAGGCGCTTCCTATGCCTTGCCTCTGTTGTTCTACTGGCCTCAGGGTTGCCACAAGAACCAGGGTTTGGAGCGTTACCTTCTGCTGCATGCAGGCCTGGCGAACAGCCTTGGCCTGTTTCTACTAGTTGGGACCATTAAAAACTTTAAATGCCATGTTCACAGGTCCCGGATAGGGGTTTGGGGGGGTTGAGAATAAGAGGAGGAGGGCTCGTGCGGAGCCCGGCACCCAGATCCCGCAGGAAACACTGGAGCCAAAGGCAGGACAGGGCCAGAACTTCCTGCAAGAAAATTGGGGTTGGACGTCCTGAAAACCGGTGTTAAGAGCCAATGCCAGGCTGAGAATGGCCTGACGGAGGAGGGGTTAAAGAACACAGTGAAGGGAGGGGCCCCTGGCCAGCAGGGGAGGAGAAAGAGATGGTAGTGGTGAATAAGAAACAGGTTTTTGTGAAGGGAGGGGAGGGGGCTCTCAGAGGGAAGAGACCCGAACACAAAAGAGGTCCATAGAGGGACCAGAGAAAAGTCCGAGAGAGGGGCATCCCCAGGGGTCAGACAGGAGGGAGAAAGTTGGGAGTCTGCGGAGAAGGAAAGATCAGGAGTGGAGGTTTTAGGTAAGGTTTCTCTGGCCAGAAAAAGGCCTGCGTGGTGGAACAGGCGGCACAGAGATTAAGGATGGTCATGCAAATAAGTAGAAGCCATGTATGTAAGAGTTCTCCAATCAGTTCCGAGCTTTTTTGGTGATAGTTAAATTGATGAGGGTGTTAAAACCAAAAGTCCCTTCAGGAGGCTAACTCAATGGGTTCTGTAGCTTGGCCACAGCGGAGAAGAAGAACAGTTTCTTCTTCTTTAAAGAGGGAGATTCCTGTGCCCCCATGGTCTCCCTCAGTCCTTGGAGTGGTCAGATTTGAGTATCAGCATCTTAAAACTCAAGGTCTGGCCAGGACGGAAAAGGTAAAGTGGATGTGCTCCGGACGTCTCCACAAGCACACACTCACTCGGAACGGAAAAGACTTCCCTGATGTAGCTACGGTTTCGGACAGGGAGTCTCGGAGGAAAGAACTCAAGGGTCATTGGAGGCAGGGAACTTACCGCACCGTGCGCTGAAGTGGGTGGAAGGTTGGAGATCCTGGTTCTTTCTCGGAGGGGATGAGGAAGAGGAGTGGTCCTTGCAGACTTCAAACTCCTCCCAGGTTTTTGGCACCAAAATGTATGGTATTTTTCCCCGCGGAGAAGGAAGGGAGAGGCCAGAGCCACGAAGTGTGGAATAAAAAAAAGCTTTATCGAATACAGAGCACGCATCCTACCCGGTGAGGTTCCCTGGTCCCGAGGTAAGATGGAGGCCAAGGAAGTTGCAAGGATTAAACCACGTGGGAGATATTTAAAGGGTCCCTCTAGGGAAGTCTGGCTAATATGACATGGTGAAATCTCACTGGCTGGCAGACGGTCACTCTTTTCCAAAGGGTTCCTGTGAAGCCTCTTTTGGGGCACTTGATTGTGGGCGGTCCTAGCCAAAGTTTGCGGGTCTGGGTTCCCCATGTGACCATCCCCCGTTATCCACCAACCTTACAGTAACCTCTATTGATTTTAACTAATGGTAATGGAGTTACTCAGGGTTTTTTTGTGTATTAAACATAAACAGTTTGGGAACTGATTTATTTTGTTAAAAAAAAAACAACACTTAAAACACACACACACACAAAAGAAAAAAAACCACATTGCTTCTGTCATACAAACTGTTCCAGTAAAAGTTCTTGTTAAAATTTCTTTTGAAAGTAAATTTTTACCTGCAGAGAATTTCTGAAAGTCATTCAGAATTAAAGTGATACTTTCTGCATTTATTTCGCAGTTGATTTTATTGGCATTATGGTATGACTCCTTAGAACAATTGTTATGCAAAACACTTTCAATTTCTTCAAGGCCCATAGTACTACACAGTAGGAGGGCTAAAAAACGAATGAACTTGAAAATCAATACACTGAACTGAAAAAAATGAAGAAAATAAAAGCAAAATCAAGAACACTGAAAACAACACTCACATCATGAATTTTAGGGTGGGGTATGACATAATAGAGAGCTTGTGGTTTTTAAAAGACGATGCTAAAAACAGGATATATGATTTCCGAATCTTAAACCAAGGAAAACCAAGGTGTTTTCTATTTCTTTGGGATGCCTCTAACTTTGTTTTGTTTTGAATCGTGCTTTAATTGAAAATGTAATTTTTCCATGTTAATATGGTAAAAGATTCATTCAATTCAGGAAATTCTTGCGTCTGCTGCTCACAAAATATGTAAAACACAACATCATAATTGTATAATATAAGGTCATAAAAGGCATCTGGTCTCAATCTCCAGCATATAAAGTGATTTAATTTGTTCACTGAAGAGTTCCTTTTCTTATTGTCTTGGAAGCACCATGATTTTTTTCTAATTAAAGAATAATAATATATCTTTTCTTGTGTAAACAATAGATATTTTATTTTAAACTGTAAAAGACATTATTTTCTAAGTAATCAATATTATTAAAAATATTTTTAAAAAGAGATTTATAAAATTCTATTTTATTTCAATAAATGGCTTGGTCCTAGATGCCAAGTAATTTAAATACTTCAAACAAGGTTAAAATTTTGCAAATAACATTTATTTCTCTACCAATAAAATATTTAACCTTTTAATTTTCCTAAAATTAAATAATTTCTTCAAAATATGTTTTGTTTGCTATGAACAAAATTGATCAGTTTTAATAAAAAATGAAATAAGTCTGAGTAAATCAGGATAATTCAGATCATTAAAGAAAAAAGAAAACAAGCAACAAATGAACAAAAAGACAATGACAGTTTTCCTAATTATGATGGAAGAGGGTATGGGGACATAAACAGTGATGAAAGACTTGACTTGAGGGGAGCGGTGAACACACAATACAGTTACGTGTTGTAGAATTGGATACCTGAAACCTGCATAATTATGTTAACTAGTGTTACCCTAATAAATTCAATAAAAAATAATAATGTTAAAAATATATAAAGATATGATACATGTATAATTACATACATACCAATGTTTGTTTAAATACATATATATATATATATATATATATACATACTTATCTATATAATAAGTTCTGTACTTCAAAGAGGCCATCTTTGAAGGCTCTTTACCCCCCTAAAGAAAATTCTTTCATTCAAAATATTTATTTTCTTTAAAATGTCCTCTAAATCAGTGACTTGTGCTAGCTTTTTCATTCACATATTCAGGAGGCAAAAGTCTATTCCTCGGTTATTTCTATGGATTAGATTTATTTCAGAAAACGAGAGTTTGTGACCACTGGGCACCTTCCAACAAATGTATTGTTGCTCCCCACATTGTGTCCAAAAGAAAAATTTCACAGATTATTTTGACAATAGAATCTTTGTTGGACTAAGGAAAAAGTTCTGCAAAGTGATCATATTTTAGTCTTTAAATATAAAATTTTCACATATTTGTTTTAAAAAGATACCATCAAACACACAAGCCAACAAAATAATAGTATATTATAAAGATATTCTCATATTAGAAGCTGATTATTATTGTAATAAAGCACACTTCATATTTTAATGCTAAATAATAAACATTGCCATTTCTATTAGTAAGAATTTCTCATATTTCCACATGAGAAATATGACTTCTTATAGTTAAGATTAGCTTTTACAGAAGATTGAAATTTTTCTGTAAATAAGACAATTGAGTTATTTAAGAATTTAGCTGGTGATAATGGCATTCAAATTATCATTTTAAAATACAAACTCTCAAAGACTAATAAAAATATCTTATTACTTTAAGAGTATCACCAAAGATTTCCAGTAACTGCTACTGAGGAACAATGCCATTTAATATTTGTGGCATTTTTTATGCAAAATATTGTTCAGGGGCATCTAGGTATAGATTCCATTTTCCCACATGAAACAAGGAAAACTTACATAAAAGAAAAAACAGAAACAAAACCAAAAACAAAAAAGAAAAAACAATCAACTGCAAAATGGGTACAGGGGGACTATAGTTTCTTTTTTTTCTTTTTTTTGTATTTTTCTGAAGCTGGAAACGGGGAGAGACAGTCAGACAGACTCCCGCATGCACCTGACTGGGATCCACCCGGCACGCCCACCAGGGGCAATGCTCTGCCCCTCCGGGCGTCGCTCTGCCGCGACCAGAGCCACTCTAGCACCTGGGGCAGAGACCAAGGAGCCATCCCCAGTGCCCGGGCCATCTTTGCTCCAATGGCTGTGGTAGGGGAAGAGAGAGACAGAGAGGAAGGAGGGGGTGGGGGTGGAGAAGCAAATGGACGCTTCTCCTATGTGCCCTGTCCGGGAATCGAACCCGGGTCCCCCGCACGCCAGGCCGACGCTCTACCGCTGATCCAATCAGCAAGGGCTATAGTTTCTATATAAGCAAGGCATGTGTAGCAAAAGAAATAAAGGAATATATTAGAAATATGAAAGAAGAATAAGAACTTATAGTACAAGAACAAAGGAGAAATATTAATATGAAAATGTAATAGTAAATGAAAGAAGATAAACAGTAGAATGTACATAGCTAAAGAAACATTTGTCAGTTTAACACTCAGGCTGAGAAACTGCCTTGGAAGGAAAAGTATAAAAGAATAAAAATTATAAAATGAAAGTTAGGAACATGTAAAATAGAAGTAGAAATTCCAAAATCAAATAATAATATCATGGATAAAGGAAAACAAAAATGTAGAGATAGAAATACTCAAAGAAGTATTGGATATATTGTAATGCTGGTGGCCGAGGCCAGGCAGGTCCACATTGGATTCGGGCAGACAGTAGAGGAACTGTGGAGCTGGAAAGGGTCGGGCCATTCCTGTTTAATAGAGTCTCTCAAGGGCAGATGAGCAAATAGGTAGCGGAAACTGCTTCTCAGGTCCCTCAAAGTGGCGAGCGGGCTGGCAGGCAATCCGCAATCCACCATCCACAACCTGCAATCCACCATCTGCCATGGAGTGCAAGCACTTATATAGCATTACATAGACTATACATACACATGTGGCCCTTCCACGTGTTCAAGCATGAATCAAGCAAGATACTTAGAGCCGGTAAGACAGCGAGCAAGCCTAACATATATGTTTTCCCAACATATATGTTTCATAAACTATAATTCTGAAATAAATTTATAGATATGAGAACCAATAAAGAATGTCAGACTGAAATAATTCATTAAGTGACAAAAATTATAACGAAAAACAAAAATTTAGTAAAATTTAAGAATACCCAAGTGTGGGGAAGCTGGTCTTCCCAGAATTGGTAAACAGCCTGCACAAGATGGAGTCAGTGTGGACAGGTCCGCTATGCCAAATCCGGCCATGCATGACTAAAGGAAACAGGCTGAGGATGGTATGCATGTGTACCCACCTTCCAGAACTGATAATGTTACCCCACTTTTTGTAATTATGATGTGGTGCTACTTTTATGTGATTTTACTATAAAATGCCTGAGCACTGCACCAGGCTGCTGCTGTTGCTGCCTCTGTACTGCATCTGGCTGATGCTGCCAATAAAGTATGTCCTATCTGCTTAAAACTCCACACTCTTTTTTCCAGCCAACTCCCCCCCTTGTCCCTGCAGCCTCCGTTCCTTGCCTCCGAACTCAGACTGACGGCAAGACAAAGAAAAACTCATAAAGAACTTTTAGTTAAAAAGAATATATCTTGGCCTGACCTGTGGTGGCGCAGTGGATAAAGCATCAATCTGGAAATGCTGAGGTCGCCGGTTCGAAACCCTGGGTTTGCCTGGTCAAGGCACATATGGGAGTTGATGCTTCCAGCTCCTCCCCCCCTGCCTCTCTCTCCTCTCTCTCTCTCTCTCTGTCTCTCTCCTCTCTAAAATGAATAAATAAAAAAAAATTTTAAAAAAGAATATATCTTGGCCCTGGCCGGTTGGCTCAGCGGTAGAGCGTCGGCCTGGCGTGCAGGGGACCCGGGTTCGATTCCCGGCCTGGGCACATAGGAGAAGCGCCCATTTGCTTCTCCACCCCCCCTCCTTCCTCTCTGTCTCTCTCTTCCCCTCCCGCAGCCAAGGCTCCATTGGAGCAAAGATGGCCTGGGCGCTGGGGATGGCTCCTTGGCCTCTGCCCCAGGCGCTAGAGTGGCTCTGGTAGCAGCAGAGCGACGCCCCGGAGGGGCAGAGCATTGCCCCCTGGTGGGCAGAGCATCGCCCCTGGTGGGCGTGCCGGGTGGATCCCGGTCGGGCGGATCCCGGTCGGGCACATGTGGGAGTCTGTCTGACTGTCTCTCCCCGTTTCCAGCTTCAGAATAATACAAAAAAAAAAAAAAAAAAAAGAATATATCTCATATGCAGCATTAGACTTCCCAACTAAACTAATTTCAAATAGAGGCTGATTCTTAATGATTTGAAGGATACAAAATTTTGAATGTAAAATTGTGTCATTTTCAATGAAGTTATCATTAAAACATAGAGATGATAATTAAAATATTTTTAGGAATCATAAGACCCTAGAAAATTTACCATGTAAAACAAAAAATTTTAGTAAATTATTCAAATAAGAAGTGGGGAAAAAAAATCCCTACTGCAAGAAATATAGCAGTAATTTTCAATACACAACTTGATGAAGTTGTGTATTTAAAAATAAAGAAATAAAAATATACATACATACATATATACATAGCTAAGAGAAAAGAAAAAAGAGATATAATATTCATTAAAAAGCCTTAAAATTTATAAAATATTAACATATATCAGTATGAGAGGTGGGTAAGCACAAGATGAGAAAATTCTTAGCTTTTAAGGGCAATAATTTTTAAAGGTATGTTGTTTAAAAGAGGTACAAATAACCCAAAGAGAATGGAAAGTTTGAGTGTACTAAGATAAAAATATAGTAAGACACTGGTAACCCAAGACCTGGTGTGGGTATACTAATACAATAGCCTTTGAGAATAAAACTTTCCAGGAAAATAAAACAATTCTAAATGTGTATTGTAGTAGACACTGAGTGCTGCCAACAAATCCTTCATCTACAATACAGGCATAACTTTGAGATATTGCAGGTTCAGTCCCTGACCACTTCAGTAAAGTGAGTTTAATCTTTTTGCTGGTAAAGTGTTCCTGGTTTCATTTTTAGGAAAACAAAACAAACCAAAAAACCTGTGAAGTGCAGTAAAGCCACATGCAAGAAAACAAGGTATGCCTGTGCTGAATCATTCATTCCCCAGCTATTGGGAATATTGTATGTAACAGCTTGCAAGGTGAGTCCTTTTCTTTATTATTTCCCTGAATTGAGGAGGGTTGCCATGTGTGAGGTCCCATCCACATTCAATGACTGATCAACGCAAAAATATAAAGGCCTGGTTTTTGTTCTGTTCCAAGTTTAGGGCTAAATGCAGGGTCATCAGAATCTCATATTTCTTGTGACACTGTCTGAGTCTTTGTCATGACCACATCACAGCCCATCTTCTTCCTCTGCTAAATACTACTTACTTCAGCCCTCCACAGGTGATGGTATTAAGAGTAATTCCAGAGTAGTAATCTCCATCTCAGGGTCCATTCTAGGAGACCTAACTTGCAACAGTTGTTGCTTGGATTCTTGCCAGAAAGCAGAGGTTACAATGATACTTTGGAACTAATGACCTGTGGCTCAGCTAAGAATGAGAACTTCATCACTGAAGGAAGATGGAATCCTGAAAGCACATGGTGGCATGCCAATAGTTACAACTTGCACCCATGAGAAACTGGAATAATGTACTATGGAAAGTCATGCACTAGCTGGGGTAATGTACCAGACATATGATGAGTATAGGGGAAGTACTAGTTATAATGGAATAAGTTGTCTGTTTCTGGGAACAATAAATTCTTGAAAGAGACAATGAAAGACTGAGAGTAATTAATCACAATTGAAGGATAAATGTGAAATTAAAAGGACCTCATTAGCAGCATAAGAAATATTTTATTTCCTGATAGAAGAGGGAGAAGTTGAGGATCAAGTCCAGGCCCAAGAATAGCAGAGCTTGAGATATATTTGACTTCTCAACCCAAGCAGGTTTGCCATGCCATGGTCAAGTCTCTGTTGGAACAAGTTAGACCCTTAGTGTGTTTTGAAAGACATCAAACTTGATGCACTGACAAATCTTGAATCTCCATATTCCCCTAAATCCTTTAGGCATGCAGAAGAGCCCTACTTTATGCTGTTAAAGTCTATCACTCCCACTTTCCTTGAAGATGATACAAAGGCAAGCAACAGATTTCCCCTTCAGAATTTATCTACCACTCATTCTGGCTATTAGCTCAAAAACTAGAGTTAAATTTTATTATGATTTGGCCAGAGCAGTGTTGGGCCTCCTCAGGAAGAAAGAGACCATACCGTGGAAGAACTTCATGGCTGCATGGTCTAGCCAAAATATACCAGCAATAGCCAACAAAAGCACTTCTTGAATGGGATCCTGAATGTGCTGAATGAAGAGGATAGGAGAGCTGGACATAAACATCAGTAAGAAAGAGTATATTTTTCAGAGTACTGAATATAACACCCTGGAGAAGATCCTGGGAAAGGTACTAACTTGCTGCTAACATGACTTGGACAACATTAGTAGAAAACAATAAGCCACTTTGTGTTTGTGACAGTTTCAGCTGATAAACTGTTTAACCTGTATAAACATATCTTTCTTAAAAAATAACCTTTTTTTTTTTTTTTTGTATTTTTCTGAAGCTGGAAACGGGGAGAGACAGTCAGACAGACTCCCGCATGCGCCCGACCGGGATCCACCCAGCACGCCCACCAGGGGCGACGCTCTGCCCACCAGGGGGCGATGCTCTGCCCCTCCGGGGCATTGCTCTGCCGCAACCAGAGCCACTCTAGCGCCTGGGGCAGAGGCCAAGGAGCCATCCCCAGCGCCGGGGCCATCTTTGCTCCAATGGAGCCTTGGCTGCGGGAGGGGAAGAGAAAGACAGAGAGGAAGGAGGGGTGGGGGGGTGGAGAAGCAAATGGGCGCTTCTCCTATGTGCCCTGGCCAGGAATCGAACCCAGGTCCCCCACACGCCAGGCCGACGCTCTACCGCTGAGCCAACCGGCCAGGGCCAAAAAATAATCTTTCTTAATAAAATAAAAAATAAAGATACATGATCATGTCAATTGTTGCAATTAAAGTATTTGACAAAATTCAAACTGCTTTCATGATAAAAAACACTCAACAAAAAGTATAAAACTTGCACTCTTTAAATTACAAACTATTGTCAATAGAAATTTTAATAAGCATAAAAGTTAAAATTTTTGTGCTTTAAAGAAAACCATCAAGAAAGTGAAAAGGGAACCCACAGAATGAAAAAAAAAATTGCAAATCATATATCTGATAAGTACAGTCAACTAGATTAGATAACACCTCATACAACTTATCAATAATAAAGACAAACTGTGCAATTAGAAAATTGTAAAGCATATGATGCAAGGGAGGCCAATAAGCATAAGGTGAAGTGTTAACATCATTAGTCACGAGGGAAGTCCAAATCAAAACCACAATGAATATATGGATATTGCTTTATATCTACCAGGATGGCTATAATAAAAAATAAAAATAAAAAAGAAGAAGGGAAACACAGAGGCAGTCAGGATTTGGGTAAGTGGGAACCATCATCCACTGCAGGTGGGAATATAAAAATTTTGACAGTTCTTCAGAGTTAAATATAGAATTTTCATATGACTCAATCATGCCATTCCTATGTATATATCTAAGAGAAATGTTCATAGCAGCATTGCAACTTGGTGAAAAGGGAGAAAACAACCCAAATATCCATAAACTGATGAATGTAGTAACACAAGTGGTATAGCCACATAATAAAATCTTACTCGATCAGCAAAAGGAATGAAGTCCTGATTCATTGTATCATATAGATGAACCTTCAAAACATTATGCTAGTTGAAAGAAGCCAGTCACAAAAGATGGCACATTATATAATTCCTTCTATATGAATGTGCAGAACAGGCAAGCCTACACAGAAAATAGACTAGTGATAATTAAAAGCTTGAAGAGATGAGTGAACAGAAAAGTGATAGCTAAAGGGTACACAATCTCTCCTTTTTACTGTAGTAAAAATGACATAAAATAAATTTTACAAATTTAAAACCAGTAAATGTATATAGTACAGTGATTTTGACTATATACACAATGTTGTGTAACAGATTTCTAAAACTCATTTTGCAAAACTGAAATTCTGTGTCCATTGAAAAACCACTGTATCACTCCACCTCTTGCCCCAGGTGAAAATTATTCTATTTCCTGCTTCTAAGAGTTTGACTACTTTATTTTTTTTAATAATATTTTGATACAATATTGGAAAAAAACCAAAATTAGTGCAAAAAATTATGATGAACAAAGTGCCATCATTTTATTTTTTATTTTTATTTTTTTAACTTTACAATGCAATATACAGATCATGTATGATAGAAATGTGCACTTGAAACCTATAGTCTTTAATCTTTATTATAGTCAGAGGCAGCCAACCTACCCTCACTGTACCTATATTGCTGGAACTTTTCAACAAGATAGATCACAAAAATTTCATGGTCCATCAGTTAGTAAATACAGAGAGAACTGGCATGCAAACTATAAGATTATGAAGCATTCATATTAGAGCATAGTAAAACTTCTAAGTAAACATAGATATAAATTTTATATATCAGCAGGTACCTAGGCCTTTTTGAAATAAAAAACATTTAATTTTTCTACTTATCTGGCTAAAAACTCTGTGTGTCACCCAATTGTCTTTCAGACAATCTACAGATAAAATGACCATTAAATCAGCCAGGGGATGGGGAATGGGATTTTTCTGACTATCAAACTGCTGGCCTTATTTTAAAATCTAGAATGGTGTTGTGAGGAATACTATTCAAGGAAGGTTGGCTTTTTTCCTTTAGGTAATAACAGTTGACATTTGAACAACATGGGGTTATGGGCACTAACTCCATTTTGCAATTAAATATCCATGTGTAATTTTGACTTGCCAAAAACTTAACTACTAATAGCCTAATATTGATAGAAAGCTTTGTGGATCATGTAAAAAGTCCATCTATTAACACATACTTGTATATTATATATGCTATATACTGTATTTTTATAATAAAGTAAGTTAGAGAAAGGAACGTGTCATTTAGAAATCATAAGGAAAATACATTTACAGTACTGTATGTATTTATTTTTTAAAAATCCATGTATAAATTGACCTTCACAGCGCAAACCAATGTTGTTCAAGGGTCAACTGTATTTCCATTTTCTGGTGCTGAATTTGATCCAAGAACAGGGAGAGTACAAGGTTAGTAAAAATTTCCTTAAATGGAAGTGTTTCATTTGTTGAAGTTATTTCTGCTTGGTAACTGAAGACCTGAGTCAAAGGGCCAGTTTGGTAGCATGAATTGATCTTACCTTATACCAGTCTATGTCACCAGCATTTGTGTTCCTCTTGTTATGGACTCTGTTGGTAGACCAAGATAAGTTATCCTGAAAATTGCTGCATCTGCTTCTATCATAAGTTGCTACCTCACATCTGAAAAACATTTGTACCCTGAAAAAAATGAAATTGGAGAGTTTACCTTTTATTCTGTGGGAATGTATGATTTTGCTGCCTACCATTCCATAACACATCTGATACCTTGATGCTAAAATTCCATATATTATCCCTAGAAGTGCTTACTCAGAACTTTGTGCACATTAACTAAGACTTGATTTTTATAAACTCTACTCACAATGAGTTCAAGAAAACATTTAAAATTACTTGTCTTTGTAGAGAGCCAACTGTCAGTCTTTGCCAGCTGTTAACCTCAGGCCAGACCAATATAATTAGTTTTAGTAATTACTTCTAGGTCTTCAGGAATAATTTAAATTATTGCATTCTTACTTCACTCTACAATTAAATTGATGGATTCTTCTTGTGTGAGAACTTAGGACCTTTAAGTCTACCTACTCACAATATATCCCATAAGTAATGAAATATCTTTTTTTATGTATTCTTTCTCTATAGAAAAACATAATAATTGAAATGTCCCAAAGCACACTTAACTCAAAGACATTCAAGTATATTACTCACACTGAGGTCATTAATTTTAAATATTTCTGATTTCATAAGCTTTTACTTGTCTGTTGGGATAGTTTCTCTCTCACATACATGTGAATACTGGTTTAAGAAATGCATGGATAGTGATGGATGGCCCTACGAGCCTCAAGTTCTGTCAAGGTCTTTCAGTGTCAGTGAACACATGCTCATACAAGCAACTAAAATGTCAATTTAAGCTTCAAATAGTCTCTCAAATCAGTAATTCCACAATAAGCATTTAGCCATAGATTCATTGGGATTGTTTTTACCTCATTAGTCTTGGACAGGTATACAAAAGTATTTAAAAATTTAATGTTGAACAGTTTTCTAGTGTCTTCCATTTATTAGTTGTATGGCCTTGGGCTAGTTAATCATTAAGCCACGATTTTTCATTTATAAAATTGGAATAATGCTTCATATAATTTTTATTGATCAAAGAAGCTAACAAATATAATTTAGCAATCTAAACATCAAAAGCATCCAAAAAATCCCAAATTAAAAAAAACTGTTAGGAGTATTCATTATTGAAAACAGTGAAGGATGGTTTGCTTTATTCTGCGATGCTTAGAAATTATACTGTTGGCCCTGGCTGGTTGGCTCAGTGGTAGAGCATCGGCCTGGCGTGCAGAAGTCCCGGGTTCGATTCCCGGCCAGGGCACATAGGAGAAGCGCCCATCTGCTTCTCCACCCCTCCCCCTCTCCTTCCTCTCTATCTCTCTCTTCCCCTCCCGCAGCGAGGCTCCATTGGAGCAAAGATGGCCCGGGCGCTGGGGATGGCTCCTTGGCCTCTGCCCCAGATGCTGGAGTGGCTCTGGTCGCGACAGAGCGACGCCCCGGAGGGGCAGAGCGTCGCCCCCTGATGGACGTGCAGGGTGGATCCTGGTCGGGCGCATGCGGGAGTCTGTCTGTCTCTCCCCGTTTCTAGCTTCAGAAAAATACAAAATAAATAAATAAATAAATAAATTATACTCTCTAGGATTCTCAGTTTGGTGATATCATGATGTTATAGTCTATGTGACACATCTACAGAAAAGATGGTGCAGATATAAGAAATAATTATTTTTATGTCAAAGGCTGTCTCTGAAAATATATGATGTTATTTTTTCTGTAATTTGTGTTTTCCTAAGTAAAAAGTGCTTTTAAATGTTTATTGGCAATTAAACATGTATATACATGCATACACATGCACCTGTGTATAAAATCTTTGGAGTATTTTGAAGTTACAATATCAATTACATAAAGATATTTTATTTGGAAAATATGAACTTTAGATATTCATGAAAAATCATGTTCTATTTTAAAAATAATTATCACTAAGTATCAAAAGGATTGAAGAACAAGTTAAAATAACCAAGAGTACAACAACTGATTCTCATTCATTTGAGACAGTAAGCTGTATTCTCCAAGCAAGCCAAGTTATAGCTGTTGTGCTCACTTTAAAAATACCCACTGAAATAATTCATATATATTTTTATTGATTTTTAGACTACTGCTACCATTCCTGAAGTAGAAATGAGAGATCCATCTGTGATATATTGTAGAAAGCTTACTTGGGAAATAAAGCTGTTTATTAAATGAAAATGCTATATCATGTTCATTGTGACACCAATTTAAAAAGGCCAAATCTTTTAAAATTAATCTCGAGATTTAATGTAATTTTATTTTTTAAAAATCTCAACAAGAAATTTATGAAACTTGCCTGATAGATTATAAACTAGATAAGAGTAAAATAAATGTCCAAGAGAAGCCAGTCAATTTGCTGATGAAAAATAAAAATGAGAATATCCTAGTATTAGTAATAATTATTATAAACTCATAGTAATAAAAACCACGTGCCATTAGCACAGGGGTTCTAGTGTTTGTGCAAATGAACAGAATAAAGAGCCTGGAAGCAGATCCAAAAGCCTCATTGGAGCTCAAAATAAGATAAATTTCACATGGAAATTATTGGAAAATTATGAACACTCCAAATAGTGATGGTGATAAAAATGACTGTATATTTTAAGGAATAATACAGTTTTACTTCCCATTGTACACAAATATAAATTGAGAGTATTAATGAGTTAAATGAGGAAAAACTCCATCATCAAACTATGGGAAAGTACATAAAATTAGTTATCAGAAGATTTGAGTTAAAGTATTAACTGTGCAGTTGGCAACTACAAAATCTTAGGAAATACTTCAACTCATTAAGCCTTACTTTAGTCAATGGAAAAATATGTTGATTTCATTTATCTAAGATTTTTAAAAATTAAATTTATTGAGATAACATTGGTTCATAAGATTATGTAGGTTTCACGTGTACATTTCTATAATACAAGACCTGTATATTGTATTGTGTGCCCCCCACCCAAAGTCAAATCAATTTCTGTCATCCTATACCCTTTACTATCCCTTTATCCTTTACTATACCTTCACCCTCCATCCCTCTGGTAACCACCATACTGTCTGTGTCTATATATAATTAAATGAATACATACTGATCCCTTCAACTCTAAACTCACAAAATACAGCATATTCTAATTTTCCCTCTTCTCTGTATGCATATCACTTGGTTAACAATGAGAAACCTAGGTTTCATTGTGTTTTATATATTGGTAAGTTCTTCAGGGATAAAATACACATAGATTAGTTTAAGAATAGGTAACACACAACTGTGTAAAGAACACCTATCAACTACTATCTCGTACATGATAGTTTTAAACAATTTTAAGTAAAAATTTATATACAGTCCAATGCACATATATTCAATATGCAATCATATGAATTTTGACAAATTTATGCACTATTTATCATTCCAGAAAGTTTCCTCCATACGTCTTCCAGTGAACACCTCCAGGAAAACTCTTCTGATTTTCTGTCACAATAGATTACTTTTGATTTTTCTAAAGCTTCATGTAACTGGATACATAAAATATGTACTTTTTGTGCCCAGCTTCATTTTCTCAGCATATATACTGGCTTTATGTTCACTATTGTATGTATGCATAATGCATTCAATTTTAAATACTGAGTAGGTTTATAAATTTTCCTGTTAATGGTCATTTGATATTTGAGTTGCTTCTACTTTCTGGCTAACATGAATAAATCTGCTATAAACATTTGCATGTAATTCTTTTTAAAGACAAATGTTTTTGGTTCTCTTGGATAAATATGAGGGTGCAGAATTGTGGGGTCTAATATAGATATACAACAAACATTTTTTTAAGACATGATGTTAGCTGTGGATTTTGCACAAATAGTCATTATGTTGAGGTTGTTTCCCTTTATTCCTAGATTGTTGAATTTTTTTAATCATAAAAAGTTGTTGAATTTTGTCAATTTTCTATGCATTAATTGAGATTATCATGTGGCTTTGTTCTTCATTCTGCTAATTCATGGTATTACATTGATGAGCTTTTCCATGTTAAACCATCCTTTCATTCCAGAAATGAATTTACTTGGTAAGGTTGTATAATAATCTAGTACATTGTTGAATTCAGTTTGCCATTATTTTATTGAGAAATTTGCATGATTATTCATCAAGAATATTGGTCTGTATTTCCGTTTGCTTGTAATCTGTTTGGTTTTGGTATCAGGGTAATGCTGACCTCATAGAATGAGCTTGAAGTGCTTCCTCTTCTTCAAATGTTTCAAAGAATCTTGAGGGGTTTTGTGTTAATTCTTTAAATGTTTGGTAGAATTCTCCAGTGAGCTTTTATTTCTTCTTATGAGGAACATTCTATGGATTTTGACAGCTGTACAATGTATTGACATATATGAATGTATCTAACATTACAGAATCACAGAATAGTTTTCCTATTTTAAAATTATCTTGTGATCCAATTATTTATCCCTCTTTTCCTCTCCCATTTCCATTCTTAGCAATCAACTGATCTTTTCACTGTTTCCATGGTTTGGACTTTTCCAGAATGTCATATAGTTAAAATCATATAGTATGTAGCCTTTTTAGATTGGCTTCTTCCACTTAGCAATAGGAACTTAAGCATTCCCCATGTTCCCCTTTTTTTTCATGGCTTTGATAGCTTATTTTTTTAATCAGTGAATACTATTCCTTTATATGGATGTACTGTAGTTTGTTTATTCACTCACTTATTCAAGGACATATTGACTGCTTCCAAGTTTTGGAAATTATGGATAAGGATGCTGTAACCATTCGTATGCAGATTTTCATGTGGACATAAGTTTCAAATGATTTGAGTAAATAACTTGGAGCATGATTGCTGAATCATTTTATAAGAGTATTTTTCTTTGTAAAACACTGCTCAAACATCTTCCAAATTGGCTGTACCATTTTTTGGACTTAATTTTAGATATGCAATGCTATTTCATTATTGTTTTTGAGTTGTATTTCCCTAATGACATAAAATGTTGAGCATCTTTTTATATATTTACTTTCATTTGCTTAATTTTCTTAGTAAGGTGTCTGTTCAGACCTTTTGTTTATTTTAAAATTGAGAAGTGTGAGCTATTATTGTTGAGTTTTATGTGTTTATTTTATATTGTGAATATAGGTACTATATGGCAGGGGCCGCCATCATGTCCATTCACATGCAGCTTCTCACTGAATTCCGGTAGACGGTAAAGAAATGGCAGAGTCGGACGATGGTGGGCCATTCTGTTTACTGGTGTCTCACCAAGATAGGCAAGCCACAAGAAAAGCCAGGGGAAAAGCAGAAAACCTGCCTTTCCCATAGAGGGCAAGGGATCAGGGAGGCCCCTGCAATGCTGATAGCAGGAAGAGAGAGAGAGAAAAACCCTGGTCTGTCTCACTTTATAATGCAGAAAATTAAAGCCTTTATGCCAATATACAAATAAGAAAGTCTCTGATACAAAGCCACTTATCTGAGGCATAAATGGGATTCCTCATAAGAGTGCACCACCCCCAATCATGCAACAGTCAAGGGTGTGGGGAAAAGCTTAGTTTTGAGAAGACCTCAGTATCAGAAGGGAGGGAAAGGCTTAGTCTTAAAACTAAGCCTTAGGGTATAATGACTTTGCCAGCTTACAGCCTGTCTCCCGTACCCAAAGCAAGCAAACATATATATCATATTTACAAACTTATTTGACCAACAGGTACTTTGTCAGTTATGTGATTCACAAACATTTTCTCCCCATCTGAGATGCTTATATTTTTCTAAGCAGTGCTTTCCATAGAGCAGAATATGTCAATTTTAATGAATTCCAACTTATCAATCTTTTATTTATGGATTGTGCTTTTGTGTTGTATCTAAGTTATCGATCAACAAACTAAAGGTCACCTATATTTCCTCCTTTATTATTTCTAGGAATGTTACAGTTTTGCATTTATATTTAGATTTATAATCTATTTCAAATTAATTTTTGTTAAAGATATAAAGTGTTGAGCACCTTTTTATTATGTTTTATTATAACCATTTGAAATTTTGTGACATGTTTGTATAGGCCTTTTGGCCATTTTTATTGCTTTGTCTTTTTATAATGTAGTTTTTATAGCTTTTATATATTCATCATACAAGAACTTTGTCAGATATATGTTTTGCTAATATTTTTCTTAATTTATGGCTTGTCTATTCATTTTTTATTATGAATTTTAATGGGGTGACATTGATCAATCAGGGTACATAGGTTCAGAGAAAACATCTCCAGGTTATTTTGACATTTGATTATGTTGCATACCCATCACCCAAAGTCATATTGTCTTCGGTCACCTTCTATCTAGTTTTCTTTGTGCCCTTCTCCTCTCCCACTCCCTCTCTGCCCCCCCATAACCACCATACTCTTGTCTATGTCCCTGAGTTTCATTTTTATGTCCTACCTATGTATGGAATCATATAGTTCTTAGTTTCTTCTGATTTACTTATTTCACTCAGTATAATGTTATCAAGGTCCATCCATGTTGTTGTAAATGATCCGATGATCATCATTTCTTATGTCTGAGTAGTATTCCATAGTATATATGTGCCACATCTTCTTTATTCAATCATCTATTGAAGGGCTTTTTGGTTGTTTCCATGTCTTGGCCACTGTGAACAATGCTGCAATAAACATGGGGCTGCATGTGTCTTTATGTACCAATGTTTTTGAGTTTTTGGGGTATATACCCAGTAGAGGGATTGCTGGGTCATATGGTAATTATATTTTTAATTTTTTTGAGGAACCACCATATTTTCTTCCATAATGGTTGTACTACTTTACATTCCCACCAACAGTGAATGAGGGCTCCTTTTTCTCCACAGCCTCTCCAACACTTGCTATTACCTGTCCTGTTGATATTAGCTAATCTAACAGGTGTGAGGTAGTATCTCATTGTAGTTTTGATTTGCATTTCTCTAATAGCTAGTGAAGATGAGCATCTTTTCATATATTTGTTGGCCATTTGTATTTCTTCCTGGGAGAAGTGTCTGTTCATGTCCTCTTCCCATTTTTTTTATTGGATTGTTTGTTGTTGAGTTTTATGAGTTCTTTGTATATTTTTGATATTAGGCCTTTATCTGAGCTGTTGTATAAAAATATCATCTTCTATTTAGTTGGCTGTCTGTTTGTTTTGTTGTCAGTTTCTCTTGCTGAGCAAAAGCTTCTTAGTCTGATGTAGTCCCATTCATTTATCTTTGCATTCACTTCCCTTGCCTTTGAAGTCAAATTCATAAAGTTCTCTTTATAACCAAGGTCCATGAGTTTAGTACTTATGTTTTCTTCTATGTAATTTATTGTTTCAGGTCTTATATTTAGGTCTTTAATTCATATTGAATTAATTTTACTACAAGGAAACAAATTGTAGTCGAGTTTCATTCTTTTGCATGTGGCTTTCCTGTTTTCCCAGCACCATTTGTTGAAGAGGCTTTCTTTTCTCCATTGTGTGTTGTTGGCCCCTTTATCAAAAATTATTTGACCATATATATGTGGTTTTATTTCTGAGCTTTCTATTCTGTTCCATTGGTCTAAGTGTCTATTTTTTGCCAATACCGTGCTGTTTTGATTATTGTGGCTTTATACTATAATTTGAAGTCAGGTATTGTAATGCCCCCAGCTTCATTCTTTTTCCTTAGGTTGCTTTGGCTATTCGGGGTTTTTTATAGTTCCATATAAACCTGACTATTTTTTGTTCTATTTCTTTAAAAAATGACATTGGAATTTTGATGAGAATTGTATTAAATTTGTATATCACTTTGGGTAATATAGTAATTTTGACTATATTTATTCTTTCTATCCAAGAACAAGGAATATTTTTCCATTTCATTGTATCTTTTTCGATTTTCCTTAACAATGCTTTGTATTTTTCATTATATAGGTCCTTTACATTCTTTGTTATGTTTATTCCTAAGTATTTTATTTTTTTTTGTTGCAACCATGAAGGGGATTATTTTTTTGAGTTCATTTTCTGATGTTTCATTGTTGGTGTATAGAAAGACAATGGACTTTTGTATATTAATTTTGTATCCTGAGACATTACTGTATTGGTTTATTGTTTCTAGTAGTCTTTTTGTGGAGCCTTTGGGGTTTTCGATGTATAGGATCAAATCATCTGCAAAAAGTGAAACTTTTACTTCTACTTTCCCAATATAAATGCCTTTTATTTCTTTTCCATGTCTGATTGCTCTGGCTAGAACTTCCAGCACTACATTGAATAAGAGTGGACAACCTTGTCTTGTTCCTGATTTTAGGGGAAAAGTCCTCAGTTTTATGCCATTTAATATGTTAGCTGACGGTTTATCATAAATGGCCTTTATTATGTTGAGATATTTTCCTCCTATACCCATTTTGTTAAGTGTTTTAAACATAAAATGATGTTGTATTTTATTGAATGCCTTTCCTGTATCTATTGATAGGATCATATAATTTTTGTCTTTTGTTTTGTTGATATGGTGTATTATGTTAACCGTTTTAAGTATGTTGAACCATCCTTGTGATTCTGGGATGAATCCCACTTGATCATGATGAATATTTTTTTTAATGTGTTGTTGTATTTGATTTGCTAGTATTTTTTTTTCTTTAGTATTTTAGCATCTGTATTCATTAGAGATATTGGTCTGTAGTTTTCTTTTTTGTGTGTTGTCCTTGCCAGGTTTCGGTATGAGGGTTATGTTGGCCTCATAAAATGTGTTTGGGAGTATTGCTTCTCCTTCAATTTTTTGGAAGACTTTAAGTAGAATAGAAACTAAGCCTTCTTTGAATGTTTGATAAAATTCACTTGTAAACCCGTCTTACCCTGGACTTTTATTTTGGGGGAGGTTTTTGATAGTTGTTTCTATTTCTTCCCTGCTTATGGGTATGTTTATTGCCTATTCATTTTTAATACTGTTTCTTGATGATAAATATGTTAATAAAGGCTAATTTATTTTTTAAAAATATTTTATTTAGAAATTAAATTTAACAGGGTGACATTGATCAATAAGAGTACATAGGCTTTAGGTAAACATTTCTATAGCATTTGAACTGTTCATTATGTTTTGTACACATCCCCCAGTCAAACCACTTTTATTTTATCTTTCCTCTCTGAGAAATATTACCTTTCTCAAGGTGACAACGATATTCTTTTAAATTTATTTTAAAGTTTTAATTTGAAGTGCTAATTCTTTGATATTCATCTTAAAGAATTTTTTCTTCATAATTATACTTTAGGCTTCATTTTTGCCATATATATACATATATGTGTGTGTGTATATATATATATATAGTTTCACCAGAATCATTTACATAAAAGCCTTTGTTTTCCTCATTTTGTTGTTTTGCTACTGTCTTAAAAATGAATTTTCAATATAACAATGGGTTTACTTTTGTACTCTTCTGTTGCATTAAGCTATATATTTATATGTCCTTATGCTATTATTACAGTCTTAGTTATTGTAGCTTTGGAGCCACACATGATAAAGTAAAATATGGTTTATGCTATTCTATGTCTTCTAAACTTTATATAAATTTTAAAATCATTTTTTTCAATTTAAATTTATAAAAGTTTCTTATTGGCCCTGGCCAGTTGGCTCAGCGGTAGAGCGTCGGTCTGGCGTGTGGGGGATCTGGGTTCGATTCCCGGCCAGGGCACATAGGAGAAGTGCCCATTTGCTTCTCCACCCCCCCCCCCTTCCTCTCTGTCTCTCTCTTCCCCTCCCGCAGCCAAGTCTCCATTGGAGCAAAGATGGCCCGGGCGCTGGGGATGGCTCCTTGGCCTCTGCCCCAGGTGCTAGAGTGGCTCTGGTCGTGGCAGAGCGACGCCCCAGAGGGGCAGAGCATCGCCCCCTGGTGGGCAGTCTTGCCCCTGGTGGGCGTGCCAGGTGGATCCCGGTTGGGTGCATGCGGGAGTCTGTCTGACTGTCTCTCCCCGTTTCCAGCTTCAGAAAAATACAAAAAAAAAAAAGTTTCTTATTTATTGAACCTGAGCAATCCGTTCTCTGTCTATATTTTTCTTTTGAAGAATGTTGTATAAATGGAATAATGAACTATATAATCTTTGGGATTGGTCTTTTTAACTATAAAATTCTTACAATACATCCAAGTTGTTGCATGTACCAATAGTTGTTACTGTTCATTACTAGGTAGTATTCCATGATAGAGATGTATCACAACTTGTTTAATCATTTACCAATTGAAAGATTTTTTTTCAGTTTTTGGCTATTATAATAAATCTACTATAAACAATTGTGCATATATACTTGTTTGGACATAGTTTAATATTACTGGGATAAATGTCTAAGAGTAACCTTACTGATCCATATGATAATTATACATTTATTTTTTTGTTTTGTTTTGTTTTGTTTTAAATTAATTTTAATGGGGTGACATTGATAAATCAGGGTACATATGTTCTGAGCAAACATCTCTAGGTTATTTTGACATTTGATTATGCTGCATTCCCATCACTCAACGTCCAACTGTCCTCTGTCACCTTCCAACTGGTTTTCTTTGTGCCCCTCCCCTCCCTCAACCTCCTCCCCTACATTTAGTTTTATATGGAACTACTCAGCTGTTTTCTAGAGTGGCTTACCATTTCCCATTCACTCCAACAATAAAAGGGAGACTCAGTTTCTTCAAATCCTTGAAGCTTCTGGTTGTCACTATTTTTTTAACAGTTCTAAAATGGAAAAAGGACCTGAACAGATGCACTTACTTCTAAAAATTAGTTCTAGAGGTTTATTTTGTGTTGATTAGTAGGGAATTTTCTATGGAGAAGATCAAGTCTTCTGCAAATAGGACAGTTTTATTTCTTTCTCTTCAATCTATATGCCCTTTATATTTTTATTGAACTACCTAAAATTTTTAGACTAATTTGAGAAGCAGTGGTAAGAGCAGAATATTTGCTTTATTCCCAGTGTAAGGGGAAATGGATTCAGTCTTTCACCATTAACTCTGATATAAGCTATATCATTTTTGTGGATGTCTCTATTAAGTTGAGGAACATATCCTGTATTCCTATTTCTTAAATTTATGAATACTGTTGAATTTCTCAAATAATTTTTCTCCATCAATTGACATTACCATGTGGTTTTTCATTATTTTCTTGTTAATACTGTCTATTACATTGATTGATTGTCAAATATTGAAACAGTCTTGAATCCCTGGAATAAAACCCTCTTAATCATGTATCCTTTTTTTTTACATTTCTGATTTATATTTAGTAATAATTTGTTAGTGTTTTTGCACTGATGTTCATCAGGGTTATTAGTATAAAGATTTACTTTTTTTAATATCCTGTCTTTATCTCTTTTTGGTATCAGGGTAATAATATCTTCATAAAACTTGCTGGGAAGTGCTCTCTCCTCTTGTATTTGTAGAAATGATTGCATAGAATTGGTGGTAATTATTTTCAATTTTTAAAAATTGAGACATAATTGAAATATCACACTGTGTAAGTTTAAGCTGTACAATGTGTTGGTTTGATACATTTATATATTATAACATATTTATCACCAGACCTTTAGCTAAACCCTTTATCACAACATTTAATCATCTTTTTTTCTGAAGAGAACTTAAGTCTTTTAGCAATTTTAAAGTCTGTAATATAGTATTGTTGACTAATATCACAATACCATGCATTAGATCACCAGAAGTTATTCACATAGTAGCTGCAAGTTTGTACCCATAAACAACATCTCCTTAATTCTCCCCGCTACCCTTCTACTCCTGGTAACAGCCATTTTACTCTCTGTTTTTACAAGTTTGGCTTTTTTAGATTCCACATATAAGTGATATAGTATAGCATTTGTTTTTTGCTGTCTGACATATCTCGTTCAGAATAATACCCTCAATGGTGATAACTCTTTTTAGATTTTTTTTTGTAAATTTATCCAGTAAAACCATCTTGGAATAAAGATTTCTTGTTTTAGTTTGTATCTTTAAATTAAAAACTAAATTTTCTTAGCACTTGTGTATCTATTCCAATTATTTATTTCATACTGAATGAATTGTGGTTATTCATACTTTTTGAAAAATTGATCCTTGCATTTATGTTGTCAAATTTATGCCTGTTGATTTGCTCACGGTTTACTATCTTTTTGATATTTTCAGGGTCTATAGTGCTATCCCAATTTCAGTCCTGATGCTGATAAATTATGTCTCTTTTTTTTCTGTTAATTTATCTAAAGGGTTGTAAACTCATTGATCTACTCAAAGAATCATCTTTTTACTTGATTGATATCATTGATTTTTGCTATTATATTTATTATTTCTTTTTTTTCTGCTGGTTTTGAGTTTAGAGTTTCTTTAGCTGGGAGTTGATATTATTGATTTGAGAATTTTTCTATTCTCCAATGTAAGCATTTATTGTTTTTAAATTTCCTTTTCAGCATAGCAACAACTAGGTCCAACAAATTTTGGTATGTTGTATTTTAACTTTTTATTCAGTACAATTATTTTTTATTATTTTTTTATTTTTCAATTACATTTGACCTTGAATATAATACTAGTTTCAGGCATACAGTATAGTAAGTAGTTAGACATTTATGAAATGTATAATATAATCTCCCTAGTAAATCTACTACCCACCTGACACCATATAAAGTTATTACAATATTATTAATTATATTCCTTATGCTGTATGTTACATCTCTGTGACTGTTTTTATAACTGACAATTTTTACTTCTTAATCCTTCCAAGTACTTTTTAATTTTTCTTAAGATTTTCTCATAGATTGTTTAGAAGTGTGCTATTTATTTCCCAAGTATTTTATTTTTTCTGTTATTTCTCCATTACTGAAATCTAATCAGATTATGTTGTGATCAGACAACACCTTGTATATTATTTAAATTAGTTTAATTTTGTTGAGAATTATACTATGTCCCAGAATATCTTCTATTTTGCAGTATGTTTCATGTTTGCTTGAAAAGAATGTAGAGTGTGGTCATAGTAGGTTTACAGTTTTTCACATGGAAAACAACAAAATAAATAATAATACAAGAATAAAATGTGTTTTGTGTACTTATAACTGTAAACTCACATTTACCAAACCCTGTATACTTTGCTGCTGCAATATAAAATGTTCTATAAATGTCAGTTAGATGGTGTTGTGTTCTTCCATATCGTCGTTGATTTTATATCTAGTTAACCTAGCCATTGTCGACACAGGGGTATTGATGTCCTTAATTATAATTTTGTTTCTATTTGTCTTTTCTCCTCTATTAGTTTTCTTTTTTGTTTGTTTAGAACTTTTTAAATTTATTTATACAATTAACTTTAACAAAGTGACTTTGATCAATAAGAGTACATAGGTTTCAGATGAACATCTCCACAGCATTTGAACTGTTGGTTATGTTGTATACCCATCACCTAAAGTCATACCATTTTCCATCACCTTATATTTGTTCCTCTTTACTCCTTTCTGCCACCCTCTCCCCAGTCACCATTTATTCAAGTCTCCTTCCCCCTCTTTCACATTCCTTTCCTCCTGGTAACCACTTCACTTTTATCTATGTCCGTAAGACTCAGTTTTATATCCCACCTATATATGAAATCATACAATTCTTAACTTTTTCTGATTTACTTATTTCACTCAGTATAATGCTCTCAAGGCCCATCCATGTTGTTGTAAATGTCACTATGTCATCATTTGTTATGGCTGAGTAGTATTCCATTGTCAGTGGGATACTTGAATCCATGTAAATACAATAAATTAAAATTAATGAAAACTAAGAAAAGGGAATATAATTACCATATGACCTAGCAATCTTTCTATTGGTATCTACCACCAAAACTTGAAAACATTGGTACATAAAAATGCATGCACCCCCATGTTCATTGCAGCATTATTCACAGTGGCCAAGATCTGGAAACAACCAAAGTGTCCCTTTATAGAGGATTGGATAAAGAAGATGTCTTTAAAAAGAGACTAAGAGACATGGACAAGAGTATGGTGGTTACGGGGGGGGGGGGGAGGGAGGAGAGGGAGGGAGAGAGAGGAGGGGAGGGCCACAAAGAAAACCAGATAGAAGGTGATGGAGGACAATCTGACTTTGGGTGATAGGTATACAACATAATTGAATGACAAGATAACCTGGAGATGTTTTCTTTGAACATATGTACCCTGATTTATTAATGTCACCCCATTAAAATTAATAAAAAAGATGTCTTATTAGTTTTTTATCATATATTTTGTCATTCTGTTGTTTGGTGCATGAATATTCAGAATTGCTATTTATTCCTGATAGATTGAACTTTTTTCATTATGTAATGCTCCATCTCTACCTATGACACATATATCTTTTTTTTTTTTTTTTTTTTTTTTTTTTCATTTTTTCTGAAGCTGGAAACAGGGAGAGACAGTCAGACAGACTCCCGCATGCGCCCGACTGGGATCCACCCGGCACGCCCACCATGGGGCGACGCTCTGCCCACCAGGGGGCGATGCTCTGCCCATCCTGGGCGTCGCCATGTTGCGACCAGAGCCACTCTAGCGCCTGGGGCAGAGGCCACAGAGCCATCCCCAGCGCCCGGGCCATCTTTGCTCCAATGGAGCCTTGGCTGCGGGAGGGGAAGAGAGAGACAGAGAGGAAAGCGTGGCGGAGGGGTGGAGAAGCAAATGGGCGCTTCTCCTGTGTGCCCTGGCCGGAATCGAACCCGGGTCCTCCGCACGCTAGGCCGACGCTCTACCGCTGAGCCAACCGGCCAGGGCGACACATATATCTTAAGCATATTTTTCTGATATTAATATAGCTTTTCATACTTTTCATTAATTTTTCAGGGCATATAATTTATATTCTTTACTTTCAACCTACCTATATACATTAGATTTGAAATGAGATACTCAGTCAGAATATGGTTGAGTCATTTTTTAAATTATCTGACAATCTGTCTTTTAAAGATGTTTTAGACTATTTACATTAAGTACTATTACTGATATGTAGGGCTTAAGTCTGTCATTTTATCTTTTTTTTATTTATTTTCTCTCTTTGGCCTTTTTTTAAGTTTCTTGAAATTTTTCTTTAAAATTCTTCTTTGATTCATTCATTTTTTTTTAAGCTTTTTAGAGTTTGTAATTGCTATAGATATGACATTATTTATACATTTTTAAAGATTTTATATATTCATTTTAGAGAGAGGAGAGAGAGAGAGAGAAGTGGGGGAGGATCAGGAAGCATCAACTGCCATATGTGCATTGAGCAGCCAAGCCCAGGGTTTCGAACTGGCAACCTCAGTGTTCCAAGTCAACACTTTACCCACTGCGCCACCACAGGTCAAGTCTATTTATACATTCTTCATCTCAGCCTCCTGGTGTTGAAATTTTACTAGCATGAGTAAAGTGTAGATATCAAAATTATTCTTGAGTACACTTCTGCTTCTGGAAAGAGGTAGTAAATACACCATTCCCTTTTTCTCTATTAAATACAACTAAAACTCTGGTCATTATATATAAAACAAACAAGAAAACACTGAAAGCTAGAGAGAAGAAGGAATGCTTAGGGACCATGGCATCTAGTATGGACTAAATTGTTTCTCTCTCAAATATACATGTTAAAGCTTCAACCTCCAATGAGACTTTATCTGGTGATAGGGCCTTCATGGAGGTAATTACGATTAAGGTAATTAAGATAAAAATGGGGCATTAATCCTATAGGATGGTGGCAGAGCTGGGATCCAGCTGGTTTGCACTGGTTCAGGAGAATCAATACCTAATTTTTTGTTGAGTCTGGTGAAGTGGTTGTTAAAATGGCACTTTTAATCAGGGCTCTCTAAGGTGGGTGCCTGGGAAGCTATCTAATGTAGAAATCACAAATTTACATTCCTTACTCTTTTTTAACTTTCATCTGTGCAACAGCATATTCTAAGCACCTATAGTAATGTTCATTCTGTACATAGGTGAAAAAAATTGATTTAACTATACTTGAAATATTTATTATTCATTTCATAAAACTCAATATACTGTAGATAAAATACTATATTTTAATTGCCTCACATTTGTTACTTCAGGAAACAAACATATAACATAAAGAGAAAAAGGGCCAACCAACCAGGGGGTGACAAGCAGTTATTTGTTTCGGCTTTGTGTTATGCTCAAAATTCCCCCAAGATATTATGAGTGCACTGGTGTTCCCTGAATGGTGAATCCAATAGGAAGATAGGGCACAATAAACCAATAGAAATATAGATTTCGCCTGACCACGCTGTGGCGCAGTGGATAGAGCGTCAGACTGGGATGCTGAGGACCCAGGTTTGAGACCCCGAGGTCTCCAGCTTGAGCGCGGGCTCATCTGGTTTGAGCAAAAAAAAAGCTCACCAGCTTAGACCCAAGGTCTCTGGCTCAAGCAAGGAGTTACTCAGTCTGCTGAAGGCCCGTGGTCAAGGCACATATGAGAAAGCAATCAATGAACAACTAAGATGTTGCAATGCACAACGAAAAAATAATGATTGATGCTTCTCATCTCTCCGTTCCTGTCTGTCTGTTCCTGTCTATCCCTCACTCTGACTTTCTCTCTGTCTCTGTAAAAAAAAAAAAAAAGAAGCAATAGGGAAATATCTTAAATAACAGTTTATTGTTTTTTGTCAAGTATTATTTAATATTTTTAAATGTTTTAAAACTCTTTCTTATAACATAATCTAGTTTTGTATACCTCTTTTATTGTTTTTATTTAAGTATTAAATGTATGAAATAATAAACAACTTTGGGTATATCTGGTTTGTTTATTCTTAAAATGGTCATTAGGGCAGAGAACAAGTTGTTAAATTATTTGAATCCCACCACTGGATGGTAGCCTTATAGGTCTCTCTCTTTCTCTCTCTTTCTCTCTCTCTCTCTCTCACACACACACACCATTATTGAAGACAAAGCAAAATAATGGCTCTCTGAAAGCCAGGTGAGCTTTCTCATGAGAACCTGACCATGCTGGCACCATGACCTCAAGTTTCAGCACTCAGAACTGTGAGAAAATAAATTTCTGTTGTTAAGCTATAGCACATTTTTATGCCAGCCTGTACCAACTAGGACAAGGTCTTGCAAAATCAGAAAGTAAAAAATGGAAAGAGCAAAAATATAGTTTAATAAAATAAAATAAAGGTTCCCATTCCTGTTGAGTTTTCTAAATTATGTTGGTAAATGAAAAAAGAAGTGTAAGTGTCTAATATGATTCTCACTGTATGTAGAGGAAATATACGACAATTATAAATGAAAGAGTAAAATGATGTATTGTAGCCTGCATTTTTAAAATAACAGCTTTATTAAGATATGATTCACAGGCCATATGTTGGAGAAAATATAATTAAAAATGAAATCTGCCAACCCCAAAAAATTCTCCACAGAAGTAAAAGAGAGAGACGAAGCTGTTTTATTATTGGATAAGTATTAACTGGAATGTGATACACATTACTGGCAATCTGTTGAAAAGATTGCAAAGACAGAAAGAAATTTTATCCTTTAATATAACCAAGGAGATACATCCCATTGCATATATTTTCACAAGAAAATGATAACTATTCTTCAAGTAAAAGACTATGACATTGCCATTTGTCACACATGACTTACCTTAAGTTCATCTTGTAATTTAGATAGACACCTGTGTTTGTTAATCGCCTGTAGAAAGAAAAATAAACTACTTGTATCTTTATGATAGAAGGTAGGTTTATAACTTGGAGACAAGCACAAGCTCAAAATAGGCTACTATCCTCACAATGGAACCGAAATAAAGGATCTATTTTTTGTGACAATTACATTTCAAAGAGATGACTGCCAGGTTTTGAGAAACATACTTCTGGATTGTAACATTAGTAAAAGGTTCATTTAGATTTTTTAAAAAAATTTACATATCTTTCTGATAGAGACAATACACAATTATTTTCTTTAAGTAAATGTTCTAATAAAAGGAAGGGCATAGAGTTTCTTCCTTTTTGTATGAAGAGGAAATAAAATTTATTTTTCTTATTTTTCACTTGTGTTTGACCTATCAACCACTTTAAGTGTACAATTTGATAGTTTCTAATATATTCATGGAGATTAGCAATCAGTGCAATAAATTTAGAACATTTTTGACCTCTAAATAAAATAGTTCCCCTTAGCACTCACTCTTCATTTCCTTGACACTCCCCAGACCCAGGTGACCACTAATCTATTTTCTGTCTTTGTGGATTTGCATATTCTTGACATTTTATATAAAAGAAACTATACAATATATGATATGTTGTGAATGGTTTCTTTAAATTACCATAATGTTTTCCACGTTCATGCTGGTTGTAATATATGTCAATACTTTATTTCTTTGATGGCTGAAAAACATTTTGTGGTATAGACATATAACATTTTGTACATCCATTATAAGTTGACAGTAATTTGGGTTATTTCTACTTTTGACTATTATGAATAATACTACCATGAACATTCATGTATAAATTTTTGTGTGAGTATATATTTTCTTTTTTGGGGATATAAAAGTGGAAATTGTGGTTCATATGATAACTCTATATTTTTCTGAGAAAATGCCAAAATGTTTTCCATAGTGGCTGTACCATTTTATCTTCGCATCTGCAATATATTAAAGTTCCAATTCCTCCACATCCTTGTCAACACTTATTATCTTGTCAACACTTATTATCTGTCTTTTTTTATTTTATCCATCTAAGTAGATAAAAGTTTCATTTTTCAGAGAGAGAGAAAGGAAGGGAGAAAGAGCAGAGTGAAGGGGGATAAAGAGAGAGAAAAACATCAACTAATTTTTCCACTTAGTTGTGCCATTAATTGCTTCTCAAATGTGCCCTAGCAGGGGTTTAAACTGGCTACCTTGGGAGTTGAGCCAGTAACCCAGAAATCGCCAACTCCTGGGATCAAGCCAGCAGCCCAGGATCGAGCAGCAACACCAGGCTCGAACTGGTGACCTCAGCATTCTGGTATGGCACTCTATCTATTGTGCCACCAGCTAGGCCCCAGAGAGACAAAAGTTTATTGCATTGTAACTTTTATTTTTACTCCCCTGGTGTCTAATGATGTTGATTATCTTTTCATATAATTATTCACTCTTTATATACTTTCAGAATAAGCCCCAGTAAGAGACTATCTGAAACTATGTTGCTGAGACCAGAGTTTCTCTCTGAAAGAACTTTTGCAAAGAGGACCATCTGCTCAACCCAATCTAAACCTGCTGCTCATCTCACTGGGGAGAAATAGAATTGGAGTATCCAGCCATGGCTGAGGGATTAGGCTCTGGATTAGAGACCACTATCCTTGTACTGAGCTCCTGACCAAGAAACCTCTGAAGTAGGAGATCCTATCGTAGGGAATCAGCCATTTAACCTTAAACCCTCTATACCTTGGATTGGGGAACTTTAATTAAAAGCCCTGAGTGAATGTCTCTTGGATGAAAACACCAAAAAAGTGTGAGTGGGTGACCTTTGTGCAGACACAAAGGAATGGATGTGAACCAGCTTTATAAAATTAGCCTAGAGCAGTGGTTCTCAAAGTGTGTGCACCCTAGAAGATTTCCAGGTGCACCCTATGGTATTCTCCGACTCCGCCATTTCTTTACCGTCTGCCTAAATTCAATGAGAACCTGCATGTGAGTGGACATGATGGCGGCTCCTGGCCATACACAGCTGAAAAGTGGAGGCAAATCTTAGGAACTTGGTACCTTTTATGGAGAAGCTGTCAGTTCTAAGCAGGAGGAAGCTGATCCTTACAGACAGGTTGGCCCCTTCCACACACAACCAGGCAGAGAATACACCAACAGAAACAGTGAACAGAGTGGTAGTTCTAGGCAAGTAGCTCATGGTGGTTTACACATGATGTCTGTTAACAACCCATACCCAAACCCCAGCCAAGGGAACCCAGAACCAACACAATCAGTAGTGGGTGGTGGATCACATTAATGCTAGACTCAACTAGTCACATAAGTGGATCTCACATGGGAGGATTCCAGTAGGCACCAGACACTGCTGAGAATAACTATGCACCGTAGGACAGACACAGCACAGTGTCTAATATACGTGATGGAGGTTGACCTTTAGAGCCAGCCTAAAGGGATAACTCCACTCATGAAAGGGCCAAAAGTATTCAAACTCACCTAAAACAGGAGGCTAAAAATAACCCTTAAGAAATATTCCTAGAGCATGGAGGTCAGATGGCCTAGAAGTTAGAATGACTGAGCCCATTGTCTTTACAAAGACATCACAACAAATTTGGGAATCAGGAAAGAGCTACCTAATACACAGACAAAATGGGAGAACAAAGAAATATGACCCAAATAAATCAACAAAAAAAACCTCAGAAAAATAATTAAAATAAATGGAAGCAACCAAACTACCAGATACAGAGTTTAAAGTAATGGTTATTAGAATGCTGGAGGAATTTGGAGTAAGAATGGATGATCACAATGAGAATTTAGCAAGCATTAGAAAAGACATTGAAAATATTAAAAAAATGAAACCAGTCAGAAATAGCAAATACAATATCTGAAGTGAAGACCGCACTAGAAGGAATCAGCAGCACGTTAAATGAAGCCAAGGATCAAATTAGCAATTGACAGGAAAATATAAATGTAAGCACAGAAGCAAAGCAACAAAAAAGAAAAGTAACTCAAAAAGGCTGAGGAACCACTGAGAGACTTCCACAATAGCATGAAGAAGAAAAACATCTGCATCACAGGTGTTCCTGAAGAGGAAGAGAACAAGGGATAGATAACATATTTGAAGAAATCATGGCTGAAAACTTCCCTAATTTGATGAAGGAAGAATTTACATAAGTTCAAGAAGCACAGAGAGTCCATTAAAGATGAACTCAAGGAGACCCACACCAAGACACATTATAATTAAAATGCCAAAGTTAAGAGACAAAGTAAGAATCCTAAAAGCTACAAGAGAAAAGCAATTAATTATCTATAAAAGAGCCCTTATAAAGCTGACATCTGACTTCTCAACACAAACACTGCAGGCCAGAAGGGATTGGCAAAAAAATGTTCAAAGTGATGCAGAATAAGAACCTACAACGAAGACTGCTCTGTCCAGTGGAGCTATCGTTTAAAATTGAAGGAAAAATAAAAACCTTACCAGAAAAAAAAAAAAGAAAGAAAAAAGTTTAAGGTGCCTTATCACCAGTACTTCAAGAAATGATAAAGGGCTTATTATAAAAAGAGAAAAGAAAAAAGAGAAATAAAGAATAAGAGGATATATAAATTTAAAGAATAAAATTGCAATAAATAAGTACATATCAATAATAACCTTAAAGGTAAATGGATTAAGTGCTCAATCAAAAGACATAGAGTAGCTACATATATAGAAAACATGACCCATATAATTGCTGTCTTCAAGAGACCCACTTCAGAACAAAAGATACACATAGACTGAAAGTGGAAGGATGGAAAAAAATGCAAATAGAAATGAAAAAAAGTAAAGGTAGCAACTCTCATATCTGACAAAATAGCCAACAAAGGCTATAGTAAAGAACAAAGAAGGTCATTACATAATGATAAAGGGAGCAATCCATCAAGAGAATATAACCATTGTAAATCTTTAGGTACCCAATATAGGAGAACTTAAATATATAAAGCAGCTTTTGATGGACATAAAGAGAGCGGTTAACAACAATACAATAATAGTAGGGAATTTTAACACTCCACTATCAACAACCTCCAGATAGGAAATCAACAAAGAAACATAAGCCTTATGACACACTGGATCAAATGGATTTCATTGATATCTTCAGAACATTTCACCCAAAGTAGCAGAATATGCATTCTTTTCAAGTGCTCGTGGTGCACTTTTTAGGATAGACCACATGTTAGGACACAACACAAGTATCAATAAATTTAAGAAAATTCAAGTTATATCAAGCATCTTTTCTGACCATAATGGCATGAAACTAGAAATCAACTACAATATAAAAACTGAAAAACATTCAAACACAAGGAGGCTAAGTGGCATATTGTTAAATTACAAATGGCTTAACAATGAGATCAAGAAAGAAAAAATTTTCCATGGAACAATTAAAAATGAATACACAAGAATCTAAAATCTGTGAGACAGTGCAAAAACAGTCCTGAGAGGGAAGTTCATAACATTAAACACATACCTTAAGAAGCAAGAAAAAGATCAGTAAGAATATAGAACAGTTAAACAGTATTATAAAACAAGAACACCTAACAAACACCTATAAAAAACTTCTCCCAACAAGTGTAGAATATACATTCTTCTCAAGTGCACATAGAATATTCCCTAGGATAGACCATATTTTGGGCCATAAAGCAAACCTTAATAAATTCAAAAATATAGTAGTCTAACCTCGAGTGTTTACCTAAAACAACAATCAATTCTCCAACACCAATTCAGCGTCTAACAATTAATTTCAATTCTAACACTATCTACCTGGGAGTTAGCGTCAGATCCCACAAGTTAAAGGGCTCCTTCCCACTCTATCACTCCTACTTCAGAGCCAGTTTCAAGTCTTGGGCCACACATATTTCTGACTGAAAGTCTACAAACTGGGGCTTCCACTACCCAGTTAGCATGGCCACAGAACTAAGAGAAACACTTTACTTATGTTTACTGGTTTATAATAAAGAATAAAATTCAGTAGCATCCAAATGGGAGAGATGAATGCAATAAGTTTGGGGGCAAGGATACGAAACATCCATTTCATTTCTAGGAATGCCACCCTCCAGCACCTTGATGAATCCAACCAAGAAGTTCTGTGAATCTTATTGTTCAACAGGTTCTACAGAACTCAATTTCTAGCCCCACCCACACCCCTTCCCAGAGGTCATTCAATGGAGCTGAGAGTTCTCATCCTCTAATCAATTGGTCTTTCTAGTGACCAGCCTCATCCTGAGGCTATCTAGGACCACATCTTATGTTATCTTGTTAGCATAAACTCAAGTGCAATCAAAAGTGGGTCATTATAAATAACAAAAGATACTTATTATTACTCATGAGAATCCAAGGGTCCTGGAAGTTTTGTTCTAGGGACCAGGGACCAAGATAAAAAATATTTTTATTTTTATGTTATATGATAGACCACAATGGAATGAAATTATATGTCTGTAGCAGAAAGGAATTTTGAAAATTTATAAATATGTGCAAATAAGCATAGTTCTAAATAACCAGTGGGAACAAATAAAAATCATGAAAGAATTTATAAAATAATTTGAGATAAATGAAAATGATTGAATTACTAATTTAAAAACTTCCCACAAAGACATGTTAAATAAAATATTATAGCAAACTTGGATGAGATTTCTGTTTGGTGACATCTATTTTCACTATATTGTAAAGTCTCTGATGTTGATCCTTAGAGGGTTTGGCCTGAGGCATGCCCACAGACACCTTGGCATGACAGTGTTCTTTCGCACCACTTTCTTTGAAATTTTTCTGTTTACCGTATTAAGCTCGTATCACATTCAGATGTTAGACTCTACAAATTGTCAGTTGATTGCACTGTAATGATTAATTTTAGGTGTCAATTTGACTGCGCCATAGGGTACCTGGATATTTGGTCAAACAGTATTCTGGGGTTTCAGTAAGAATTTTTTGATTAGATTAACATTTAAATTACTGGACTGAAAAAAAAGTAGATTGTCTTCCCTAATGCACATGGACCTCATCCAATAAGCTGACAGAAGCCAGAATAGAACAAAAAGGCTGATCCTCCCACAAGTTAGAGAGAATTCTTTCTGCCTGACTGCAGTCAAGCTGAGATATCAGCTTTTTCCTGACTTTGGATCAGCACTTCCTGGTTCTCAAGCCGCCAGTCTTTGGATTGGAACTACACCATCAGCTCTTCTGCATCTCTAGCCTGCCACTTTGTCATGCAAATCTTAGGACTTGTCAGCCTTCATAATCATTTCAGCCAATTTTTCATAATAAATCTCTTTGTACATATATACCTCTTAGTGTTTCTGTTTCTCTGCAGAAGTATAATAAAAACTCTGTTGTTTTTTACAATGCCCTGGGGGCATAAATTGTTCAATAATATGATCAAATTAAATTTGTGTCCCTTTTCAGGGGTATTTTTATGGTTATTTTTTATTTTTATTTTTCTTTAGAGAGAGAGAGAGAGAGAGATAGAGAGAGAGAGATAGGGGCAGAGATAAGAAACATCAACTCATAGTTGTGGCACCTCAGTTGTTCATTGATTGCTTTCTCATATGTGCCTTGATAGGTGGCTCCAGCCAAGTCAGTGACTCTTACTGAAGCCAGCGACCTTGTACTTCAAGCCAGAGACTTTTGGGCTCAAGCCAGTGACCATGGGGTCATGTCTATGATCCCATGCTCAAGCCAGCAACCCCGTGTTCAACGCGTGAAGCCTGTGACTGCAGGGTTTCAAACCTGGGTTCTCAGTGTCCCAGGTCAATGCTCTATCCACTGTGCCACTGCTTGGTCAGGCTCATTTTTTGAATTATATTCACAATGAGGACTTTCCTTAGCTCTTTTTTCTTCCTGATTCTTCCTGGTAAATTAATTGTCCTACACTTAACCTTGCTGCCCTCATGCGTCTATCAGTCTTTTCTTAATTTCTTCCCAATCAAATATCTACTGTTTTTGAGATAATTTCCAGGCTTGAACTCTCTCATACTTGCTTCCAAATAAACTCAGTTTCTTTGGAGACAACATCAGACCTCTGTTTTTTGGGGTTTTTGTTTGTTTGTTTGTTTTTTACAGAGACAGAGAGAGAGAGAGAGAGAGAGAGAGAGAGTCACAGAGAGGGACAGATAGGGACAGACAGACAGGAACGAAGAGAGAAAGAGAGATGAGAAGCATCAATCATCAGTTTTTTGTTGCGGCTCCTTAGTTGTTCATTGATTGCTTTCTCATATGTGCCTCGACTGGGGGGCTACAGCAGACCGAGTGACCCCTTGCTCAAGCCAGCGATCTTGGGCTCAAGCGGGTGAGCTTTGCTCAAATCAGATGAGCCTACGCTCAAGCTGGTGACCTTGGGGTCTCAAACCTGGGTCCTCTGCATCCCAGTTTGAAGCTCTAGCCACTGCACCACTGCCTGGTCAGGCCAGACCTCTCTGTTCTTATGGCTCACCTCTCTTCTTGGACAAATTTATGAGCCACAGCTCTGGAGCCAGGGCAGGAACACTTGCATGCTTCTCTTGGAGTGGCACCCTTGTTTTATGAAGAGGATGCTAAACAGGAACAGTAAATATTGGTCTGCTCAGGTATTCCTGGTGTAGGACTTCTGCCCTGTAAATGAGCAGGGGTCAGTGAATTCTGGGCCCCAGTATTCTTGACTTACCACAACTGGGGTATAGCTTCTGTGCTACAAGTAAAGGTAGGAGGAAGAAGGGAGCTCTTGGCCACACTAACATTGGGTTTTATCTTTAAATCGTGACACTATAGGGGATGAGAAATTCTAATGTCCTGTCATGCCATGGAGATACCATAGCACTTGCAGACAGCTGGAGAAAGGGGAGTTTTCTTGGCCACACCATTCAGAGTTGAGCTTTCATAATGCTGAACTGGGACGGGGGTTACAAACAGATTGTAGCTCAAGTTTCGCAGACTTTCACTGTTCTTACTGGGATTTAGTAAATTTTCTTGAATAAAGATTTCATCATTTAATTTTGACTTTAGCCTTTTTATTTTTGTTTTTAGCATTTTACATATATCAATTCTCTGTTTTCTGGGTTACATTGTTTCTGATGAGAATCACAAACCATCCCCTTGTATATAACATTTTAATTTATTCTGGTTGCTTTCAAAATTTTCACTTCGGTTTTCTGTGGCTTGGCAATGATGTGCCTGTTTATTTATTTAATTATTTTTGTTATCCTGCTTTGATTTCACTGAACTTCACGAAATTGTAAACTCATGTTTTTTTTTACTAAATTTGGAAAATTTTATCCATTACCTCATTAAATTTTATTCTGCCCCATTTTCTTTTTTTCTTTTCTATGAGACTCAAATATACGTATGTTCGACAACTTAAAATTGTACTACATCTTACTAAAGGTTGTTTTGTTTGTTTTTTTCAGCAAAAGGACTGTACCATTTTGTATTCTCACCAGCAATGAATGAGAGTTTTCTATTGATCCTTATCTTTGCCACCCTAGGTATTTTCATTGTTTTGTATTTTAGCCACTCTAATAAGTATGTTGTGATAGTTCATGGTTGTTTTAATTAGCAGTTCTTTAAGGACATATGAGGTTGAGCATCCTTACATATGTTTATGTTCCATCTATATATCTTCTTTTGTGAGGTGTCTGTTGAGATCTTTTACCATTTTTTAAATTGGGCAGCTTACTTTCTTATTGTTTAGTTTAAAGTGTTTGTTGTATATTCTGAATAAATTACTTTGCTGGATATCTAATTTGCATACATTTTCTCTTAGTTTGTAGCTTTTTTCCCCTCATTCCCTTAACAGTGTCTTTGGCAGAGCATAATTTTTTAGTTTTAATGAAGTACAACTTAATTTTTTTCCTTTTATGAATCTTGCTTTTCATGTCATATCTAAAAAGTCATCAACAAACTGATGCTCAAAACTACTTTTATAGATTTCTTTGATTTAACTTATTTTTTTTTGACAGAGACAGAGAGAGAGTCAGAGAGAGTGACAGATAGGGACAGACAGACAGGAAGGGAGAGAGATGAGAAGCACCAATTCTTCATTGTGGCACCTTAGTTATTCATTGATTGCTTTCTCATATGTGCCTTGACCAGGGGGCTTCAACAGAGTGAGTGATCCCTTAGTCAAGTCAACGACCTTGGGCTTCAAGCCAGTGACCGACCTTTGGGCTCAAGCTAGCGACCATGGGGTCACATTTATGATCCCATGCTCAAGCTAGCGACCCCGTGCTCAAGCTGGTGAGCCCGTGCTCAAACCAATGACCTTGGGGTTTGGAAACTGGGTCCTCCACATCCCAGTCCAACTCTTTATCCACTGTGCCACTGCCTGGTGAGGGTGATTTAACTTTTTGTCGTGTTTGTTATTTTAAATAAAGTATGCTTTTATTCTCTACATCTTACGGAACATTTTCATACATTAGAATATCTCTTAGAATATTTGAGTCAAACATTATTTCTTAACAGTTGAGTTTAAGCTAATAATAATAGTTGAATTTACATTCTCTATAAACTTACATATCAAGGATGCCTTTTTCAAATTTGAAACAAGACCAAATGCAAAAAAAACTGTAAAAATGTACTATGATCATTTCTCAAATCTTGAAATATAGTGACAGAAGTTCTAATTATTTGAAGTTGACACCTTTTAATGTGATTTTAAATTAACTAAATTTGCTTAGCATATGCTTAACACACATAAAAAAGCTTTTTTGAAACAGGATTGAAATTCACTGTCACTCCTTCCTTATTCTCATTGTTATAACTAATCCTATAGGGAAAAATAATAAGAGTAGATTGAGAAAAGTATGTATATATATTCCTCTGTTTACAATAGCAGGCTCATATTTATGGCGCTCACAAGTCCTTTCATCTTCACAATCCATCAGGGGATTTACAAATTACAAATGAAATATTTTAGTGCCTGCTGAAGAATGGCTACCTCAAGCTTGTAAAAGGTATACACACTGGTAAGAAAGTTTTACATAGGAATGTTTCAAAATCAAAGTTTTAAAAAAAGTCTGCAATTTGAGAACTATATGTGTAATTGTTTATAAAAGGATATCTTCCCTGGAGAGTATTATGCTAAGTGAAATAAGTCAGTCAGAGAAAGACAAGTACCATAAGATTTCATTCATATGTGGTAAATCTAATGAACAAAATAAATTAACAAACAAAACAAATGCAGACTCATAGATACAGAGAAAAGTCTGATAGCTGTTGGAAGGAAGGGATTTTGGGGGGTTGGGTGAAAAAGGTGAAGGGATTGAGAAAAAACAAAAAACAAAACCTCAGACACGGACAACAATGTGGTGATTACCAGAGGAAAAGGGGGCTAGAGAGAGGAAGAAAATAGTAAAGGCTTAATAAATGATGATAGAAAGAGACTTAACTTTAGGTGGTGAACACACAATACAATATACAAATTATATATTATAGAATTGTACACCCGAAACCCACATAATTTTATTAACCAATGTCACCCCAATAAAGTTAGTAAGAATTGAAATAATAAAATAAAATAGGGTATCCTCAGGATGGAGTTGGATATTTATCAATAGATCATGATCATTCTAATACAGTTTTGAAAGATTTGGCTTGTTATACAAGAGCTTGAATTAATTATTTCCATGGCCAAAAAAATTTTAGAAGTGTCACATATTTCTCTCCCAGATCATGTACAGAGTATCATTAAAAAAATCCTCAGAGCCTGACCAGACAGTGGCACAGTGGATAGAGCATTGTACTGGAACACGGAGGACCCACAGTCAAAACCCAAGATCTCCAGCTTGAGTGAGGGCTCATCTGGCTTGAGCATGGGCTCACCAGCTTGAGTGCAGTGTCTCTAGCTTGAGCGCGGGATCATAGACGTGACCCCATTGTCGTTTTCTTGAGCCCAAGGTCTCTGGTTTGAGCAAGGGGTCACTCGTTCTGCTGTAGCCTCTGTTCAAGGCACATATGAGAAAGCAATCACTGAACATCTAAGGAGCCACAAGGAAGAACTGATGCTTCTCATCTCTCTCCCTTCCTGTCTGTCTGCCCCTCTCCCTTTCTCACTCTGTCAGAAAAAAAATCCTCAGAAAGAAATTCATAGATAGAATATTTTGATGGCTGCCATATAGGTGGGAAGTTGGGGAGATGGATGAAAAAGGTAAAGGGATTAAGAAGTACAAATTAGTAGTTATAGAATAGTCATGGAATTGTCAAGTACAGCATAGGGAATTTAGTCAATAATATTGTAATAACTATATATTTATGGTGTCAGATGGGTGCTAGACTTATCAGAGTGATCACTTTATAAGTTATATAAATGTTTAACCATTATGTTGTCCACCTGAAACTAATATTGTATGTCAAGTGTAATTGAAAAATTAAAAAAAATCAATCCTCAGTAATATTGACTTCAAATGATACAAAAATATTTAGATCTAAGCACACCATAGAAACTTACTATGCTATATGTACACGTATTCGTTGCTTTTCTGCTTTTGCCAAAATATAGGGATAAAGGCTAAGAATATAAATTTTGAAAAAATTAACTTAAGGTTTTACATTGCCTAATATTTAATATCATAATCTATTTTCACTATATAGATTAGTGGAAATATAAAATTCAGAGAAAAGGTGAATGAGTCAAGTACTATTTAGACTACCTCTGAACTGGAAAGATCTGACAACCTAATGTTCTACAAATAAATAAGGCTTGCTTTCACTGCACCACATTTAGGGACGATGTTGGCACACGAAATGACCTATTGAAACGATTTTTATCAAAAGTCACTTTCTCGGCCCTGGCCGGTTGGCTCAGCGGTAGAGCATCGGCCTGGCGTGCGGGGGACCCAGGTTCGATTCCCGGCCAGGGCACACAGGAGAAGCGTCCATTTGCTTCTCCACCCCCCCCTCCTTCCTCTCTGTCTCTCTCTCTTCCCCTCCCGCAGCCAAGGCTCCATTGGAGCAAAGATGGCCCGGGCGCTGGAGATGGCTCCTTGGCCTCTGCCCCAGGCGATAGATTGGCTCTGGTCGCAGCAGAGCGACGCCCCAGAGGGGCAGAGCATTGCCCCCTGGTGGGCAGAGCATTGCCCCTGGTGGGCCCGGGTGGATCCCTGTCGGGCGCATGCGGGAGTCTGTCTGACTGTCTCTCCCCGTTTCCAGCTTCAGAAAAATACAAAAAAAAAAAAGTCACTTTCTTGTTCACATCAGATAAACTGTTTATGTGCTATATTTATGTTCAAATATCGTCAGGTGTCCTGATCCAACTGAGTTTAAATTTTACTTCACTTAATATCATGTAATTTTGTTTTGGATTAATCTTGATATTTATTTCTTTTTTTTTATTTTTTTATTTTATTTATTTCCTTTTATTTTTTTATTATTAATTTTAATGGGGTGACCTTGATAAATCAGGGTACATATGTTAAGAGAAAACATCTCCAGGTTATTTTGACATTAGATTTTGTTGCATACACCTCACCCAAAGTCAAATTGTCTTCCGTCACCTTCTATCTGGTTTTTTTTGTGCCCATTCCCTCCCCACCCCCCCCCCAACTAATACCCTCTTGTCCATGTCTCTGAGCCTCATCTTCATGTCCCACCTATGCATGGAATCTTATAGTTCTTAGTTTTTTCTGATTTATTTATTTCACTCAGTATAATGTTATCAAGGCCCATCCATGTTGTTGTAAATGATCCGATGTCATCATTTCTGACATCATACTATAGTATGCCATAGTATATATGTACCAAAGCTTTTTAATCCACTCATCCACTGATGGACACTTGGGTTGTTTCCAGATCTTCTTTTTTGTGAACAAAGCTGCCTTAAACATGGGGTGCATTTCTTCTTTTCAAACAGTGCTATGGTGTTCTTGGGGTATATTCCCAAAAGTGGGATAGCTGGGTCAAAAGGCAGTTCAATTTTAAAATTTTTGAGGAATCTCCATACTGTTTCACATAGTGGCTGCACCAGTCTGCATTCCCACCAGCAGTGCAGGAGGGTTGCCTTTTCTCTATACCATCACCAGCACTTATCTGTGTTGTTTTGTTGATGAGCGCCATTCTGACTGGTGTGAGGTGATATCTCATTGTGGTTTTAATTTCCATTTCTCTAATGATTAGTGATGTTGAACATTTCTTCATATGCCTATTGGCCACCTCTATGTACTCTTTGGAGAAGTATCTATTCATTTCTTTTGACCATTTTTTGATTGGATTGTCTTCCTGGTGTTGAGTTTTGCAAGTTCTTTATAAATTTTGGTTATTAACCCCTTATCAGACGTATTGTCGAATATGTTCTCCCATTGTGTAGTTTGTCTTTTTTTTCTGTTCTTATTGTCTTTAGCTATGCAAAAGCTTTTTAGTTTGATATAGTCCCATTTGTTTATCCTGTCTTTTATTTCACTAGCCCGTGGAGATAAATCGGCAAATATATTGCTGCAATAGATGTCGGAGAGCTTATGGCCTATGTTTTCTTCTAAGATGCTTATGGTTTCATGGCTTACATTTAAGTCTCTTACCATTTTGAGTTTATTTTTGTGAATGGTGTAAGTTGGTGGTCTAGTTTCATTTTTTGCAGGTAGATGTCCAATTTTCACAACACCATTTGTTAAAGAGGCTATCTTTACTCCATTGTATGCTCTTACCTCCTTTGTGAAATATCAGTTGTCCATAAAGGTGTGGCTTATTTCTGGGTTCTCTGTTCTATTCCATTGATCTATATGTCTGTTCTTATGCCAGTACCAGGCTGTTTTGAGTACAATGGCCTTGTAGTATAACTTGATATCAGGAAGTGTGATACCTCCCACTTTATCCTTCCTTTTCAAGATTGCTGAGGCTATTTATGTTCTTTTTTGGTTCCATACAAATTTTTGAAATATTTGTTCTATATCTTTGAAGTATGTCATTGTTATTTTAATTGGTATTGCATTGAATTTATAAATTGCTTTGGGTAAAATAGACATTTTAATGATGTTTATTCTTCCTAACCATGAGCACGGTATGTGTTTCCACTTGTTTGTATCTTCCTTGATTTCTTTTATCAATGTTTTATAATTTTCCGATTACAAGTCTTCAATCTCCTTGGTTAAATTTACTCCTAAGTATTTTATTTTTTTGGTTGCAATAGTGAAGGGGATTGTTTCCTTAATTTCTATTTCTGACACTTCATTATTGGTGTATAAAGATGCCTCTGATTTCTGAGTATTAATTTTATATCCTGCCACCTTGCTGAATTCATTTATCAGGTCCAGTAGTTTTATGACTGTGACTTTAGGGTTTTCTATATATAATATCATATCATCTGCAAATAATGATAGTTTTACTTCCTATTTTTGAATTTGGATGCCTTTTATTTCTTCTTCTTTTCTGATTGCTGTGGCTAGGACTTCCAGAACTATGTTGAATAGAAGTGGGGAAAGGGGGCACCCCTACCTTGTTCCTGATCTTAAAGAGATTGCTTTTAATTTTTGCCCATTGAGTATGATGTTGGCTGTGAGTTTGTCATAGATGGCCTTTATCATGTTGGAGTATGTTTCCTGTGTTCCCACTTTGCTGAGAGTTTTGATCATGAGTGGGTGCTTCATTTTATCAAATGCTTTTTCTGCATCTATTGAAATTATCATATGGTTTTTCTCCTTCCTTTTGTTTATGTGATGAATCACATTGATTGACTTGCAAATATTGTACCAGCCTTGCCTCACCAGAATAAAACCCACTTGATCATGATGTATGATTTTTTTCATGTATTGTTGGATCCGGTTTGCTAATATTTTGTTGAGGATTTTTGCATCTAAATTCTTCAGGGATATTGGCCTATAATTTTCTTTTTTGGTGTTATCTTTGCCTTGTTTTGGAATCAGAATTATGCTTGCCTCATAAAAGGAGTTTGGAAGTTTTACTTTCTCTTGAATTTTTTGAAATAGCTTGAGAAGGATAGAATTTAGTTCTTCTTTGAATATTTGGCAGAATTCACTTGTGAAACCATCAGGCCCAGGACATTTCTTTGTTGGGATTTTTTTTTTTTATATAATTTTATTTTTTTAATGGGGTGACATCAATAAATCAGGATACATATATTCAAAGATAACAAGTCCAGGTTATCTTGTCGTTCAATTATGTTGCATACCCACCACCCAAAGTCAGATTGTCCTCTGTCACCTTCTATCTTGTTTTCTTTGTGCCCCTCCCCACCCCCTATCCCTCTCCCATTCCCCCCTCCCCCCCGTAACCACCACACTCTTATAAATGTCTCTTAGTTTCACTATTATGTCCCACCTACGTATGGAATAATACAGTTCCTGTTTTTTTCTGATTTACTTATTTCGCTTCGTATCATGTTATCAAGATCCCACCATTTTCCTGTAAATGTTCCGATGTCATCATTTCTTATGGCTGAGTAGTATTCCATAGTGTATATGTGCCACATCTTCTTTATCCAGTCATCTATTGATGGGCTTTTTGGTTGTTTCCATGTCCTGGCCACTGTGAACAATGCTGCAATAAACATGGGGCTGCATGTGTCTTTACGTATCAATGTTTCTGAGTTTTTGGGATATATACCCAGTAGAGGGATTGCTGGGTCATAAGGTAGTTCTATTTTCAGTTTTTTGAGGAACCACCATACTTTCTTCCATAATGGTTGTACTACTTTACATTCCCACCAACAGTGTATGAGGGTTCCTTTTTCTCCACAGCCTCTCCAACATTTGCTGTTACCTGACTTGCTAATAACAGCTAATCGAACAGGTGTGAGGTGGTATCTCATTGCCGTTTTGATTTGCATTTCTCTAATAGCTAAAGAAGATGAGCATCTTTTCATATATCTGTTGGCCATTTGTATTTCTTCCTGGGAGAAGTGTCTATTCATATGTTGGGAATTTTTTGATAACTGTTTCAATCTTATTTGTTGTAATCATTCTGTTTAGGTTTTCTGATTCTTCCAGACTAATTTTTGTAACATTATACATTTCAAGGAATTTGTCCATTTCATCTAGGTTGTCTAATTTTTTAGCATACTGTTCTTCATAGTGTTTTATTACAATATTTTGTATTTCTGTTGTGTCAGTTGTTATTTTTCCACTCTCATTTCTAATTTTATTTATTTGAGTCCTCTCTCCTTTTTTCTTGGTGAGTCTGGTTAAAAGTTCATTGATCTTGTTTACCTATTCAAAGAACCAGCTCCTGGTTTCATTGATCCTCTGTATTGTTTCTTTAGCCTCTATGTCATTTATTTCTACTCTGATCCTTATTATTTCCTTCCTTCTACTTCCTCTGGGTTTTATTTGCTATTCTTTTACTAGCTCTTTTAGATGCAGGGTTAAGTTGTTTATTTGAGCTTTTCTGAGCTTCTTAAGGTATGCTTGTAATGCTATGAACTTCCCTCTCAGAACTGCTTTGGCTGTGTCCCATAAATTTTGAGGTGATGTATGCTCATTGTCATTTGTTTCTAGAAAATTTTTTATTTCTTCTTTGATCTCATGGTTAACCCATTTATTATGTAATAATATGCTATTTAGTGTCCAAGTGTTTGAGTATTTTTCAGTTTTTCTGTTGTGGTTGATTTCTAGTTTCATGCTATTGTGATCAGAGAAAATACTTGATATGATTTCAATCTTTTTAAATTTGTTGAGACTGTTTTTGTGCCCTAGAATGTGGTCTATCTTAGAGAATATACTATGAGCACTTGAAAAGAATGTATATTCTCCTGCTTTAGGCTGAAAGGTTCTAAAGATATTTATTAGATCTAGTTGATCTTGTGTGTCCTTTAAGTCTGCTGTTTCTTTGTTAATTTTCTTTCTTGAGGATCTATCTAGTGATATTAGTGGGGTATTAAAATCCCCTACTATTATAGAATTCTGTTGATCTCGCCCTTTATATCCATCAAAGTCTGCTTTATATATTTAGGTGCTCCTATATTAGATGCGTAGATATTTATAATGGTTATATCTTCCTATTAGATTGCTCCCTTTATCATTATGTACTGACTTTCTTTATCTCTTACTATAGCCTTTGTTTTAAAGTCCATTTTGTCTGATATAAGTATTGCTACTCCAGCTTTTTTTCATTTGCATTTGCATGAAATATTTTTTTCCATCCTTTTATCTTTAGTCTATGTGCATCTTTTGTTTTAAGGTGTGTCTCTTGTAGACAGCATATGTATGGGTCCAGTTTTCTTATCCACACAGCTACCCTATGTATTTTGATTGGATCATTTCATCCATTTACATTTAAGGTTATTATTGATATGTAGTTGTTTATTGCCATTTTGTTCTTTAAAGGTGTATTCCTCTTTTGCTATATTCCTTTTCCCCTTTGATCTGTTTACAGCAGGCCCCTTAGCATTTCTTGCAGCCTTGGTTTGGTTGTAGTAAATTCCTTGAGTTTTTTTTGTCTGGGAAGTTTTTTATTTCTCTTTCAATTTTAAACAATAGCCTTGCTGGATAAAGTAGTCTTGGTTTTAGACTGTTGTTCTGCATTACTTTGAACATTTCTTTCCATTCCCTTCTGACCTCAAGTGTTTCTGTTGAGAAGTTGGATGTCATCTTTATGGGGGTTCCTTTGTAGGTGATAATCTTTTTTCTCTAGCAGCTTTTAGTATTTTCTCTTTATCATTTAGCTTTGGTATTTTAATTACGATATGTCTTGGTGTTGATTTCTTTGGGTTTCTCGTTAATGGAGTTCTCTGTGCTTCTTGAACTTGTGAGACATTTTCCTGCATTAATTTAGGGAAGTTTTCGGCTATGATATGGTTGAACAAAGTCTCTATCCCTTGTTCTTTCTCTTCTTCTTCAGGAACCCCTATGATGTGGATGTTATTTCTCTTCATGTTGTCACAGAGCTCTCTTAGAGATTTTTCAGATTTTTTGAGTCTCTTTTCTTTTTTGTGCTCTGCTTCCATGCCTTCGTTTATCTTGTCCTCTATCTCGCTGATTCAATCCTCAGCTTCATCCATCCTGCTTTTAATTCCTTCCATTGTGGTGTTTATTTCTGATATTGTATTTGTCATTTTTGACTGATTCTTTTTTATTATTTCAATGTCTTTATTTATATTTGCTATGCCTTTATTTAGGTGGTCGTAATGACCATCTATTTTTCTTCTAAGATCTTTGAATATCCTAAAAATCATTATTTTAAACTCTGCATCAGGTAATTTGGTTATATCTGACTCATTCAGATCCTTTTCTGGGGATTTCTCTTGATTCATTTGTGTTGCATTTCTTTGCTTTCCCATTTTGTCTGTGTATCAGAAGGGTTTGGCCACTGGAGACCAATGGGTGTGGCCTCTGTATTCCCTAGGTTTGGTCTGTCTGCAGGCTCGCCACCCTCTCTGCTGCTGCTGCCTAGGGCGTTTGAGTATAGGCATTGCCAGTGCCAGCCCGCTGGGTCTGTTGCTGTGGTTTCCACTTCTCCTACATAAGAAGGGCTGTGATCACATGCCCGGGTCTACAAGCCTGGTGATCTTGGCCTTCACCTCACCCCTGTGGGTGGTGTTATGTGCCACACCTGGGCTGCAAGCCTCAGCACTGCAGGCAGTGTTGAGCACCTTTGCTCAGCTGTAGGTCTCCACCTGTTTCTGAGCTTTCATCCTGCTGTCACGGGAGGAGCCTGCTTGCCGGTGGGCTGCAAGCTTTGGCTCCATGGGCTGGGCAGGGCTGCGCACTTACACTCAGTCACGGGTTTCTGCCTGTTCTGGGTTTTTGCCCCACCCCTGCGAGAGGAGCCCACTCTGGTCAGCTGCAAGCCTCAGCTCTGCGGGCTGGGCGGGGCTGCATGCCCATGTTCAGTCACAGGGCTCTGCCTTTTCTGGGCTTTTGCCCCACCCCTGCAGGAGGAGCCGGCTTGTACATCGGGCAGGAGGCTTTGGCTATGCAGGCAGGGCAAGGCTGTGTGCCTGTGTGCCCTTGCTCAGGGGCGGGCACACAGTCCACTCTTTCCGAGGCTTCTGCCCTTCCCCTGTAGGCAGGGTTGCAGGTGGCCCACAGATGGACCTGACCACTTTCTTGTGTACAGTCCACCCCCTCTGGGTTAGACTGAGCTCATGTTGGACCTCAGCTCATGGCTGATCGGCTTCTGCCCTTGCAGATGGAACCGCGCTTCCACGTTTCACTGCTACCCACCCTCTGGTGAGACCTCAGCCATATGGGTAGGGTGCTGCAGCCCAGACCCTAACACTCAATACTGTGGTCCCGAAAGCTCCCTCCTTCCAAGCAACTCTGCTCTGAGTGCCACGGAAGAGCTTGTTTGGTTGGTGTCCTGCTTACCTTTGTTGGTATTGCTATTTCCAGGGGAAATATTCACTTCAGATTTGGGGAGTGACTCAGCCCAGGGGTTAGGGTGGCTGTCCCTCAAAGTGTTTCTCCTTGTGCCTCCTAGATTACACTCTCTTCCTGCTGCTCCGGTCCTCTCCTCTCTCCTGTCCCCTGAAGCCCTGTGTGGGTGGTTGTGAGAGAGGTTTTTTGCATGGTCCCTTTAAGGAGAATCCTGGGTCTGAGAAATATGTCTCTTTCTCACAAACAGTATCCTGACTTGTTTTGCAGCTAAATACTGTCTGTATGCCTCTTCTAGGCTCTGGGGCTGCAGGCTGGAGCTTTTTTCCTGAGGCTCAGGACCCTCCCCTCTTCCCTAAACTCACTTCCTGCCACATGAGTCTCTCTGGGCTGCCGTTCACTCCCGGGAGCTGGGCAGCCCTCTCCACATTTCTGCTTTTCCTACCAGTCTCAGTGTGGCTTCTTCAGTGTTCCTTGGTTGAAGAGTCCTCTTAGTTTAGTTCAAAGTTGGTTTTTCCAGATGATGGTTCTTAAAATTAAGTTGTAATCCACTTTGGTTCTGCGAGGTGGAAGTTGGTATGTCTGCCTACTCCATCATCATCTTGCTGTTCCTTTGATACCTATTTGTGATGACCTTCAGTCCTTTGTCTGCTTCAGTATCTACTCCAAGTATTTGTTTTGAAATTGTTTATTTTCTTGGTTGCCTTAGAGTACAGAAAAAATGCCATACTCTTTTTGAGTCCCAGAAGATCATGCAAAGTCAATGGTCTGTCTATAAAAGTTCTGTGTTGACACACCACAATTCACCATCAGTCTACTCTATGTGTTTGTCAAGAGATATCTAACTGGTCATCTTATGAAGTTCTCATCCTTTTCAGGCAGATTGAGTATTCATTTTCAAGATTTGGACTGGGCTACAGGTCCCAGTACCTGCCCTGTTCACAAAGATAATCTAACTGAGAATCTGCTTGTTTCATTCTGCTGTGGGACAGAATACTGAATTTCGGCAGAATTCAAGCTGGGTAATATTAAATTTGAGACTTAACTAACTCATGGCATTCCTAAAAATTATAAAGAACAAGAATGCTATAAAAGATTTTCTCCTTTATTTGTATTTCCTCATTATTATAAAAATTTATTTTCCACAGAATTTTATCACAATTTTAGTAAACAGATCTTAGAAATTGTGTCATTTTGTATCATGGAAATAAATAAATATGTAAAAGAATGAATAAATAAATAGTTTGGGCTTATGTCATAATATTCCATGAACTAACCACTAATTTTGAATCCATATTTGGTGGGCCTTTAGGTTAATTTTTCTAAATTCTATAAGCACTTTGCCATCAATAAAAGCATACTTTTCCATAATTCTGATGTCAGTGCTCATGTACCATGACTTCTCCTCAGTCATTGTGACTTTGAATAAATGATATTTCAATCCGTTTGAAGTTTACTGAACATAGTTTTTTACTATGGAAATATAAATTTATATTTACTGTCTATTTTGAAGTCTTATTTTATGTCTCTGTCTTACCCACTCTGTATATCATTTTTTGAGACTTAGTAATACTCTTTGAAGGGCAAAAGCAAATTGGTATAGTGGCCAAATACACCTTAATATATATAATTCAGTATTCCCTCTTGGTTAATTATTCCTGCTTAGTCTGTTAAAAGGTGAAAGTTACTTACATAGTTGTAATTATCTATACATATATAATAATTGTATCTTGTATATATTTTGAAATATAATATATAATTATTGATATGTACATATATAGAGTCAATACTTATTATTTCTAGATTTGTATTTGTTAGTTTGCCTCCTCCCTAAAATTTATGTGCAGAACTTTCACGATTATTTGTGGAAATGTACAGAACAGTGATAGTTTTTAATTACCCAACGTGCACCTCCCCAGCTGAGAATAAACAAGGCCATACTTTATCTTCTTATTTTAGGTCTCACACTATAAACACCGATCCTTTTTACAGCCCATTTAGTGTCACTTTTTCTTAATTTAGGGTGTTTTGTTGGTTAGTTCGTTGCTTAAAATGGCCCCCAAGCATTATGCAGAAGTATTGTCTTGTGTTTGTAAGGGCAAGAAGGCTCTGATGTATCCTATGGAGAAATTAAGTATGTCAGATAATGTTTGTTTAAGCATGAGTTATAGAGCTGTTTATTGTGAATTCAATGTTAATAAAACAACAACATATGTATTAGATAAGTAATCTAATAGGAGCACAAAGAAACACACATAAAACAAGGTTTCATATTGACTGGTTGACAAAAATGTTGTGATCAGAGGATTACAGGAACCTAATTGTGTTTCTTCTAGGAGCAGTGGTTCAATATTCACTAATGCAGTGTTTGTACATACCTTATAGAACATAACTACCATAAATAATGAGAAAGACTGTATATGCAGGAAGAATAAGACAAATACCTTAAAAATTAGGAATAGGGCCCTGGCTGGTTGGCTCAGTGGTAGAGCGTCGGCCTAGCGTGCGGAGGACCCAGGTTCGATTCCCGGCCAGGGCACACGGGAGAGGCGCCCATTTGCTTCTCCACCCCTCTGCCGCGCTTTCCTCTCTGTCTCTCCCTTCCCCTCCCGCAGCCGAGGCTCCATTGGAGCAAAGATGGCCCGGGCGCTGGGGATGGCTCCTTGGCCTCTGCCCCAGGCGCTAGAGTGGCTCTGGTCGCAACATGGCGACGCCCAGGATGGGCAGAGCATCGCCCCCTGGTGGGCAGAGCGTCGCCCCTGGTGGGTGTGCCGGGTGGATCCCGGTCGGGCGCATGCGGGAGTCTGTCTGACTGTCTCTCCCTGTTTCCAGCTTCAGAAAAATGAAAAAAAAAAAAATTAGGAATAGAACTACCATATGACTCAGCAATCCCTCTATTGGGTATTTACCCCCCCAAACTTGAAAACACTGATATGTAAAGACACATTTACCCCTACATTCATCACAGCATTATTCACAGTATCCAAGGTATGAAAACAACAAAAGTGGCCCTTGAAAGAAGATTGGATAAAGATGGTATAATATCAATACAATGTAATAATATTTAGCCATAAAATGATGACATATTGCCATTTACAACATGGATGGACCTTGAGAACATAATACTATGTGAAATAAATAAATCAGAAAATGCTAAGAACTATATGATTTCACACATATGTGGGATATAAAACTGAGACTCATGGGCATAGATAAAGTGAGATGGTTACAAGGAGAAAGGAGTTGGGGGAGGGGAGCTAAGTAGATCAAATATACAGTGATGAAAAATGATTTGACTTTGAGTGAATGGGCACACAACACAATTTACAATTCAAATGCCATAGAGATGTTTACTTGAAAACTATGTATTCTTATTGATCAATATCACCTAATTAAATTTAATTTCTAAATAAAATATTTGTTAAAAGTTAAATAAATAAAATAAAACAATGGCACTTTATCATGAATTTTTTTCAATTTAGATTTTTTTCAAATATTGTATCAAAATATTATTACAAAAATAAATAAAGTGGTCAAACTCTTAGAAAGAATTATTTTTGCCTGTGGCAAGGGAGGGATACAGAAGTTCTTCAATGAATATAGAGTTTCAGTTTTACAAAATGAAAAAAAAATTTAGAAATCTGTTATATTATATTGCCCATATTGTCAAAATCACTGTATTATACATTTAATAGAGTTAAAATTGTAAAATTTATTTTATGTGATTTTTACTACAGTAAAAAGGAGAGATCGTGTACCCTTTAGCTATCACCTTTCTATTCACTCATCTCTTCAAGCTTTTAGTAATCACTAGTCTATTTTCTGTGTAGGCTTGCCTGTTCTGCACATTCATATAGAAGGAATTATATAATGTGTCATCTTTTGTGACTGGCTTCTTTCAACTAGCATAATGTTTTGAAGGTTCATCTATGATACAATGAATCAGGACTTCATTCCTTTTGCTGATCGAGTAAGATTTTATTATGTGGCTATACCACTTGTGTTACTACATTCATCAGTTTATGGATATTTGGGTTGTTTTCTCCCTTTTCACCAAGTTGCAATGCTGCTATGAACATTTCTCTTAGATATATACATAGGAATGGCATGATTGAGTCATATGAAAATTCTATATTTAACTCTAAAGAACTGTCAAAATTTTTATATTCCCACCTGCAGTGGATGATGGTTTCCACTTTCCAAAATACTGACTGGCCCTATGTTTACTCCCTCTTTTTTTTTTTTTTTTTTTTTTTTTTTTTTTTTTTTTTTGAGTATACCCATCCTGGTAGATGTAAAGTTGTATTCCATTGTGATTTTGATTTGGACTTCCCTGGTAACTAATGATGATGAACACTTCCCCATATGCTTATTGGCCTCTCTTTCATATTCTTTTTTTACTCATATGCTTTGCAATTTTAAAATTGCACAGTGTGTCTTTATTACTAATGAGTTATATAGGGTTTTTATATAGATAAAAGGGAAGTGGTGCTGGTGGAAGGAGCTGTGAGGGAGGGGTTGTGGGAGGAGAGTAAAGAGGTAAAAATATATGGTGATAAAAAATAATTTGACTTTGAGTGATGGGCACACAACACAATCAACAGTTCAAATACTATTGAAATATTTACCTAAAACCTATGTACTCTTATTGATTAATGTTACTCCATTACATTTAATTTTTTAAATAAAATTTAAAAAAAGAAAGTACAGAGAATAAGAGCACTAACTGAGCCTTAACAACTCTCATGACTCTTTAGTGGTCTACACATTCTTAGTGTTTTATGTAAATCAGCATAAAATCTCTTTAAGTAGACTTCATCTCCAGTAAAATCATAATCATCATGTGTGTTTCTTGTTATGTTTTTTCCCCTGCAATTAAGACAAGCCTATTACCTAGGTAATTTACTTTCTCATGAGATTCTGCTCAATTTCTTTAGTGACACACAAATGCTACACAGGTTTAGCTAATTAACTCTTTCTACTGCTTGGGTGTGAATGATTAATTTAGTTTCTTATACCTATACTAGAGCCTGAGAAAATTAAACTCTTTGGTTTCTACCAAATCTACCAAAATAGAATGATAATGTATTTCCCCATGTATAAGACACACCTTAATTTTGGGTCCTGAATTTGAAAAAATATATATTACATAAAGTTATTGAACTCAAGTTTTATTCATCATAAAATTCATACAATTCCTCACCAAGTGCAAAAAAGCAAGAAGTGTAAGTAAAAAAAATCTGTAACCTCTGTATAAAATGCACCCAATTTTTAGACCCTAAATTTTTCAAAAAGATGTGTATCTTATACATGGAGATATTTGGTATTTATTTAGTAACTACTAAATACCATGCACTGAAGAATATAGGGTAGTTCATTTTCTATAGGGAAGATATTTTATTTCTTATGTGGAAATATTTTACTTTATATTAATTTAGATTTTTTAGAAATATGAAAAATATCATATTGTTATTTTTCCCCTAATTGAATAATCTCTTCATTTTATTTTTTAATAATTTTTAATAAATATAAATAGGAAAAATTTTTCTAATAAGAATATTGAAAAAAGTTACACAACACAATATACAGTTAATATATTATAGAACTGTCTACCTGAAACCTCTGTAATTTTACTAATCAACATGATGTAATAAATTCAATTAAAAATATAATGAAATGAAATTGAAAAATTAGAGTGGCAATATTATTTTAAAATTGCTTTACTCTAGTACAAATCATAAAAACAGAAATAAACTTATCTCTATCCCTTTAAGACCTTCAAATTCATAAGTTAAACACACACACGAGGGGTGGATTCTAAAGAAATAAAATCTTTAACAAAATCTTGTGTTTTTTCATTTCAGTGTACTTATCTACATCAGAGATTTTCAAATGCTATGCCACAGGAATTTTTAAAACATGCAACATCTGACTATTTAGTCAGGGGCACTGACTTCTTTCTTCTTTAGATTGTCAAATAAAAAAAATGACAATAGCTGTCTGGCGTGAATGAATGAAAATTATACTTTTTTTTCCTGTCAGATAGGCAAAAAAAGTAATGTATTTTTTGTGTGCTGTAGAATTTTTGTAATTAGTTTATTTGTCCCTGAAATAAAAAAGTACTAATGTTTTGCTACATATTCACCAACAGCTTTATCACAATTCTTCTAATGTGGGTGTGTGTGTTTCCTTTACAGATATTTTAAAAATATTGGAAAGGAGAACCCCACAGAGATTAGTGAACATTTTAGAATCACAATTTCCCCAGGGGACTTTTTATCTCCTAAGTACTCAGGAATTGCTTGTTTTTCAAAAACACTGTTATCTCAGATACCTTCATCAAACATAGGAAATAAGACACTAATTGCTTAAAATACGCCAGTTTTTAGCATCTTCTCTCTTTGCTTGACTTTAAAAATATCTGAATATCTTGAGGCATATTAAAAGTGATGTGCTATAAGAGATTTCCTTATTTTAATTATTTCATGTATTGTCAATTTGCATCTTTCTATTTTAAAATGTAATTTAATCCTTTTTAAAATGGTAGTAGTGAGTACTTGATGCCTTGATAACCTTAAAACATTCAGTAGAGTCATTTTGTTTTAATTCTTCTACTTATGGGAATGTAGGCAATAGGACATCCATCAAAATTGAGACAAGCCAAACCACAGGACTTAATGTGAATTCTCCAGGGATTCATTTTTCTTGGTATGTTGAGATAAACTCATTGTGTTTCTGTTGGGACATAAGCAAGTCTTATACTGAGCAATCCATCAAGCTGACCAAAGACCATACAGTGATAAAATTTTATTCTTTATATAACGGGCAAATATTTTAAATATTTTACATAAGCAAATTTTTGACATACCTATAAAATATATTAAATTTATGATGCATTAACAATGTAATGGATAAATCTAACTCCTGCAAGCCAGGTCTAAACATCTTATTTACTCTCTTAAATTTTGAAGCTGATGTAGATTAGTAAGCATATATTAGTGTTACTTAAATCAGCTAATATGTGAAATCAAAGGCAAATTTATATTTATGTAAATAATCTCATCTAAAAATGGAAATAAATCCCTTTTAGAAAAGTTGTCAACAAAATCATATTTCCTTGCTTTTGGTTTATATGGTAAGAGGAGTTTCAGAAATAAATGATTCTTGAATGAGTACAGCTGAGTAATGCTCAAAAACTCATTTAAAATACAATTTACCTGTTATGTATGTATAAACAGTATGAAGGGAAAAATAGATATTTTTGTTGATTTACAAAGTATTATATAACAACATTTGCTTTCAAATATATTTTGCTTGTTGTTTTTCTTTCTTTTTATTTAAATTTATTGACTTATTTGGACTGGCCAGAAGGAACTGTGATATATCCCTAAAGAATAAAAAATTAATTTTTTTTTAACTTTGAGAGAGGTAGGGAAAGATTGAGCCAGGAACATTGAGCTGCCCCTGTATGTGCCCTGACTGGAGAACGGAATCAGAAACCTCTGTGCTCCACAGGACAATGCTTCAACTAACCAACCTATCCAACCAGGGCTTATTTTTTATTGATTTTTAGAGAGACACAGAGAGAAAGGGAGTAAGAGGGAAGGTGGAAGGGAAGCATTCATTTGTTGTTCCACTTAGTCATACATTTTTTCATTGCTTCTCACGTGTGCCCTTGAATAGGGATCAAACCTGCAACTTTGTCATTTCGGGAGGATGTTCTTAACCAACTGAACTAACCAGCCAGGGCTGGAAAATCAATTTTTTAAAAAATGTACTTAAATGAAACTATGATGTAGTTTATCAATGTGTCTCCATAATCATTGGCTCCATAATCATTTTTATTTAGCTGTAACAAAAAAAAATTAATGTTCATTTGCATAAATTTGCATGTAAATTTATATGCTGCTTGAGCAGCACAAAAATTCTTGATAATAAACATTCAAACTATAGCCAATGGTCCAATATAATACTATATTTTAAAGTGTTCTGAATATATTTATACATAATGTATATGTATACAATATGTATCAATACATATAATATGCATATATAAAATATTCTGAATGTGTATATGTATATATATAAGCTAAATATGATCTCACTCATAAAACACATTGCCTAAGTTAACATCTTTATATGTTCAATTGTGTAAAAATATAACTACATATAAAATTAGCAATTATTTCATCAAATTCTTCTCATATTTTTTTTGTGACTCTGCCAAGGCAATTTAGGCTGCACATAACAGAATTCAATTTGTGAAACAGCCACCTCTTTGAGCAAATTTGTTCTGTGTAGCACTCTCAGGAGTAGGTAAATGCTGATGCATGGGTTAAGATGCAAAACTAATTACTTCATCCAACAGAATGACAAAATTTTCCTTGGCTTCTCACAATTGCATTTTAAAGGCATCCAAGAGCCTTCCCTTTAAGAAATTAAAAGGCCTTCTCCCAAAGTCCTCCCAATCTCTATTGTCTTTGAACCTGGTATCACTTACAAACACCCATACATAAATTTTATATACTTTTATGAAAATGTATTTGACCATTAGGAAATGCTGTTTAACCAATAAACCAATATAAATTTGCATAACAACCTCTATGGACTATTTTAAAAGTATTGTAGATAATTAAATTGGTTAGTTTACAGAAACATAAAATAAAGTTTCTATGATGAACAGTCAAGATTGTTTGAAAATAACAGGCTTTTTTTGTGTGGGGGGGTGGACACAGTAAATCAGTAATCATCTTGCCACTTGTATTCAAGCATACCTGCATGGTTGTCTACCAGAGATCCATCGATTGCCCATTAAATGATATCGTTTTCAATTATATGACTATAAAATTATACAATAATGAGGATTATAAACAGCACTAACTTTCCTGGATTAAAATTTCAATCCTCAGCTTTAAAATAAGTCCTAGTCTTTACTATAATGTTAAATAGGCAAACCATAGTCTATTATTGTCTCTATTTCAGGAAGAAAGTTCTCTCTATTGTCTTCAGGAAGATTGTGGCTTATTTTCATCTCTCAAAAAATCAAAGGAATTTACCTGAAAAAAATATTCATTCTTATTTCTTGCAGGTTTCTCCTTTGGTAATGTGAACGACAACCCAAGTGTTCCTGTGCTTTTTCTCACTCTATACTCCACATTCCTTTTGAAAGGGTTTTGATTAAGATGAGCATTGATTTTTATACTAGGTCACATCTTTACTCAGCCATGTTTTGCCACTTTGTTTGACCTATGGAGGAAAAATATTATCTTGATGAGGGGACAAGATAAACCAAGGAGACCTACGTGAGGCTCCTAAACATGTCAGTAGCATATTAAAATATTCTTTGAGTTAGCTAATTTTGGCCACTATATTTGAGCAGGTAGAAATAGTGACAAGCTGAAGGCAAAAGTCAACCATGGTCAGAAATTGTTGGAGCTCAAATACAAACTGATAATCAAGAAAGAACAATGAGTGATTTAGTTATTGCCTTTTACAAATATACTTTATTTTTTATGTAGCCTTATTTCTGTGACTAGTTTAGTGTTTTTTCTGTATATTAGTTAAGATTTTCTTTCTTTTTTGCCACTTTGATTTAAATGGAACATATCTGTAATTAATACAAAAGTATAATAATGAAACATAGGCCCAATATGCACTGTATCAAGAAAAGAAAAAGAGGCCCTGGCTGGTTAGGTAAGTTGGTTAAGAGCATCCTCCTGAAATGACAAGGTTGTGGGCTGGATCCCTGGGTCAGGGTACACATGGGAATCAACCAAAAAAAAAAAACACAGCTGAGTGGAACAATAAATTTTTCCTTTCCCTCTCCCCTCTCTCAGCCTTCTTCTCTCTGTCTCACTAAAACAAACAAACAAAAAATCAATCAAGTTAAACCCTGGTCAGAAAGCTCTGGAGTGCCATCCTGGAGCACTTGCTGGCTTCCCTCCCCAGTCAGGGCACATATAGGAGCAGCTCGATGTTCTTGTCTCTCTCTCAAAAAAGAAAGAAAAATAAAATAAATAAAGAAAGAGAAGAAAGGAAGAAAAAAAGAAAGAAAGAAAAAAAATAAGAAAGGAAAAGAGAAAAAGAAATATACAGATTAGCATATTGACTCTTTATAATAAGTTTACACAATTAAATCTTATAGTTAACTAGTCAGCCAATAGGCCTGGTGAAAAAATTCATGTTTTTATTTCACCATCATTTCCTTTCTGGTCATCAGGTGTTTCAAGGAGCATGGGCAATGAGGTTTTACAGGACTAGGGAATTTGATATGAGAATATAGATCACATACATTTCCTTATAATAAAAGAAATAGTAAAGGTTAAATGGAGAAACTAGAAGGTTGATAATTTTGCTGATTTCTCGTTTAAATGTGAAGATCTCAGAAAAGTATTGTGAAATCCAAAGAGTTGTCTCTGGATCAGCAGCATCAGAATCACCAGGGGACTTATAAGAACAGTAAATTCTACATAAGAACACATCTGCAAAATTAGTCTCTGAGTGTGAGGCCCAGGAATCTGTGTTGTAACAAGATTTCCAGGCGATTCTGGTACATGTTCAAGTTTGAGAATCACTGTTAAGGTTACCAAGCAACACTTCCTAAGAGTTTAACTTTTCATGGATTTGAAAAGTTAAATTAACATCAAACTGAGAATTCTGATCCTTTAGGTCCCAACTTGTTACTCCATGATTGTCTCCCAATAGTTCCAAAATCTATATGTTTTATGAGAAGTGGTGATGAAATTAATGCTTCAACCTTTCTCCAAATCAGAGAACCCCCTTTGACTACCTTCATGGATAAGAAAACAAGATATATATATATATATACTGTTTATGAGATCCACCTCAGAACAAATATATATACTGAAAGTGAAGGGATGGGAAAAAATATTTCATGCAAATGCAAATGAAAAAAAAGTGAGGGTAGCAATACTGGTATCTGACATAATAGTCTTAAAAACAATATAGAAAGAGACAAAAAAAGGTCACTGCAGAATGATAAAGGGAGCAATCCAACAAGAGTATATAACCAGTGTAAATGTTATGCACACAATATAGGAGCACTTAAATATATAAATCAGACTTTGGTGAACCTAAAGGGAGAGATCGACAGCAAGAATATGGGAGAATATGTTTGCCAATATGTCTGATAAGGGGTTAATAACCAAATATATAAAGAACTTCTAAAACTCAACACCAGAAAGGTAAAAAATCTAATTTAAAAATGGGCAAAGTACCTGAATAGACACTTCTCCAAAGAAGACATACAGATGGCCAATAGGCATATAAAAAAATGTTGAACATCACTAATCATCAGAGAAATGCCAATTGAAACCACAATGAGATACCACCTCACAGCTGTAAGAATGGCTCTCATGAACAAAACAACACAGAATAAGTGCTGGCAAGGGTGTGGAGAAAAGGGAACCCTCCTGCACTGCTGGTGGGAATGCAGACTCGTGCAGCCACTGTGGAAAACAGTATGGTGTTTCCTCAAAACGTTAAAAATAGAACTGCCTTATGACCTAGCTATCCCAATTTTAGGAATATATCTTAAGAATCTCAAAACATGAATTCAAAGGAAAATATGCACCCCATTTATTGTAGCATTTTTTATAATAATCAAGATCTGGAAATAGCCCAAGTGTCTGTCAGTGAACGAATAGATAAATAAGCTGTGGTACATATATACAATGGAATAATACATGGCCCTGAAAAAGAAGGAAATCTTAACCTTTTGTGACAGTATAGATGGACCTGGAGATTATTATGCTAAGTGAAATAAGCCAGTCAGAGAAAGACAAATATCATATGATCTCACTCATGTGTAGAATCTAGTGAACACAATAAACTGAGGAACAAAATAGAAACAGAGGCAGGGTCACAAGCAACAGAAGGACAGCTGTCAGAGAGAAGGGGGATGAGGGGATGGAATCAAAGAAGGCGAAGGGATTAGCCAAATTATGTATATATAACACATAGATACACAGGGCAGCAAGTCCCAGAAGAAAAGGCGGAATGTAGGTAGTGGGAAGGGGGCAAGGGGGGTGAAATGGGAATGGAAAGAGACTTCGCATGGGGCATGGGTGTATGATGCAGGGGGGTGAGGGTGTTATATTGAGTGGGACACTTGAAACCATGCTAATACAATAAATTAAAAATAAAAAAATGTGAGGTGATGAATACGTTAAATTATTATATTAATCATATTGCAACACATACATGTATCAAATCTTTATGTTGTACACTTTAAACTTGTATAATGCTATACGTCGATTTTGTCTGAGACTCCTGAGTATATGAGTGAATTACTGTTTTAACTTTACAGTTTGCCATCACCATGTTTAGTTTCAAACAGTTCTTGGCTATATATTAACCAAGGGTTCTCTTCTAGGTTTTATGCCATTTAAGGCACTCATTTATAGAATTAATTTTCATGTGATTAAAATCTGGATTGATTCTTAAAGGATCAAATAACCAGCTAGTACTTTTGGAGAGCCAGCTTGAGACAAGAGATCCAGACAGTGGCCATCATAGAGAATCCATTTATTTTTTATCTTCCCTTTTAATTTTTTCTGTCTCTATATATTTTACCTGGCATATGGGCATAGGTAACTCAATATTTGTTATAAGTACTATACTACAGAAATCATGCACACAAAACATTCTCAGTCCTTTTGATAAATAAGTATACATTAATACATTATGTACTCATTTTTTGGCATATCTTTCATTAATAATACACATATTTATTCCAGTTCCATGTACAATATGTTTTTATAATGGATCTATTTCTTTGTATTATGTACCAACCAATCAAATGTAGCCAAGTATGAAGGTTTAAAAAAGGTTTTTAAGGCTGTTTGAAACTCACCATCTCTTTGTATCTGTTCTTTTCCCAGAAGTGTCCATACAGTTCTTTCAACCTTTTAAATAAATCCAGTATAATCATCTTTCTAAAATTACTTTGGCATCTCATTAAAAGCGTAACTGGGACAAAAGGATAACTCAACAAAGAGATTCACACACAGCAAAAAATCAGAGTGAAAACAATATGTAATTGTATTTATACTTAACTGCAAAAAAAAAAAAAAAAAAAAAAAAGATTCATTCTGACCCTTAGTTTTTTATCCTCATGAGAGACACTTTAGAAATGATTAGTTCCCCATTACAAAGAGTAAAGTCCTGCATAGAGAAGGTTCTCCAGAATTACCTACACGCTGATGTTTGGAAGATCTCCAGCAATCATTTCACCTTGACCACTCTGTATCTTCTCCCTTTATTATTATTGTGGAGGCATTTTAGTGTATCAGCCTAATTTTTGATATCTGTTTCTACTATTCTGGCCCTAGAGTGACTTGTGTAGCTCAGTTTGTTTTGGTTCTGAGTGCTATGTTATAGCTGTGGGCACTCTTAATTAAATTTTAGCCATGAGGGTAGGTTTCAGACTTGTTCTTTTAGATGTTTCACTTTTCTAAATTCTTCGGGTAGAAAAAGAGGAAATCAGAGAAATCTATTTGCTACCTATTACAGGTTGCTTCCCTTGAGCCTGTTTGACTTTAGAACTCAGTATTCATACCTTTCTGCCATTCATTTATTTCACTCTTTTGGAAAATAAAATAAAACCAAAAAAACCTCACGTATTTATTTTTTTACTGTCTTCTGCACACATTCTTGCTAATTATAATAAATCAAAGAAATAAGAATGAAAGTAATAAGTAATACATATACTTATATATAAACATACACATATACTTGTTTTATACCTCTAGTACAAAAAAGCAGAATCTATTTACAATGGTCTCTATGAAATTAGAAAACATTACTCATGGTGCAACTTAAGCTCTATGCTTCAAAAACCAATGGTATAAATTACTTGTAAGTGAAATTGAATATGTGACCTATGCTCAACAAAATAAAATTCTGTTAGATAGCCGCCCCTGCAAAGCAGAGATACCTTCAAAATAATAACATATTAGAAACTTATATGGTTTGTGACATAGTTTATCAATACAACTTAGTCATTCATTTAAAGGTTAGACATTTTTTAGATAGTTGTAAATTTATTTTATGGTTTAATTCTTTAACACCTGATAGTGGCAAATTAGCAGTAGGCAGTGAGAACAGCTGGCCAATGATCGCATTATAGCTCTCATAGCCACAAACATATTAATTAACCTCTGGAGAAAGGCTGACTTAACTCTGTATTCTGTGAACTCATCCAGAAAAAATGAATCTAAGAAAGAGTACTCTAAAATTGGGACATAAAAATAAATGTGACATTCATCATATTGAATTTCTACTTCTCAAAAATCTGAGGTGGGATAATACAAATGTATTTTGAAATCACAGCCCACTGTGTTAAAATGGTTTACACTCATATTGGACTCCCTTGCTTAACTTTCAGTCATATTCATGACATTTTCAGTTTATGGATTTACTGGTTTATAGCTTTGTTTATAAAGTTATAAACAGAAAGCTCCTGGGTCTGGGATAGTTAATTTAATTTACCAGAGAAAATTTTCAATTACAGAATAACAGTTAATAATTATGGATTTGTTTCTATAAGGTAGTTGTGGTACTAAATATTTTACTATAGTATTTTATTTAATTTTCTAAGCAGTACTATATACTAAGGACGAAACCAAAATATTTGACACTTTATTGGCAAATTGTACTTTTTTGAGATGGCTATAGTAAGTAAGTACTTTATCCTATACTTATCCTATATGCTTTTTTTTTTTGAGAGGCAGAGAGAGAGAGCCAGAGAGAGGGGCAGATAGGGACAGAAAAGAAGGGAGAGAGATGAGAAGCATCAGTTCTTAGTTGTGGCACCTTAGTTGTTCAATGATTGCTTTCTCATTTGTACCTTGACCGGGGGGCTACAGCAGAGCAAATGACCCCTTGCTCAAACCAGCGACCTTAGCCTCAAGCCAACGACCTTGGGATCAAGTGATGAGCCTTGCTCAAACCAGATAAGCCTGTGCTTAAGCCGGTGACTTTGGGGTTTGAACCTGGATCCTCTGTGTCCCAGTCCGACGCTCTAACCACTGTGTCACTGCCTGGTCAGGCTTCTATACACTCTTCTTAAAATTTGAAATTGACATTGTTTCATCAAGAGGTGGAGTGTGTGTTTCTCCCAATAAACTTGAGTTTTCCTAGATTAACAGAATTTGGTAAAAGTGATGATGTTTGAGTGAACTTTGTTATAGAGTATTGCATAACTGTAATCACCATTTCCGTAAACACTTCACAGATCCTTTCCATTACTATATGGCTTTTCATCACCCAGAAAGCGTTTTCCCTATACTGGTTTCCTAAAAAACTCAATGCAACTTTGTAATGCACGTGTGGCCCTGTGTCACTAGGTGGACATGTAATGCTAATGAGAACAAATTTGAAAAATTAGGGCTTAGAGGAACTATAGCTGCATAGAGCTTGAAAAAGCACAATCAATTCTTGTTATGGCATTGCAGGAAGAAACTTGATGATATGATTTTAGAGAAAGATTAACAACTTTGAGGGTTGACCAGAATCTTTGCAGAAGAGAAAGATGGTTTAAGTAGAGTACATAAAAAAATTTCAAAAAATCTGCTGAATCAATTCTACTAGGTACCAAGGCAGAGGCAGTTTTTTCTTCATAAAATCAATAAAAGAAACAGTTCTGGCCTAAAACTTGGGTGAGAATTGGAAATAGCAGTAATCACAAAAGCTCCAATTTTTTTGGTAACTTCTAATGCAAAATAGTAGATTAATCTTAACTGAGAGACCACATACAGATGAGGAAATTGAAATATTAACTAAATTGCTTGAGGTGATGCAGAATCTTACCTTATCTTAACCTTCTGGATCCTGACTTATATCCCAAGAACTGTGTTTGAGAGATTAAGTTACTAGATTTCCTTTCTGAGTTGGGAGCCAATCAAACCAAAATTTTGAGTGTGAGCTCAACTTTAGAAGCCAAAGTAACAGATAGAAATCTAAATATGGAAGGAAATGGGAGAATAATTCATGAAAGACTAAATTAAGATTTAGAAACTAAACTGGGGTAGAAATAGAGCATAATCCAGAGAGGAAGGTGACACTCCAAACTCATGAGTATTCTCCAAGCTCATACATGTATGTATGTATGTATGTATGTATGTATGTATGTATGTGTATAATATTATATATATGCACATATATTGTGTATATAAGCTAGCTGAAAAATAAACTATCAAGATAGTGAGCCAAAGAACTAGGAGGAGAGCTGAGACTGGAATCCAGGTTTCCCACATTAGAAGAAATAATTATGTATGATCTTAAATTCCAAGGCAAGGATTGTGGACTTTATTTTTGCACATCTTATTGGATTAGCTCCTTTTGCTTTTTATTTTATTATTTTTCAGGGGCCCATATTAGATTATTTCCCATGAATAGGTAATCCTTGAGTAAGAAGGGATTTAAACAGACTTTCCTTAAGAAAAATGGAGCAAACCTAAGGAAAAGAAACATTAAAGTTGGAACAAACATTTACCGTATGACCCAGCAATTTTACTCCTGAGCAATTTTACTCCCACAGAAATGTAAATTTAAATACACACAAAAGCCTGCACATGACTGCTCATATCAGCTTATTTGTAATGGTCCTAAACTAGAAACACTGAAAATGATCTACAAGAGGTGAAGGGTTAACCAACTATGATATATCTATATCATGGGATATGATGCAGCTATAAAAATAAACTATTGATATACAAGTTGGCTCAATCTGAGAAGTATTATGCTTAGTGAAAAAAGGACAACCTCACAAAGTCACATACTATACAGTTCATATATACCATTCTAGAAAGAACAAAATTATAGAGATAGAAAACAGATTAGTGATTGTTAGGGGTTATGGTCAGGCACATGCAGGAGTCTGTCAGATTGCCTCCCTGCTTCTAACTTCGGAAAAATAAAATTAAAAAATAAATAAATAAAGCCTGATCAGGTGGTGGCACAGTGGATAGAGCGTCGGACTAGAGTGCAGAGTACCCAGATTCGAGACTCGCAGGTCGCCAGCTTGAGCGCAGGCTCATCTGGTTTGACCAAAAAGCTCACCAGCTTGGACCCAAGGTCGCTGGCTTGAGCAAGGGGTTACTCGGTCTGCTGAAGGTCCGCGGTCAAGGTACGTATAACTATTATGTCAGATATTAGTATTGCTACCCTTGCTTTTTTTTCATTTGCATTTCTCATCCCTTCACTTTCAGTATATATGTTCAGTGCTGAAGTGACTATTCATGAGTAGACAGGAAGAGAAGGGGAATTATGGATAAAGGAATAGATAGATAAAATAAAACAAGAAAGAAAGCATGCAAGAAAAGATGAGGATGCTTTGCAAGTAACTGAAGTATATGCTCATCCAAATGAAAAGAAAGGAAAAAGAGTAATCATTCAGTTGAGATATGTGATCTTATTGTTTCTTAATAATTCTAACTAGGAAGAAGTAAAAAACATTGTTGTCTGAACACAAAGATGTGTGTACTACTATAAACCTTCTTTTACATCTTGGATCTTTTAAAAATAAAATAAAAGGGACAATAACAGGATTGAGGAGTATAATCAAGAAATGTTTTCCTGGTAAGTAAGTCGGCAGTTCATTTATAAAAAAGGCAGAATGGAAAACCTAACAGGCTTTGTTAAAACAAATGAGCAGTTTTTAATGCTCTTTGTGTCAATATGGAACAGGGGGAAAGCAAATGGAAAATGGATATATGGAACACATTTGTTTCTTCATGTCCCTTTCACAAATTCAATTCTATCACTCCGTTCATTGTCTACATTCAAATCCAAACACATTAGAGTCACCTGTATAGTGTCTTTGTCTCCATGACATCAAAACACTACTCAGTTTATTGAGAAAATCAACCATGTGGAGGTCATGAAGATCATATGACCATCTCCTTGAATGTATAAATGTGCATTTCTGTGCACATGACCTCCAACAGTTTTGAATATGACCTTCCAAAGCCAGTCTATTTTTATTTGTATTTGATGTCATGCAATACTCACATAGAACCTCATTAGTAAATTATAACTTTTGTGAATATAATGTTAAATTAATTTTTCTAGTCAAAATCTTTTTGATTTTAGGATTATTTCTACCATTGTCTTTTCTTAGTGAAGCAGCTGAGGAAATAAAAGTGCTCTTCAATCAACTTATCAAATAAATACATAGAGGTGACTTTGGAGCCAAAAGATGACCACAACAATGTTTCAAGTAGGAATCCTCAAACACTAAGGCATGTGTTATGATTCTTAACTGAGCATTGTAAAGGTAGATTACCCATTTCAATATAATATGTTGTTATGTCTAGATTAGCAAAGTTAGGTGTAAGGAGTAGATGGATATTTTTGGTTTAAATTATATTACTAGTGTGAGGCAAAAACACTTTCTATCTAAAGATTGTTTTTGTTTGATTGAATTAACAATATTCCTTAGTTCATTTTCAGTCTTTATGCTTTATTAATATTTTATTATATTATATTATTTTTGTCTTCCTTTTGAAATAATACTTAAGTATTTCACCTACATTTCAAGATATTAGAGTAATTTACTACAATTTAGTTTATTGATTTAATATTTCTATATTTTATATTCAGACATGTAATCTATCTAGAGTTTACATTTAAATAATGATAAGAAGTAGAGGATGAACTTAATTTTTTTTCTATATATATTGATCATCGTTTCTAAGACCAATTAATACAAACACTGCAATATTTCCACACCAATCTGTGGTGGCCCCTTCATAATATATTAATTTTATATATGTATATGACACTGTTGTTAGCATCCTATTCTGTCCTATGTTCTATCTGTGCATTTATGCACCAATGTCACATTGTTTGTTTTATTTTGTATTTTACTATGACTCTGTAGATTGCTATGATATAAATGTAATGAAGAGCCTCTGCTCTTGGAACTTGTAATTTTTGCCACCAAAGTATTTATGCATTCTAGGTTTACATGTGAATTCTATAACATGTATTTTATTTTATTTTATTTTTTTAAAATAAATTTTTATTAATGTTAATGGGATGACATTAATAAATCAGGGTACATATATTCAAAGAAAACATGTCTAGGTTATCTTGTCATTAAATTATGTTGCATACCCCTCGCCCAGAGTCAGATTGTCCTCCGTCACCCTCTATCTAGTTCTCTGTGCCCCTCCCTCTCCCCCTAACTCTTTCCCTCCCTCCCTCCTATGTCCTCCCTCCCCCCACCCCTGGTAACCACCACACTCTTGTCCATGTCTCTTAGTCTCGTTTTTATGTTCCACCAATATATGGAATCATGTAGTTCTTGTTTTTTTCTGATTTACTTATTTCACTCCATATAATGTATAACATGTATTTTAAAGTCAACAAAACTCCATCACTTAGAGCAAACATAAATGTTAGATGATCTTGTATTGGGCAATTTTGCTAAACTCTCTTGTTAGTGCTAATAGCTTGCCTATTAATTTATTTGATTTTCTATATAATCACATTATCAGATAATATGTCAGGGTTTTTCTTTCTCTTTTAATGCTTATTATCCTGTTCACTCTGTCCTGCATTGGTCAGAACCTCTAATTTTACAGTGTGTCTGTAAAGTCATTGTGCACTTTTGACTGGTCACAGGAAAGCAACAAAAGACGATAGAAATGTGAAATCTGCACCAAATAAAAGGAAAACCCTCCCAGTTTCTGTAGGATGATGTGGCAGCATGTGCGCATGCACAGATGATGACGTAACACCGTGTATACAGCGGAGCAGCCCACAGCCATGCCAGTCGAGATGTGGATGGTATAGAGGAAGTTCAGTGTGTTCTGTGGCTTGCTAAATTCGAATCCGTGACCAAAGTGCAACTTGAATATCAGCGTGTTTATAACGAAGCACCACCACATAGGAATAACATTACTCGGTGGGATAAGCAGTTGAAGGAAACCGGCAGTTTGGTGGAGAAACCCCGTTCTGGTAGGCCATCAGTCAGTGATGAGTCTGTAGAGGCTCTACGGGATAGCTACCTAAGGAGCCCTAAAAAACCTGTGTATACCTGTGTTCAACAATTACACCTAAGCAAGACTACAGTTCATAAGGTGTTAAAGAAACTTCTTTGTTTTATTGGGTACAAATTGCAGCTGTTACACCGGCAGATAGACCCACACGATGCGCATTTGCTACAGATATGCTTCATGAGATCGACAATGATGCAAGATTTTTGCACAAGATTGTGTTTAGCGATGAGGCAACCTTCCATATCTGTGGACATGTTCATCGCCATAACGTCCGAATATGGGCTGATGAACATCTTCATGCCTACATTGAGTACGAATGTAACACCCCTAAAGTGAATGTGTGGTGTGGCCTGATGCATGATAAGGTGATAGGCCCATTTTTTTTCACGGAGCAGTGTGTGACTGCAAAGTCCTATCTTGACATGTTGGAATTGTATGCAGTGCCACAATTTCCCGAAGATGTCATCTTTCAACAGGACTACGCTCCTCCACACTACGCCACCATTGTTCGTGAGTTTCTGGATAGAACATTCCCCTGGCGGTGGATAGGCAGGGGTTCTGTCAAGCCATGGCCACCACGATCCCTGGATCTAACGCCCGTAGAATTTTACTTTTGGGGTTATGTGAAGCAACATGTGTACATTGAACGTATCAACGACATTAATCACTTAAAACAGAGAATCACAGATGTTATTCACTCTGTTACACCAGACACACTTACCCATGTGTGGCAAGAACTTCACTATTGTTTGGATGTGTGTAGGGCAACAAATGGAGCCCACATTGAACTGCACTGAATAGGTATGAAACTGGGAGAGTTTTCCTTTTATTTGGTGCAGATTTCACATTTCTTTTGTCTTTTGTTGCTTTCCTGTGACCGGTCAAAAGTGCACCATGACTTTACGGACACACGGTATATCAAAAAGAAGTTAACAGCAGGAATTCTTTTTATGCTTGAAATCTTAAAGGAATTAGATTTAAAGATGTTTTTGTTCCATCATTTATTTTTTTCAGTATGATTTTTAAGTATGTCCTTGACTTTGTGATTTATGATAGCTTTTATTATGAGCAAATTCCTTTTTCATCACAGTTGTCATTTAAGGAAGAAAATATTGATGTCTCTGTTTTCATTTACAGTAATAAAGTAGTAAACATTTATCTGTTTGTTTAAGCACATTAATCTTATGTTATCCTTCTTTATGTTTTCTTACATGTGTCAGTTTATAAGAAAATAATTTAAAATTTCAACTATAATTGTTGCTATATCCATTTTCCCTTATGTTTTCTCAGTTGTTGTTTTGCATTAATTTAAGGCTGTATTCTTCCTGGCTTATACATTCATAATTACTTTATTGTTTTCGTCTCTATGTCATTTCCTGAACCATCCACCATTTCTATAACCCTTCCTAATATTCAATTCCACAGGGACACAGCAATGACAGTTTCTGGTTTATACATCATTCAATAATTTTGCCTTTTGCTTAATTTATTTTGGTTAATTTAATATCATTGAAAATGATATAATTCTTTTTTTTATTTAAAATTAATTAATTAATTAATTTTTTACAGAGATAGAGAGTGAGTCAGAAAGAGGGATAGACAAGGACAGACAGACAGGAACGAAGAGAGATGAGAAGCATCAATCATTAGTTTTTCATTGCACATTGCAACACCTTAGTTGTTCATCGATTGCTTTCTCATACGTGCCTTGACCATGGGCCTTCAGCAGACTGAGTAACCCCTTGCTCGAGCCAGTGACCTTGGGTTCAAGCTGGTGGGCTTTTGCTCAAACCAGATGAGCTTGCGCTCAAGCTGGCGATCTCGGGGTCTCAAACCTGGGTCCTCTGCATCCCAGTCTGATGCTCTATCCACTGCGCCACCGCCTGGTCAGGCAGAAAATGATATAATTCTTAACGATTTTCTCATATAGTACTTTACTGGTATTTATTTTGGGAAATCTTAATCTAATTCTAATGTGCACAGTGGTCAAATTCACATATATTTCCTTTTCTGTTGCCTAATATTTCTACCTTCCCACTTTAACTTTACTCTAGCTATACTCACTTTTTATGAAACTTTTTATAGGACATTATTTGTATTATTCCCAATCAAAAATACAAATATCCTAAATGATAGTAGACAATTCATTGATATTTGAATTGTTTAAATTGAAGCTAACCCATATGTCTCTTGGGATGTGACGACAAACTAAAATAGCAACCTACTTGTGAGTGAAGTATTTTAATTAGAATAAAAGACATATTGATGCCACAGGGCCAATTTTTATAGTATTTTTCCATATACAGAAGAAAAATGTGCTATTTCTATGACTGTGAAACATTCTCTATAGAACTCCAAAGATTAAATGCAAACTGATATCAAATTCCATTTCAAAACTGTGACCTGTTGGAAACTTCTACCTATCTTTTAAAAATTTTCCGCAACATTCACTTATTATAAATGAGCAGTGGATTGTGGTGACTGCATCTTTAAGGAAAGTAAAATCAAAGTCTTCTAACACTTGGTGCTCTTCTCTATGAAATTGTTACTTATGCTAGAATAACCATAGATTAAACAAGAAATCAAAATAATAGGGTAAAAATGTAGCCAACCTTTCCTGCTGGTAAAATCACAGAAACCACAAACATTTAGCAGTTAGATATGTAAGAACAGAATCAATCGCAGTTTGTCTTTTATTTTCTCTACTGTCTAAAACTTCAAAACAATTAAGAGAGAATATTTAATAGTTTAACTCTTCAAAGAAAAACATTATTATTTTTATAAAGGGGTAATGAGGGCTTGGTACTACACTTGGTAAAAATTAAGCAGTTCTGGCTATTGAGAAATTAAATCCCTGTAGTTTTTGGCAGTATAATAATTCTACTAGCTATACCATTTATTTTAACACAGAAGTCTGGATGCATATGATTTATACTGGTAAAAAATAATGCAATTTCTTCATACCCTTGAAAATTTTTGAAGAAGAAAATAAGGATGTCATTTTTCATTCCCTGATTATATTTAGAGTGGAATCCATTCAAAGGTTATTAAACAGAAACATAGAATGAAAGCAAAGCAAAATAATCAGGAAAATTAAGAATTGGCATTTTACTCTCCCAAGCTCTACTTTTTGTTAATCCCACACTTCACAAGTAATATGATTTTCTTTCAGAGTGTGGGACTATCAAAAAATTACCAAACCAGAAAGTGGCTATCAAAGCAACAGGAAGAAATTCTCTAGCTTGTAAACCATAGGGAAACAATGTTTAGGAAACTATGCCAAGAATTCAGCAGAGAAAGCCATTGCATTTACAATAGAGTTGCAATAATATTGAACTTTACAATCACTGTAAGAGTGCATTTATGCTAGATCTGCTATTTCATTTTAAGTTCTTGACTCTTACATGAAAATTCTAGCTAAAATTCTATTATGAAGACCATACTAGACATTCAAGTTATTTTCATTCTTTAAATTCATTGCAGTAAAAAAGATATCAAATCTGAAGCTAGAGATTATCAGCTAAATATCTTACTTATTGTAAGTCAATTGGAACTAATAGAAAATATCAATATGTTGTAAATAAATTTAAAACCTTGGTAAATATGATTTCCTAATATTATGGTTGATTAATTACCTAAGATATTTGTTATTATTTGCTTGAAATTATCATAAAGTGTCAGTTTATTGAAGAAGGAAAATAGTAGTGTTATTCCTTGCTTAATAGTTCTAAGGAACTGGGGAAGTTAGTCTATGAGGGTTTCAATTAGGAGTCGATTACAGTACAGTATATTCTGCCAGCCAATGGCTTAACTGAAATGTGCTTGGAGGACATAAACATTGACCCAAAGGACTTTTCATACTTCACTTTCTGTAAATTTACTATATTAAAATTTTTATTTCCCAAGGTCAAAATTCCAGTCCATAGCTATAAAAAAATTGTAACAAGTAGCAATCACTTGGTAAACTGATTTTAATTTGTAGTAGTTCACAAGTCAAGCCAGAGTGTATAAGTTTCTGTAAAAGGATGCTTGACCTTAGAAGTAAGTCTACTTTTGAATTATATGAGTGCTTTGTTTTATTTAACACAGATTCCAATATGTTAGAGCTTTCTCAAGCAAACTCAGTTATTTTAATCACCATTTTCTTGAGAGCTTCTCATTTTTTAGTAATGAAACTAATGTGTTCTATCTGTGAAAAAAGTCACTTTAAAATGTAGCATTCAGGCCTGACTAGGTGGTGGCACAGTGGATAGAGCATCAGTGGACTGGGATATGGAGGACCCAGGTTCGAGACTCCAAGGTCGCCAGCTTGAGAGCAGGCTCATCTGGTTTGAGCAAGGCTCACCAGTTTGGACCCAAGGTTGGTCTGCTGAAGACCCATGATCAAGGTACATATGAGAAAGCAATCAATGAACTAAGGTGTCATAACGAAAAACTGATGATTGATGCTTCTCACCTCTTTCCGTTCCTGTCTGTCTGTCCCTGTCTATTCCTCTCTCTGACTCTCTTTCTGTCTCTGTAAAAAAAAAAAAATGGTAGCATTCAGGAACGCTGTTAGGGCTTACAGTATGAAATCATGTGCATTCCTATATACATAACTATGTGTAAATATATAATATGCATATATAATGTATATGTAGATCATATTCAATATACTGATGAATTAACTTGCATGTCTTTGAGGTAACAATGGTGAACCAGTACTTAAGCTTATAATTTTTATTCTTTTCATTGTGCTTTGATTTCCCTTTTAAACAATTTATATAAATATTTAGGTTTAACATATATACATAAGAAATTCTCAAACTTACAGAAATGCTAAATGATATTTTGAAAGACTAACATGTAAAAATAATTCTTGGCCCTGGCCGGTTGGCTCAGCGGTAGAGCGTCGGCCTAGCGTGTGGAGGACCCGGGTTCGATTCCTGGCCAGGGCACACAGGAGAAGCGCCCATTTGCTTCTCCACCCCTCCGCCGCGCTTTCCTCTCTGTCTCTCTCTTCCCCTCCCGCAGCCAAGGCTCCATTGGAGCAAACGTGGCCCGGGCGCTGGGGATGGCTCTGTGGCCTCTGCCTCAGGCGCTAGAGTGGCTCTGGTTGCAACATGGCGACGCCCAGGATGGGCAGAGCATCGCCCCCTGGTGGGCAGAGCGTTGCCCCATGGTGGGCAGAGCGTCGCCCCATGGTGGGCGTGCCGGGTGGATCCCGGTCGGGCGCATGCGGGAGTCTGTCTGACTGTCTCTCCCGGTTTCCAGCTTCAGAAAAATGAAAAAAAATAATAATAATAATAATTCTTAAATTTTCTCCAACATTTCTGATAATAAAGCCAAGACCAAGTTTTCTTGCTTCTTGTGTGTAAGAATATTTTATTATGGACAAAAATAGAATTCAAATTTTTCTTGTAGGGAATACACTCTGACATCCTTTGTTATCTTTTATTTTGTAGAAAGATTGTTGCAAAATTAAACAATACAGAAAAATAATCTGATGCATATTCACCTTGATAACAAGTGGTATAGAGATCTATAAACATGGTAGTAGCCCTTGCTTGCAGCAAAAATTAAATTTTATAACCATTTCAAATATATGAGAAATGTAACTTCTGGCAAGGGTGTAAGTAACAGGAACTCTCATACATTTCTGTTGGGAATATTAAATGGCATAGCCACTTTGGAAGACAGTTAAACTAAGCACTCTTGCCACATGATTCAGAAATTACACTCTTTGGCATTTCCCCAAAGGATTTGACAAGTTACGTCCACACAAAGCCTTGCACATGGATATTCACAGCAGCTATATTCATAATTCTCAAAAGCTGGAAGCAATTAAGATGTCCTTTTGTAGGTGAATGGGTAAATAAACTGTAGTACAAACAGAGAATGGAATATTAGTGCTAAAAGAAATATGCTATCAAGGCATTGAAAGACATGGAGAAAACTTAAATGCATATTACTAAATGAAAGAAGCCAATCTGAAAAGTGTAATTCTACAGTGTAATTCTATTACTATATGACATTCTGGAAAAGGAAAAATTATGGAAACAATCAATAGGTAGTTAGCAGTGGTTGGTGAAGATAAATGAATAGGCAGAGAGCACAGAGCATTTTAAGGGCAGTAAAAATACTTTGTATGATATTATAATAAAGGGATATACCCCATGTATAAGATGCACCTTAATTTTGGGGCCCGAATTTTGAAAAAAAAATGTATTACATAAAGTTATTGAACTCAATTTTTATTCATCATAAATTTCATACAACTCTTCATCACTGTTTAAACTCCCATCCATTAGCTTGTTCTCATCTGTGTCTGATGATGTATTACTGTCTTCAACAATGAGCCTAAAAACAAGTGCGAAAAAGCTGGAAATGCAAGTAAAAACCTACAACTACTGTATAAGATGCACCCAGTTTTTAGACACCAAATTTTTCGAAAAAAGGTGCATCTTATACATGGGGAAAGTGGTATGTCATAATACCTTTATCTAAACCCATAGAATGTACATCCCCAAGAGTGAACATAAGGTAAACAATGGAATTTGGGTGATAATGATTTATCAGTGTAAATTCATCAACTGTAACAAAGGTACCACTCTGGTGTGGATGTTGATAGTAGGTTAGGCTATTTGTATTTGGGGGCAGGGTTTATATAGGGAATCTCTCTATCTTCCTCTCAAATTTTTTAAAAACATAAAACTGTTCTAAAATAATATGTTTTCTGAAAACATATATCTTGACACATTTTTTCTTCAATTTAAATATAGTTTATGGGGCCCTGGCCGGTTGGCTCAGCGGTAGAGCATCGGCCTGGCGTGTGGGGGACCGGATTCGATTCCCGGCCAGGGCACACAGGAGAAGTGCCCATTTGCTTCTCCACCCCCCCCTCCTTCCTCTATGTCTCTCTCTTCCCCTCCCGCAGCAAAGGCTCCATTGGAGCAAAGATGGCCCCGGGCGCTGGGGATGGCACATCGCCCCCTGGTGGGCAGAGCATCGCCCCTGGTGGGCGTGCTGGGTGGATCCCGGTCGGGCGCATGCGGGAGTCTAACTCTCTCCTCATTTCCAGCTTAAATAAAAGGAAAAAAAAAAATATATATATATATATATATATAGTTTATGGAAAGCGTTTAAAGAATCAAAGTCAAAAACTTTTATGGTAAACCAAAGAAATTATCAATAAAGAAAGAAGAATCTATCAAATTCTAGAATGTTTGAATTGTTAATTCTCTTCTACCAAAGCCTTCTACAAATCTTAAAAGGTCATAATTTTTGAAGGGAAAATGGTAAGAATTGATATGTTGAGCTCACTCCCAGTTGGATCACTCAATTCCAGTTTTGGATTCTGCTAACGTAAAGTTCATTCTTGTATTAAAACAAATTTATTAACTTCTTCTGCTCAGTGTTTTTGTTTACATCTTTTATAGACATTTTGATTTAAGACTGTATGAATGGCTCACCTTGACATGGGCACTAAGTTGTGCATTTCCCTCTAAAAATGTGGCACACAATTTTGGTTTTGGGAATGACCGCAGATGACGAGAAAAAGAAAAATCACCTTTTTTGCCCTCTATATTTTATAATAATATTTTGATTTTTCAATTACAGTTGTCATATAATATTAGTTTCAGGTGTAGAGTTCAGTGATTAGACATGTATGTAACTTATGCAGTGAGCATTCCCATAAAACTAAAAACCACCTGCCACCATACATAGTTATTATAATATTATTGACTATATTCCCTATGCTGTACTTTATATCCTGGTGACAATTCTGTAGCTGCCATTTTGTACTTTTTGTTGTTGCTGTTGTTTTATCATTTTGTATTCCTTAATCCCTTCATCCTTTTCACTCATTGCTTCACCTTTCCTTCCACCTGGGAACTGTCAAAATGTTCTCTGGCTAGGTAGCTCAGTTGGTTAGAGTGTCATCCGAATATCATAAGGTTGTGGGTTCAATTTCTGGTCAGGGAACATACAAGAATCAACCAATGAATGCCTAAATAAGTGGAACAGCAAGTCAGTATTTCTCTTTGTCTCTCTCACTCTCTAAAATCAATCAATAAATTTTAATTTTTTTATATTTTATTTTTGAGAAAGAGAGACAGGAAAGGAGAGAGAGGGGGAAGAAAGAGAGATGAGGAGCATCAACTCATACCTGCATCAATTTAGTTGTTCATTGATTGCTTCTCATATGTGCCTTGACCAGGGGGCTCAAGCCAGCAACCTTGGGTTCAAGCAAGCAATCTTGGGCTTCAAACCAGTGATCATTGGATTATGTTGATGATCCCACGCTCAAGCCAGCAACCCTGTGCTCAAAATGGTGACCCCGTGCTCAAGCAGAATCAGGCTGTGCTCAAACCAGGACCTTGGGGTTTCAGTGTCCCAGGTCAATACTTTATTAATTGCACCACCATCAGTCAGATTTAATTAATAAATTTATAAAAATGTAAAACACTGTTCTATGACTCTTTTTAGTTCCACTTATTTTCTTACTTTGTTTTATAGATTCCACATATAAATGAAATCATATGACATTTGTCTTTGTCTGACTTTTTCATTCAGCAAAATACCTTCTAGGTCCATCCATGTTATTACAGATGACAAGGTTTTATTCAGCTGAGTCATATTTCATTGTATATATGTACCACATTCTTATCCATTCATCTATTGATGGACACGGGTTGCTTCCATATTTTTGCTATTGTAAATAGTTCTTCAATAAATATATTGTTACATACGTCTATTACATTTAGGGTTTTGGGGTGTTTTTTTTTTTCAGATAAATACATAGAAGTAGAATTGTTAGGTACTTTTTGTCTCTTGTTATACCCTTTGCTTTAAAGTTTATTTTGTCTGGCATAAGTATGGCTTAGCTTACCACAACATTTTTTTTTCCATTTTTCCATATCCATTTTCATGAAATATCTTTTACTCATTCTTATACTTTTAGTATGTGTGTAAATTTTCATCTGACATTAGTCTCTTGTAGACAGCATATATAAGGGTCTCTTTTTTATCTATTCAGCCACCCTATGTCTTTTGATTGTAACATTTAATCCATTTGCATTTAAAGTAATTGTTGATAGATATGTATTTATTGCCAGTTTATTATTCATAGTTTTTGTCTATTTTTTGCCTTCTTTTTCTTAAAGAAGACCCTTTAACATTTCCTGTAAAACTGGTTTGGTGATGTGTGGTCTCAATTTTTAATTAATACTACTGCAGTATAAAATATATATATTTAACCCTGTGTGAACATTTTATACTTGTTTCATATTTAGCTAAAATTTTAATAAAGAAGGAAATATACTTTTTATTTTCGAATTGTTTTGAACAATGAATTAAAATAAAATACATTTTGAGATTAGAAGTTAGATTTAATGAATTATTGGTAGCATCTCAGGGAGAGCCAATTACATGCTTTTAATTAATTTTCATGTTTTGATAAGTTCTAAAGTATTATTCTTATTAAATTAGTGTTTTACTAGCCTAATTTGTTAATATGAAGGAATGCTGACACATTGTGAAGGAAATTGTATAATTAAAAAACATAAAGATAAATGATAAATTATTATCAAAGTTAGCACTGTATTTAAATATTATATTAAACTTTAATTAATATCAGTGTAAATCTGTCATTTAAAATAACTGAAAATAATATGATTAAAGTAGTAGAATTTAACTATGATCTTACAGTAAGTACAGCTCATTTCTATTGTCATGAATAAAGTTCTAAATAGAAAATAAATAGATCCACTCAGAAATTGTAAAATAAAATAATTTTTGCAACTGCTGGTGCTTTCTAAAAATATTATTAGGCACGCTATGTAATTTTTTTAATATTTTGAATTTTGTTCCAATTTGTCTGCAGTGATTTTGTTGTAACATATCTTTTTAAAAACATTATGGTTCTCTAAATCTGTACGATTATTTATTAATATATAGAATTGTATACAAATAGCTTTAAGAGGAAAAAGTCAGTCTAGATTTAGAATGGCCAGAAATGAAGGGTTATTTGAGGTATGATGGAAGATATGGAACAGAACAGAGAAAGTCCCAGAGCCTTCTGCATGAAAGAAAAACTCAGGCACACCTTCACAAATTCTTATTCTCTTCATGGATATTGACACATAGAAATGAATGTGATTAAAGACGGATCCTGTCTAAAATAACATACACATTTGAAGTTTGAGAAATCTCTAATAATATATACTGTCTAGGCAATCATAAATGAATATATATCAGATTATTTTAAAGGTGTATCCCGTTTAATTTTTTTGTTGTTAAAAGTTTACTTAAATTTTAACTATAAAAACACATATACTCTTGCCCTGGCCGGTTGGCTCAGCGGTAGAGCATCGGCCTGGCGTGCGGGGGACCCGGGTTCGATTCCCGGCCAGGGCACATAGGAGAAGCACCCATTTGCTTCTCCACCTCCCCTCCTTCCTCTCTGTCTCTCTCTTCCCCTCCCGCAGCCAAGGCTCCATTGGAGCAAAGATGGCCCGGGCGCTGGGGATGGCTCCTTGGCCTCTGCCCCAGGCGCTAGAGTGGCTCTGATCTCGGCAGAGCGACGCCCCAGAGGGGCAGAGCATCGCCCCCTGGTGGGCAGAGCGTCACCCCATGGTGGGCGTGCCGGGTGGATCCCTGTCGGGCGCATGCGGGAGTCTGCCTGACTGTCTCTCCCCGTTTCCAGCTTCAGAAAAATACAAAAAACAAACAAACAAAACCCCCCCAAAAAAACACATATACTCTTATTTTTTTAAAAGACTTTATTTATTTTAGAGAAGAGAGAGAGAGAGAAAGAGAGAGAGAGAGAGAAGGGCGGAGCAGCAGAAAGCATCAACTCCCTTATGTGCCTTGACCAAGCAAGCCCAGATTTTCAAACCTGCAACCTCAGCGTTCCAAGCCTATGCTTTATCCACTGCACTGCAACAGGTCAGGCTACCCTTATTTCTTTAAAATTTTAAACATGTATCTAATTTTCAAACTATAGAGCCTGACATAAAAAAGCAACATCAGGCCAGCACTGTCATGTAGAATTTCCTACAACACACACACTAGAATTGCTAATGTTGACTCTCACCTCCAAATGATGGCAAGGATTTAGACTCTCATATATTGTTGGTGGGAGTATAAAATGGCAAACCAATTTAAAAATCACTCTGGTAGTTACTCATAATGTTAAACATACATCTATACTATAATCAAGCAATTACACTCCTAGATATTTACCCAAGAGAAATGAAACATAAGTCCACAAAAGGACATGCTTAAAAATCCGAGCTACTTTAATTTCAAAAGCTAGTTTACCTTTTAAACTCAGACATGATTACTTTCTCAAAAACCCACTGCCTGTCAGCTTAACAAGAGGAATAATCAAAGTTTACATCTTTATTGTTTTACTGCCCATGAGATTATAATTATCTCTTTTTCTCCCAATAGTATATCTAATAAAATCATGGTTCTGTCACACTAATTACATAAAGAAATAAAGAATTTGTGTATAACTAATGGACATTGATTTCTGTCTTGTTACATGCTAATGATCTCCCTGGAAAATTGTATTGATGCGTAAGTTCATTATCAGTAACAAAGAAATTTTGTAAAGAAAAAACAACCCAGGAGTAAAACAAACTACAAACAAACAAACAAACAGGAAGTATAAGCAAACTAATAAAAGTTTAATATTCCTTCGAGTTAGTATAATTTAATGCCTTTATCAATAGAGACTAATTTTTCAAAGTTATATATTTATAGTGTTGTTTGCAAATAGCATTTGGTGATCTATATTGAATATATATATATATATATATATATATATATATATATTACTTTGAGTAGTAGTTTGAGTTAAACTGTGATAAATATCCATTCATAACCAAAGCTCTATCTTATTCTCATTATGACACTTGGATTGAATGACCTATTCCTGCTCTCCTGAAATCATAATTGCATATTACTGACCATTTGCATTTATATTTCAAAATATTAGTAAAAATATCAGACATTGCCTTATTAGATGAGATGACACTTTGGGGTCTAATATGGACCAGGAAATGACAATCATTTAAATTACTTGGGTGTGGCACCAATTGAGAGATAGACACAAAGCACTTGAGATTTAAAAGTTTACTATATTATTAATACAGCTATCAGAAAACTCAGCTATACTCAGAAACAAAAATCTGGTCTTTTTAAAGGCAGATTATTATCAAAGCATTCTCTGAATGAAGATTTCCTTTTGCTTCTGGCCTGGAGCTACTTGTCAACTGATGGTCTTTGGAACCAATTCAACAGTAACAGGAATCCCCTACTTTGGATGTGGTGAAGAAGGAAACTTTATTCAGTGCAAACAGTTCAATTGTAATATAGCACAGCTATAAAACAGCTCAAGATTGTTACAGTTAAATCATGAAGCAGCACAGCTGTGCAATAGCACAAATGGAAGGCATCCCTGGGGCTGAGTGGCCCTGGCACAAGGCAGCTTCAGGTCAAGCCCCTCTCACTAGACGGTTCTGCTTTGCAATGGTCTGCTCCACCTGCTCAAGCAAGGCTTCTTTGGTGTTTCATCTTCACTGTTTCAGCTTCAGCCAGGGAAACTGAGTCTACAATATTTTGTGGAACGGGAAACTGCACTGTCTGAGCCAGAAGGGCTTACATAGACACAGATTCCTGCCCGGTACCTGATTGGTCTTGCTTCATGCAAATGAGGATTCCAAATTCTTGCAGTTTGATTGGTTCAAAAACCATTGTCCTGATTGGTCAGAATGAGGCCTTTCTGATTGGTGGGTGAAAATGCTGATGGAGCTGTATCTGTACATCTTTGATTGGATAGGGAAAGCCTAAGTTTTATTGGTTAAAATCGTATTCTATTTAAAGGATGACTCATCCTTTATAAGAGTTGGCCCAGGTGGCAGGAACTCAGTACAAGCAGGCAGTTCACTGTGGGAGACACTCAGTCTAGTGCAGGCTTCTTCCTGAAGTGCAGTTTGCTGCGATAGGTCCCCGTTTAGAAAAGGCTGCTAGTCTGCTTTTCAGTTTGAGTCCAGTTGGGCACTAGGAGTCCTTCTTGATGGGTATCTTCTTTCTCAGGATCCACAGACTCTAAAGGCACTGTCTATGCCAAATCACTTTAATCTATTCTAGTCATATATTTATATAACTCAAAGATGAATTTTAACTACTGTGCGAGTTGGTTTATTTCTATTTCACCCTTATTTATATAGTTTAGTGCTTTATGATACCAAACCAAATGAATGTTTACTAAGGTATGTTCATCTCAGTGGGCTTTATATTTTAATTTCTACCTTGCAAGCTCCATGATCCAAACAAAAATTCTTGTTGTGCATTGCAACCTCTTAGCAGCTGATTTAGGAATCATCAGTTGTTTTGAAAAGAAAAGTGACTATACCCTGGCCGGTTGGCTCAGTGGTAGAGCGTCGGCCTGGTGTGCAGGAGTTCCAGGTTCGATTCCCGGCCAGGGCACACAGGAGAAGCGCCCATCTGCTTCTCCACCCCTCCCCCTCTCCTTCCTCTCTGTCTCTCTATTCCCCTCCTGCAGCCCGAGGCTCCACTGGTGCAAATATGGCCCGGGCGCTGGGGATGGCTCCTTGGCCTCTGCCCCAGGCGCTAGAGTGGCTCTGGTCGCAACAGAGCGACCCCACCAGAGGGGCAGAGCATCGCCCCCTGGTGGGCAGAGCGTCGCCCCCTGGTGGGCGTGCCGGGTGGATCCTAGTCGGGCGCCTGCGGGAGTCTGTCTGACTGCCTCTCCCCATTTCCGGCTTCAGAAAAATACAGAAAAAATAAATAAATAAAAAATAAAAGTGACTACAGATATTATAATCACTTGTCTTTGTTTCTCTTGTCATCTGAACATAGCCCTGAGAATGCTTATAATTTACTACCTTACTGATACCTTCAAACTTTTAAAACATGTTTTGCTTAACTTTTCTAGTAGTTCTCAGCTTGATGGTTAATATGAAATTATTTTTTCTATCATTGTCCTCAGATAAATTTTTGACAAAATAATCCAGCTTTTTTTACTTGGCAATATGACCATAGTGTGAATAAACTGTACAGCACTACTACAGCTAAAAGGCTATGGTGTTTGAGGTAAGGAGACAAAAATGATCATCTGAGGTTTAAAGGGATAATACAGATGATTATGTGGAAAATGGATTGCAATTGGAGATAAATTGGAGTCAGGATACCAGTGAGTAAGTTATTGCACAAGAAATAAGTGTTAGAGCAGTTGAGGTAGATAAGGTAATAGAGACTTGTTTTTAGATGTCTTAAAATAGTACCAACTGGTGCTTGGCTAAGAGACAAAGTTTTATATATGTTTTACCTTGTGGATATCAAATGACAGTGAGTTTGAAAAACTGAGTGCATAGTGATGAAGTTTTACAAGCCCAAAAAAAAAAAAAAAAAGGAAAAATGTTTTTTATACAAGACAATGTATTAAATTTTGAGATTTTTTTTTCCTTTGAAGTTAGTAGACTCTTCTGAAAAGTAGAGAGAGTGGGAGTAGGAAGACAAGGTAACGTGTTATTATAATAGCCCATGTCCCAATATTTTAATGAGTCTTTCAAATTGAAGTATAATGTCATGCCATAAACACTTTTTAAGCACTTGTGTCAAAATATTGTGCTAAGTACTTTCAGATACAATGCATGTTTTTTGAATTATTTTTATTTTTTATTATTTATTCATTTCAGAGAGGAGAGAGAGAGAGAGAGAGAGAGAGAACGTGGGGAGGAGCAGGAAGCATCAACTCCCATATGTGCCTTGACCAGACAAGCCCAGGGTTTCAAACCTGCAACCTCAGCATTCCAGGTCGAGGCTTTATCCACAGCGCCACCACAGGTCAGGAACAATGCATGTTTTTAAAATATTCTAAAACAGGGGTCCCCAAACTTTTTACACAGGGGGCCAGTTCACTGTCCCTCAGGCCATTGGAGGGCCAGACTATAAAAAAAACTATGAACAAATCCCTATGCACACTGAACATATCTTATTTTAAAGTAAAAAAACAAAGCAGGAACAAATACAATATTTAAAGTAAAGAACAAGTAAATTTAAATCAATAAACTGACCAGTATTTCAATGGGAACTATGGGCCTGCTTTTGGCTAATGAGATGGTCAATGTCCGGTTCCATATTTGTCACTGCTAGATGTAACAAGTGATGTGACGTGCTTCTGGAGCCGTGAGGCATGCATCCCACGTCACTGGAAGTAGTACTGTATGTGAGCGATGCTATGCTTTGCGTCTCTCACTGACCACCAATGAAAGAGGTGCCACTTCCGGAAGTGCGGCAGGGGGCCGGATAAATGGCCTCAGGGGGCCGCATGTGGCCCGCGGGCCGTAGTTTGGGGACCCCTGTTCTAAAAGTTATAGGTAGGTTTTGAGATGCTTTTAGACAATGAGTCATAATAAATTCACGTTTTCTGATTGCTAGCTCAGTACTCTTTCCACTACACAGTGAGATATGAGAATGGAAATTGGTGGGTTAGATATCATAGACACTATAAAATAAACTCAATATGTTTGATCACTGAAATGTTATGGGGAAGAAATTAGGGCCTACTTAGAAAAAGTATTAACAATAGTAATTTTGGAGGTAATAGGAATACATAAATATGATGTCAATACAACAGAATAATAGAGAGAACAGAGGTGGTATATTCTATTATGATACAGCAATAAATCTCTACAAATCTCTACATGGACATTAGTCACAGCTAAAGAAAGATTTATATCTAGAGTTCAGAAAACCATGATTATGATATAGAAGGTACAATTTAACAGGGTATGGAATGCTTATGTACCTTCTTTTGGATACTATAATTGTGCAGTTTATTTTGCATCTTTTGGCAAACATATTACACTGTTCCATTTCAGATAAATAAAACCGCTGGGTCTCTTTCAAATAAATAACTGATAAGTTAATTCTTAAATTACTTGTGCATGTAAACTCTAGGTTACTGAACCTGAATGCAGGACATGCAACATCTCTATAAATTTCAAATTTAATTTTTCATCAGTGATTTCTTATTTTTAAAGATACTGAAAGAAACATTGTAACTGTAAGTGCTTGATAAGCCTTGGAAACATTAAATTAATTGATTTCTAAAATATGCCAAAAATTTAATCCTCATTTTTTTTAAAAAAAAATAAGAAGTCTTCAAAAATGAGACTGCATGTACTAGAAATTAAAATATATATATATATATGCCAAACCAATAGATATATGAAACAAAACGATCATTGGGTGTGAAGAGGTAAATTTCCACTACACATATGGAAAACAATACCACATTTCTGGTGGGAGGAATGTCCTCATATGCTAATTACTCTACATGTATCCCAGTCCCCATATGCTCAGAAAACACAAATGAATGATGAAAGACTGTCTTTTGGATATTTTGTAACTTCATCAATTCTCTGGAGTGTCTGGCTTGTACATTCTGTCAATCAACAGACTGCTTACTGCCTACAAAAATGGACATGTATTGCCATTTCAATTTTTTAACCAATATTTCTGGTCTTCCAGTGGCTATGATGAAATATTTCTTGAGCTCATGAATCACTATAAAAATGTTTTCAATAGTCACTTCCTAAAGTAATCTCAATGTTGCATCATTTTAAGGTGCCATGGCCACAAGCATTGGCATGAGATAATTAAATGTAAAATAGCCATTTCATTTCTAGAAGTGGAAATGATAAGTATCAATTGAGTAGTTTTATGTATATCGACTGATATTTCTGAAAAACCACTCTGGATTACGTGAAGCAGTCAGTGGTTGTATTCATATTTTCCTTTTTTTCTTATCTCGTTTAATTTATACTGACAAAGTATTCTTATATTGAGAAATTATGCTAGTACAGATTCATATTATCTTCCACTAGTTATGAATGTATAGCTGCATGATTCTAGCTTTGCCTCTAGCGTCACTTTTAAAGAGTCCAGTTGCCATACTCCTGCAGAGGTATAATTGTAGTTAAATAAAATTGTTTCTTAAGAAAGTGATGAAAATTAGTCTCCAGAGGTTAATACTAGGGATGGTGTTAGAAATTATAAGCATATAAATTATATCACTATCCTTGTACAAGTTGCTTAGCAATTTAAATTTTAAAATGAAATGTAGCTTGACCAGGCAGTGGTCAGTGGATAGAGCATCAGCCTGGGATGCTGAGGACCAGGTTTGAAACCCTGAGGTCACCAGCTTGAATGCAGACTCACCAGTTTGAGTGTGGAGTTGCTGGCTTTAGTGTGGGATCATAGACATGACTCTTAGGTTGATGCTTTGAGCAAGGGGTCACTGGCTCAGTTGGAGTCCCCCAGTCAAGGCACATATGAGAAAGCAATCAATGAACAGCTAAGGTGCTTCTCATCTCTCTCTCTTCTTGGCAGTCCTTGTCTGTCTGTCTGTCTGTCTCTCTCTCTCTCTCACTAAAAAAAAATAATAAAAATGAAATGTAGTGATGCTGGGCATGGTAAAGGCACATCCCTGGTCATTTTCAAACAGAGGTTGAATTATGTCCTATTTTCACTCACTATTGTATCTTCATTACATTGCATATTGCCTATCTCTTAGTAAGAAGCACAAAATATTTTTAATCAATGACTAGGTAACTAACAATGAATGAACAAATTTGTAGAGGGAGTCTTACACAGAGAAAACAATGTAAGGCAGCTTTTATAGTCTCATACAGTTGTGAAATCCATAAGACAAGATATAGGTTTTGAAGATTCATGTGTAAAATCTGGAGATAGGAATGTGGATTCCCAAACAATGATGCTTATTGTGAGAGTTTTTATCAAGGTAGTGGTAGACTGAGTTTAAAACATGGGAAATGCAAAAAGGAAGATAGAGTGGAATATAAATGCAACTGTCATAATGGTGACAAAAATTAGATAACTCGGGCCAGAGATTAACATAATCATTATTTTACATTCTTTGTAACATCAAGATACCCAATGCCATGTAGAGAAATGAAGCTTAAAGCAATTCTGAAACAATGACAGTGAGCCAGTAGGGAATTTTCCCTTATGTAAAGATTACTCTGTTGGTTTGGTTGAATAGTGTTTTCTCCCTCATACAGAAAATTAATTCTAGCATGGAACTAAAGTTTGATGGAAAACTGTACATGAGAAATTGTCAGAATCATGTTCCAGGTCCTCATTTGTCATAAAGAAAGACTTCACACTGAGACATGAACAAGAAGGAACCTTGCCACTGCCTGAAATGAACATTACATAAATTGTCACTCCCAAATCACAGGTGTAGATAGACCTGAAAAATAACCGTGTGAGAAATCAACTTGCAACAACCAATGTCACTTAGGTAATCAGTCTAACACTCAAATTTTTCTGTCTAAAGAGACCTAGCAGCAAATCTGTTCATAACAGCACTCAGAGTCTTGCCAAAAGCCACTTATACCACAAATAAATGCAGCTCTTTTTAAAACTACAGTGAAATAAAAAATATATATTTCATATTTTGGAAAACTAATATTTATAATATTTTTTCTCTATAAAACCATAGGTAGTCACTAGCATTTTGAGAATGCTCTATTATATTTGAAATTATTTTTCATAACCAAACTAACTCTAGTTTCCTGACTGTCTAAATTTCTAGAATCCCTAGTATTAGTTGAACTATTTTCTTAAATTGAATTTTATTGTTTTCATACTATGGTCTTCTACTGATAAAGATGATATATTACTTGATGTTCAAAATAACCCTGCGATGCCTATGTGAAAACAGAAAGAGAATGACTACTTTAAGATAAAGTTGATAATAAATGTCAGGGACTTCCACTTCTGAGGAAAAAGGATTAACAAATACCAGCTTTATCCTCTTGCTTGAAACATTCAAAATGGGAAAAAATGTGTGAGTTAACAATTTTCAAGACTATTCATCAGGCAAGGGAGGACACTGATCCTTTTGAGATGGGAATCAAACATAGTTACCCTAACGACTGCCCCAAATTACTGCCTTGGAAGAATTTCCTGGGCACAATGGAGGGAGGCAGAATGCAGGCAGAGCTCAACAAACTCCCCAGGTTAAGGAGATGGAGATGAGAGTCTGGGGAGAAAAAGGTAGCTATAGTTCACAGAACAGAGTAAGAAGCAACAGTTTCACAAAGAGAGAATTCCAAGTAAAATATTCTCAAATGAATACTCAAGTTTAAACTTGAGTACTGATTAGTTGCGTGTGTGTGAGGAAACTTAGATTTTAGGGAAAGTACCACCCAAAAGTATTGGAGGGAACAGTACTTGGTACTCATACAGGGCTGAAAATGGTGCTTCTTCCTACAACTAACATAGGAACACCTCATGATTCATGGGCTATTTGGTACAGTACATAGAAGGGTCCTGTCTCAGTGTGGGTTTATTAGTCTGCTAGACGTCCATTAAAAGTGACCATAGAGCGGCCCTGGCCAGTTGGCTTAGTGATAGAGTGTCAGCCTGGCGTGCAGGAGTGCCAGGTTCAATTCCCAGCCAGGGCACACAGAATAATCATCTATTTGCTTCTCCACTCTTCTTCCTCTCTTTTATCTCTATCTTTGACTTTCCTCCCCACAGCCAAGGCTCCATTGGAGCAAAGTTGACCCAGGTGCTGAGGATGGCTCCATGGCCTCCGCCTCAGGCACAAGAATGGCTCCTGTTGCAATGGAGCAATGCCCCAGATGGGCAGAGCATCGCTCCCATTGGGCTTGCCAGGTGGATTCTGGTCAGGCACATGTGACAGTCTGTCTCTCTGCTTCCCCACTTCTCACTTCATAAAAAAAAAATGACCATAGACTGGTGGTTTACACAACAAACACTGATCTTTATCACAGGTCTGGAGATTAGAAGTCCATGATCCAGGTGACTGCAAATTTAGTTCCTGGAGAGCTCTCTTCCTGGCTTCACAATATCCGAATCCAATAAAAAACCAGCAGGCATACAAAGAAGAAGGAAAACAACTCAAAATAAATAGATAAATCAGTCAATCAATATCATCCATTACTGACTGATATCAGTGACAACAGTGGACTAGAAAATTTGAAGGGTAAGTCTGTCCACAGAAACCACAAAAATGAAGCAAAGACTATCATAATCAACTTAGTTGAAAATCTGGGATAGTCAAAGGATCATAGCAACCAAGAAAATTTGGGGGAAGTAGCAGAGTAGGGAAGGCATTGTATTTGTCTGTTTTGATCTGTCTGAGGGATCCCTGCAGTATTAATTGCTTTTCTTTCACCTAACTTGGAAATTTCTCATGGTAGAAAAGCGGCTACACAGAGAGTATGTCTCAATAAACGTTAATGGCAAATCAAGAAGGCACTACCTTTCAGGGCAAAAGATTGTATTTGTGTGAAACAATAGACACACTGACAGTCTGGGAGGAAAAACTGGAGAGTAAAATAGTTTGGGATATAAGAACTCAAAAAGCTCCTACATGTACCATGAACTCTAGAAAACCACACACATGCCCAGGACAGGATGCATGCTTAGAGAAGATGGAGAAACCTTAAACTTTTACCACTGACTGATTATTATGCTCACTGAAACTAGGACGTGAAGGTTACAAGTGCTGTAAATGGCTTGGTTAAGCATCAAAGAAGTCCTCTAACTCAGACCTAATCAGCAAAGTCTAAGAAGTACATTAATTTGTTTTCCTCCATGTGTTCATAGAAATTTGTCAAACCACTAGATGGCAAATACATATGGAGAAAGAGAGAGAGAGAGAGAGAGAGAGAGAAAGAAAGAGAGAGAGAGAGAGAGAGAGAGAGAGATTTCAGAGATCACACACAACAGAGAATATAGTCCTAACAAAAGTAGTTTAGATAAGTCAGTAAACAAAATTAACAACTTAACCCCCTCCCACACACACAAAAACAGCAACAACAAATACTGGAAATGAGAAGGTCTAATCTCTAAAGTTAATATCTTATAATATTCAAACTTTATAGTTTTTAACAAAAAAAATGTGAGGCACGGAAAAAAAACAAGTAAGTATGGACTAAACACAAAGAAAGATTAATGTGAATTTTTCCTGAGAAAGCCAACACATTTAACTTACTACTCAAAGACATTGAACCAAGTGTCTTAAATGCTCAAAGATAAAAAGAAACTATGAAAAAAGAAATAAAGAAAGTGGAGACAAAAATGTCTTAAAAAATAGAGAGTATCAATAAAGGGGTAGAAATTATTTAAAAAAAAATAAAGGAACCAAATAGAAATTCTGAAGCTGCAAGTACAATAATTGAAATAACATCTTTACTGGAGGTTTTCAGTAACAGAACTGAGCCTGCAGAAGGTTCAGGGAACTTAAACACATGTCTCTTAAAATATCACTGGGAGGTAAGGAGAAGCAGGAGGGAATGAGAGATTAAATCTGGACGAAGACTTGACTTGGGGGGGTTGAATACACAATACATTGTACTGATGTGTTGTAGAATTTGGCACCTGAAACCTGTATAATTGTATTAACTAGTGTTACCCTAGAAATTCAATTAAAAAAAGAATTTTTGAAGATATAATGACCCAAAACTTTCCAAATTGGATAAAAATAGACAGAGTTGATGGCATGCTATGTCATTACTTTTGAAACCAGTGGCTAGAAGGTGCTGGGAGTTCTGTGGTAGCAGTCTGCAGTGCCCACTAATTTATTTCTGTGCCTTTTTGTTGGTTTGTTTGGTCCTATATCCTCTACTGGACTTTAGTTGAATTAAAAAAATAATAATACACAGGCACTAGAAATATGCTTAAATGTCTATATTTAACTGTTATTCTGGAAAGGTTAATACTATTATTTCTGTTTTCTAACTCAATCTTGTCAGCTTTAAGAATGGGAAAAGTGATTGTTTCCAGGAATCCTTCATTTATTATCTATGTGTTTGAGCATAACAGCTTCTTTTTTCTGCTTATAATAGAGATGTAATCTACAATAAATAGCTGTTTAAAGGTTTATTCAGGGTTTTCATTCCAGGGAATATTTTATATACTAGTTGTACTATAGTCACTACAAGTACCTGTGAAATGCAAAACATTACAAAATTGTTATAAGTGTTTTTAAATAACAATCATAGACAGGATAAGATTAAAAAACATTCAACTCTGCCAAGAAATCAAATATAGAGTTCCAATCTTGGTGTAGGAATTGACCTCTGAGACACAGGTTGAGTGAAAATAAAAATGCTATGAGATTAACTAAGATTTTCTTAACTAAATTAAAACACTTCTATCTCAACTACAGTAGAATATTGATAGAAGTTATCTCAACTCTACTGAAAGATACTGAAGCATATATTTTAGTGAAAAATATTGAATAGTTAAGATTTCTACAAAATTTTATATTTTTATGCACAATTCCATTTTTCATTATAGTTTATCAGTTGAATATCACTGATGAGTCATTACATTCCAATTGTATGTCATCACATAACAATTCAGGTGCTAACAAATTTTCCCTCTTTCTCCTGTTTCATAGCTCAGACCTTTAAATGTGAAACAGTATGAAATCTAACTTGAAGCTTTCAGCTTTCTTCTCATTTTATTTACTAAAACATTGGTTTAAACTAAAGGCATCCATTTAGATTTCAGTTAAAAGAAACACACACACAAGCTTGAACAAAAAGAGAATATAACCTATGTAGTTGCTTTGTTTGTTGAATTCTCTTCCATAAAACACAAATTTCAAGCTATATATAGCCTATAATATAATCCTCCTATACTTTTAAAATAAAAATAATTTAAGTTTCAAATTTTAATATATATTGTCATCCATTTTTATTACACCCATACAGAATATTTATTCTATGCATTTTGATCATCATGTACAACAGGAAATACTTTTTATGCACACATTCATTTATTTCTGTAAATGGAAAAATGTTTTCTTAAATGATATCCTTACTATGGCCAAAGAACTTTGATATTGTCTTATAGTCCACTCTATTTCATCATTTCCTATTCTATCTTACTTTTATTTATTCATTTATTTTTAAGTAAGAATAGAGGAGATAGTGAGACAGACTCTTGCATGCATCCCCACTGGTATCTACCCAGCAACCCCCATCTAGGGTGATGCTCAAATCAATGGAGCTATTTTTAGCACCTGAAGCTGATATGCCAGGATCATACCAAGCTATTCTCAGTGCCTGGGGCAATGCTGGAACCAATTGCGTCCCTGGCTGCAGGAGGGGAAGAGGGGGAGAGGGGGGAGTAACAGGGGGAGAAAAGCAGATGGTTGCTTCTCTCTGTGCCCTGATGGGGAATTGAAACCAGGATGTCCATATGCTGGGCTGAAGCTCTATCAACCGAGCAAACTGGCCAGGGCCCCATCTTATTTTTAAATATACTTACTACAGTGCCAATAGACTTCATTAAAGAACACGTAGTGGGTTCTGCAGTTGAAAAGTTCATTTAATAAATAATTTTGAAAACAGGCCAGATTAACAAAAGGAACTATGGAATCAAACACATATAGACATATTTTCTGTACCTTTTATAGAGGGAATTTTACATATTATAATTAAATCATTGATAAAATTCCACTCTCTTTATTCATGGACAATTGCTGTTGACTTCCATATGCAAGCAATAGTAAAATTTAGTTAGAAGTATATATTCGAGTGATGTCACGGAAATGGCGCTGTGAGCAGCGCGTCCGACAGATCTCCCCAAAATCACAACAAATTTATCAACTAGAAACAGAAAAATTTATCCTCGGAGCATTCCGGAGTTCCACACAAACTGAAAGCGAAAGGACTGTTATCACTTGAATCTGAGAGACGAGGGTGTGGAGGAAGCTAACTACCGCAGGGACGTTCATTCAAGCCGCGGAGGGAGTGCGCCTGTGGTGAGTCGGCCCACACTCGGGAGCGGCGAGCAGCCGCCAGCGCGCGCCCGGTCCGGTTGCAGAGCGAGCACCGATAATGTTCCCAGCGGCCCACGCACTGCGAGTGAGAGTCCCCAGCCACCGGTGCCTGGAGCACCCCATTCACGCGTGTGCCCTACTGGCCCGCACACCCAGGGTGCCCCATTATCCTGCGCCCGGTGTGCCCTACTGGCCCGCACACCCAGGGTGCCCCATTATCCTGCGCACGGTGCGCCCCAGCCGCCAGCGGCGGGGCGAGCGGGAGAGGCGCCAGGGCGGTCTTCCCTACTTGGGAGATTCTCTCCGCAGGCAGGGCACCTCAGCCAGCCATTCAAGCTAACAATCAAGCGTTGAGGGAGGGGCACGCAGGCAGCCTGAAATACCTTCGGGAGCACAGCTGCGGACACAATCACTGAAATTAGCTTAACCCATGAAATCTGCGCACCCACGGGGCTCTAATTGATAAGATCTCTCTCAGTTCAGCGATCCAAGACAAGAGGCATGATATTTCTTAGTACCTCTTGCTAAAGGGGCGGGGGCAACTTCTGATTGATAGAGCCTCCATATTCAGGGATAAACGCTAACAAGAGGGACTTGGCAGACAATAAGATTTTTACTACACTAGTCGCAAGCAGAGACTAGTGCCTCTTCTTCCCAGCCAAAACAGGCTACAAAGTGTGGAAAGCCTGGGTTGAGTGGTCCAACTGAATGCTAGGCGCTGAACAGTCACCTTGACAACAATTGACTCCCACCCCCGCCTGATTACACTGGAGGCTCTGACTGCCAGAGCCTTTCCCAAAGCCTTGCGCTGAGTGGGGATAGAATGGGGATTTCCTAGCTCTTTGAGCCTCTTACTCCCCAGGCAGAAGCAGTAGCAGCCTTATAGCTGGATCACCAGGCTGCTAATTCAGGAAGGGGGGAGTAGGAGAGAGACTCCAGGAAAGCAAACTCTCTCATCGTTGGACCCTGCAAACGCCAACAAGTCTTGACTACCAGCAAGTATATGACATTGCCATAGAATCCCATCAACTGCAAATCCCTACCTAAGTGTGACACAGGGGTAGAGCCTGGGGTACAGAGTCACCGACCAGGAAGAGGGAGAGAAAAGAAAAAGGAAGAAGTTAACCTCTCAAAATCAAGAAAAATCAACAGACTTTACAACTTGTTCCACTAATTTTTTTTTTTTTTGCTGTTGTTTGTTTCTTCTATCTTATTGCCTTTATTATTATTATTTCTATTTCCTCCACCTCGGTCCTTCTATTATCTGCCCATCTTATGCTTCCCTTTTCTTGAACTACACTACCCATGAGTGTTACATTTTATTTCTTATCTTCATCCTCACCCTCCTTTAAGGTTATACTCCAAAACACTTAACTCTCACTCTCTCCTCTTTTGGTTTTTTTTTTTTGTTTTGCTTTATTTTGTTGTTTTCTCTTCCTTTTTTTTTCTTCCTTCGTTTTTCTCTTTTTCTTATTTTTTCCTTTCTATTCGTTTTTTCTTTTCTCATTTTACTTTTCCTCCCATTTAATCCTCAATCACGAACAAATTAGTTAATTTGGGACTCAAGGGTTTTTTTTTGGTTTTATTTTTCTTTTTCGCTTTTTTTTTTTTTTTGTTGTTGTTGTTTATTTTTGTGGCATTTTGGGTACTTTTTACATTGCTTTTTAACTCACTAGCATTCCTCCCAACCCAAGGTCTCCATTGTATTTAGCATTCGCTCCACTTAATACAACAGATTTTTACTTATTATTTTTATTTTTTTCTTTATTATTCTTTTTTTTTCTCCTTTTTTCTGGTTCCCTCTTATCCCTCTCATTATATCTCTTAGTCGACCATCACTTACAAGCAAATCATCTTATGCTTGTCTAAGATTTTCTTCCTTTTTTTTTTTTTTTTTTTGCATTTAGTATAATTCACAGGTCATCACGATATTTCCCTGAGGAGGGGAGAGGAGGGAAAGAGAAGAAAGAAAAAAAGGGGGAAATAATAAATTATTGCTGTTTTGTTTTGTGGGGTGTTTTACCTTTTTTTTTTTTCTTTTTACTCTTTATTAATTCTAATTAGTGCTATCAACAAGACCACCCTCAGATGCCAATAAGAAAGAGGAAATCGAATATTATGGATACAAAAGAAAGAGAGGTAACACAAATAGATGTGGAAAAATCTATGGAGAAAAGACTTAACATATTGGAAGCCTTGGAGCTAAATGACAGAGAATTTAAAATAGAAATCTTAAAAATACTCAGAGATATACAAGAAAACACAGAAAGGCAATTTAGGGAGATCAGAAAACAACTCAATGAACACAAAGAATATATTACCAAGGATATTGAAACTATAAAAACAAATCAAACAGAAATGAAAAACTCAATTCACGAGCTGAAAAACGAGGTAACAAGCTTAGCTAACAGAACAGTCCAGATAGAAGATAGGATTAGTGAAATAGAAGACAAACAACTTGAGGCACAACAGAGAGAAGAAGAAAGAGACTCAAAAATAATAAAAAATGAGAAAGCCCTACAGGAATTGTCTGACTCCATCAGAAAGAATAACATAAGAATAATAGGTATATCAGAGGGAGAAGAGAAAGAAAATGGAATGGAGAATATACTCAAACAAATAATAGACAAGAACTTCCCAAGCCTGTGGAAAGAACTAAAGCCTCAAATTCAAGAAGCAAACAGAACACCGAGTTTTCTTAACCCCAACAAACCCACTCCAAGGCACATCATAATAAAGATGACACAAACCAATGACAAAGAAAAAATTCTCAAGGCAGCCAGGGAAAAGAAGAGTACAACATATAAAGGAAGGCCTATTAGATTATCATCAGATTTCTCAGCAGAAACTCTACAAGCTAGAAGAGAGTGGACCCCAATATTTAAAGCCCTGAAAGAGAGGAACTTTCAGCCAAGAATACTATACCCATCAAAGCTATCCTTCAAGTACGAAGGAGATATAAAAACATTCACAAATACAGAAAAGATGAGAGAATTTATCAGCAGAAAGCCCCCACTCCAGGAAATACTAAAGGGTGTTTTCCAACCAGATTCAAAGAACAAAAGAAAACAATACCACAAGTAACAGCTCCACCAAGAACACAATAAAACCAAACTTAAACTGTGACAACAAAGGAAAAAAAAAGGGGGGGAGAGAATGGAGATTAACAGTAGCAAAGGACGATGAAGTACAGAAATTCTTATAAGATAGGGTACTACAATGAATATGGTAGGTACCCTTTTCATTACTTAATGGTAACCACCCTTGAAAAAACCACCACAAAAACACTTGACTTAAAAAAGGTAGCAACTGAGGAAAGAAGTATGGAACACAAACAAACAAAAACAAATGATAGAAAAACAAAAGAGAAGAATCAAACAAGATACAAAACTAACAGAAAGCAATTTATAAAATGGCAGTAGGGAACCCACAAGTGTCAATAATTACACTAAATGTAAATGGATTAAACTTACCAATAAAAAGACACAGAGTAGCAGAATGGATTAAAAAAGAAAATCCAACTATATGCTGCCTACAAGAAACACATCTAAGCAACAAGGTTAAAAACAAATTCAAAGTGAAAGGCTAGAAAACAATACTCCAAGCAAACAACACCCAAAAAAAAGCAGGTGTAGCAATACTCATATCTAATAATGCTGACTACAAGACAGAAAAAGTACTCAGAGACAAAAATGGTCATTTCATAATGATTAAGGGGAAGTTGAATCAAGAAGACATAACAATCCTTAATATATATGCACCAAACCAAGGAGCACCAAAATATATAAGACAGCTACTTATTGACCTTAAAACAAAAACTAACAAAAATACAATCATACTTGGAGACCTCAATACACCGCTGACGGCTCTAGATCGGTCATCCAAACAGAGAATCAATAAAGATATAGTGGCCTTCAACGAAATACTGGAACACCTGGATATGATAGACATCTACAGGACACTTCATCCCAAAGCGACAGAGTATACATTTTTCTCTAGTGTACATGGAACATTCTCAAGAATTGACCATATGTTGGGCCACAAAGACAATATCAGCAAATTTAGAAAAATTGAAATTGTACCAAGCATATTTTCTGATCATAAAGCCTTAAAACTAGAATTCAACTGCAAAAAAGAGGGGGAAAAACCCACAAAAATGTGGAAACTAAACAACATACTTCTAAAAAATGAATGGGTCAAAGAAGAAATAAGCGCAGAGATCAAAAGATATATACAGACAAATGAAAATGAAAATAAGACATATCAGAATCTATGGGATGCAGCAAAAGCAGTAATAAGAGGAAAGTTCATATCACTTCAGGCCTATATGAACAAACAAGAGAGAGCCAAAGTAAACCACTTAACTTCACACCTTAAGGAACTAGAAAAAGAAGAACAAAGACAACCCAAAACCAGCCGAAGAAAGGAGATAATAAAAATCAGAGCAGAAATAAATGAAATAGAGAACAGAAAAACTATAGAAAAAATCAATAAAACAAGGAGCTGGTTCTTTGAAAAGATCAACAAAATCGACAAACCCTTGGCAAGACTCACCAAGGAAAAAAGGCACAGGACTCAAATAAATAAAATCCAAAATGAAAGAGGAGAGATCACCACAGACATCATAGATATACAAAGAATTATTGTAGAATACTATGAAAAATTATATGCCACCAAATACAACAATCTAGAAGAAATGGATAAATTCCTAGAACAATACAACCTTCCTAGACTGAGTCATGAAGAAGCGGAAAACCTAAACAGACCAATCAGCAGGGAGGAAATAGAAAAAACTATTAAAAACCTCCCCCAAAATAAAAGTCCAGGCCCAGACAGTTATACTAGTGAATTCTATCAAACATTCAAAGAAGACTTGGTTCCTATTCTACTCAAAGTCTTCCAAAAAATTGAAGAAGAAGCAATACTTCCAAACACATTTTATGAGGCCAACATAAACCTCATACCAAAACCTGGCAAGGATGGCACAAAGAAAGAAAACTACAGACCAATATCTCTAATGAATACAGATGCTAAAATACTAAACAAAATACTGGCAAACCGAATACAACAACATATTAAAAAAATAATACATCATGATCAAGTGGGATTCATCCCAGAATCTCAAGGATGGTTCAACATACGCAAAACGGTTAACGTAATATACCATATCAACAAAACAAAGAACAAAAACCACATGATCTTATCAATAGATGCAGAAAAGGCTTTTGATAAAATACAACACAATTTTATGTTTAAGACTCTCAACAAAATGGGTATAGAAGGAAAATATCTCAACATGATAAAGGCCATATATGTTAAACCATCAGCCAACATCATTTTAAACGCCATAAAACTGAGGACTTTCTACCTTAAATCAGGAACAAGACAGGGTTGTCCACTCTCTCCACTCTTATTTAACGTGGTGCTAGAAGTTCTGGCCAGAGCAATCAGACAAGACAAAGAAATAAAAGGCATCCATATCGGAAAAGAAGAAGTAAAGGTATCACTTTTTGCTGATGATATGATCCTATACATCGAAAACCCGAAGGACTCCACAAAAAGATTATTAGAAACAATAAACCAATACAGTAAGGTCGCAGGATACAAAATTAACATACAGAAGTCCATAGCCTTTCTCTATGCCAACAATGAAATATTAGAAAACGAACTCAAAAAAATAATCCCCTTCACGATTGCAACAAAAAAAATAAAATACCTAGGAATAAACATAACAAAGAATGTAAAGGACCTATATAATGAAAATTACAAAGCATTGTTAAGGGAAATCGAAAAAGATACAATGAGATGGAAAAATATTCCTTGTTCTTAGATAGGAAGAATAAATATAATCAAAATGGCCATATTACTCAAAGCAATATACAAATTTAATGCAATTCCCATCAAAATCCCTATGAGATTTTTTAAAGAAATGGAACAAAAAATCATCAGATTTATATGGAACTATAAAAAACCCCGAATAGCCAAAACAATCCTAAGGAAAAAGAATGAAGCTGGGGGCATTACAATACCTGACTTTAAATTATATTATAGGGCCACAATAATCAAAACAGCATGGTATTGGCAGAAAAATAGACACTCAGACCAATGGAACAGAATAGAAAGCCCAGAAATAAAACCACATATATATGGTCAAATAATCTTTGATAAAGGGGCCAACAACACACAATGGAGAAAAGAAAGCCTCTTCAACAAATGGTGTTGGGAAAACTGGAAAGCCACATGCAAAAGAATGAAACTCGACTATAGCCTGTCCCCGTGTACTAAAATTAATTCAAAATGGATCAAAGACCTAAATATAAGACCTGAAACAATAAAGTACATAGAAGAAGACATAGGTACTAAACTCATGGACCTGGGTTTTAAAGAACATTTTATGAACTTGACTCCAATGGCAAGAGAAGTGAAGGCAAAGATAAATGAATGGGACTACATCAGAATAAAAAGTTTTTGCTCAGCAAGAGAAACTGTTATCAAAATAAACAGACAGCCAACTAAATGGGAAATGATATTTTCAAACAACAGCTCAGATAAGGGCCTAATTTCCAAAATTTATGAAGAACTCATAAAACTCAACAACAAACAAACAAACAATCCAATAAAAAAATGGGAAGAAGACATGAATAGACACTTTTCCCAGGAAGAGATACAAATGGCCAACAGATATATGAAAAGATGCTCAGCTTCATTAGTTATTAGGGAAATGCAAATCAAAACTACAATGAGATACCACCTCACCCCTGTTAGATTAGCTATTATCAACAAGACGGGTAATAGCAAATGTTGGAGAGGCTGTGGAGAAAAAGGAACCCTCATTCACTGTTGGTGGGACTGTAAAGTAGTACAACCATTATGGAGGAAAGTATGGTGGTTCCTCAAAAAACTGCAAATAGAACTACCTTATGACCCAGCAATCCCTCTACTGGGTATATACCCCAAAACCTCAGAAACATTGATACGTGAAGACACATGTAGCCCCATGTTCATTGCAGCACTGTTCACAGTGGCCAAGACATGGAAACAACCAAAAAGCCCTTCAATAGAAGACTGGATAAAGAAGATGTGGCACATATACACTATGGAATACTACTCAGCCATAAGAAATGATGACATCAGATCATTTACAGCAAAATGTTGGGATCTTGATAACATTATAAGGAGTGAAATAAGTAAATCAGAAAAAACAAGAACTACATGATTCCATACATTGGTGGAACATAAAAATGAGACTAAGAGACATGGACAAGTGTGTGGTGGTTACCAGGGGTGGGGGGAGGGAGGACAGGGGGAGAGTTAGGGGGAGGGGGAGGGGCACAGAGAACTAGATAGAGGGTGGCGAAGGACAATCTGACTTTGGGCGAGGGGTATGCAACATAATTTAATGACAAGGTAACCTAGACATGTTTTCTTTGAATATATGTACCCTGATTTATTAATGTCATCCCATTACCATTAATAAAAATTTATTTTAAAAAAAAACTCTCAAAAAAATGGGTATAGAAGGAAAATTTCTCAACATGATAAAGGCCATATATGTTAAACCATCAGCCAACATCATATTAAACGGCATAAAACTGAGGACTTTCTACCTTAAATCAGGAACAAGACAGGGTTGTCCACTCTCTCCACTCTTATTTAACGTGGTGCTAGAAGTTCTGGCCAGAGCAATCAGACAAGACAAAGAAATAAAAGGCATCCATATCGGAAAAGAAGAAGTAAAGGTATCACTTTTTGCTGATGATATGATCCTATACATCGAAAACCCGAAGGACTCCACAAAAAGATTATTAGAAACAATAAACCAATACAGTAAGGTTGTAGGATACAAAATTAACATACAAAAGTCCATAGCCTTTCTATATGCCAACAATGAAATATTAGAAAACGAACTCAAAAAAATAATCCCCTTCACGATTGCAACAAAAAAAAAATAAAATACCTAGGAATAAACATAACAAAGAATGTAAAGGACCTATATAACAAAAACTACAAGGCATTATTAAGAGAAATAGAAAAAGACACAATGAGATGGAAAAATATTCCTTGTTCTTGGATAGGAAGAATAAATATAATTAAAATGGCCATATTACCCAAAGCAATATATAAATTTAATGCAATTCCCATCAAAATTCCTATGAGATTTTTTAAAGAAATGGAACAAAAAATCATCAGATTTATATGGAACTATAAAAAACCCCGAATAGCAAAAACAATCCTAAGGAAAAAGAATGAAGCTGGGAGCATTACAATACCTGACTTTAAACTATATTATAGGGCCACGATAATCAAAACAGCATGGTATTGGCAGAAAAATAGACACTCAGACCAATGGAACAGAATAGAAAGCCCAGAAATAAAACCACATATATATGGTCAAATAATCTTTGATAAAGGGGCCAACAACACACAATGGAGAAAAGAAAGCCTCTTCAACAAATGGTGTTGGGAAAACTGGAAAGCCACATGCAAAAGAATGAAACTCGACTATAGCCTGTCCCTGTGTACTAAAATTAATTCAAAATGGATCAAAGACCTAAATATAAGACCTGAAACAATAAAGTACATAGAAGAAGACATAGGTACTAAACTCATGGACCTGGGTTTTAAAGAACATTTTATGAACTTGACTCCAATGGCAAGAGAAGTGAAGGCAAAGATAAATGAATGGGACTACATCAGAATAAAAAGTTTTTGCTCAGCAAGAGAAACTGATATCAAAATAAACAGACAGCCAACTAAATGGGAAATGATATTTTCAAACAACAGCTCAGATAAGGGCTTAATATCCAAAATTTACAAAGAACTCATAAAACTCAACAACAAACAAATAATCCAATAAAAAAATGGGAAGAGGACATGAACAGACACTTCTCCCAGGAAGAAATACAAATGGCCAACAGATATATGAAAAGATGCTCAGCTTCATTAGTTATTAGAGAAATGCAAATCAAAACTACAATGAGATACCACCTCACCCCTGTTAGATTAGCTATTATCAACAAGACGGGTAATAGCAAATGTTGGAGAGGCTGCGGAGAAAAGGGAACTCTCATCCACTGTTGGTGGGATTGTAAAGTAGTACAACCATTATGGAGGAAAGTATGGTGGTTCCTCAAAAAACTGCAAATAGAACTACCTTATGACCCAGCAATCCCTCTACTGGGTATATACCCCAAAACCTCAGAAACATTGATACGTAAAGACACATGTAGCCCCATGTTCATTGCAGCACTGTTCACAGTGGCCAAGACATGGAAACAACCAAAAAGCCCTTCAATAGAAGACTGGATAAAGAAGATGTGGCACATATACACTATGGAATACTACTCAGCCATAAGAAATGATTACATCAGATCATTTACAGCAAAATGTTGGGATCTTGATAACATTATAAGGAGTGAAATAAGTAAATCAGAAAAAAACAAGAACTACATGATTCCATACATTGGTGGAACATAAAAATGAGACTAAGAGACATGGACAAGAGTGTGGTGGTTACCAGGGGTGGGGGGAGGGAGGACATGGGAGGGAGGGAGGGAGAGAGTTAGGGGGAGGGGGAGGGGCACAGAGAACTAGATAGAGGGATGCGGAGGACAATCTGACTTTGGGCGAGGGGTATGCGACATAATTTAATGACAAAATAACCTAGACATGTTTTCTTTGAATATATGTACCCTGATTTATTAATGTCATCCCATTATCATTAATAAAAATTTATTAAAAAAAAAGAAGTATATATTCATTGAAATGGACTCAATTTCTCAGTGGTTTTAAAGTAACAATGTATAATAGATACTAAGTTTACTTCTATTACAACTGTGCCTATGCTGCCTAATGTTGCTAGTAGGATAATATCACAGGAACAATTTGGTTTAATGAGGATTTGAAAATTTTCTGTCTCTGAGATCACGGAACTCTGTGTCTAGGAATAATTAACTGTGAATTAGTGGCTGGGTCAATAGCTATAAGAAAGCTTTATAATCAATATTTAAGAAGTGGCCATAAATGGAATGCAATTGTTAAAGAGTTCTTGTGTTTCTGCTCTATTTGCATGTAGCTCCTGTGGATTACTGCAATATCTATCAATCATCTATTAACTTTGTTTTTCATTTACAGTAGAGAGAATTTTAATTTTTACTAAACATTTTTGTTAAGCTAAGTTATTAAGGGTTAGGGAAAGAGAAGTGGAGTCAACTTTATATTGGGTCAATGTAAATTCTTAAAAACAATTTTAATGAAAGTTTGATATGGGAAAATATGACTAGAAATATTATTTTAGGGCTACTGGATAATTTATTAATCCATATATTCATCCTAATTAACTTAACTGAATGCAGGTTATCACTGATTTATTATTTATCAACATAAACTTTACTATCACTTATGATTATCAGCCATTCATTGATCACCTATGGAGCAATTAGAACATTCTTGATTTGTGATGCTTTAAAATATAAAAGAATATTGATCTCTTGCCATGTTAAACTGCCAATTCTTGTGTAGCTTGTGATCTACCATTCTTTATTTTTTTGCAGAACTATTGTTTCTTAGATTTCTCTTAACAACTAGAATTTTTGCAAATTTTATTAACGGTTCCCTAACGTAGATTTTCTTTTTTCCATAAAACACGTCTGCCTTCCATGTTTAATATGAAATTACCATATTATAAACAAAAAAGACTATATTCACTCGAAAAGTTCCAAAGTGTCAAAAGGTTTTAGAACCATACATTTTTCAGCAAACAGAATAATCATCTTTTTTATTTAAAACACCATACTTGGTGTTGTAAAGAATCACTGCTGAGTAAAAAATAGCTGTTACCTTCAAGGTACACAATGATCAATATCAGGAAATTTCAAATCAATACATTATTATCAAATATACAGTCCATATGGAAATTATGCAATTATTGTTGCATAATAATTTTCTCAATAACATAATTTATATTGATAGTGATTGTTCTGCTATGACCACAATTATGTTTTTTAAACTGTTGGCTTTGACTAAATTATACTCAGAGAAATCAATTGAGTGTGTGTTATAATCACGTTATAAAAGAGAAGAAATAGAATAAAGTAGAAAAATATATAGTGTACTGCATACAGCCAAAGTAAATTTGCTTTGTGAAATATTTGTTTCATAAATATGTGTCTATATGTGTATGAGTGCATACACATATTGAATTGTAGATTAAAATATATTTTACACTCTGTATGCCAGTCAAAAAGTAAAAAAAGTGTTTAAAACACTAACTCTAATTCCTTATATTTTCAGAGCTTCATATTTCTTATCTATAGTGTAGAAATAAAAATAACAGCAAGTAATAAACATATGCCTACTGTGTTAAGCCCTTTTTATAGAATAATTTATTTAATCCTCACAAGAACAGAAGTCATATCTATTTTATATATGGGTTATATAACTTGACGAGGACAAAATTAAAATTTGATAGTACCAAGATTGGAAACTAGAATGTCTATCTAAGTGGAGAGCCTCATTTGTAAAACTAATGGAAATGGGAAATGACAAGAAAAGTGTACGACTCTATAGAAATGTATGATATTGTTTAGATTTAAAATTTGTACAATGCCAACTGAACTTAGTATAAACTAGTTCAGTTGAACTTAGTATAAACTAGTATAAACTTAACAGCATGAATAGACTGTTAGAATGATGTTGATATTTATATATCTTAATCTAAAACATTTTTCCACATATGGTTATAAATTTAGCTAATCTTTGTTAATATCCTCGAGCAGACCACAATGTGTTGATAATAGCATTTCAATTAGTTGTAAAATTTTACACATGTCTATAAATTTTTTATAATATCCTGCATTTAAAGTTGCCTTGCCCTGCCCAGATTGCTCAGTGATTAGAGCATCAGCCTGGTGTATGGACATCACAGGTTTGATTCCTGGTCAGGGCACACAGGAGAAGTGACCATCTGCTTCTCTCCCCTTACCTGCCCCCCTTCTGTCCCTCTTCCCTGCCCACAGCTAATAGACTGATTGGTATGAGCATTGGCCTGGGTGCTTAGAATAGCTCAGTTGGTCCCAGTGCATCAGCGTCAGATGCTAAAAATAGCTCAATTGATTCAAGCATTGGCCCCAAATGGGGGTTGCTGGGTGGATCCCAATTAGGGTGCATGTGGGAGTCTGTCTCACTATCTCCCCTCCTTTCACTTAAAATAAATAAATAAGTAAAGTAGTCTAAAATTCCATAGCATTCATTGATTTTTAAATTATATTAGCTCTTTCAAAAAGCTAGTTTATTTTATATGATATAGGCAAATATTTACAATGAACTTTCAAAATAGGTAGAAAATCTCCACATATTAACTACCTTTTCATTTTGAGTCTCATAGAACTAATGTGGTATATTTGAAAAATGAAATATGATTTATCTTCTATCTAAAATTATTTTGACAAGTAATTAAATTTTAGATGTATTTTAAATAGCCTGTATTTATCTCACTCAAATTCAAGAGTATATGTCAAAAGTGAAACAAATCCTTTTCATTCCCAGTCTGATTTACAGTAATAAGAAATCACAAGTGCACTCAGAAGTTAAAATTTAATGATACATTTTACATTTAGACAAATATGGCTTGAAGAAGAATGGATACCAATTACTTCAGGATGAAACAAAGGTGGAGACATTAAAAACCTTTAATCCCCCAAAACAGGATATAATGATACTGTTTATAATTTCATAATCACAAATATTAATATAATGAGATTATTTATATAGATTTTCTTTAAGTAGCTAATTAGTGAAATTCATTTGCATAAACTTTTAAGTATATAATCATGGGTTCATATGAGCTTTCTACAAATCTTTACACTTGCCATATTTCAAATTGTTTCTTTGTAGAAAGTTTCCCTTGAAGTTTGTCTATTTTCTATGTATGGCATGCATAAAGAAAGAGACAATATGAAATACATCTGTCATCATGAATTTGGCATACATTTTAGTATTAATATATCCTATAGCAGATGTAAAAATTTTTTCTTTAATTTTTATTTTATTTTATTCATTCAGTGAGAGAGAATGGGAGAGAGAGAGCCAGGAACATTGAGCTTTTTCTTGTATGTGCACTGACTGGGGATTGAACTGGCAACCTCTGAGCTTTGGGACAATGCTCTAACCAACCAAGCTATCTAACCAGGGCGGTTGTAAACATTTTTAAGTAAATATTTTTTGTTCTCAATATAATGACAAAATTTATTGAAAAAAAAATTCACAATGGAGTCTAGTTATTGCTGTAGTTTAAAAATAGCATCACCTATGTACTCTTATTGATCAATCAACCCATTAAACTTAACTTCTAAATGAAAAAAATTAAAAATAAAGAAAAAAGTAGCATCACTTTACTTCATGTATTTTTTGTTTGTTTGTTTTTTCTTTTTAAGTGAGAGGAGGGGAGAAAGAGAAACAGATTCCCGCATACACCAGGATTAGGATCGACCTTCAAGCCCCCTACTGGCAATGCTCTGCTTACCTAGGGTGGTTGCTCAGCAACTGAGCTATTTTGTGCACCTGAGGTGAAGCTCCAGGGAGCCAGCCTCAGTGCCCCATTGATGTGCTCCAATCAATGGAGCCGTGGATGTGGGAGAGGAAGGAAGAGAAAGTGTTAGAGAGAGAGAGAGAGAGAGAGAGAGAGAGAGAGAGAGAGAGAGACTGGGGAGAGAGATGGTTGAAGAAGCAGTTGATTGCTTCCCTTGTGTGTTCTGACTGGGAATTGAACCCGGGACATCCACATGCCAGGCTGATGCTCTACCAATGGCCAACCAGCCAGGGCCTTACTTTATGTTTCTAATTGAATAAGAAAAAGATCAGGCAGTGGCACAGTGGATAGAGCCTCAGAATGGGATGCAGAGGACCCAGGTTCGAAACCCCAAGGTCACCCGCTTGAGCACAGACTCATCTGGTTTGAGCAAGGCTCACCAGCTTGAGCCCAAGGTCGCTGGCTTGAGCAAGGGGTCACTTGGTCTACTGTAGCCCCTGGTCAAGGCACATATGAGAAAGCAATCAATGAACGAGTAAGGTGTCACAACAAAGAACTGATGCTTCTCATATCTCTCTTCTTTCCTGTTTACCTGTCCCTATCTGTCCCTCTATCTGTCTTTCTCTGTCTCTGTTACAAAAAAAAACCCTTATTAGGAGACACTCTCAATAAATTTGATGAACAACTTAAACAGCAAATTGTAAAGAGGGAGGAAATGTTGTCCATGACCATTTTCCAGCTGCATCACATACTCAACTGATTTTCCACAACAGTTTTGACTTTTCACAAAGAAAGTTTACATACTTTGAAGTGGTTCCCAAAGTCTTGTATACAAACCATCTATATCAGATTCATTTGCAGTCCTACTAAATCAGACTCCGGAAGGTTAGTGTAGGAGTTTCTAATTGTACACATCTGGAGTTAAATTTATTCAAAATTCTAAGAATTCTAAGAACCTTGGCTTTTACCCAACAACAGAGTTAGAACACCAAGGACATTTGTTTAGAGCAAGGTTTTGCCTTCTAGAAAGAGTTTTGGAAAATTTTAGTACAGTTTTGTCACAATAATTGGGGGTTACTACTGACATTGAATAGCTAGGTCCAGAAATGTTAGATGCCCTGTAATATGAAGGACAATGCTTCACAATGCATAACTGACCCACACTCCACACAAATCTAGAGTATTGTACTTGGAATCCATGAAAGCAAAACATATAGCTATAAACATCTATAGGACCTAATTCTGTTTTGCAGATGAACAAAATTTTTACATGGTTTTAATACACTGAATTTCTCTAGAATCACTACTATATAAATTGAAAGGTTCTACATTGCTTTGTTAAGAATATTATGGAGTTGTTACTTATCTCAAAAATGCACAACCTGGGCCGGTTAACTTAGTGAATTGAGTGCTTACCCAGCGTATGGACATCCAGGGTTCAATTCCCAATCAGGGCACACAAGAAAAGTGACCATCAGCTTCTTTCCCCCTCTCTCTTCTCCTTCTCTCCCTCTTCCCATTTCATAGCCAGTGGCTCAATTGGTTTGAGCATCAGCCTGGGAACTGAGAATAGCTTAGTTGGTCCCAGCGCATCAGCCTCAGGTACTAAAAATAGCTCAGTTGATTGGAGTATCTGTCCCTGATAGGGGTTGCCAGGTGTATCCCAGTCAGGGCACATGGGGGAATCTGTCTCACTATCTTCTCACTTAAAAAAAAGAAAGAAATGTACATCACTCATAGTAATGCTGCTCACATTTTTGAATTGTCAACAAAGCACACCTCAGTCTACATTTGTAGCTGCTGCATTTATGGTGATTGATCTTTTATATGTAAAAGCCAGTAACTGCTTCATTATCTTTCTTGTGTAATCGACCTGAGCCTCAACATATTGAAATACATATAATTTGCATTATAATTTACTTTCATCTTATTTATCATTTGTATTATAGTTAATGATTGTTTTAAATTATAATTTTGAATTCCAGATAGTAAAGGGAACACTGTAAGATCTTTTTTTCAGAATAGGTTATATTGATTTGATGAAACTGAGAAAGAACAATTGTCCCAAACAGTTCAGAACATTCTTACAAGATGAATTTCCCAGCATCCTTCTAAAAAGAAATGTTAATTTCTGATAAATTAATTACTGATAACATTTTAATTTCTGATAAAGTTCAGCAACCCTCTTCTGTCCCTAAAAGAGATCTAGAACTTCTAGGACCTAAGTTAACCATCCAACTGTGTAACTTGCCTAATTATTTCCTTTTGTGTGTGTCAAATTCAGTGGTTCTTAACTAGACACAATTTTTCCTCCAAGAAAAATTTGGCAATACCATGAGCAATATATGGTTGTCACAAAAAGGAGGTGCTACTGACATCTTGTGGGTAGAGACCAAGGTTGCTGGTGACATTCTGCAATGCACAGGATGGCCCCTGGCAGCAAAAATTATGTGGCCTAAATGTCAATAGTGCAAAGGTTGGAAAGTTCTCCTCTAACCATTCTTTTTTTCTCCACAATATGTTTACTCAAAAAGAGAATTTTGAAAGGGCCCACTCTGAAGCCTCTTCCCTTAATGAAGACTTGAACTAAATTTGACAGAAGCTTATTTATAATTTATTTGAGAAGTTTTTCTTTTCCCCATACTATTTAAAGAAGCTAACCCTAAGGAGTCTATATAAAAAAAAGATAAAAGGTTCTGTATGTAGAGTTGCACAGCTTCTAGTTATTCTTACGATCTTTTATATGTTCAGAAAGAGATAAAGAACCATCACAAAACATCTATAAGTAGTGCTAAGGGAATTAGTAAACAAGAAATTATAACAAGGCAGGTTTAAAAAAAAAAGGATTGGGAAGTGATGAAAATAAAAAGATAAAGATACAGAAGGCATTTAAGAAGGAAAATTGTCTAATTTTTTAAATCAAGTACATATGAGAGGATTTTAAAATAATGTCAAAATTACAAATTTTATATTGGTAATGCCAATGTCACAAGGTTTAAAGAGAAGAATTTAGTATCCGCTGTTGATAAAGTTTAAATGATGATTAGTTACCTAAAATAATACATAAAACAAAGCATTTCAAATATTCAAGCTAATGTCTCCTGATTGGCATCAAATAGGACTAAATTTCTATTTACAGTTTAATTTTAATAAGGAGGCCAGCATCACACAGAGCTCCCATATAATGGAGATATAAAGAGTCTTTCTCTCTATCTCCCCTTCTCTCACTTAAAAAAAAGAGAAAATATCCATACGCTATTCAACTATAAAAATAAAGTTAATAAAGTTTGAAAATAAAGAGACAAATATTTAGCAGCCTTTTCCTTGGATTTTGAAAATATTCATATGCTGGCCTCAGCCAGTTGGCTCAGTAGATAGAGTGTTGGCCCAGCATGTTGAAGTCCTGGGTTTGATCCCCAGTCAGGGTACACAGGAGAAGCGACTATCTGCTTCTCTTCTCCTCCCTCTCTCCCTTCTTTCTCTTTTCCCCTCTCACAGTCAGTGGCTTCATTGGTTTGAGTGTCAGCCTCAAGTGCTGAGGATAGCTCAGTTGGTTCAAGCATTGGCCATAGATGAGGGTTGCCTGGTGAATCCCGGTAGGGATGCTTGTGGGAGTCTGTCTCTCTATCTCCCCTTCTCTCACGTAAAAAAAAAGAAAAGAAAATATTCATACGCTATTCAGCTATAAAAATAAAGTTAGTAAAATTTAAAAATAAATAAGAAAACAGCAAGATATAAATTGAGCAATTGCTTAGACATTCTTTTTTTTTTTTTTTTTTGTATTTTTCTGAAGCTGGAAACAGGGAGAGACAGACAGACTCCCGCATGCGCCCAACCGGGATCCACCCGGCACGCCCACCAGGGGCGACGCTCTGCCCACCAGGGGGCGATGCTCTGCCCCTCCGGGGGGGTCACTCTGCCGTGATCAGAGCCACTCTAGCGCCTGGGGCAGAGGCCAAGGAGCCATCCCCAGCGCCCGGGTCATCTTTGCTCCAATGGAGCCTTGGCTGCGGGAGGGGAAGAGAGAGACAGAGAGGAAGGAGGGGGTGGGGGGTGGAGAAGCAAATGGGCGCTTCTCCTGTGTGCCCTGGCCGGGAGTCGAACCTGGGTCCCCCGCACGCCAGGCCGATGCTCTACCGCTGAGCCAACCAGCCAGGGCTGCTTAGACATTCTTATGAAATAAAATTTCCTTTTTAGAACTTCTTTCAGTTTAGCTTACTCAGACATATAAGCATTCTTTGCTAATTGCAAACGCACATATTAGTATAATAGTCAATTCCCGATTGCACACTAAATTTATTTTAAATCTTCAATGATGTCATATGTCTATAATTGCACGCAGGAAATAGACCATAAGTCCAGTGTTTTTCAATACCGAGAGACAGGTAATAGAGTTCCAATAATAAAGCTTCTCCCAATACACAAGAAACACACACACACATGCACACACAGACACCTATCATGTCCTAAATTGTTCACTCATCATTGTGAAACATAAGTTTTAGTTTTAAAGTATCACAGGAGATATATAAGAATCTTGAATAATTGACTGGGCTTCAAAATCAGAACTTTTGTGCCATATTCTGTGATATATTTCCACTTCTAGATCTCATATCAAAGTTTTAAGGAGAATCATGATACCTCAATCTAGTAAATTCTGAGAATTATTCAATAATTTCAGAAAAGCCAAGAACATAATTAGCAAGCCAAAATAAAATGGATAAAGACATGAAAATTGAATGCAATGATTTACCCTAGATTGTAAAACAATCACTATAAATTATGCTATTAGGACAATATGCATAATTTACATGTGGAATGTAGATTTGATAATAATATATGAATTTGAAATTTTCTGACATTGATCATAGTGTTATGGTTATATTATAAAACTTTCTAGCCTGACCAGGTGGTGGCACAGTGGATAGAGCATTGGACTGGGATGCAGAGGATCCAGGTTCAAGACCCCAAGGTCGCCAGCTTGAGCGCGGGCTCATCTGGTTTGAGCAAAGCTCACTAGCTTGGACCCAAGGTCACTGGCTTGAGCAAGGGGTTACTTGGTCTGATGAAGACCCACGATCAAGGAATATATGAGAAAGCAATCAATGAACAACTAAGGTGTCACAACAAAAAACTGCTAATTGATGCTTCTCATCTCTCTCCATTCCTGTCTGTCTGTCCCTATCTATCCCTCTCTCTGATGCTCTCTCTGTCTCTGTATAAAAAAAAACAAAAACAAAAACAAAAAACAAAAAAACTTTCTAGAACTTAGAAGATACACACTGAACTATTTAGGAATAAAGACCTATAATATTTGTAGCTTACTCTCAAACGATGTATTAGAGTTCCAGAGAAACAGAAATAGTAGGACATTTATATATATATATATATAATATTTTAATATATAATATATAGTATATATTTCTATATTTCAATTTATATATTATTTATAAACTATATATTATTTACATATTTTAATTTATACATTATTTACAATTACATGTATTGAAATTATATATAGAAGATATATATGTGAATACATATATGTGTGCATATATATATATATATATATATATATATATATATATATATATATTTGAAGAGTTTTAAGAATTGGATTACACCATAAAACTATGGAGACTGAGAAGTTCCAGATCTGCCATCTGCAAGCTGGAGACCCAGGAAAGCTGGTGGTGTAATTAGAGCTTGAGTGTGAAGGTCTGTGAACCAGAGGAGCCAATGATGTAAATCCCAGTCAAAGGGAAGGAGAAAACCAATGTCCCAGTTTAGCCACGCAGCCAGAGAGTAAAAAGGAGTGACTTGTTCTTACCTCTGTCTTTTTGTTCTATTCAAATCTTCACAGAGTGGTCAGCAAACTCATTAGTCAACAGAGCCAAATATCAACAGTACAACAATTAAAATTTCTTTTGAGAGCCAAACTTTTTTAAACTTAAACTATATAGGTAGGTACATTGTTATTAACTTAATTAGGGTACTCCTTAGTGGCCTTTGTGCCCGCACTCAAGGGGCCAAAGACCCACCTGTGACTCATAAGCTGCAGTTTGCCGACCACTGGTGATGTCCACCCACATCGGGGAGAGCAAATCTATCTTATAGAGTCCACAAATTCACATGCTAATGTCATCTGGAAACACCTTTAGAGATGTACCCAGAAATAATGTTTAATCTGGGTACTCCTTGGCTTAGACAAATGGATGGATAAAATTAACCATCACAAATGGCTGGTAGCAATAATAGTTTTATTATTTTTTTTATTATTGTTGCTATTGCATATGATAGCAATGATAGCATATATAGTGAATTGTGGTGTTTCACCCAGGCAATGTCTTCATTGTCAAGGCATCCTCACCCCAGCTGCTGAGAATATGAGCTGTTAACTCATATAACTGTGTAACTCATAGGAAATTGAATTTAGCAGCAGGGAAATGTATTGTCCAAGATTAAACCTCCTCTCAGGAAGCATTCCTTGGTCAATGACTGTTTTATATGATGACCAAAATGGCCTGGTGTCCCTCCCTCAATTATGACAATGTTGAAGGCCCATCTAGCTCCAGAGCTCTTTATAATGTCAGTTGAGATTTCAACTGCAATGACTATAGTTGTCCCTTTGTCCTCTATCAAGTCCTTCCTTTTCCACTTACTTGCAGGATCATCTTCCTAACAGAGGTATCTACCTAACGCATGCCCTGATGTATCTTTTGCCCATAATTATCATTACCATAGTGTGTTTCTTGGGAACCATCCCTAAGACATTTAGTACCAAGAATGGTCCTAGGAAGCAAACTCTAAACAGGGATTGTAGGGATATGTTACTTGCTTGCTAGGAAGCAAACAGATACAAACACAACTTGTAGGCAGAGTTTGGCTATTATGGGTTATCTTAAACATGCTGTAAAGGCACGATTGTTAAAATTTTCACCAGTGATGAACATTGATGAGGTATTGGTCGAAAAGAACACCTTTGCAGGTGAAATATCTCTGCTGCTTAAGAGGTGTGAAAAAAATTTTTCATAAATATTATGAAATTAAGTAGCTGCTGCTGTGCACTAATGATTCCTGGAAAAGAGATAATAACAGGCTTAGAGAAACTAATTATCAATTCAAGGAAAACTGTGAAAGCCAGAGAATATCTTTGATGGTATTTAAGGAGACTTTAATTTTTTACAGCCAAAGAAGAGACAGTGCAGAGAACTAGTTTCTGAACTAATTCTATGAGTCATGTAGCTTCAGAGGTTGAATTCTCAGCCTCAGCAGGTTTTCTGTGCCATAGTAGGGCCCTATTAGGAAAGATGAGGGTAGCAAATGAGCCTGAAAATTGTTCTACTATTCCTTGTTAGAAATGTATGCACCTCCATCTCTTAATTTAAGACCGTGCAAAGACCTCAAATGATTGTCTCCCTGAGGCACTTCCCTTGCCACCTCCTTTCCTGGAAACTGCAATATAACATGAGTCCCATTCCAATAGAATTTGTCTAGTAATGCTCTGAGCTTGTGAAAATAAGAGAGTTACTATATATTGAAGGAGCTGGCTGATATATATTGGAAGGAACAAGGAGAATGTGTATGGACTGGATGCTGAAGGCTTTAGATCAAGGAAGCAGAACATGACATTGGTTTATGCACAATTTTTAAATATATAAACTCTTTCCTGTAACAAAGGATTTCAATACCCTAGCAAGGACTTCCAGTGAAGGTATTAACATGATGCAAGCATAGCTCTTGTTGTCATGGAGAAGTGAAGGGCCCTCAGAAAGAAAGTAAAAATGCCTGAAGTGCTGTGATAGACAGGGGGTAAGGAATCAAAAGGCTCAGAGAAGTGAGCTGCTAGACAAATATCCCAAGGCTGGAAATACCACCAGATAACTAAATCGCAAGAGAAAGCCTAAAGTATACTCTGCTTACCAACAATGCACCTTGTAAGAATGGCAAGGCTATCACTGAGCAATTCAGTTTTGGTTGTCATGGAAGACAAGGTTGATGGTAGAAGATTTTGTTGTAGAACTGAGCTTCGAGATAGCAATGGTAAAGGTAGAAATTCAACATATGAGAGGCCAGATTGAGGTCCTTACCTGTCAGAAGGCACAGTTATTGAAATATCAAAATGGCTTCCAAGAGATCTATAGAAATATTTAATAGATTATGACATTCCTAGTGTAAAGACATATAGATGACCAACAAGATTATTGGTTAATATACCCAATTAAATAAAATCCAAGATGAATTAATCGGAGGCTAAGACCAGCTATCCTTCCAAAAAATTCACAGTCCCTTGCAGTTTCTAGAGGTGAACTAATTTTCAGATTTTGTTCTTGCTCCTGATCCCATGGTCACTGGCTTGAGCCTAAAGATTGTTAACTTGAAGCCCAAGGGGCTTGAGAAAGGGGTTACTGGCTCAGCTGGAGCCCCCTGGTCAAGGCACATAAGACAAAGCAATCAATGAACAGCTAAAATGCCACAACTATGAGTTGATGCTTCTCATCTCTCTCCTTTCCTATCTGTCTGTCCCTATATGTCCCTCTTGTCCCCCCCCCCAATAAAAAGAATTCACAGGCAGTTTAGGTGAATTTTTTGGTTGAAGATTTCCCATGAAATTTCAATTAGCATGTTAGCTCAAGATGTATTAATTTCAAGGCATAACTGGAACTTCTTAGTGTGGAACTTCTAAGGTGAATAACTCACATGACAGACAGACTATTACTAGGTTTTAGTGAAGGCTTCAATTATTCCCCATTTAGATTTACCCTAAGACTGTTTGTCAAAAAGATATACTGGCTAGTTATGACTGAGTGATGAAAGTAAGCAAGGTAGAAGTGGCAATGTCTTTTATTACCCATTCTCAGAAGTCACACACCATCCATTAGTCCTACCCTTCTGGTTCTCAGAAGCCCTACACTATCAGGCTTCTCCTGGCAGAATCTGGGGCAGACTAAATTGTGTGGCTCTAGGACAGGAGCCATTTTTCCTTCACACACTTGACCAGACCAGAGCCTTCCCTTCACAAAGCCAAATCTTAGTCTATTTGGGCCTGATAAATTCTGCTGGTCTCACCCTGACAACTCCCTGAGATGATATCTCAACCCAAAAGTGTGCAAGCACCCACCAGGTGGCAGCTAGACTTGGTATAACCAGGGACATCTGGTGAGTTGTCTCAGACCTAGCACTGGCACTGAGTTTCAACCTGGATCAAACTGGTGAACACCATTTGCCCTGTCCTTGTAACTCACTTAGACCCTATCTCATACAACTCCAGTACCTCCAGAGGCTCTTTCAGTGACTGAGCCTAATGGGCAGCTGGCTGGTGGAGACAGGGGAAGGTAGATCTTGGGTGCCTTTGGAGTTTTGATAACTGGCCTCCAGGTTTGGTACTAGTAAATACCAGCCTTCCTGTATTATCTTAGTTCTTCCAGCACACATCCAGGCTTAGCAGAGTCAGCCACAAAGTGTAGATTGCTTATATCTCCAAACAGGTTGCTGAGGGCCAGTTAAAGGCAGCATCTGACATTGTCCTGTACCAGAGTCCCTCCCAAGAGGTCCCAGAGCCAATACACCAAGAGACTGGATTCAGACATCAGAACAGGATCCAATAAGCTTCATAAGCAGCATATCCAGAGGGATATCTCAGCAGGCACCAGACACAGCTGAGGCAAACTTCGCTTCATGTTGAATTTGCATAGAGGCTTACCTGCTATGGTTGGGTTTATGCCTCACAGTCAGCCAGCCTGAGGGTTGATCCTCTGCATGAACAAACCAACAGCAATCAAGAATCAATTGCAATAGGAGGGCCCATGTAACTCAAACAAGGAACATTCCAGAAGTATCCAGCTCAGCTGATCAAGGAGATGGCATCATTGGACCCCACAGGACATCTGCTATATAAGCATACTCCGTCAAGACCAGGAGTCATAGCAGATCTATCTAACACATAGAAATAAGCAGAAATAAATAGTCAAAATGGGGACACAAAGAAACATATCCCAAATGAAAGAACAGAAAAAATCTCCAGAAAAGTAGCTAAATAAAATAGAAGAGAGTAATTTATAAGATAAAGAGTTGAAAGCAAAGCTTATAAGGATGCTCAATGGCACACACACACAAAAGATACAGAAACTCTACGAAAGAACCAGTCAGAAACGAAGAATACAACATCTGAAATAAAGAATAACCTGGAAGGAATAGACAATAAGTTGAATGAAGCAAAGAATCAGTTCAGCAATTTGGAAAACAGGGTAGAAAAAAAAACACACACAATCTGAGCAGCAAAATAATAATTAAAAAGATAATTTAAAAAATAAAGATGGTTTAAGGGAGTTTGGGGACAACGTGAAACATAACAAATCTGCATTATAGAAATAGCAGCAGGAGAAGAGAGAGAGCAAGGAATCAAGAACCTAGTTGAAGAAATAAAGACTGAAAACTTCCCTTACCTGGTGAAGGGAAAAGACATATAAGTCCACAAAGCACAGAGAATTCCAAGATGAAGACAAAGAGGCCTACACAAAGGCACTTCATAATTAAAACGGCAAAGGTGAAAGACAAAGAGAGAATATTAAAAGTAGCAAAAGAAGACAGTTAGTTACATACAATGGAACACCCAGAAGACTGTCAATGGATTTCTAAATATTTCAGGCCAGAAGGTATTGGCATGAAATATTCAAAGTCATGAAAAGCAAGGACCTATGATCAAGACTAACCAAGAAAAAATATCATTTAATATTGAAGCAGAAATAAAATATTTCCCAGATAAGAAAAAGATAAAGAAGTTTGTTACCATTGTTCCAGTATTACAAGAAATGTTAAAGGGCCTTTCTGAAGAAGAAATAGAAGAAGGAGAAGGAGAAGAGGAGGAGCACCTTAACATGTTAAGCAAATCTCGATGGGCATAAAGGGACAAATGACAGTAATACAGTCATAGCAAGAGATTTTTAACATAGTTTTGACATCAATTAATAGATCTTCCAGACAGAAAATCAACAAGGTAAAAGTAGCCTTAAATGATACACTACATCAGATGGATTAAATTGATATCTTCAGAGCATTTCACCCCAAGCAGCAGAATATCTACTCTTTTCAATGCACATGGAACATTTTCTAGAATAGATCACATTTTAGGACACAAGACAAGTCTCAAAAATTTAAGAAAGAAACATATAAAGCATCTTCTCTGATCATAATTGTATGAAACTAGAAGTCAATTACAAGAAAAATAAACTGAAAATCACAGAAACACATAGAGGATAAATAATATGTAACTAAACAATAAATAGGTTAACAATGAGATAAAGGAAAAAATCAAAAGGTAACTTAAAATCAGAAATGAAAGAGGTGAAGTAACAATTGATAACACAGAAATAGAAAGGAATGTAAGAAAACATTATGAATAACTGTATGCCAACAAATTGGACAATCTGAACAAAATGAATAAATTCTTAGAAATATACAATCTTTTAAAACAATATAAAAAAACAGAAACTCTGACAGACAGATTAGAACTAGTAAAAATGAAGCTGTAAAAAACAAAAAACCTCACAAAAATACAACAGTCCCGGTCTGGATGGTTTCACAAGTGAATTTTATCAAACAGTCTATGAAAAAGTAATAACTATCCTTCTTAAACTATTCCAAAAAATTCAGGATGAAGAAAGAAGACTCCCAACCTCATTTTACGAGGCCAGTAGTATGTTAATTCCAAAACCAGAGAAAGAAAGAATGAATTTGACATACCCCTAAAAATGTATAAAAGTAAATACAGTGAATGCAAATGTGAACTAGAACCTGTTTTCTCTTTAGTACTAAAATAATTCAAGTTGCAACAAGTTTATTAGGTAACATCCTTAGGAAAAGTGTAAAGATTTTAAAATCCTATTTAAAGACTCAGGTCAAGAAATGGAATAACAAAATTGTGATACTCTAGGAAATTAAGTTCTATTTAATTAGTGTAGAGTAAAGGTATATACCATGTTTTCTTTTTCAGTGGTGGACTGGAGACATTATGCTTTATAAATATATTTTTTACTTTGAAATTGAACTTAATTGGATGACAAATATTAATCATTGGAAAAACCAATGACATTTTAAATAATTTATAATAAAGTTATAAAATTGATGAGTATTTAATTACTTATTAGGTTTAAAGTACCATATATTAGATATTTACATATCCTTACTAATTTGGATTTTTTTCCTTAATTTTTTATTAAGATTTTTTTTTAGAATCATTAAATTTTGGAGCTTGAAGAAACTTGAATGGTCATCAAAATCTAGCCTCTCATTTTGCAGGTAAGGAAGAAAATCATAGAGCGATAATTCACTGTTTAATTTTCTAAATCCACATTAAGTGTTTTGTAATCCATGATCTTTCTACACACTTTCCATTTACCTAATATGATCTATATGCAAAGAAATGTGTTTTTTTTTTTAATTATACATTTTCTGCCCATGGTCATTCACTATTTAATATATTCTAAGAGTTGTCACAGATTCTCTTTTAACAATATATATATTGGCTTTTTTAGATGATTGAATTATATAGCAATATAACTTTGGCCAATTGTTTATCTCACTGAAGATCAGGCTGAAGGTAATAACAGCCATGGCTCTTCTTCAGAGAAGCAGATGCTTAGGAGTGGAAGTCTTTTTTTTTTTTTTAAATGGTAAGAATAATTGCTCCTTAAATGTTTAATCAAAGTTTCTATGAGGCATAAAATCAAGAATAACAACTATTCAAAGTTTTAATGTGTAATTATATTAAAAAAGATTTACCTTATGGACTGTTGTATCTCTAGGTCTGCGTGCTGGAATTATGCTAATTATGCATTGAATTACCACATAATAAATAATTTGTAGGCCTTGACTCCTATGCTAAACTGTTGATCTATAGAGATTTAAACAAGTTGATGTATATTTGGCAGACTAGTGACTCAAATATATTTTAACTAATTGTAGTTTTATTTACAAATTGTATAGTAGGGTGTCAAAACAATTCTAGTTGAAAACCCTAAGGGCCAACCATTACAATTGAGTGATGTGATGCAGGAATGTATGCATTGCCATTCATCTAAAAGTCCATGGGAATTCTGGATTTTCACAGGCCCCAACTTGCATAATTATATTGGTGACCTCATAAATTAAGACAAACTGGTATTTTTCAGAAAGGGCGACTAAAATTACAAATGTAATAAAGGAGTTTTTCCAAAGAGAAAAGGGATAAAAATAGCTTTAGAAAGCTAAAATCTGAGAATGATTTGATCTAGAAAATCAACAGAGTCATGGTTAGAATAAAAGAAAAATTGACATTACCATCAAATTTTAGAACATTTAGAAATAGAGTTTAAAGCATGAAAATAAAGAGATATTCATTTTAGACAAATAAAGATTTAGTAGGTTCAAGCAAAATTAATATACATTATTATGACATTATGAAAGATTTAAAATTTTTTCTATCTTTTTTACTTAAGATAGTAAAAATATTCTCTGCCAAAATTTAGTCTTTGGAGTCTACAGTGGAGTCAAACCTCATGCTCATGTGATAATTACTTATTTTTAGATTGCAAATTATGAAGAATAATACCAAATTATGAAGAATAATACCTTAATTTGGTATTATTCTTCATATTTTATTTAATATTCTTCATAGATTTATAAACCAATGGTTATAGAAAAAGTACTAATAATTTGAGGAATTAAGACAATCATACCTGAGATAGATTTTGACCTTATTAGATGAGAATGATTTCAACTGTCAGAGAAAAAAGAGTGTAGGACACTTTACACATAAGTATGCAGAAGCTACACCATAAATGTCTATGTAAAGGATTGCTCTAACTTTCATAAATAAAAACATAAGTACTTAGTGGGGATGGTGATAATTGGAGGGGAAATGCCCAAAGTACATGTTGACTAAAATGTTGTTTTATTTTTGTTTTTGTTTTTTTAGTGGGGTGAGGGACAGACAGACGGGCAGGGAGAGAGACAAGAAGCACCAACTTGTGGTTGTGGCACCTTAGTTGTTCATTGATTGCTTTCTCATATGTGCCTTGACCAGGGGGCTACAGCAGACTGAGTGACCCCTAGTTCAAGCCAGCGACCTTGGCCTCAAGCTGGTGAGCCTTGTTCAAACCAGATGAGCCCTCACTCAAGTGGGTGACCTCAGTGTTTCAAACCTGGGTCTTCTGCATACCAGTCAGATGCTTTATCCACTGCACCACTGCCTGGTCAGGTGAAATGTTGTTATTTTTATATCTTTAGATATAGGTTCAACTAGTCTCTTTTTTTGAAGTCAGAATATAATTATTTTTATTAATATTATGCCTGGTGACAGTGGGAGACAAATAAGTGGTAAGTACTGCTGTATTGTTACAGCTCAGGAAGGTTAAATAATGTGCCAGGGTTGACACAACTAGTAATGGCAGAGTAGGCATCACCAAGTTCAAAAACTTGTATGAATTCCCAGAGGAGAAAGTCTTTCTAGACAAAATGTTGAATTGGGTATGATTTTGAAGAGACATGTTTTCTAGCTTCCCAAGTCCCCAGTGTAGTTGGCATCCCAAATTTACCTTTAGCTTTCTTTTCTAATTGAATTTATTGAGGTCACTTTGGTCAATAAAATTATACAGGTTTCAGATGTGCAATTCTATAGTAGGTTCAACTAACCTTTAACTGTATTAAAAGACATAACAAGTGCTTTAATAAATGTTTTGGTTATGCATAGGTAAATCATGGATGCTGTTCCGTAAGTGATAAAATGAGCTGTCAGGTAAATATTCCTAATTATGTTGATAACTCGACTTTATGATCATCTTACAGGCTTAGTGAAACAGAGATTGAGGCTGAACCAAGTATCAAAAGTTGTCTGAACCAAAAATTGTAAGAGAAAAAATAAATGACCTAACTTCCCAATAGACTGAACTAACACAGTTAACTTCTCTCTCCAATGTCTGAAGGGTCCTGAATGAAGAGAATTGTGTAATCAGTAAGGCCTTCCAGAGTCAGCAGTTGGCAATAACCCTAGGACCCTTGAACATTGTTCACTAAAAGTCATAAAGGTGTGAATGATCTTTTAGCAAGGAGCAAAGCTCTATGGGAAGGACTGGCCCTTGAGAACAGTATTTTCTTTAATTTTACTTATGGAAATGAGGAATCTAAGTTTGGTGTAGTCTGGGGAGAAAAAAAAGATTATATTTAATAACTGAGACACATGAATCAGTCCTCCTAGCTCGTCAACAAACCCTTCTGTTGGTCATTCAAATCCTATGAGATGTATCATATGTTATGAGGAGAGGGACACTTGCACTTGAAACAGTTAGCTCTAGGGTAGGAATCATACAGTTAAAATGTGTCAGCAATGTGTATTTATCTGTAGCAGATGAAGATGGGAAAGCTCCTTCATTGGGTCCCCATTAAATTTAATTTCTAAATAAATAAAAATATTTTGTCTATACAAATATATTATTCTGAATTAGTGAAGATAGAGGCAACAAAGAGTCTGCTATTACCTACAGTAGTATGTGGTTACTCTCAAATTTGTTGTGCATGAGAATAACATGAATAATTTGTCAAAAATACTGACAACCTGCCATTCTGATTCAATAGGTAGAGATTGAGATTAGGCATGTGAATTTAAAAACAAGCAAACCAACAAACAAAAACTTCTCTAATTCAAATTCATATCAAAATTTAAGAAAATTCCAATCAACCAATTTTATCTTCATTAGTTGAAAAGTAAATTTTTCTAAAAAGTTAAAGGCATTTTTTCTTTTTTTTAATTATATTTTTTTCCTCTAAGATTAGAAATGAAGAGAGTCTGGTAAAAGTCTGAAGTTCCAAAGTCAAGTGGCATGAGGGCTGACACCACTCTTTGGGTATTCTTTAAAGCTATGATTTTTTTAGACTGGAGAAATTAGGAAAATATGCATGGCATTTGTAGTTACTTGGAGTAATGCTAATCAGCAATGTGGGAGAGAAGTTGAGTAGGAAAGTATAATGAAAATGTCACAACTTCAGTTTAGGATCTCATTAATCTCATTAAGACATGCAATTTTAGAAAGTGCATTTAGTTTTTGGGATCACTATATTGATATGGCCTTAAATTCCCTCAATTTGGCCATTGGTGACATAACACCAGCAGCTTTAAAATGTGAAGGGTGACAATCCACAGCAATACTAAGTGAAAGAGTATAACAATATGTGGGTTAAATTTTAGCACTGTTTACTTTTTCAAACCAGAAGTACACATTTTCCACCTCTATTAAAATGTTGACATGGAACTTACACATATATCACTGAAAGAAAACATAAAAAAATACCTTCTCTTTCAGAGAAGGCCTCAAGAAAGATACACACACAAAAAAATGTGAGTAGAGAAGAAAAACACTTAGTTGGTCATTTGAAGCCAAATTAATGAGATGATCAAAACTCAGCCTCTTTATATTCATCCATCCACCCATCCATCTATCCATCCATCCATCCATCCATCCATCCATCCATCCATCCATCCATCCATCCAGTCATCCATCCACCAACGCTTTCATGCATTCTTTAAAATATTTACTTTTTGCTTGCTCTGTGCTGGGTGCTATTCTTTTGTTTTTTGGATGCTTAACATTTATTACCATAAAAGTTTATTTTATTATTTTATAAATAAAAATTTAAAATGTATTTGCTACAAGACAAAAAATATTCTTAGCATTAAATTTAGAGAAAATTTGGCTGTGATAATGCACAACTCATAAGTTTGTCAGAGAAACAATTATGTAATTGTATCCATACCACATATTTATTAAAATAAAAGACAAAGTTAACTCAACTCTCTCATTGGGGATTTAGTTGTTTGGTCATGCTGAATATACTACTATTTTAAATAATGAGCAGAATTCTATATCACTCTAAGCTTTCTAAAAGTAGAAGCAATAATTAGTCCATTCAGCCCTTCCTTCCTTTCTCTATCCCTTCAATTTTTTTAAATTGAATTTATTGGGGTGACATAGCTTATAAAAATTACAGTTTTTAGGTGTCCAATTCTACAACATTTCTCTAGACACCACCTTCAAGACAAGTCTTCTTCCATCACTATTTATCTCCCCTATAACCTCCTCTATATCCTCACTACCCTGGCAATCACCACATATATGTGTTTTTCTCTTTTTTTGTCGATTTCTGCTCAGTCTCTCCACCCCCATCACCCAGCACCTAAGGCCCTGACAGTTGTCAGCCTACTCTCTATGAGTTCATCTCTATTTTTCTTTTTAGTTCATTTTGTTCATTAGATTCCACATAAGAGTGAGATCATATGGTACTTGTCTTTCTCTGACTTATTTCACTCACCATAATGATCTTCAGGTTCCTCCATGCTGTCACAAAAAGATTTCCCTCTTTTTTACACCTGAGTAGTGTTCCATTATGTCAGTATATCATAGCTTTTAACCCACTTATCTACTGATAGACACTTGGTTTGATTCCAAACTTGGCTATTATAAATAATGCTGTAATGACATAAAGGAGCATATATTCCTTCAAGTTACTGTTTGGGTTTTTTTGGGATGTATTCTCAGAAGTGGAATTGCTGGGTCATAAGACAATTTTATTTTTAATTTTTTTGAGGAAACTACATACTTCTTCCTACAGTGGCTGTACCAATCTGCATTCTCACCAGCAGCACAAGCACGGTTCCCTTTTCTCCACACTCTTGCCAACATTTGTTTATTGATTTATTGATGATACCTATTCTGACAGGTATGAGGAGATATCTCATTGTGCTTTTAACTTTAATTTCTCTGATAATTACTGATGCTGAATATCTTTTTTTTTTTTTTCATTTTTCTGAAGCTGGAAACGGGGAGGTAGTCAGACAGACTCCTGCATGTGCCTGACTGGGATCCACCCAGCATGCCCACCAGGGGGCGATGCTCTGCCCCTCTGGGGCGTCGCTTTGTTGCATCCAGAGCCATTCTAGTGCCTGAGGCAGAGGCCATGGAGCCATCCTCAGCGCCCGGGCCAACCTTGCTCCAATGTAGCCTTGGCTGCAGGAGGGGAAGAGAGAGACAGAGAGGAAGGAGAAGGGGAGTGGTGGAGAAGCAGATGGGTGCCTCTCCTGTGTGCCCTGGCTGGGAATCGAACCCAGGACTCCTGCATGCCAGGCCGATGCTCTACTGCTGAGCCAAACGGCCAGGGCCTGATGCTGAATATCTTTTTATGTGTCTTTTGGCCATTTGTATGTCCTCTTTGAAGAAGTTTCTATTCATATCCTTAACCTCTTTCTTAGATTGTTTGTTTTATGGTGTTGAATTTTATAAGTTCCATATAAATTTTGCATAATAAACCTTTATTAAATATATTGGTGGATATGTTCTCTCCTTCAGTGAGTTGTCTTTTCATTTTTGTTGATAGTTTCCTTTTTGTGTAAAAGTTTTTAGTTTAATTTAGTCCTGTATTTTTATTTTTTTATTTTATTTCCCTTACCTGAGATGATATATCAGAAAAAAATATTGCTAAGAGAAATGGCAAAGATTTTACTGCCTTTGTTTACTTCTGGGATTTTTATGGTTTCAAGTCTAACATTTAACTCTTCAATCCATTTTGAGTTTATTTTTGTGTATGGTGTAAGATGGCGATCTAGTTTCATTCTTTTGCAAGTATCTGTCCAATTTTCCCAGCATCGTTTATTGAATAAATTATTTTTATTCCATTGTATATTGTTGCCTTCTTAGTCAAATATTAATTGAATATGAAGACATGGGTTGATTTCTGGGCTCTCTATTCTGTTCTATTCATCTATGTGTCTGTTTCCATGCCCATACCATGTAGTTTGATTACTGTGGCTTTAAAGTATAGTTTGATAATAGGTAGCATGATTCCTCCAACTTTGTTTTTTGTTTCTTTTTTCAAGATTGCTGGATCTATTCAGGATTTGTGGTTCTACATAAACTTTTTGAATGCTTGTTCTACTTCTGTGAAATATGCCATTGGTATTTTGGTAGGAATTGCATTGAACTTATAGATTGCTTTGGAGAGTATGGACATTTTAAAGATGTTGATGTTAATTCTTCCTATCCAAAAAACAATATATGCTTCTACTTATTTGTATCTTCTTTAATTTATTTTTTCAGTGTCCTGTAATTTTCCAAGTACAAGTCTTTTATATAAATACTTGGTTAAATTTATTCCTAGTTACTTTATTCTTTTTGAAGCAATTGTGAATGGGACTGTTTTCTTAGTTTCAAAAAGATAAACAAGATTGACAAGCTCAATCAGAATCATCAGGAAAAGAGAGAACCCTAATAAATAAAATCAGAAATGAAGAAGTAACAACTGATACCAAAGAAATACAATGCATTTTAAGAAAATATTACAACTATATGCCATCAAATCGGACAATCTGGATGAAATGGATAAATGCTTAGAAACATACCATCTTCCAAAACTGAATCAAGAACAATCAGAGAATCTGAATAGACAGATGATAACTAGTGAATGTAAAGCAGTAATCAGAAAACTCCCAACAAACAAAAGTCCTGAACTGATTGACTTCACTAGTAAATTTCATCAAAAATTAAAAATAAACTAACACTTATCCTTCTCAAACTATTCTTTTTTTTAATAAATTTTTATTAATGTTAATGGGATGACATTAATAAATCAGGGTACATATATTCAAAGAAAACATGTCTAGGTTATCTTGTCATTAAATTATGTTGCATACCCCTCTCCCAGAGTCAGATTGTCCTCCGTCACCCTCTATCTAGTTTTCTCTGTGCCCCCCTTCCCCCTAACTCTTTCCTTCCCTCCCTCCTGCATCCTCCCTCCCCCCACCCCTGGTAACTACCACACTCTTGTCCATGTCTCTTAGTCTCGTTTTTATGTTCTGCCAATGTATGGAATCATGTAGTTCTTGTTTTTTTCTGATTTACTTATTTCACTCTGTATAATATTATCAAGATCCCACCTGTTTGCTGTAAATGATCTGATGTCATCATTTCTTATGGCTGAGTAGTATTCCATAGTGTATATGTGCCACATCTTCTTTATCCAGTCTTCTATTGAAGGGCTTTTTGGTTGTTTCCATGTCCTGGCCACTGTGAACAGTGCTGCAATGACCATGGGGCTACATGTGTCTTTACGTATCAATGTTTCTGAGGTTTTGGGGTATATACCCAGTAGAGGGATTGCTGGGTCATAAGGTAGTTCTATTTTCAGTTTTTTGAGGAACCACCATACTTTCCTCCATAATGGTTGTACTACTTTACAGTCCCACCAACAGTGGATGAGAGTTCCCTTTTCTCTGCAGCCTCTCCAAACTATTCTAAAACATTCAAGAGTAAAGAAGACTCCTAATCTTATTTTACAAGGCCAACATGATCCTGATTCCAAACCAGATAAAGATACAACTAAGAAAGAAAAGAATAGGCCAATGCCACTGATGAACATAGATTCTAAAATCCTCAACAAAATATTAACAATCCAAATACAGCAATACATTGCAAAGTTCATACACCATGGCCAAGTGGGGTTTATTCAGGGGATGTAAGATTGGTGCTATATATACAAATCAATAAATGTGATACACCATATAAACAAAATGAGGGATAAAAACCACATGATCATATCAATAGATGGAGAAAAAAAAGCATTTGATAAAATTCAGCACCCTCTTACATTAAAAATTCCCATCAAAGTGTGAATAGAGGGAACATACCTCAATTTAATAAAGGCCATTAATAACAAACTGACAGTTAACATCATACTCAATGGGCAAAATCTACAAGCATTTCTCTTAAGATGAAGAACAAGACGGATATTCCTTTCACCACTCTTATTCAACATAGTACTGGAAATTCTAGCAATCAGACAAGAAGAAATAAAAGGCATCCAAATTGGAAAGAAGTGAAACTGTCATTATTTGCAGATGAAATGATACTGTAATATGGAGAACTCTAAAGATCCACCAAAAAACTACTAGAACTGATAAATGACTTCAATAAAGTAGCTAGATAGAAACTAAATATCCAGAAATCAGTTGTATTTTTTTTATAATTATTTTTTATTTATTCATTTTAGAGGAGAGAGAGAGAGAGAGAGAGAGAGAGAGAGAGAGAGAGAGAAGGGGGGGAGGAGCAGGAAGCTTCAACTCCCATATGTGCCTTGACCAGGCAAGCCCAGGGTTTTGAACCGGCGACCTCAGCATTCCAGGTCAATGCTTTAACCACTGCACCACTACAGGTCAGGCCCAGTTGTATTTTTGATAGCTTTATTTTAAATGTAATATATCCTCCATTTCTTTCTGTTTTCCCTTTCACTGGAGGACTTTTTAAAATAATGCATTATATATTTTATTTATATATTTTACAGTCCATCCTGCCTGCCATGGAAAGCCAGCTCCTCATGGATTTGTTTTGTTCATTGCTGAAACCCTATATCATAATTATTCCTCACATGCTGCTAAATAAATATTTCTTTATGAAGTCAACCTATTAATTCATTCTTGACCAACAGTTTTCTGTATACTAGTCATGATTGCTGTGAACATCTTAGAAAAAGTATCTAATAAAATTAATTGAAAATGGGAGATTATCAAGTCATGATTTTTGTTTTTTTCTTTTTATATTTGCTATTGGTTGAATCTAGAATCTTTATATGACTGATGCTTTATTAAACAGAAACAAAAATTCCTGCTAATGATTTCTTTTGGAAAGTAAACCTTATAAAGATACAATATTAATTTTATTTCTTTTTTAGTTTTTCTTAACTTATTACACAAAATTTTACAAATTGAAGCTGTTAGGAATTTTATAGAGCTGTCTGGGCTGGTTGGAAGTCATTTTCTCTCATCACTCCTTGACTCTTTTTCACCAGTTAATTCATGTAGTAAATTAAACAAAAGAGCCCACAGAGTTACAATCTGTAGATGTATCCTTGGTGTCTTTATTATTCAGAGGTACTCATCTATAATACTCTAGAATCCTTTCTATGATGCATAGAAGATGGTTGGTTAAATCTGATAATATACTCATACCTTGTCATTTTCCCCTGAATTTCATTTTTTTTGCCTTTAGAAAAGGGCAGAGTTTTTTTATTGTATAGATATTAAAAAGTTTAATATTATACTCAAAAATTTTCAAATGTTTTACAAAAATCCAAGAAGTCTTTCTCTGTATGTACTGTGAATCTGATGTAACTCAAAAGTGTTATTCTTTTACTGAAAGAAGTTTCTTTTCTTCCTATCATGACAACATTTTTGTACATTTTAGTTCTTGATATTAAGACAGGAAGATAGCAGCAGGAAGGATATAATTGTTTGCCTTCTTTAGAACAATCCAAAAAGTTTTAAATGTTTTAGTATTACAGAAACATTAAGCATATTTATCCATAGCATCTTTATGGCATCAGGCCATTAATTGTGAAAATTTTCATTTGTTAATGCTTAAAAATAACTGTTGAACTGATGCTCCAACTCCCCTACCTGACCATTTGCAATTATTTTTCATATTTCTGTCTATATCATTTTGATGTTCTAGTCCAGGGGTCCCCAAACTTTTTACACAGGGGCCAATTCACTGTCCCTCAGACTGTTGGAGGGCCGGACTATAAAAACAAACAACTATGAACAAATCCCTATGCACACTGCACATATCTTATTTTAAAGTTAAAAAACAAAACAAAATGGGAACAAATACAATATTTAAAATAAAGAACAAGTAAATTTAAATCAACAAACTGACCAGTATTTCAATGGGAACTATGGGCCCGCTTTTGGCTAATGAGATGGTCAATGTCCGGTTCCATATTTGTCACTGCTAGCTGTAACAAGTGATATGACGTGCTTCCAGAGCCGTGATGCATGCGTCCCGCATCACCGGATGTAGTACTGTATGCGAGCGACACCACATACATACTCCAGGAGCACAGGATGTATCCGCATCCTGACCGCCAGTGAAAGAGATGCCCCTTCCAGAAGTGCAGCAGGGCCGTAGTTTGGGGACCCCTGTTCTATTCCTTCAAATGTTTATACATATTAACATTTAGACTATTCACCTGTCTTATATAAAAAACAGAAAAAGTATTTAAAAGAACAATAGGACATATACTATTTCATCTCTTTATTGACATTTCCATGAGGTTTTGAATATTGTTTTTGGTCTGAAATTTTCTTCACAATTTCTTACAAGTATGAAAATACTTGTTTTCCATGATTAGATATTATTTTATAGGAAACAACAATCAATTATGATTTAGAAAACTATTATATTCTAACTTATGAAATCTTATATCTTACAAAATGAAGATAATTTATATACTAGAATGTTTTCTGCATTTTTCTATATTTTTTTGTTCTTTATAAATGGGAATAAAAGTATTTTACTTTTATTATAGAACATACCTACATTATGCATTTATTTACATGCCCACATGTAATATTTCTTGTACTTAAAACTATGCCTGATCTTAGAACTTACATACTCTTGCAGGTTCTTCATAAATTGTATTGAGGTTAGTAAATATATGATTTTTCTACTTTGTGCTGAATAGTTTAAATGGTTTTCTTTATAAACCCTGTGTTAAGTTTAACAATTTGTAGGTCTTTTTGTTTAAGGTGTATATATAATATTTGTTTTATATTTTCCCTTGGTTTCTAGATTTGAACTCTCATTTTTTACCTGAAACATAGTACAGAATTATTAAGCATCTCTCCATTATCTATTGTATTGGATTGACCCATACTGGATTTTTTTTGTGTGTGTCACAGAGACAGAAAGAGAGAGGCAGAAAGAAGGACAGATAGGGACAGACAGAAAGGGAGGAGATGAGAAGTATCAATTATTTCTTGTGGCACCTCAGCTGTTCATTGATTGCTTTCTCTTATGTGCCTTAACCTGGGAGCTACAGCAGAGCGAGTGACCCCTTGTTCAAGCCAGTGACCTTGGGTTTAAGCTGGTGAGCTGTGCTCAAAACAGATGAACCCATGTCAAGCCGGTGACCTTGGGGTTTCAAACCTGAGTCCTCTGTGTCCCAGTCTGATGCTGTAACCATTGTGCCACCACCTGGTCAGGCCATACTGGGTTTTTGATTCACACAATAAAACTTCAAAATCCAAAGTGTTATTTTTGTGTGTGTGACAGAGACAGAGAGAGGGAAAGATAGAGACAGACAGATAGGAATGAGAGAGATGAGAAGCATCAATTCTTCGCTGCTCCTTAGTCTCCTTAGTTGTTCATTGATTGCTTTCTCATATGTGCCTTGACTGGGGGGCTGCAGCAGAGCGAGTGATCCCTTGCTCAAGCCAGCAACCCCAGTCTCAAGTCAGCAACCTTGGGCTTCAAGTCAGTGACCTTTGGGATCAAGCCAGTAACCATGGGGTCATATCTATGATCCCATGGTCAAGCCAGTGACCCCGCACTCAAGCTGGTGAACCCGCGCTCAAGTTGGATGAGCCAGCGCTCAAGCTAGCCACATCAGGGTTTCAAACCTGGGTCCTCTATGTCCCAGTCCTACACTCTATCCACTGTGCCACCACCTGGTCAGGCCAAAGTGTTATTCTTTTAGCAGGGAAAAACTTACAAATTATGTATTTATATATATTTTCTTTGATAAGAATTATTATCCTTTTCCCTTGAGTTTAAGCGCCTAAAAGTGAAACAAATTATGCCAAATTCTTTTTTTGAGATGTCATTTTTTAAACTACCTGAATGAGAAGGGGACTAAAATTTCTCACATAGGATGAAACACAAATTTGATTTATGTGCATTATAATCTCTCATAACTTGGGAAATAAAATATACTGTTATACATTTGTAAGTGCTTGGAGGTTTAGTGCAACAATATCTTTAAAATCCACATGAGTGGATGGAAAGAAAATATTTCCTTTCTTAATATTCTGGTCACTAATGCCCATGTAAGTATATTCAGTAGGCTAAATGTGCTTAAAACTTGATTTTGGAAAAGAAGCAGAATAGAGAATTTAACTACACAGAGTTTAAAATGGTTCAAAAAGACATTCTTGATTGCATTTTATAAAATAAAAATCATGATGAATTAGTGATGTCATTGGATGTCTTTACTCACTCAACCATTCCTCCTCCAACATTCCCCAGAGAGGCAAAGGAAATGGCAAGGAAAAATAATGTGCCAGTCTTTGATGGCTTATCTTGGAACCTAAACCTAAATGCCAGAGTTCAAGATGAGTTAAAGACTTATAATCCTACTTTTACTAGATAAGTATATTCTCCCATTTCTTTTCCTTTCTTCTGCTAACTTGACTCACTGAATAATAAATTGTACAATTCACCAGGGATGGGGCTTATTTATATACCATGGTGTCAATGATGACAGATAGATGGTGATTCTACATCCTGCCTTGAGCTTTTCTTGCATCCATGAATAATGACTTCTAGAAAGGATATTTCTACTTTGTACCAAGTTTAAAATTCAGTTTCTGCTTGTTTAAGCCCTGTGCATACAACCAACATTTCCCCACTCTGATATTGGCTAACATGTTTCTTGTTCTAATATCCCCCAACATTTTACATTGAGGGGATTCTCATACTGAGAACTATGGAGACATGAATGCTTGGTTTGTTAAGGTAGTCCAATTTACCTGCTTACTAAACAACTGGCTGAAGAGATAATTACATCCACAATGTTTCATGCCATTCCCACTTCATATTTGAATCATACCAGAAGTTTATTAATTATGGTATTGCCTGTTTACCTTTTAATAAATCTTATCTTCTCTATAATGAGCCTTAAAGTTATATAACCCATTACTTCTGTAGCACTTCCTTATAGTACAAGCCAGAATTATCTAAAATTGCTTAAACATGTTGAAACTCAACAATGCCTGAAGTGTCTTGCACTGAAGTTCCTCATCTTACCTTCAAATCTGCCTGTATTATCTTCAATCCCATTTTACAGTCATCAAAGGAAAGGGGAGTGTTCATTTTATGTTTTTATTTGATCAACATTTGTAAATTTCAATAGTTGCTCTTAATTCTAATTCTACAGCATCTCGCTCTTCCTTAGATAAATGTATTAGATCCTCAATAAAGTTCCCTAACATAATAAAACTTAATTTTCTCTCATGCTAGGAATAAGCATATTTTTATTTCCATATATGTCAAGGCTGGCTTCAAACATCAATGTTCTGCAAAGAATTCACTTTCTTTCTTCAGCCCAAGTTACTTAGTAGTTTTTCTTCTCGACCTTTGAAAAGAACTGTCTTCTGAGCAACATATTTCTCTTTATTTAATATATTCTGAAGCCACTCTAAAGAAGAGAATGACATACTCTTGTCATGGTAACTTTATCCATGGTATACCCGAACAATATATTTCTGGCATATGCTCCTTTTAGTAATTTTTGGGGAGAATTTTATTTCATTTGTTTTCTAAAATTTTATCTCCATTTTGTAATTTTAATTCCCCACTTCCAGTTGCTCCCCTACCCGATTTATGGGAAATTACTATTATGTGTTGTGTGCATTTTTGTTTGTTCTTTTGCAAAACGTGCATGATATTTCACGTGTAGTATTTTTAATATGCAAAAGTTGTATATCTCACTTTATTTTTTAGTTATTCAAATAGATTGTATTATTGTTTAAAATATTTGCTGTTCCTCACTGTAAGATTATACTTCCATTCCTCATAGATATCAGGCTTGAACATGTGACTTGCTTGTCCCACTGAAATGTGAGAAGTAGCATGAACCATTTGTTTTGTTTGCATTATCTTTATTTTTACTAGCATAACAAGTTTTGTCTGATGGTTAAATGCTAAACATTGTGTATCTTTTTACATGGTGTCTGCCTTAAGACAAAATTCACTGTAATTCCCCTAATAGATATTTTAAACATAAAAACTTAATTTTCTACAAAAATCACAAATATTTAGTCTCCATTACCTCCAACCTCATTAAGTGTATGATGTACAATAGTTCTTTTTGTAAAGGATATATAATTTTCTTATTTTTGGTCTTATTTTAAGAAAACAAAACAACTATTTATTTATTGTATAATTCATTTGTATTTGTAGTATTTTTTTTTTTTTTTGCCACAACTTGTAGATATATTGTCCTTTTATTGGGACACATCTCAACATTATTTTTACTAGTTTAAAAAATATGTTTTATTTTCTTTTTTCTAAGTGATATGAGGGAAGATAGACTCTTGCATGTGCCTTGACCAGGATCTACCTAGTGGTTGCTGTCTGGGGCTGATGCTCGATTCAATCAAGTTACACTCAGTGCCTAAGGCTGATGTTTGGACCAATCGAGCCACTGCCTGTGAGAGGGGAAGAGAAGCAAATGGTTGCTTCTCATGTGTTCCCTGACCAGGGATATAACTTAGGATGTCTGCATGTTGGGCTGATGCTCTACCCACTGAACAAACTGGCCAGGAACTATATTATGTTTTCTACATAAATCTCTCCACAGTAAATTCTCTCAGTTACCTCTTATATTTAACTTCACATTTGAAGGACATTTGTGCTCCTAATAAAATTCTAGTTTCCAATTCTTTCCTTTCATTTAAAAACATTCAAGTGTATGATAGCATCTCACATTGTATGGAGAATTGTGATTCTTATCTCTGTATTTGTAGGTGGTCTACTTTCCTGTCTGGAAATTTTAAATTTTTAGTAATTTGTAACTTTATCAATGTCTTTAAAGAAAGCTTTTAAAAATCTCTGTTTCAAAAAACTTTTAGTTTGCTATAGTCCACTTTGTATATTTTTTCTTTTGTTTCCCTAGCCCAAGGAGATATAGCAGAATATTGTGATGAGAAATGTGCAACATTTTACTGCTATATTTTCTCTTAGGATTTTTATGGTTTTAAGTCCAATATTTAAATCTTTAATTCATTTTGAGTTTACTACTAGAACTAATAAATGAATTCATAAAAGTAGCCAAATACAAAGTAAATATCCAGACATTAGTTGCACTTTAATATACCAATAATGAATTATTAGAAAAGTAATATAAGAAAACAATACCACTTATAATTGCTTCAGAAATAATAAAATACCTAGGAATAAATTTAACCAAGGATGTAAAAGACCAATATTCATAAAATTATAAGTCACGGGGGAAAGAAACTGAATAAGATATAAAAAAGTGGAAGCATATACCATGTTCATGGATTGGAAGAATTAACATCATTAAAATGTCCATATTACCCAAAGCAATCTATAGATTCAATGCAATTTTTATCAAGAGACCAATGGTGTATTTCACAGAACTAGAACAAATATTCCAAAAGCTTATATGGAATCACCAAAGACCCTGAATAGCCACAGTAATCTTAAGAAAGGAGAACAAAGTTGGAGGAATCACATTATTTGATATCAAACTGTATTACAAAGTCATAGTAATCAAAATAGTATAATACTGGCATTTTTTAAAAAAAAGATATATAAATCAATGGAACAGAATAGAAAGCCCAAAAATTACTAACTCACAGCTATATGGTCAATTAAAATTTGACAAATAAGACAAGAACATACAATGTCATGAAAACAGTCTATTAATTAAATGATGTTTGAGAAAACTGACAGATCCATACAGGTAAAATTAAACTAGACCACATTCTTATACAATATGCGAGAATAAACTCAAAATGAATTAAATACTTAAATATTAGACACAAAACCATAAAAATCCTAGAAAAAAACATAGGCAGTAAAATCTTGGCCATTTCTTGTAACAATAATTTTTTATGATATATCTTCTTAGGTGAGGGAAACAAAAGTAAAAATAAACAAATGGAACTACACAAAATTAAAAACATTTTGCACAGCAAAGAAAGCATAAATGAAATGAAAAGACAACTCAGTGAATGGGGAACATATTTGCCAATACATCTGATAAGAGGTTAATACCCAAATTTTATTTTTAAAAACTTATAAAACACAACACACTCACACAAGAGACCTGCAACCAATTCAAGTAAAAATGGGCAAAGGACCTGAATATAAACCTTTTCAAAGAGGACATACAAATGGTCAATAGACAGATGAAAAGATAGTCAACATCACTAATCATTAGAGAAATGCAAGTTAAAACCAAAATGATATATCACCTCACACCAGTCAGAATGGCTTTCATTAACAAATCAACAAATAATTGTTGAAGAGGATACGGAGAAAAGAGAACCTTTATGCACTATTGATAGCAATGCAGGTTTGTACAGCCTGTGGAAAGCAATACGGAGTTACTTCAAAAAAATTAAAAATGGAACTATCTTATGACCCAGGGTTTCCACTTCTGGGAAATTGCCCAAAGAAACCTGAAACACTAATTTGAGAGAATAAATGCACCATCATGTTCATTGCAGTGTTATTGACAATAGTCAAGATTTGGAAGCAGCCACAGTGCCCATCAGTAGATGAGTGGATAAAAATTGCTGGTACATTTATACCACACAGTATGGAATATTACGTGGCCATAAAAAGGAGAAAATCTTACTTTTTGCAACAGCATGTTTGGACCTGGAGACCATTGTGCTAAGTGAAATAAGCCAGAAAGATTTGCTTGATTTATGGTATCACAGTGGATAGAGCATCAACCTGGGACACTGAGGTCCCAGGTTCAAAACCCCGATGTCACTGGCTTGAGCATGGGCACATCCGGCTTGATTGCAAGCTCAATACAAGCTGGTAGCTTGAGCACAGGACTGCTAGCTTAAGCATGGGATCATTGACATGATCACAGGCTTGAGCCCAAACGTCACTGTTTGAGGCCCAAGGTCGCTGGTTTGAGCAAGGGGTCACTGGCTTGGCTAGAGCCCACTGGGCAAGACACATATGAAAAGCAGTCAATGAACAACTTAAGTGCCACAACTGAGAGTTGATGTATCTCATCTCTCTTCCTTCCTGTCTGTCTGTCTGTCTTTGTCTCTCTCTAGGAAAAGAAAAAAAAAAAAGAAAGAATCCAGTAAGAGAAAGACAAGCACCATATGATTTCACTCATATGTGGATTCCAGTGAACAAAATGAACTAACAAGCAAAGTAGACAGACTCATAGATTGAGAGCAGGCTGAAGGCTGTCAGTTGTAGGGACTGGCTGAGGGGAGGGTGGAGGCATTGAACATAAAAGGACAGAAAAAAAGAGAAGAACTCATAGACATGGACAACAATGTGTTGACTGCCAGGGGAGGAAAGGGGTGGAGGTAGAGAACTGTATAGGGGGGATAAATGGTATGGAATAAAGAAATGATTTGGGGTGAGCAAACAGAAAATATTGTGTACAATAGTGTGTTATACAATTGGGCACCTAAAAACTGAATAATTATGTTAACCAGTGTCATCCCAATGAATTCAGATAAAAATAAGATAAAATACAATAAAATAAAAGAATAAAACTCTCTCCTGTTTAACAATCTGAGTTTTCTCAACATGAGTAATTTTATTTATTTTTGAAAATTTTTATTTTGATCATTACTTTAAAAATTGTTCATCTGTCTCTTTATTTTATTCTTATTTTATCTAATACTATTCTTTATTTTATTTATGACTACTAGTATTTTGTAAAACACACATATGAAGTTTTGCATTAGTATAAAATAATGACAACAGAAGAACTGTGTCCACATGCAATTATACAGAATGATATCCAATAGAAACAAATAAACCAGGGGTCTCAAACTCGCGGCCCATGGGCCGCATGCGGCCCGCCGAACAATTTTGTGTGGCCCGCAGACTAATCCACAGGCTTACTTAATTTTATCCAAAATATTTTGAACTTCGTGGATTAGTCTGCGGGCCGCACAAAATTGTTCGGTGGGCCGCATGCGGCCCATGGGCCGCGAGTTTGAGACCCCTGAAATAAACTGTATACAAAATAATTCTTGTACATGATTTCTTTTTAAAATTTATTATTATTATTATTATTATTATTATTATTATTATTTGTATTTTTCCAAAGTGAGAAGCAGGAGGGAGGCAGACAGAAAGACTCCCACATGTGCCTGACTGGTATCCACCTGACATGTCCACCAGGGGGGGTGATGCTTGGCCCCTCTGAGGCATTGCTCCACTGCAATCAGAGCCATTCTAGTGCCTGAGGTGGAGGCCATGGAGCCATCCTCAGCGCCCAGGCCAACTTTGCTCCAATGGAGCCTTGGCTGTGGGAAGGGAAGAGAGAGATAAAGAGAAAGGAGAGGGGAAAGGGTGGAAAAGCAGATGGGCGCTTCTCCCGTGTGCCCTGGCTGGGAATTGAACCTGGGACTTCCACACACTGGGTTGACATTCTACTGCTGAGCCAACTGGCCAGGGCCCTGTACATGATTTGACTTAAATAAAACAAATAGTTATACCAAACTATACTGTATGAGGTCATCATAGTTGTAAAAATTAGTAACTTACAGCTACACTAGAATGCCATCTGGGCCATAAGTCAAGCAATCATGTGCAGAATGGGGCAAGAGTAGGTTTATAGTTGTGAGTATGCAAAACACAGTTTATTCTTGTATTATAATTTATTAATTATTATGTTACTTTCCATATGAACAAGTGAAACTTACTTATGCCAAACCCTGTATAGGTAGGCCTCTTCCTGGATTTCCTATTATATTTTATTTTTCCTTCTTTTTATCTTTAGAATGAGAGCACAGTCTTCTATTGCTGTAAGAATTTACTAAATCTTTGTATTTCACTGTGTTCATTTGGTAGCTTTACTATTACTCTTTAAAAATGTTTTAGTAACTTTTTCCCTTGACATATTCACATATATTTTATGTTTGCTATTTTACACACAACCTCACATACTCATTTATACATGGTACTATGATTGATTTGGATGGTGTTGAATTACAGACTTTTAGGGAGAATTATATCTGAATAATAATATGTTTTTAACTTAAAAATGGAATATATTTATCTTATTTAAGTTATTTGTTATTATTCTAAACACTGGTTTATATATTTTATAAATAATATACAAATATATTTTATTTATAAGTAAATATTGACTTATTTATATTGCACATGGTGTCTTTTTAAAAAATTCCTTTTTAATTTGTCTGTTTTGCCATATAAAAGTATAATTAATTACCATATATTGAGACTTTAATCAGTGACCTTTATAAGTGTACTAATTAATAACAAATATTTGTAAACTTTTAAAAATTTTCTGCATTCACAGTTAAGCCACTAGCAAGTAATGAGTGTTTAGTTTCTTTCTAATTATAAAGTATTTCCTCATAAATATATGGAATGGAAATAAATACAAATATATAATGCATAAAATACATAAAATATAAACTATATTCTGGTCTTAATTTTCTCCATCAAGGGCAATTTTTCACTGTATCTTCATTAAGTATGGTGTACACTTTAGTTTTTTGAAGTATTTTTTTTCAAAATATATATAAGAGCACCCAAATGCATACAGCAAATGACAGAATAAGATAAATAGGCAGCAATACATTAATAGTGGGGAACTTGAATATCCCCCTTACATCAATGGGTACATCAATCCAGAAAGAAAATCGACAGGAAACATCAGCCTTAAATAACACATCTGTGCAGATGGACTTAACAGATATTTACAGAATATTCCATTCAGAAGCAACAGAATACACATTCTTCTCATGTACACATAGAACATCTTCTAAGATAGATCACATGTTAGGGCAAAAATGTCATAATAAACTCAGGAAGGCTGAAATCACATCAAGAATCTTTTGACCATAATAATATGAAACCAGAAACTAATTACATGAAGAAAACTGAATATTTTACAAATATGCGAAGATTAAACAAGTTTTTAAAAACCAATGGGTCAAAAAATAAATCAAAAGAGAAATAAAATAATACCTGGGACAAATGAAAATGGAAATGTAACATATCAAAACTTATGGGATTCAGTAAAAGCAATTCCAAGAGGGAAGTTCACAGAGATAAATTTCTACTTCAACCTGACAAGGCGGTGGTGCAGTGGATAAAGCATCTGACTGGTATGCAGAGGACCCAGGTTTGAAATCCCGAGGTCACCCACTTGAGTGATGGCTTATCTGGTTTGAGCAAGGCTCACCAGCTTGAGCCCAAGGTCGCTGGCTTGAACTAGGGGTCACTCAGTCTGCTGTAGCCCACTGGTCAAGGCACATATGAGAAAGCAATCAATGAAGAACTAAGGTGCTGCAACAAAGAATTGATGATTCTCATCTTTCTCCCTTCCTGTCTGTCTGTCTCTATCTGTCCCTCTCTCTGTCTCTCTCTGTCTCTGTTACACACACAAAAAGTTTATAATAAATTTGACAGTGCTCTGATTTTGTATTTTTTAAGTTCCTTTAATGAGGTCAAACTATTTCACAAGACCATATAGGTTTCAAGTATACAACTCAATAAAACATAACCCCTGCATATGGCATCCTGTGCCCATTGCCCCAAGCCAAGTCTCTTTTCATCCCTTTTTTCCCCCACCTTTTGCTCACCTCCACCTACTTCCACCCTCCTTTCCCTCTGGCTATCACCATACTGTTGTCTGTGTCTGTGTGTTATGAATATATGTTTTTTGCTAATCCCTTCATCATCTATCATACAGTCCTTCCACACCTGTCCCTTCTGTTATCTGTCAGTCTGTTCCATGTATGCATGCCTCTTTGTTTGTGTGTGTGCTAGTCCAGGCCAACTGTGCATTTCTGGGAATATTTCTTTGTATAACTTTTCACATGTATCAACATAAATCTGCTCATGAAATATTATTTCTTTTTAAAATCCTTTAGAACCCTTATGTATACCCTCTTTTAATTCTTGATATTGGTTATTAGGTCCTTCTGCTTTTTTATTTTTTGTTTTCTTGGGGGAAAAAGCTCTCTTTGCTGTCAATATTTACATTCTTTAACTTTTCTTAAATTTTCTCTTTAGCTTCAATTTTCAATGATTCTCCTATGATACAAGTGTCTATATTTACCTTAGAGTGAAGAATTTCTTGAACTGTGTTTCAACATCATCAATCAATTTTTCATTATGTTAATCATTTTCAATGTACATCATATGTTTCTAATGCTCCTTTCTGTATTTTTTATTGTTTTTGTTCTTTGTGTTTCAGCCTGAATATTTGACAGATAATAACTGGGATATCAGTTGGTTTGTTTCTGTTATCTGTTTTGTTTTTCTTTTGGTCTTTTTAGGGGTTATACTGTATATTTTTTTTCTCATAAATCATAGACAGTGTTAAGTCTAAGTCTATATTTTCCTGTAGAGCGGGGTTACTCTACCATACCCTAATAAACTAAATATGAGATGATCAGAAGACTAAGACAGGACTGCAGTTTCTGATAAGCTCATTGTACTTTTGGTTCCAGCCAAAAATCTAGGGCCTTTACCAGGACCCCTTCTTCCTTGGTAGGTTCTGAACACTAACTCTATCTCCTTAACATCAGGAAATTTTAGCAGCTTTCATCTTAGTTCTCTCCCTTAGGCCCTGAAATAGGTTAATAATTAAGCCTTCAAGTGAAAGTTGATCTCATACTCTGCTCCTTCATTTTCATTAGGGATGTTGGTCTCTCAAGCCCTGGCTGCCTTAGTAGCCACATACTTCAATTTTTGAGCCCCCTGTTTCTTTGAGTCTGCTAAATATCTCTTCTTGTTTTACTGCCTTGAAACAGTGGCATTTGATTTATAGCACCCTGCTCAATGCCAGGAATTGGCAAATATTCCCAGAAAAATTCAGCTTACAAAATATTTGCTCACTTCTCTGAAGTTGACTTCTTCCAGGGATCTGATTCCTCAGTTTCCATAGGATTCAGTAGTAACCCAGTGAGATGCTTCTGAAAGTACATGTTTGAATATACCTCTTTCAAAAACCTGGTTCTTTTAGTGTTTTTGTTCTTTGTAGCAGTAACATTGTTTTTCACAAGCTACTTTATCATAGTCAGAAGCACAAGTCCCATCAAGCCACACTTGATTAAATTTTTGACGGCTACTCCACCAGGAAACAGGCACAGTTATTAAATTTACCTTTAAATTCTTATGTGGAATCAACATGGGAAGCAGCCATACTCCCTAGTTTCAGAGAAAGAATGCCTGAAGGAGGCTAGAAATCGCTCACAAGTTTTTGTGAATTTCCTATCCCAGCAGGGCTTTTTAGTTGCCCTTATTACAACTCAAGAAGCAGCACTTGGTGGCAGCAATGATTTGGACCATTCCGTCACTTAACGAATATGTTAAAGTTGTCCCTAGTTTATCTTAGTCCATTTGTACTGCTATAACAAAACACTACAGACTCAATAGCTTATTTCCCACGGTTCTTGAGACTGGAGGTCCAAGATCAGGGTGTCAGCATGGTTTGGTAAAAGCCTTCTTCCATGTTACAGATTTCTTGTGTCTTCATGTAATGGAATGGGCTAGGGAGCTCTGTGGGGCCTTTATATAAGAGCACTAATCTCATTCATGAGCGTTCCACCCTCGTGACCTAAGTACTATTCAATACTATCATATTGGCCCTTTAGTCTACTTAGCAGTTTCTCATGAAATTATAGGGTTATTCATATAATTTGTATTTCCTCCCCTCTTCTATAATTTCTCTGTGTAAATTTTTTATAGGGCAATAATATCTTTAAACACTTTGGCAGAAATTTGAGGCTTGTTCATAATAATTTCCTTTCCTTTGGAAATAATTTCCTCTCCCATGGCTCTACAGAGAGCTATGTTCCTCATTGTGGCAGAAAAAAAAAATGACTCTCTAATGATGTAAATGCCCTAATCCCTAGAACCTCTGAATATGTCATGTTACGTAGCAAAAGGAACTTTGAAGATTTAATCAAGGTTATTAATAAGTGACCTAAGGTAGAGAAAGTATCTAAGATTGTCCAGGTAGGCTGATCTAATTATTGAGTCCCTAAAAGCAAATGACCTTCTCAAGCTGGAGACAGAACATGTATAGCAGAAGAATAAGTCAGAAAGATTTGAAACAAGGGAAGGACTTGACCATAGTTTCCAATTTGTAGATGGAGGGGCAACATGATAAGGATTTCAGGTGACTATTAAATTGAAAGTAACACCTTACCATGGCCAGCAAGAAAATAAGAAACTTAGCCTTAGGACCAAGAAGAACTTCCTTCTGCCGTCAACATAAATGTCTTCTCTCTTTCTTTTTCTTCTTTTAAGGCCACCAATCCTATTGGTTCAGGGCCCCACCTTTATCATTTTGTTTAATCTTAATTGCCTCCTACTTATATCAAACAAAATAGACTTTTAAAAAAAAGTTATAAAAAGAGATAAGACCCAGCAATTCCACTTCTGGATGTTTATCTAAAGAAACCCAAAACACAAAATCAAAAAAACATATGCACGCATATGTTCATTGCAGCATTATTTACAGTAGCCAAGATATGAAAGCTCCTAAGTATCCATGACTAGATGAATAAATAAAGTAGAAATGGTACATATATAAAAGGGAATATAACTCAGTCATAAATAAAGAAGAAATAAAATCTTGCTATCTGCAACAACATAGATGGACCTAGAAGATATTATGCTGAGTGAAATAAGTCATAGAAAGACAAGTGTCATATAATTTTATTTATATGTGGAATTAAAAAAATAAACAAACAATCAGACCAGAAACAGACTCACAGATATAAAAACCATATTTACAGTTGCCAGATAAAAGGAGGGTTGGAAGATGGGTATAAAAATGAAGGGATTAAGAAGTACAAATTAGTAGTTACAGAAAAGTCATGGGATATAAAGTATAGCTTAGAGAATATTGTCAATAATATTGTAATAATTATCTATTGTGTCAGATGGATACTAGGTTTATTTGGGTGGTTATAAATTATATAAATATCTAATCACTGGGTTGTGTGCCTTAAATTAATATAATATTGTACATCTACTGTAATTAAATTAAAAAAATATTTAAAAAATAAGCAAGGTTTTAAAAAAGTTATTAATTACTTCCTAAAAGCCTTATTTCCAAATGAACTCACACTGGGAGATAGGGCTTCAAATGTGAATTTTACAGAGGACATAGTTTAGTCTATATCCATTTCTATGTCTTCCCTGAAAGAAATCTTATTTTCTGTAGCCACAGGGTTGATACTGCTGAAAAACAAACTCAAAGTCTCCTCCTGTGAGTGGCTGATTTCAACACAAATTGAATTGCCAAGCATGCAGGGTGTTTTCTGTTAAAGTGAGGTCATATATTAGGAAAGAATATTAGATCCTGAATATTGGAATGGACATATATGCGTAAATACCAAAGAAAGCTGGGGACATCAAATCCCTAAGTTTTGCAAAGCCTTATTTGCCAGTAGAGGCAGCCTTTCTCCCCCATCTAAGGAGGTTAATTCTCCTTTGCCTGAGAAACTATAATGCACCCCCACCAAGGTAACTGCCTTGCAAGATACTACTGATTCTCCTCTGGACTTACCTTATGAACCGTCTTTGATTCTAGACATCTAAAAAGACTCAATTTCCAGCAGGAGCTAAAAAGCTAAGGTGAAATGAAAAGTTGGACCCATTAGAAAGTATGCTGCAAAATAACTGCACAATTTTCCAGTTTCTATAAATATGCAGAATATATGTGAGAATGTTGATAATTAATATGGGTAAGAGTGGAAGGAACATAAAGTTGAATCAGGCTAAAGTTATTGATATGGGATCACTAAAGATTTCGGATTTAGTGTTGTAGCTCAAGGGCTCTACCTATTTATTTAGTTGGTTGGCTGAAACATGGACCAAAAGATGCTACAAAGTATGAATTTAAGTATAAGAATTGCATTGATACAATGTAAAGAAAGGCACCTGAAGACTTAGGGGGATTGGAAGGGTAGCCAGGTGTTATCAAAAAATGTTCCCTCCACCTGGGGAGTGTCCAGAGGACACACATTTCACCACAACTATGAGAAATTAATTCATACGGGAGCCACAGCACCCTTGAAAAGCTCTGTGGTCACTTTTCTCTGTAGGTCAGAATGCACAGCAGAAACTGCTGCCAATGAACTGAGATTCTTACATGTCATAGTGGTAAATGTAGCCCAGAGTGGCAAGCACCAAGTGGTAGCATTTATTTGCCAAAGATAAGATAAGAATGGTTACTATAATGGAAAGCAGTGTCAAAGCAATAATCAGAATAGTCAATTAACTCACAAATATATATGGCATTATCTAGTTAATCATGGCATCCCTAGAAGAGAAATAAATGAGCAGTCTACAAAATTCATACTTGATCTGTATACATAGAAGTATATATTTTGGGTGGATTTTTTAAATGTCTAACTTGAATCACCAAAATAAAGAATCATGAGCTCTAAATCAATTCTCACATTTGATCTAGTTTACAGATCTAGAGTTCTTTAAATGAAGGGGATTCTGGGTCCCCTTTTAGAAGTACCCTACTACACCATCAAAAGTCTATATTGTTAATTTTTCTTTAAGTCTTCCCCAAAGGGCCATATATCTTTTTTTACCAGAGTAACTGTGCTTTGAGGGAAAAGACATAAGATTTTTTTTAGTAACTACTGTACACTGGCTCTCAACTGACACTAATTTCAGGAGTGCCAGAACATCACTGTGGTCTACCAGTCATAGTAAGGGCTTATGGAGGTCAGGTTAACAATGGAATTTTAGATCAGACCCATCTCACAGTGGATCTAGTGGGTTCACAAATACATCTTGCAGTTATTTCCACACTTCAGGAATGCATGATTAGAATAGACATACTCACAATGGATAGAATTCAGACATTAGTTGCTTGACCTGTGGGATGAAGGATAAGATAATAGGAAAGGCTAAGTGAGACCACTAGAATTATCGTTACCAAGGAAAATGATAAATCAAAAGCAATACTTCATTCCTAAATAAATGGCAAATATTAGTGCCATTATCAAGGTTTAGAAGGATACAAAGGTGGTGATTCCCATCTAGTCTCCATTAAATTTGCCTATTTGGCCTGGGTAGAAAATGGATCTCAGAAAACATTAGATTATTATAAACGTAATCAGGTGATAACTGACATTGCAGCTACTGTTGCAGATGTGATTTCATTACTTGAGCAAATTACCATATCCCTGGTATCTGATATATAGCTATTTTTAAAACAGTTTATTGAATTTATTGGGGTGACACTGGTTAATAAAATTATATAGATTTCAGGTGTTGATCTCACAAATGCTTTTTTTCCTCATAGGTTTAGAGTCTAAACCTATTAGTAAAGATCACCAGAGCAGTATGCTCTTAGCTGGCAAGCCAACAGTAAATCTTTACTCTCTTAACTTGGAGTTATATGAACTCCCCAGACCTATGTCATAATTTAGTCCACAGAGACCTTGTTCACCTTTCCCTTACACAAGACATCATCACACTGGTCTATTAAATTGGTGATATTCCACTGATTTATAATATTGAGATATCTCTTCTAAGGTAAAGGACAACTTATTACATCTGGCCCTTCTTACAAACAAAATAAGAGGCCCCATGCCTAATGGGTCTCTGGACTTTGGAGGCAATATATTCCTTTTCTTTTATTTTCTTTTCTTTTTTTGTATTTTTCTGAAGTGAGAAGTGAGGAGGCAGAGACAGACTCCCACATGCGCCCAACTGGGATCCACTCAGCAAGCCCACTAGAGGGTGATGCTCTGTCCATCTGGGGTGTTGTTCTGCTGCAATAGGAGCCATTCTAGCACCTGAGGTGAAGGCCATGGAGCCATCCTCAGCACTTTGCTTCAATGGGCCAACTTTGCTTTAATGGAGCCTTGGTTGCTTGGGGAGAAGAGAGAGATAGAGAGAAAGGAGAGGGGGAAGGGTGGAGAAGCAGATGGGTGCTTCTTCTGTGTGCTCTGGCTGGGAATCAAACCTGGGATTTCCACACACCGGGCTGACGCTCTACCACTGAGCCAACTGGCCAGGGCAAAGGCAATGTATTCTTCATTTGGTTGCACTACTCCATCAAGTTTACTGAGTGGCTGAAAAGGCTGCTAGTTTTGAGTGGGGCCCAGAGAAAGAGAAGGACTTTAAACAAATCCAGATTGCCATGTAAGTTGCTCTGTCACATGGGCCATATTATCCAACAGACTGGGTGATGTTTGAAGTTCCAGTGGCAGATAGAGATGCTATTTGGTGCATTTGACAGGCCCCTATAGATGAATTACAGTGCATATCCTTGTGAATTTGAAGCAGAGCACTATCACACTCTGCAGATAATTACTCTTTTCTTTTGAGACACAGCTTTTGACTTGCTACTGAGCCTTGTAGAAGCTGAACACTTAATTCATGGGCTACCCACATCCCATGCAACTGAAACTGCCCATGCAACTGGGTGTTACCTGATCCACCAAACCAAAAAGTTGGGCATGCAGGAAGTACTCCATCATTAAATGAATGTAGTATATACTAGTCTAAGCCTAAGCACATCCTGAAGGCACATGTAAGTTACATGAGGAATTAAGCCAAATGTCCATGGTTCCCATCCCTGCCATCCTGTATTCTCTCTCCCAGGCTGCGTATGTCCTCATCAGGAATTAATTACTATCAGTTGACTTCTACATCTGGATTTATGCAATACCTTTTATCATCATGGTTTTCCACAGAACATTTTTTCTGTTTGTTTGTTTTTGTTTTTTTTGGGGGGACAGAGACAGAGAGAGAGAGTCAGAGAGAGTGACAGACAGGGGCAGACAGACAGGAAGGGAGAGAGATGAAAAGCATCAATTCTTCGTTGAGGCACCTTAGTTGTTCACCGATTACTTTCTCATACATGCCCTGACTGCGGGGCTACAGCAGAGTGAGTGACCTCTTGCTCAAGCCAGCAACCTAGGGCTCAAGCTGGTGAGCTGTGCTCAACGCAGATGAGCCCCGCTCAAGCCATCGACCACAGGGTCTCGAACCTGGGTCCTCTGCTTCCAGTCAAACACTCCATCCACTGTGCCACTGCCTGGCCAGGCTACACAATGTTTTGATCAAGGAACTCCCTTCAGAGCAAATGAAATGCAATAATGAGGCTCATAATCAAGGAATTCAGTGGTCTTACTATGTTCCTTAAAATCCTAAAACAGCTAGCTTGAAAGAATTGTGGAATAGCCTTTTAAAAACTCAGGTACAGGACTAGATAGGTAGTAATTCTGTGTAGGACTGAGGTAACTTTACCCAGATTAAGTACAGGTAAGGGGATGTATAGAGCTGCCAAGTTGACAAGGAATAGACTGTGATGTTTAGTTTTATGTATCATCTTGGCTAGGCTATAATGCCCACTACTGATGCACTAGCAATAATGTTGCTTCCTGTACCCAGGACCTTATGTTCTGTTGGTTTGGCTGTCTTAATTCCAAAGGAAGGAGTGCTTACACCAAGAAACACACCAATAATTTCACTCAATTGGAAGTTAAGACTGCTATCTTGCCAATTTGGGCTCTTAATGTCTCCTAATCAACAGGCAAAGAAAATAATTACTGGCTGGGCTGATTTATCTTGATTAAAAAAGGAAAATTGAAAGCTCTAACAAAACAGAGGTAAAGAAGAGCATGTCTGGAATACAGGAAATCCCTAGGGCATCTCTTAGAACTACCATGCCCTGTGATTATAGGGAATGGAAAACTCCAACAACCCAAATCAGGAAGAACCCAAATCATTCACTATATGAATGAAGCTTTGGATTGCCCCCTTGTAGGCAAAGAACCATTACTATCTGAAGAGCTTGTTGATAGCAAAGAAAATATGAAATAGGTAGTAGAAGAGGTAGTTACAAATGCCAGTTATGATCATTTGACCAGTCAAGGAACTGAAGACTGTTATAAGTATTTCTTCCTTATTTTGTTGTAAGTATGTTTCTGTGTATGTATACATAGTATATATATATATATATATATATATATATATATATATATATATATATATATATATATATCACACAAATATTTCATATTTTCTGTCTTAGCCATTTATCACCTAATGTAATATATATATATATTTATACAGTTACATTTACATGGCAGTTATATTATAGCAGTTACATTTACATGGTAGCATTTAAGTTTAGGGGATAACATGGACAGGAATGAACATCACCCAGGGACTTCACATCCTCTTCTGGGAAAGGATTGACAAGTTTTTGTTTGAACACAAGATAATTGTCTTATGTTAGGTGGAAGTATAGTATTGTTATTTTCATTTATAAATTAAATTTGTTTAAGGAGGTATATATAGGTGCCAGGATAACTCGGGATAGACTGTGATCATTAGTTTTATGCATCATCGTGGCTAGGCTATAACACCTGATTATTCAAACATTAATGTAATGTGTTCCTGTGGTGGTATTTTGTAGTTGTGGTTAACATCTATAATCAACTGACTTTAAGCCAAAAATATTACTCTTGATAATGTGGATGGGAATCATCCAATTACTTTCAAGTCCTTAAAAGCAAAACTGAGTTTTCCCAAAGGAAAAATTCTGCATCAAAACTATACTATCCACACCTGCTGGAGAGTTCCCAGCCTTCAGCCTGCCCTACAGACTGTAGACTTGCTGGTTCTTATAATCATGTATACCAGTTTCTTAAAATCTCAATCTCTCTCTACACTGCCACCACCACCCCATCACCATCCCCGCCATCCACACACACACCGGTTTGGTTTCTGTGGAGAATTCTGACTAATTCACTGATCTGAAAGTTCTTTTACATGGTAACATTATGCAGCTATTAATCTAGTGTATTGCATACAACTTTTTTTCTGTCACCTATTATGTTCATACTACATATGTTCAAGGAGAATGAAAATGCTCACAAGACTTGGACTTAATGCAGGATTATATTTCCCCTTAAACAAATCATTCTGCTTTTGTGCCATTTTTGTCTTACAAGGTATTTTTATGCCTTTTCTATTCTTTTTTCTTTTTTTTCTCTTCTTCTTTCTTTCTTTCTTTTCTGTCTGTGTGTGTGTGAGAGAGAGAGAGAGAGAGAGAGACAGAGAGAGAGAAAGAGAGAGTGAGAGAGAGAGGGAGAGACAGGAAAGGAGAGAGATGAGCAGAATTAGCTCGTAGTTGCAGCACTTTAGTTGTTCATTGATAGCTTCTCATACATGCCTTAATCAGGGAACTCCAGCCAAGCCAGTGAGTCCTTGCTCAATCCAGTGACCTGGGGCTCAAGCTGGTGAGCCTGTGCTCAAGCAAGGGACCTCAGAGTTTCAAACATGGGACCTCAGTGTCCCAGCCCTAGCTCAATGCTCTATCCACTGCACCATCACCAGGTTAGGCTTAAAAGGTATTTTTAGATAGAGGACGCATATGACTTAAAAATCATGGATGGGCACTTAAATTGTTATAACCCTCAACTCTACAGACCTCATGATTTTAAAGCAAGCATTATATACACACAGATATAACCCAACATTTTTAGACTGTCACAGAAGACATTAAAATGAAATGTTGAATAAATTATTACTGGTATACTATAAAAAATTTTTAAAAAGCACTACCATTCAAATTATTATATTTATATTTCCTTTTTCATGTAACTATTTTATAATCTCATAACTGTAATCACATTTCTGTCTCCTAATGTACTTACCTAAAATTTAAATATTAAATAGTATAAAATAAGTACACATGTATAAAAAAATCTCTCATCCCTATTATAGCCTGCCAGTCCCAAATATCAGACTCAATCACATGCAATTTCTTTTTTATAAAAATCTTTAAATGGGATGATGTCAGAGTAATAGCATGGTAGGAAGTGATACCAATAAATCTCCCCCAAAACTCAACAAGATCTTCAACCAGAAACAGAAAAACCTAACCTTGGAGCCTCTAGATGTTTCACAATACACCCGAAGGTATGGTCGAGGGAAAAATTGGCTAAATATATAATCAAACCCCGAAGGAAATAGGGAGTAAGAAATGCTCCGCCTTCCTCACTAACCTAAATAGGGCTGCTTTCACTGGGAACTGAGAATATAGAAACTAAGGTGGGCAAAGGGGGTGAATAGATCCAGGCCACAGCACAAATGGCCGAACCAGGCTGTGGCATGGGGATCCAAGCCGAGGAAAAACTGTGCCTGTGGCAACCCAGTCAATACAAGCTAATACTCGCACCAAACCCAGACAAAGAAAGACAAGTGGGGCAGCCATTCACCCCGATCTCCTGGTCGGCGCACGCAAATAGTGGGCGAGAGATTCCTCCGAGCACCTCAGCAGTGGGCGCTCGTGTTACCCCACAGAGAGGCAGAGTCAGGGGCCTTTGTGTGGGCTGAAAGTGAAATCTCCAGGCCGCCCTAGTGCCCTGAAAAAGCCATGCATGGGGAGGGAGCGAGAGCCAATTCCAACACTGGAACTTTTCTGTGCGGGCGCGGGTTTCACTCAGAGGGTGAGGTGGCCAGCCTGATATCCTGGTCGGCGTGCACGGAGAGTGGGCAAGAGATTCCTCCGAGTACCTCAGGAGTGGGAGCCCATGTTGTCCCACAGAGGGGCAGAGTCAGAGGCCTTTGTGTGGGCCAAAAGCGGAATCTCGGGCCGCCCCAGCGCCCTGAAAAAGCCATGCATGAGGAGAAAGAAAGAGCCAATTCCAACACTGGAACTTTTCTGTGCGGGCGGGGGTTTCACTCAGAGGGTGAGGCGGCTGGCTTGATATCCTGGTCGGCGCGCACGGAGAGTGGGCAAGAGATTCCTCTGAGTGCCTCGGCAGTGGGCGCCCGTGTTATCCCACAGAGGGGCAGAGTCAGGGGCCTTTGTGTGGGCAGAAGCCCCGCCTGATTATGCTAGCAGCTCTGACTGACTGAGCCTTACCCAGAGCCCTGTGCTGTGTGGGAATAGAGTGGGGAGTTGCCAGCTCTTTGAGCCTCTTACTATCCAGGCAGAGGCAGCAGCAACCCCATAGCTGGATTATCAGGCTACTAATTGAGGAAGGAAAGACTAGGAGAGAGGCTCCAGGAACACGAACTCTCTCACTGTCAGAGCCTATAAATGCTAATGAGCCTCGACTGCCAATGAGACTGAAGCACAATACATGATATCACCATACAGACTTATTAACTGCAAACTTCTACCTGAGCTTGTCAAAGGGGCAGAACCCGGGGTACAGAGTCACCGACCAGGAAGAGGGAGAGAAAAGAAAAAACAAGAAGATAACCTCTCAAAATCAACAATAATCTGCAGACTTTATAACCTATCCCATTTTATTATATTTGTTCATTTGTTTCTCTTATCTTCTCCCAGGAAGAAATACAAATGGCCAACAGATATATGAAAAGATGCTCATCTTCTTTAGTTATTAGAGAAATGCAAATCAAAACTGCAATGAGATACCACCTCACACCTGTTAGATTAGCTATTATTAACAATACAGGTAATAGCAAATGTTGGAGAGGTTGTGGAGAAAAAGGAACCCTCATACACTGTTGGTGGGAATGTAAAGTAGTACAACCATTATGGAAGAAAGTATGGTGGTTCCTCAAAAAACTGAAAATGGAACTACCTTATGACCCAGCAATCCCTCTACTGAGTATATACCCCAAAACCTCAGAAACATTGATACGTAAAGACACATGCAGCCCCATGTTCATTGCAGCATTGTTCGCAGTGGCCAGGACATGGAAACAACCAAAAAGCCCGTCAATAGATGACTGGATAAAGAAGATGTGGCACATATACACTATGGAATACTACTCAGCCATAAGAAATGATGACATCAGATCATTTACAGCAAAATGGTGGGATCTTGATAACATTATACGAAATGAAATAAGTAAATCAGAAAAAAACAGGAACTGTATTATTCCATACGTAGGTGGGACATAAAAGTGAGACTAAGAGACATTGATAAGAGTGTGGTGGTTACGGGGGGAGGGGAGAGAGGGAGAGGAAAAGGAGGAGGGGGAGGGGCACAAAGAAAACTAGATAGAAGGTGACAGAGGACAATCTGACTTTGGGTGATGGGTATGCAACAAAATTGAATGACAAGATAACCTGGACATGTTATCTTTGAATATATGTATCCTGATTTATTGATGTCGCCCCATTAAAAAAATAAAATTATTTAAAAAAATCTTTAAATGCTTAATTTGAAGACTGCAACAATAGCAAAGATAAATTTGAAAAATGAAAAAATATCAATAATGATCCCGCAAGCTAAATATAACTTGATTTTGGCATATAAACTTTAAGTATTTTCTATGTACATAGGTTTTATGCATGCTTCAGTCACAGTAAAATACATACACAGAATACTTTTCTATATCTACATACTTCATAGTTGTTATATTAAAGGCTGCACAGAAGGAGGAAATTAGATGGGATTTGAGATTATTTGTCACACTCAAAAAAGGGAAGAGAGTTACGCAAATAAAAGTCATTCTTCTGGCTCTTTTAATGAAAATGTATAATGTTAATGTGCATACTTTGCTGAACTGTATGGCTTTTAATAATTGTTTTTAACTGAAAGCAACTTAGATAATGTTGTATCATAGGTAGGAATAGCTTATGACTACTTTCTTTTCTTGAAAATTAAATTTAACAGGGTGACATTGATAAATAAGAGTACACAGGTTTCAGGAAAACATCTCTATAGCATTTGAACTGTTGATTATGTTGTGTACTCATCACCCAAAGTCAAATCACTCTCTGTCACCGCATACCTGTCTGTCTTTCCTCCCCTCCCCCAACAAACACTCCGTCCCCACGACCCGTCCTTCTGGTAACCACTTAACTTTTATTTATGTTCATGAATCTCACTTTTATATTCCACCTATATGTGAAATCACATAGTTCTTAACTTTTTCTGATTTACTTATTTCACTCAGTATAATGTTCTCAAGTTCCATCCATGTTGTTGTAAATGACAATATATCATCATTTGATCCCATTGTATATATGTACCACTTCTTCTTTATCCAATCCTCTATTGCAGGGCACTTTAGTTGTTTTTATGTCTGACCACTGTGAATATTGTTGCGATAAACATAGGAGTGCATGTTTATGAGTTTTTTTGGGAGATACCCAGTAAAGGGATTGCTGCATCATATGGTAGTTCTATTCTTCATTTTTTGAGGAACCACCATACTTTCTACCATAATGGCTGTACTAATTTGCATTCTCACCAACAGTGAATGAAGGTTCCTTTTTCTCCACAGCCTCTCCAGCACTTGTTATGACCTGTCTTATTGATAATAGTCAATCTAACAGTGCTAAGGTGGTATCTCATTGTAGGTTTGATTTGTATTTCTTGAATAGCTAGTGTAGATGAGCATCTTTTCATATATCTGTTGGTCATTTGTATGTCTTCTTATGAGACATGTCTGTTTAGGTCCTGTCCCTATTTTTCAATTGGACTGTTTGCTTGTTTGTTGTTGAGCTTTCTGAGTTTTTAATATATTTTGGATGTTAACCCCTTATCAGAGCTGTTGTTTGTAAATATTATCTTCCATTTGGTTGTCTGTCTTTTTGTTTTGTTGTCAGTTTCTTTTACTATGCAGAAGCTTTTTAGTTTGATATAGTCCTATTTATTTATCTTTGCCTTTACTTCCCTTACATTTGGGCAAATACATAAACTGTTTTCTACAGCCAAGGTCTAGTTATGGCTACTCTTAACAGAAATATATATATACAATGCCTTAAACTGAAATAAAAAGCCTGAGGTGATCAGTCCCAGGCTAATTTTGCTTTCCAAAAATATATCAGTGATTTAGTCTTCTATCTTTCTCTCCTTTATCCTTTTGTTTTACATGACACCCATTTTCAAAATGTTAAGATGGCTGCAGGTATCCTAGTCATCATATCTAATACTAGACAAAGACCATACACTCTTCCTTGAGAGATTTCCTTATATATAACTTGTGTGTTCATGTTTTGTGTGTGTGTGTGTGTATATAGTTTAAAAATTAAGTAATCATAGCTCTAGTAGCACATATATATGAAACATATGTGTGTATATATAAATAAATATATATAAATCATTGAGCAAAAATTAATTATTGCTGAAGTAACACATCTTTGTGAAAAGATGTAATTGAAGGAGAGAACTACAAGAAGTTGGCGAATAAGTAGGAGTGGCCAAATTAGTCTAGGAAGCCAATTACATGGTTTAGTATAAGCCTTTGATGATAGCAGCCTGTACATCCCAGTAGATTGGAGATGATGCCTATCCCCAAAGCACTAGAAATGGTACTGGGCCCTGGAGCCTTGTAAATAAAGTATAGATGACTAATAATTGAGTTTTAAAAATTTGCTGGGATTGTCCTCTATGAGAAGCATTTGTATTGAAGTTGTTATTATGTTGCAGGGACAATTAATCAGGGGTTATTTGGGACTACCTTAAAGTAAAGAAGACCAATCAAAAACATCTAGCTAATAATCTGTATTAGCCTACAACCAGATATATGCTAATATACTTCAGAACAGGACAATAGCAAGGAAATATGAAAGAGACATAATTAAAAGAAACTTCAAGAAAAAAAATCTTTCAATTTTTTTTATGAATTTTTTATTTTTTTATTTTTTTATTTTTTATTTTTTCTGAAGCTGGAAACGGGGAGAGACAGTCAGACAGACTCCCACACGTGCCCGACCGGGATCCACCCGGCACGCCCACCAGGAGCGATGCTCTGCCCACCAGGGGGCGATGCTCTGCCCCTCCGGGGGTCGCTCTGCTGCGACCAGAGCCACTCTAGCGCCTGGGGCAGAGGCCAAGGAGCCATCCCCAGCACCCGGGCCATCTTTGCTACAATGGAGCCTTGGCTGCGGGAGGGGAAGAGAGAAACAGAGAGGAAGGAGGGGGTGGGGTGGAGAAGCAAATGGGTGCTTCTCCTATGTGCCCTGGCCGGGAATCGAACCCGGGTCCCCCACACGCCAGGCCGACGCTCTACCGCTGAGCCAACCGGCCAGGGCCAAAATCTTTCAATTTTTAATAGTTTCATAAAGAGAATAAATGAAACACATCAAAAATAACTTAAAGTAAAAATGTTATACTACTGAGAAAAAATATATCAGTATTTATATTTGTCACTTTCTCCATGAAAATATTTCTTAACTATAAAGAATTAATAGAAATTCATTTCATATGTTGCCTACAGGTTATGCATTTAATATATTTTAAATTTAAAATGATGTTTAAATCTTAAAAGTTAATGAATTCCTACTGGTCTATACTATCTAACTGCTTTCAGCTTTCTCTAGAGATGTACCTTGCCAGCTATTTTAATCTTTGTTGTTAGTATAAGACAAGCACATCTGGAAGTCTCAAAAAGCCAAGCAAGTAGGTTTGAAGACATTAAGAATTCTAAGAAATGGCAAGGCTATTGTCCCAAGATTTTTTTTTTACTGAAAATAGTATCATGGTAAATGATTTTAAAGCTCTACCAGATGACTTTTCCTGTTGCTTGGACAAGAATGTTTTTTATAGTAAGTGAATCCCTCTAAATGCCCATAGATGAAAAGCAACCCACTTTGAGAATTTCATTTTATTTCATAAGATAATTGATTTGTGAGGGAATTAAGGGAATTCTACAGAATCATTTTTAAAACTGTTGTGTAAAATATCTCATTGTGTAGATGCCTTATATTTCAACGGTTATTGTATACTTAGGAAGTAGAAGAGGAAACTAATTTATTACTAGTTGACTCTGTTCGAAGTTTAAATTTAATTATATAGTTTATTTCTTGACAGTTAATTAATTAGCATTTGACAACAAACCTTATACAGTTAAAAAATTTGAAATTTCTTTAAACATTTTAGGTTCTTATTTAAAATTTTTATAATTTTATATTTTTCAAAATGTGAGATTTTCTTTCTGACGTGATTATTTTTAAACTATAACTCTTAAATAGTGTTTTATGTAATGCCTATCTTATACCAATAAGGTTTCAGAAATAGGTCAGGTGGAAATTTCCTGTGCTATGTGAAAAAATTTATTAATACCGATCTTAGAGAAGCAAAAACTATTCAATAAAATGAGAATATCGATCACCCAGAAAGGATAGGATTAATCACACATGAAATGCACAGTTACATATTTGAAATATGCAGCCTTACAAAACCCAAATGGAATTATTTAAACACCATGGATTTTAATATTGTATCATTTTGTTTTAAAATTTATATATTTGTTCTTTAATCCATAAGGTATTTATATGACTTATCCTTATTTTCCAGTAGAGAAAAAAATATTTTAAGGCAATCATGCCATCTATTATTTTTTTTCTTTTTTTTGCTTTTGTTTTGACATGTTTATTATGGCCTGAGAATATGGCCTATAAAAAATCTGTGTTTAGGATAATGTTCTTAATTTTTTCTAGCCAAACTCAAAATTGGTATTTGTAAGTTCTACACAAATAAAATAGATTAATATATACTCTGTTACAGAGGGTAAAATCTTACCTTCTTACAGAAAGTAATCTCTTCCCCTCATCATTCTACTCATAAAAATTTTTATTATGTTATTTAAATCTCAAACAATCATGCCTTTTTTTTCTTAAACAAGTATATTAACATATTTTATACTACGATGATTCTTATAGTTTGGTATTTTCAAGTTTTTGTTTTATATATTTTATGGCTTTTCGATTTGGCACATAAAAACTGTGATTGTTTTATATTCTCCTTTGATTATTAATTGTACTATTGTAGAAATCTGTATTAGGTGCATACTGCTACTGTAACAAATTACTATAAGCTAAGTGGCATATAACGTACATTTTTTTTATCTTATAGTTCTGTCTATTAGAAATCTGACACAGGTTTCACTGGATTTAAATCAGTTGCATTTTTTTTTCCTAGAAACCCTAAGGGAGAATTGATTTCTTTGAAATTTCCAGCTTCTAGAAGCCACCCACATTCCTTGGTTCATGGCCCTCTTCTTCTATCTTCAAAGCCAATAATGTTAAGAATCTCTGATCCTTTTTCTGTGTCACATCTCTCTGTAACCACTTAGAAGAATTTTATTTTACTTTATTGTGATAACTAATATAATTTGTTTTATTTCATTCATCTTATTATAGGTATACCAGCTAATAATTTTTCATTTTATTAATATAAGAGAAAGACAGTTACCTCTTAAATGTCCAAAGTAGGATCAATTTAGTCCATTAGGATTAATAACTTTTGAAGCTACATATATTTTCAAGATGAGGTGGTTTCTTCAAGGATTGCATTAGCAACTTACACCACCTATAGGTTCTCTATATTGCAACTTTGGGTCTCTGAAATAATTAGAATGCTGTACTCTTGGCTGTAGACTTTGGAGGAGGAATATAAATTACTACAATGAACTATAAAACCTCTCTTCTGCAGAAAGTTCTCCAAAACTGCATCTAAAATTTCCTACAAACTACCATGAAATACATTTTAGTTGTTAAAACTTTTCAGCCAAGCAGTTGAAAGAAAGACAGATCAAGAACATCCATTCAGTTCACCATATCCTCAAATTCCCTTCTTACATTCACATTTCAGCCAACCCAATTCAGGTTTCTGTTCCTACACTTTTGCTAAACACAATGGACACTTGTCTGTGCTTATGTTAATTCGTTTTCTTGCTTTATTTTGAGTTGTTAACTATTTCTATGTACTTGAAAGTTCTTATTTACTCACTTCTTACAGTCATATTTTTGTCTTTATACCTATTTTTGTCACTTTGGTAAGGTCTTTATTTTTTTCACCTTTATAAGATATATTGACAAATAAAAAAGTATATATACTTAAACTGCACAATACGCTCTTTTGACATAAGTGCTCCTTGTGTAATAATTACCACAACTAAACTAATATATTCATCACCTCACATAATTACTATTTGTGCGTGTGTCATAAGAAAAGTTAAAAGCTACTCACTTTGCTAATTTCAAATATGTAATGCGTTATTAACTATAGTTGGCATGTCTTCTTTTATAGTCCCTCTCCATGACTATTCTTTATGTATTAACATTACTTAGACTTATCATTAAATCTATTTTTTACTCTATATATACTCCTTGATTGAATTTCTCTTCCCCCGTGTTTTTAAAACTAGACTGATCCCGATTGGTGATTACTTGGATATAAAGATTGAGGAATTACAGGCATTTAAGATGAAACCTATCTTTCTTGATTAAACACATTAATGAATATATACATATATAGATATAGATATAAATATATATGTGTGTATATGTGTATATATATACTATTTATATATATCTATTTATATAGCTATAGCTATAGATAAAGATATAGATATAGATATAGATATGGCAATTGGAGCACTTAAAAGGTAAGTGAGACCATGAGACTAAATCAGTATATTGTAGAATAGGCTGTAAAGCAAGAGAGTAAAGAGGACAAAGGCCAGAGTTCTAAACAACACCATTATTTAAAAGTCAAACAGAGCCTGGCCAGTCGGTGGTGCAGTGGATAGAGCATCAGACTGGGATGCGGAAGACCCAGGTTCAAGACCCTGAGGTCGCCAGCTTGAGCATGGGCTCATCTGGTTTGAGCAAAAATTCAGAAGTGAGCCTCATAAAATGACTAAGTATGAGTAGTTGGAAAAATGAGAAAAACTCAGGAGAATGACATAATGAAATAAAAGGAAATACATGCTTGATATAAGAAGTTGGTTGCTTATGTAAAATAAAGTATACTGATCTCACACTCCTTCACTGGTGATTATTTTATAGATTGGTTTGTGACAAAATGTTGCCAATGAGAAGTCAAAGGCAAATCTTTTAGTAAGCTCAGAAAAAAGGACTAAAGTTCTGAAGTTATATATAAGATAATTAGATGCCTTTATTGTTTAAGCTACTACTAGTAGCATTTTTTGTTACTTTTAGCCAAACATTTGTTACTTGATAAATATACAGGTTACTAAAAACTGGGTATTATAAGCTACAGTACCTAAATTTTGGAATACATAAGAGTAAAGGAGGACAAATCAGGACACGTGACAACCCAATCATCTGTCTAAGACACTTGCTAATTTTTTTGTATGTAGAAAAATATATGGTAAAATTTTCTCCTGTTATACTCCATAAATCAAACTATATGGCAAATAATCATATATAATTAGAAGAACTGTGAGGAAATTTCATGGTATTGTCATGTGATATCTCTTTCTTAGAGATTCAAGAAGAGAGAGGAGTGCCTATGTTAAGTACGGGTAGTCTTAAAGGTATGTATAAAAATAAGCTTGTTGAAGAGTACTGCTATCTATATCTTGAAATCTAATTTGGTTTAATTTGCAGTGTTGGAAAAGTGCCATACTCAGACTGGTGTGAGAAAAGGCTAAGAAAACATAGGCTGAAAGACCAACACTACGGACTTTTTTCTATTACACTCTTTCCATTAATCATTCTTGCTCAAAGAGGCAGAACCTGCTAGCAAAGATGTGACAAAAGCTGTTGTCACTCTAAGGCTACTGTTGCAAATTGCTTGCTTCAAGTTGTAAGGAGCTTGGAGAGGATTCAGGAATCTGTCCCCCTACCTAATCAACAACTGCACTTGCAGAATCTGACTGACATAACTATTTTAGAACTCTGGAGTGTGTTGAAGGCTTGCACTTTCCAGGGGAAGATTTGGACAGTAAATTGCAGTTAATTACAATCAATTTCAGCTCTTAGCAAGCAGGCTAAGAAGCTCTATGTGGTAGGAAGGTGCACGTTTTTCCTGGAGCAGTTTGCACACACTGGGCAGGAGCCAGAGTAGGTATAAAGGTCTCTGTTCTCTACATACTGGGGATCGGTGCTCTGTTCTCTGATTGCTGCTTCTGGTCACAGAGGTTCAGAAAACAAACTGGTCAGCCATTGTTGTTGCAATTCCCCCCAATATTACAAACTCTTCCTCACCATCTGATGTAATATCCAGGGACTTTAAATGGTCAGTACCCTTTCCCCTATCTGTTCATCTATTGCTTTTTTCCTATTTTTGAAGCCACATATTAAAGAATAGGACAGTCAAAAACAACAATAACTATGGGGAAAATTAAAAAGTGACCAAACACACCTAGAGAAAGCTCAGAAAATACCAGAAAAGACATTAAGTTTACATGTCAAGATCCCAATAAAGGTAAAAAGATGGACAGTTTTAAAAGCTAATATTATTAAAACAATGATTTGTAATTGTACTTTTTGTTTTTTACACAATTTAAGACATTAAATATTTAAAGAAAAACTAATTATTAGTGTAAAATACTAACATTACTGTAACTTTTGTTTATAACTCCATATCTTATTTTGTTTATAATTAACATATTTATTTAAGGGAATTATTAGTTTATGTTTTGGGGCACACAATTTACAAATATGTAATTTTGTTACATCAACAACTAAAACAGGTTAGAACAGAAATGTAAAGAAGCCTAGTTTTTAAATGTTATTGAAGTTAGGATGGTGTAAATTCAGATTAGAGTGTTATAGCTTTAGGATATTAAATGTAATCCCCACGGTTAATACAAAGAAAATAGTTATAGAATATTCACACAAGAAATAAAAAAGGAATTTAAACATTTCAGTACAACAAAAAGTCAAGTAAACACGAGTGAATAGAGTAATGCAGAAAATGATGGATAAAAAACTATTTGCCATATAGAAAACAAATAATAAAATAATGGAAGTAAATCCCTCCTTATCAGATATTACTTCAAATGTAAATGGTGTACACTCTCCAATTAAAATAAAGACATTGACAGAATGGATAAAAACACATGATCCAGCTATATATGCTTTCTGTTAGAGACTACTTTAGATGCAAAGACAAACAAATTGAAAGTGTAGGAATGGACAAAGAAACTCAATACAAATAATAAGCAAACTACACCAAAGATGACTATACAAATATCAGACAAAATTGACTTTAAATCAAGCAAACAAACAAACAAAATGAGCCAAAAGACATTATCCATTAATAAAAGGTTCTATACAGCAAAAATATATAACAATCACATACATTGATGTACCTAATATACACAAAAACTATATGAAATGAAAGCTGGTAGAATTGAAGACAGAAACAGACAGTTCTAAAATAATAGTAGGAGACTTCAAATCCCATTCTCAATAATGAATAGAACAACCAGACAGAAGACATGTAAGGAAATAGAGTACACAGCACAATAAGTCACCGAGATCTATCAGACATATACAGAACACTCAACCTAAAAACAACAGCATACACATCTTTATCAAGTGCACATGAGTAGCCGGGCTTGTGGTCATGCAGTGGATAAAGTGTCAACATGGAACTCTGAGGTCGCTGATTCAAAACTCTGGGCTTGCCAGATCAAGGCACATATGACAAGGAATCAATGATCAAATGCACATGAGACAATTCCTAGTATAATTCATATGTTAGACCAAAAATTATGTCTAAATACATATAAAAAAGTAGATACATACAGTGTCTTCTCCAATATGATAGGATGCCGTTAGAAATCAATAACAGAAAGAAAACTTTATAATTCACCAATTTGGGGAAATTAAACCAAGTACTCTCAACTAATGGATCTAAAAAAGAAATCACAAGGGAATTAGAAAATACTTAAAGACAAAAATGAAAACACAATATACCAAAACGTATAGGACACAGTGAAAGTCATGCTAAGGAGGAAATTTATAGGTATAAATGCCTAAATTAAAAAACAAAATGGACCTGCCTGGTTGGCTCAGTGGATAAGATGTAGACACGGCATGTGGATGTCCTGCATTTCATCCCCAGTCAGGGCACATAGGAGAAGCGACCATCTGCTTCTCTTCCCCTCTCCCTCTTCCTCCCCCTTTTTGCTCTCTTCCCCTCTTGCAGCCAATAGCTTGATTGGTTCAACTATCAGCCTGGGAGATAAGATAGCTCAGTTGATTGGAACATCAGCTACAGATGGGGGTTGTCAGGTGGATCCCAGTCAAGGCACATGTGAGAGTCTATCTCCTCTCCTCTCACTTAAAAGAAAAAAAAAAGATTGCAAATCAACAACCTACCTATATAACTTAAAGAACTAGAAAAGGAAGAACAAATGAAATGCAAATCTAGCAAAAGTAAAAAAATAAAAATCAGATCATAAATAGATATCAAGCAATTTAAAAATAGAGAAAATTAAATGAAACTAAAAGTTTGTTTATCAAAAGTATCAACAAAATTGATAAATATTTAGTTAGATGGATTATAAAAGTAAAAGAATGTTCCACAGACATAGTCTGTGGTCCTCTAACAGCTGAGCTACTGAAGGGTACATGAGAGAATACTTCAATAATTAAAATCATAAGTGAATGTGAGAAATAACCTTAAAAAGAATGCAAAGGACCTGTATACTGAAAATTATAAACCATCATTAAAAGAGATTACAAAAGATACAATGAAATGGAAAAAAAATCCATGTTCATGGATTGGTAGAATCAATATAGTAAAGTGTCTATATGCCATAAGCATTCCTGACTGGTGGTGGCACAGTGGATGGAGCATTGACCAGAAACACTGAGGTTAACGATAAAAATGCAAGGTTTCCAGCTTGAGCTTGGGATCGCTGACTTGAACTTGGGGTCACTGGCTTGTGCCTTGGGTCGCCAGGCTTAAGCATGGGGTAGCAGACAAAATCCCGAGGCCCACCACTTGAGCCCAAGGTCACCAACTTGAGCACAGGTTACTGGCTCAATTCTGAGGCCATTTTCTCAGCTTGAGCCTGAGATTGCTAGTCCGATTCTTGGTCAAAGCATGTGTGGGAAGCAATCAATGCACAACTAAGTGGAGCAATGAACTGACTCCTCTCTCTCTCTCTCCCTTCCTGTCTGTCTCTTCCTTTCTCTCTCTCTCTCTCTCTCTCTCTCTCTCTCTCTCAAAAAGGTCATATTACCCAAAGAAATATACAGATTTAATGCAATACCTATCAAAATCCTAATGAGAATTTTTAAAGAAATAGAACAAAAAAAAAATCGTCAGATTTCTACAGAGCCACAAAAGACCCTGAATAGCGAAAATAACTCTGAGAAAAAAAGAATAAAACCCGAGGTATCATACTACCTGACTTCAAATTATACTACAGAATAACAATAATAAAAACAGCATGATATGGGCAGGAAAAAAAAAAGACTCACAGACCAATGGAACAGAATTGAGAACACAGAAATAAAACTATATGTATATGGCCAAATAATTTTTGACAAAAGAGCCAAAAACATACAATAAAGAAAAGAAAGCCTCTTCAATACATGGTACTGGGGAAATTGTAAGCTATATGTAACTGAATGAAACTAGATTAGTTTGTTCCCATGTACAGAAATTTTTTTGTTTCTTTTATTGAGAGGCCAGGAGGCAGAGAGACAGACTCCTGCATGTGCCCCAACTGATACCCACCTGGCAAGCCCACTACCTAGTAGTGCTCTGCCCATCTGGGGCTGCTGTTCCATTGCTTGACAACCGAGCTATTTTAGCACCTGAGGCAAGGCCATAGAGCTATCCTCAGCACCAGGGAAAACTTGCTGGAATCATTGGAGCCATGGCTGTGGGAGGAGGAGAAAGAGACAAAGGGTGAGAGAGAGAGAGAGAGAGAGAGAGAGAGAGAGAGAGAGAGAGAGAGAGAGAAGGGGGAGAAGTGGAGAATCAGATGGTCACTTCTCTTGAGTGCCCTGATTGGGAATTCAAACCAGGATTTCCACATGCCAGGCTGATACTTTACCAATGAGCCACCTGGCCAGGGCCCATATACAGAAATTAATTCAAAATGGGTCAAAGATTTAAATATAAGAGCTAAAACAATAAATTACATAAAAGAAAACATAGACATTAAATGTATAGACCTCAGTCTTAGAGAAGATTTTATGAATTTGACCCCAAATGTAAGGGATGTAAAAGCAATGATAAATGAACTGGACCATATCAAACTAAAAAGCTTCTGCAAAGCAAAAGAAACTGACAACAAAACAAAAATCCAACTAGGCAGATGGGAGAAGATATTTGCAAACAACAGCTCTGACAAAAGGTTAATATCCTAAATACTGTATATAAAACTCATACAACTCAACAGCAAGCAAACAAATAATCCAGTTAAAAAATGGCAGAGGACCTGAACCAATACTTCTTCCAAAAAGACACACCAATGGCCAACAGATATACAAAAAGAGGTTTAACTTCACTAGTCATTAGGGAAATGCAAGTCAAAGCTACAATGAGATATCCCTCATTAGAGTGGTTATTAAAGAAAAGTAATACAAGTTTTGGAACAGTTGTGGAGAAAAAAGAACCCTCATTCACTGGTGATGAAAATGTAAACTGGTACAGCCATTATGGAAAGCAGTATGGAAGTTCCTCAAAAACTTAAGAATAGAACTTCTGTATGAACCAGCAATCCCTCTGCTGGGCATCTATCTAAAAAACTTGAAAACATCTATTTGCAAAGATATATGCACCCTTATGTTTAATGCAGCATTATTCATGGTGGCCAAAACCTGGAAATAACTAAAGTGTCCTTTAATAGATGATTGTATAAAGAAATGTGGTGCATATATACAATGGAATACTATTCAGCCATAAGAAAAGATGAAACACTGCCATTTGCAACAACATGGATGGACCTTGAGAATATTATACTAAGCGAAATAAGTTAGTTAGAAAAAGCTAAGAACCATATGATTTCATTTAAATGTAGAATAAAACTGAAACTCATGGATACTGACAACAGCATTGTAGTTACCAGAGGGAAGAAAGGTGGTAGAAATGGATAAAAGAGGCCAAATATTTGGTGACAAATGATTATTTGACTTTGGGTGGTGGGCACACAATGCAATATACAGATCATGTATCATAGATGTTCATTTGATACCTGTATAATCTTATTAACTGATGTTATCCTAATAAATTTAATTTAAAAATGAACTAAAAACAAAATCTGAATGTGAAACAACTGAATGTTAAGACATTACTACTGATTCTACAGTGATAAAAAGTATTATTGGATAACTTGGATGAAATGGGTAAGTTCCTAGAAATACAAAACCTACTGTTATTAACTCTTTGAGTAGTGAGTTTTTTTCATGCTCACTGTCCCCTGGAGTTTTTTTTTTTTTCCAAAAAATAAAATTAGCTCTAGTTACTTAAAATCATGTTTGTTTGATAACTAATTTATGAAAACAAGAAGAACATACATTTGCCTTTTTAAAATGTTGCCTTACACTTGTATGATTGTAATCTGGATGGTCATGAGGCATGAGGACATACATAAACATTTGTACTACTCAATGGGTTAAGTTGCAAAAAAAAATGGAAATTCTGAATAGATACTAACTATGAGGAGATCAAATTGTAATCATAAATCTTCCAATAAAGAAAATCTCTGGATCTGATGGCTTTATGTCAAATTTTTCCAAACATTTAAATAAGAATTAATACCAATTCTTTTCAAACTTTTCCAAGAAATTAAAAGATAAGGAACATTTTTTATTTAATTTTATGAGGTCAGCTTACCCTGATAATACAGCCAGACAAAGATACTAGAAGAAAAGTAAATTATAGTCCTTATAAATATTGTTTATAAATTGAGGGTAAGAACCCTTAAAAATACTAGGAAATAGAATTCACAAGCATATTTTAAGAATTACACACCATGACCAATTAAGATTGATTCTTAAGGTGCAAGCATGTCTCGATATATGACAATCACTATAACATACCACATCAAGAGAATAAAGGAAAACAACATAATCAGCTTAATTGATACATGAAAAGTATTTGGCAAAATGCAATATGGTTTCATGATGAAGAGGAAAAAAACTCAACAAACTAGAGAAACAAGGAAACTTTTTCACCATAATAAAAATAGCTTTTCCACCAAGATAAGGAACAAGGAAAAATGACTGCTTTTACCACTTCTATTCAACATGGTGATGTACCTTCTATTCAAAGCAATTTGGCAAGGAAAAGAAATGTCATTCAAATTAGAAAGAGGAAGGTAAAATTATCTCTGTTTGCAGATATCATCTGATATGTAGAAAACTTTAAAGATTCCACAAAAAAATGTTAGAATAAATGAATTTATCAAAGTAGCAGGATACCAAGTCAACATAATATAATATACCTTGAATCCATGCTATATGACAGAATCAAGATACAAACTATTGCATATTGTATAACTTCATTTATATGAAATATCCAGAGTAGGTAACTCTATAAAGACAACTATGTTAGTGGTTGTCAGAGTTTAGGGGTCAAGCAGAGATTAAGAGTGATTGTTTAATGGGTATGGGAATTTATTTTAGGGTGAAAATATTTTAAATCTAGAATGAGGTGGTAGTTACAAAATATGATTGTATTAAATGCCACTAAACTGCATAGTTTAAAAGGATTAATTTCATGTTATGTGAATTTCACCTAGATTTTTTAAAAATTAAAAAGTGAAGGAGGAATGTCTTTCTCAGACAAACAAAAATTGAGGGATTTTGTCACCACTAGACTTGCTTTGCAACAAAGTTTAAAATATATTCTTCAAAGGGAAGGACTAGGACATGTTAGAATCTGAAATCCACAGAAAAAGAGTAAAGCATTAGAGAAGGAATATGTAAATGTAAAATAAATTTTTTATTTTTATTTTCCCTATTAGATTTAATAGATAACTGTTTACTAAAAATAATTATACCAACAATGCAGTGAGTAATTATAGCTTATGGATAACTTAAATAAATGACATCAATGATATAAGGGATGAGAAGGAGGAATGAAAAAGTCTTTGTTTTAAGGTACCTGCACTATCCATGAAACAGTGGAGTGTTATTTTAAAGTGTACATAAATTAATCTTAAATGTACATATAATCATAAATTATAGGTCAACTACAAAAGAAATATTCAGAAGAGATATAATTGACAAGCTAAAAGAGAAGAAAAAGTGGATTCATAAAATTCTCAATGAAAGCTAGAAAACTGGAGTGGAAGAGAACACAAACAGAAACAAAACACCAATACAAAAACAGAAGGGAAATAGGAAATAGTTGCAAATAACATTGGGTATTAATTCAACTATATTAATAATTGCTTTAAATGGCAATGTTCTACATATATTAATTAAAAGACAGAGACAGGTAGTAGATAAAAAGATCAGACCTAACTACATGTTGTTTATGAGCAACCCTCTTTAACTATGAAGATACAGTTATATTAAAAGTAAAGGGATGGGGATGATGTCAGAGTAATGGTGATGTAAGAGATAACCCTTGATCTCTCCCCTTGAAATTTCAACAAATGGAACAACTATAAGCAGTGAAGCAACCCCAGCTGGGCTCGCAGGCTTGCCTGAAAGATCCACGCATAAAATGGGTTAAAGTTGAGAAGGGTAAAATATGAGAGCAGAAGATAATACACACTCCTGGTCAATTCAGGATAGGGGTGAGGCCCCAACTATCTGAGCCTTCAGATCTCTGGAGAGGGGAGAAATCCAGAGTGACTGAGTCTTCTTCCAGGAGGAGCAGAGAGATTAGGGGTAATATGGTGTGATACTGAACCAAAGCAGTACAGCATGGGATTGCCACCAGTGTTCCCATGGTCTGCCTGAAGCCTACACTCTAACAGAGAACAAAAATACAAAGTGTGCCCCCCCGATCTCCCATATACCACTTCCCTCCTCTCCTAAGTAAAAAGAGTGGCAGCAATATCCCCTACAGCTGAAAAACAGAGATGCTCTGTGTCTGGTCCCCTGCTCTGTTGTACACAGTGAGGAGCACCTGGAAGCCTGAGATCACCATTGCTAAAGCTGTAAAGCCCTCACAAGTCCCACCCATCATCACAACTGCAGCCCTGCTGCAACCTTTGCAACGGTGGAGTTTAGCTTGGGATGCTAAAGAGCTAAAATTTGTAGTCCAGCATCACCTACTGAAAACATCTCAGAGGGATGACGTCAGAGTAATGGCGTGGTAGGAAGCGATACTGATAAATCTCCCCCAAAACTCAACAAGATCTTCAACCAGAAACAGAAAAACCTATCCTTGGAGCCTCCAGATGTTTCGCAATACACCCGAAGGTATGGTCGAGCGAAAAATTGGCCAAATATAAAATCAAACCTTGAAGGAAATAGGAAGTAAGAAATGCTCCACCTTCCTAACTAACCTAAATAGGGCTGCTTTCACTGGGAACTGAGAGTATAGAAACTAAGGCGGGCAAAGGGAGTGAATAGATCCAGGCCGCGGCACAAATGGCCAAACCAGGCTGTGGCACGGAGATTCAAGCCAAGGAAAAACTGTGCCTGTGGCAACCCAGGCAATACAAGCTAACATTCGCACCAAACCCAGACAAAGAAAGACAAGTGGGGCAGCCATTTTCCCCGATCTCCTGGTCGGCGTGCACAGATGGTGGGCGAGAGGTTCCTTTGAAATCCCCGGGAGTGGGCGCCCGTATTATCCCACAGAGAGGCAGAGTCAGAGGCCTTTGTGTGGGCTGAAAGTGGAATCGTGGGTCACCCCAGCGCCCTGAAAAAGCTGCGCACGGAGAGAGAGCAAGAGCCAATTCCAATGCTGGAACTTTTCTGTGCGGGCGGAGGTTTCACTCAGAGGGTGAGAGACAGATGGCATGATATCCTGGTATGCGCGCATGGAGAGTGGGCAAGAGATTCCTCCGAGCACCTCAGGAGTGGGTGCCTGTGTTATCCCACACAGGGGCAGAGTCAGGGACCTCTGTGTGGGCCAACAACGGAACCACCCCAGCACCCTGAAAAAGCTGCGCACGGGGAGGGAGCGAGAGCCAATTCCAATGCTGGAACTTTTCCTAGCAGCCGGGGGTTTCATTCAGAGTGTGAGAGACGGCCGGCCTGATATCCTGGTCTGCGCGCGCAGATAGTGAGCGAGAGATTCCTCCGAGCACCTCAGGAGTGGGCGCCCGTGTTATCCCACAGAGGGGCAGAGTCAGGGGCCTTTGTGTGGGCCAAAAGCGGAATCTCCAGGCTGCCCCAGCACCCTGAAAAAGCCACGCACAGGGAGGGAGCGAGAGCCAATTCCAACGCTAGAACTTTTCTGTGCGGGCGGGGGTTTCACTCAGAGTGTGAGACTGCCGGCCTGATATTTTGGTTTGCGCACATATAGTGAGCGAGAGTTTCCTCCAAGCGCCCCGGGAGTGGGCGCCCACCCGTGTTACCAGACAAAGTGGCAGAGTCAGAGGTCTTTGAGTGGGTGGAAGCCCCGCCTGATTATGCTAGCAGCTCTGACTGACTGAGCCTTACCCAGAGCCCTGTGCTGAGTGGGAATAGAGTGGGGAGTTGCCAGCCCTTTGAGCCTCTTACTATCCAGGCAGAGGCAGCAGCAAACCCATACCTGGATTATCAGGCTACTAATTGAGGAAGGAAAGACTAGGAGAGTGGCTCCAGGAACACAGACTTTCTCGCTGTCGGAGCCTATAAATGTTAATGAGCCTCAACTGCCAACGAGACTGAAGCACAATACATGACATCACCATAGAGACTTATTAACTGCAAACCTCTACCTGAGCGTGCCAAAGGAGCAGAGCCCAGGGTACAGAGTCACCAACTAGGAAGAGGGAGAGAAAAGAAAAAGCAAGAAGATAACCTCTCAAAATCAAGAATAATCCGCAGACTTTATAACCTATACCATTTTATTATATTTGTTCGTTTGTTTCTCTTATCTTCATTCTTGATTTTTTTTTCCTCCTCCAATTTAGTTGTTTAACTCTCTGCCGGTCTTACCCTCTCCTCTCCTTGAACTACACTACCCATAAGTGTTACATCTCCCATTATCTTTCTTTCCTCTTCCTTTCTCTCTATGAGGGTTGCACTCCAAAACCCTTAACTATCTCTCTCTCTCTCCCCTCTTTTTCCTTTTTTCTTCTTTTAGTGGTTCCCTGGTTTTTTTTCCTCTCTCTTTCTTTTCTCCCTCTATATTAATTTCTTCCTATCTCTTTTACGTCTCCTCTCATTCAAACCTCAATAATGAACAAAGTAACTTATCTGGGACTCAAACTTCTGTTTGTGGCATTTTGGGGTTTTTTTACTTCACCTTTTTAACTCACTAGCAGTGCTCCCATCCCTGGCTATCCATTTTATCTAGTTCTTATTCCACTAAATACAATAGTAATTTTTTAATTTGTCCCCCCATTTTCCTGTTTCCCTCTTATTCCTCTCATCATAACTCTTAGTCAACCAACACCTAAAAGCAAATCATTTTATTCTTGACCCAAACTTTTTCCTTATTTGCTTTTTGTGGGTCCATACCCCCCCTTTTTTTGTGCCCCTTTATTATTTCTCCCCAATTCAGGCCCTCCATTACAGGAATTGTTTGTTCTATTTAGTACAATGTAATTCACAGTTCACCACAAGATTTTCTCAAGAAAGAGAGGATAGGAGAAGAGAGGAAAAAAAGGGGGGGGAATAATTTTCTTTTTTTTTTATTTTTATTTTATTTTAATTTTCTTTATTTAATTATTAATTTAAAAAAACAACTCTTTGATTTTTTATTTTTTTAACTTTTTATTCTTTATTAAATCTCATTAATACTATCAACAAAACCACCCTCAGATGCCATTAAAGAAGAGAAAATCGAATATCACGGATACAAAAGAAAGAGAGGTAACACAGATAGATGAGGAAAAATCTATGGAGAAAAAATTTAATATATTGGAAACCTTGGAGTTAAACAACAGAGAATTTAAAATAGAAATCCTAAAAATACTCAGAGATATACAAGAAAACACAGAAAGGCAACTTAGGGAGCTCAGAAAACAACTCAATGAACACAAAGAATATATTTCCAAGGAAATTGAAACTATAAAAACAATCAAACCGTGATGAAAAACTCCATTCATGAGCTGAAAAACGAGGTAACAAGCTTAGCTAATAGAACAGGTCAGATAGAAGAGAGGATTAGTGAAATAGAAGACAAGCAACTTGAGGAACAACAGAGAGAAGAAGAAAGAGACTCAAAAATTTTAAAAAATGAGATAGCCCTACAGGAATTATCTGACTCCATCAAAAAGAATAACATAAAAATAATAGGTATATCAGAGGGAGAAGAGAGAGAAAATGGAATGGAGAACATACTCAAACAAATAATAGATGAGAACTTCCCAAGCCTGTGGAAAGAACAAAAAGCCTCAAACTCAAGAAGCAAACAGAACTCCGAGTTTTCTTAACCCCAACAAACCTACTCCAAGGCACATCATAATGAAATTGGCACAAACCAATGGCAAAGAAAAAATTCTCAAGGAAGCCAGGGAAAAGAAGAATACAACATATAAAGGAAGGCCCATTAGATTATCATCAGATTTCTCAACAGAAACTCTACAAGCTACAAGAGAGTGGACCCCAATATTTAAAGTCCTGAAAGAGAGGAACTTTCAGCCACGAATACTATACCCATCAAAGCTATCCTTCAAATATGAAGGAAAAATAAAAACATTCACAGATACAGAAAAGATGAGGGAATTTATCATCAGAAAACCCCCACTCCCGGAATTACTAAAGGGGGTTCTCCAATCAGATACAAAGAACAAAAAAAACCCAAAACCACAAGTAAAAGCTCCAAGAAAACAATAAAACCAAATTTAAACTGTGACAACAACAAAAAGAAAGGGGAGGAGAGGATGGAGATTAACATTAGCAAAGATGATGGACTGCGAAAGTACTCACAAAATAGTGCACTACAATGAACAGGGTAGGAACCCTTTTCATTACTTAAAGGTAACCACCATTGAAAAAAACACCACAGAAGCACATGATTTAAAAAAGATAGCAACAGAGGAAAGATATATGGAATACAACCGAATAAAAACAAAAGATAAAAAAACGAAAGAGAAGGATCAAACAAGACACAAAACTAACAGAAAGCAATCTATAAAATAGCAATAGAGAACTCACAAGTGTCAATAATTACACTAAATGAACACGGATTAAACTCACCAATAAAAAGGCATAGAGTAGCAGAATAGATTAAAAAAGAAAATCCAACTGTATGCTGCAAGAATACAAGAAACTCACCTAAGTAACAAGGATAAAAATAAATTCAAAGTGAAAGGCTGGAAAACAGTACTCCATGCAAATACCATCCAAAAGAAAGCAGGCGTAGCAATACTCATATCTGATAATGCTGACTACAAGACAGCAAAAGTACTCAGAGACAAAAATGGCCATTTCATAATGGCTAAGGGGACACTGAATCAAGAAGACAAAACAATTCTTAATATATATGCACCAAACCGAGGAGCACCAAAATATATGACAGCTACTTATTGATCTTAAAACAAAAACTGTCAAATATACAATCATACTTGGAGACCTCAATATACCGCTGACGGCTCTAGATCAGTCATCCAAACAGAGAATCAACAAAGATATAGTGTCCTTAAACAAAACACTAGAGCACCTGGATATGATAGACATCTACAGGACATTTCATCCCAAAGTGACTGAGTATACATTTTTCTCCAGTGTACATGGATCATTCTCAAGAACTGACCATATGTTGGGCCACAAAAACAACATCAGCAAATTCAGAAAAATCGAAGTTGAACCAAGCATATTTTCTGATCATAAAGCCTTGAAACTAGAATTCAACTGCAAAAAAGAGGAAAAAAAATCCCACAAAAATGTGGAAACTAAACAACATACTTTTAAAAAATGAATGGGTCAAAGAAGAAATAAGTGCAGAGATCAAAAGATATATACAGACAAATGGAAATGACAATACAACATATCAGAATCTATGGGATGCAGCAAAAGCAGTGATAACAGGGAAGTTCGTATCACTTCAGGCATATATGAACAAATAAGAGAGAGCCCAAGTGAACCACTTAACTTCACACCTTAAGGAACTGGAAAAAGAAGAACAAAGACAACACAAAACCAGCCGAAGAAAGGAGATAATAATAATCAGAGCAGAAATAAACGAAACAGAGAACAGAAAAACTATAGAAAAAATTAATAGAACAAGGAGCTCGTTCGTTGAAAAGATCAACAAAATTGACAAACCCTTGGCAAGACTTACCAAGGAAAAAACAGAAAGAACTCATATAAACAAAATCCAAAATGAAAGAGGAGAAATCACCACGGACACCATAGATATACAAAGAATTATTGTAGAATACTATGAAAAACTTTATGCCACTAAATTCAACAACCTAGAAGAAATGGATAAATTCCTAGAACAATACAACCTTCCTAGACTGAGTCAAGAAGAAGCAGAAAGCCTAAACAGACCTATTAGTAAAGAAGAAATAGAAAAAAAACATTAAAAACCTCCCCAAAAACAAAAGTCCAGGCCCAGACGGCTATACTAGCGAATTTTATCAAACATTCAAAGAAGACTTGGTTCCTATTCTACTGAAAGTCTTCCAAAAAATTGAAGAAGAAGCAATACTTCGAAACACATTTTATGAGGCCAACATAACCCTCATACCAAAACCAGGCAAGGATGGCACAAAAAAAGAAAACTACAGACCAATATCTCTAATGAATACAGATGCTAAAATACTAAACAAAATACTAGCAAATTGAATACAACAACATATTAAAAAAGTAATACATCATGATCCAGTGGGATTCATCCCAAAATCTCAAGGATGGTTCAACATACATAAAACGGTTAATGTAATACACCATATCAACAAAACAAAGAACAAAAACCACATGATCTTATCAATAGACACAGAAAAGGCTTTCGATAAAATACAACACAGTTTTATGTTTAAGACTCTCAACAAAATGGGTATAGAAGGAAAATATCTCAACATGATAAAGGCCATATATGATAAACCATCAGCCAACATCATATTAAATGGCACTAAACTGAAGGCTTTCCCCCTTAAATCAGGAACAAGACAGTGTTGTCCACTCTCTCCACTCTTATTTAATGTGGTACTAGAGGTTCTAGCCAGAGCAATCAGACAAGACAAAGAAATAAAAGGCATCCATATCGGAAAAGAAGAAGTAAAGGTATCACTTTTTGCAGATGATATGATCCTATACATCTTAAACCCCAAAGACTCCACAAAAAGACTACTAGAAACAATAAGCCAATACAGTAAGGTCGCAGGATACAAAATTAACATACAGAAGTCAATAGTCTTTCTATATGCCAACAATGAAACATTTGAGAACGAACTCAAAAGAATAGTCCCCTCCACGATTGCAACAAAAAAAAAATAAAATACCTAGGAATAAATATAACAAAGAATGTAAAGGACTTATATAATGAAAACTATAAACCATTGTTAAGGGAAACTGAAAAAGATATAATGAGATCGAAGAATATTCCTTGTTCTTGGTTAGGAAGAATAAATATAATCAAGATGGCCATATAGGCCCTGGCCAGGCGGCTCAGTGGTAGAGCATCGGCCTGGCGTGCAGAAGTCCCAGGTTCAATTCTCGGCCAGGGCACACAGGAGAAGCGCCCATCTGCTTCTCCACCCCTCTCCCTCTCCTTCCTCTCTGTCTCTCTCTTCCCCTCCCGCAGCCGAGGCTCCATTGGAGCAAAGATGGCCCGGGCGCTGGGGATGGCTCCTTGGCCTCTGCCCCAGGTGCTGGAGTGGCTCTGGTCGCGACAGAGTGACGCCCCGGAGGGGCAGAGCATCGCCCCCTTGTGGGCGTGCCGGGTGGATCCCAGTCGGGTGCATGCGGGAGTCTGTCTGACTGTCTCTCCTCGTTTCCAGCTTCAGAAAAAAAAAAATGGCCATATTACCCAAAGCAATATACAAATTTAATGAAATTCCCATCAAAATTTCAATGACATTTTTTAAAGAAATGGTGCAAAAAATCATCTGATTTATATGGAAGTATAAAAAAACCCCAATAGCCAAAGCAATCCTAAAGAAAAAGAATGAAGCTGCGGGCATTACAATACCTGACTTCAAACTATATTATAGGGCCACAACAATCAAAACAGCATGGTATTGGCAGAAAAATAGTCACTCAGACCAATGGAACAGAATAGAAAGTCCAGAAATAAAACCACATATATATAGTCAAATACTTTTTGATAAAGGGGCCAACAACACACATTGGAGAAAGGAAAGCCTCTTCAATAAATGGTGCTGGGGAAACTTGAAAGCCACATGCAAAAGAATGAAACTGGACTACAGTTTGTCCCCCTGTACTAAAATTAACTCAAAATGGATCAAAGATCTAAACATAAACCTGAAACAATAAAGTACATAGAAGAAGACATAGGTACTAAACTCATGGACCTTGGTTTTAAAGAGCAGTTTATGAATTTGACTCCAAAGGCAAGAGAAGTGAAAGCAAAAATTAATGAATGGGACTACATTGGACTAAGAAGTTTTTGCTCAGCAAGAGAAACTGATAACAAAATAACAGCCAACTAAATGGGAAATGATATTTTTAAACAACAGTTCAGATAAGGGCCTAATATCCAAAATATACAAAGAACTCATAAAACTCAACAACAAACAAACAAACAATCCAATAAAAAAATGGGAAGAGGACATGAACAGACACTTCTCCCAGGAAGAAATACAAATGGCCAACAGATATATGAAAAGATGCTCATCTCCTTTAGTTATTAGAGAAATGCAAATCAAAACTGCAATGAGATACCACCTCACACCTGTTAGATTAGCTATTATTAACAATACAGTAATAGCAAATGTTGGAGAGGCTGTGGAGAAAAAGGAACCCTCATACACTGTTGGTGGGAATGTAAAGTAGTACAACCATTATGGAAGAAAGTATGGTGGTTCCTCAAAAACTGAAAATAGAACTACCTTATGACCCAGCAATCCTTCTACTGGGTATATACCCCAAAAACTCAGAAACATTGATACGTAAAGACACATGCAGCCCCATGTTCATTGCAGCATTGTTCACAGTGGCCAGGACATGGAAAAAACCAAAAAGCCCGTCAATAGATGACTGGATAAAGAAGATGTGGCACATATACACTATGGAATACTACTCAGCCATAAGAAATGATGACATCGGATCATTTACAGCAAAAGGGTGGCATCTTGATAACATTATACAAAGTGAAATAAGTAAATCAGAAAAAAACAGGAACTGCATTATTCCATACGTAAGCGGGACATAAAAGTGAGACTAAGAGACATTGATAAGAGTGTGGTGGTTACAGGGGGAGGGGGGAGAAGGAGAGGAAAAAGGGGAGGGGGAGGAGCACAAAGAAAAGTATATAGAAGGTGACAGAGGACAATCTGACTTTGGGTGATGGGTGTGCAACAAAATTGAACGACAAGATAACCTGGACATGTTATCTTTGAATATATGTATCCTGATTTATTGATGTCACCCCATTAAAAAAATAAAATTATTAAAAAAAAGTGCACCATGACTTTATGGACACACTGTATTTGTTTACTTAAAATATTTAGGAATTACTTTATTTTTTAAAAGCTAAATTAAAAAGTTTTTCAAAAATATTTCTAATAAAATAAAATTTAGTCTTATTTGTTCAATAAAATTTAATTATGAAATCAAATTTAATAAAATTTGTTCTTGGGAAAAAAAAGAAAAAAGAAAACATCTCAGAAAATTTTTTTCTAATTTTTTGTTTTTCTTTAGTTCTTTTTGTTCTTATTGTTTTGTTTTTGTTCTTAAATTTATTTTTATTTTCTGTGGGGGTTTTTTTGCTTGATTTTTTAACACCACCACCCTCAAATGCTCTCAAGGCAGAAAAGAAAAGAAATACCATGATTATCCAAGAAAGAGACACAGTTCAGAAATAAAATAAAAATCCCCAGAAAGCAATCTCAATCACATGGAAACCTTGGCACTAAATGATAAAGAATACAAAATTAAAGTTCTGAAAATACTCAAGAAGACTCAAAAAAACACTCATAGACAATTTAATGAGAAAAGAAAACAAAATAAATACCACATCAAGGGAACTGAAACTTTAAAAACTGGAAAACAGGGATGAAAAAATAATTAATTGAAAAAATGAGCTATCAACTGTACCTAATAGAATAGGCCAGATAAAGGAGAGAATCCATGTCATTGAAGACAGGCAACTAGAGATGATATAGAAGGAAGAAGAGAAAGACCGAAGGATTAAAACAAACAAACAAAAATAACAGCTCTATGAGAATTGTCTGACTCCATCAGAAAGAGCAATATAAGAATAATGGATATTTTAGAAGAAAAGAGGGAGAAGGAAATGGAGAGCCTATTCTAACAAATAATTGATGAGAATTTCCCAAGCCTATGGAAAAAGATCCTCAAACCCAAGAAGCAAAGAGAATGCTTAGTAACCTCAACCCAAACAGTCCTTCTCCAAGGCAGCTAGGGAAAAGAAGATAACATATATAGGAAGGCCCATCAGGTTATCATCAGAATTCTCAGCAGAAACTCTACAAGCCAGGAGAGAACAGACTAAAACATTCAAAATACTGAAAGGCAAGAATTATCAGCCAAAAATACTATATCCATCAAAGTTTTCCTTCAAATACAAAGGAGAAATAAAAACTTCTCCAGACATACAGAAGTTGAGGGAATCAAAGAAGGGGAAATACACCGTAATACATGTACTGAGACTAACATAACCCTGATCTCAAAACCTGGCAAGGACAATGCAAAAAAAAAGACAACTATAGGCCAATATTTCTAATGAATACAGGTGCAAAAATCCTAAACAAAATACTAATAAATCGAATACAACAAGATATTAAAAAAATCATACATCACGATCAAGTGGGATTCATTCTAGGAGTACGGGATAGCTTAACACATGCAAATCAATCAACATAATACACCACATCAAAAGAAAGGACAAAAATCATATGATCTTACAAATAGATGCAGAAAAAGCATTCAATAAGATACAATATCCATTTATATCTAAAGCACTCAATAAAATGGGTTGAGAAAGAAAGTACCTAAACATAATAAAAGCTATATATGGGAAACCATGAGCTAATATCATACTAAATGGTGGAAAAGTGAAAACTTTCTTTCTAAAATCAGGAATGAGACAAGACGCCCACTCTCATGACTTTTATTCAACATAGTCCTGGAAGTTTTATCCAGAGCAATCAGTCAAGAGAAAGAAATAAAAGACATCTATATTGGGAAAGAACTAAAGGTATAACATTTTGTAGATGACATGATCTTGCATATAGAAAACTCCTAAGACTCCACTGAAAAAAGTATTAAAAACAATAAATAAATACAGTAAAATCACAGGATACAAAATTAATATATAAAAGTCTACTGCTTTCCTAATGACAACAATGAAACTTCAGAAAATAAATTAAAAATAAATACAATTCCTTTTACAATTGCAACAACACCAAAAATGTACCTAGGAATAAGCTTAACAAATGATGTAAAGAACCTATATACAGAAAACTACGAAGTATTTTATTTTTGTGACAGACAGAAAGAGAGAGAGAAAGAGGGACAGATAGGGACAGAGAGACCAGAAGGGAGAGAGATGAGAAGCATCAACTCTTTGTTGTGGCACTTTAGTTGTTCATTGATTGCTTTCTCATATTTGGTTTGACTGGGGGCTGCAGTAGAGTGAGTGACCTCTTGCTCAAGCCAGTGACTCTGGGCTCAAGCCAGTGACCATGGGGTCATGTTCATGAATGATCCCATGCTCAAGCCAGCAACCCCGACCTCAAGCTGGTGAGCCTGTGCTCACACTGGATAAGCCTGTGCTCAAGACTGTGACCTTGGGGTTTTGAACCTGGGTCTTTTGTGTCTAAGACTGATGCTCAATCCACTGCACCACTGCCTGGTCAGGCACTACAAAACATTATTAAAAGAAATTCAAAAAGACACAGTGAAATGTAAAAATATTCCATGTTCATGGATTGGAAGAATCAACATTGTTAAAATTGCCATATTACTCAAAGCAATAAACATATTTAACAAAATACCCATTAAAATCCCAATGTCATTTTTTAAATAAATAGAACAAAAAATCACCAAATTTGTATGGAGCCATAAAAGACCTCAAAGAGCCAAAGCAATCCTGAGGAAAAAACAAAATGAAGCCAGAAGTATCATACTTTGTGACTTCATATTATACTACAGACCCACAATAATCAAAACAGTATGGTACTGGCAGAAAAACAGCTATACAGACCAATTGAAAATAATTGAGAACCCAGAAATCAAACCACATATGTATGGACAAATAATCTTTTACAAAGAAGCTAAAAACACACAATGGAGAAAAGAAAGCTTTTTCAATAAATGGTGCTGGGAAAATTGAAAAGTCACATGCAAAAGAATGAAACTTTACTACAGTTTGTCCAAATACACAAAAATTAATTCAAAATGCATCAAAGACTTAAATATAAAATCTAAAACAATAAATCACATAGAAGAAAACATATGTACTAAACTTATGGACCTTGGGCATAAAGAACATTTTATAGATTTGAACCCAAAGGCAAGGGAAGTAAAGGCAACAATAAATAATTGAGACTATGTTAAGATAAAAAGTTCTTACACAGCAAAAGAAACTGACAACAAAACAAACAAGTAGCCAACCAAATGGGAGTTGATATTCACAAACAACAGCTCCAAGGAGAGGTTAATATCCACAATACATAAAGAACTCACAAAGTTCAACAACATCAAGCAAACAATCCAATAAAAAATAGGAAGAGAACATGAACATACACTTCTCCCAAGAAGAAATAGAAATGGCCAACAGATACATGAAAAGATGCTCAAGTTTGCTAGTCATTAGAAAATATAGATCAAAACTACAATGAGATACCACCTCATACCTGTTAGATTAGCTGTTATCAAGAAGACAAGTAATAACAAATGTTGGAGAGGCTGTGGAGAAAAGGGAACCCTCAATCACTGCTGGTGGGTATGTAAACTGATACAGCTAATTGTTGAAGAAAATATGGAGATATATATAAAAAAGTAATAGAATTACCATATGATCCAGCAATCCCTCTACTGGGTATCTACCAAAAAAACTCGAAAACATTGGTACATAAAGACACATGCACCCCCATGTTCATCGCATCATTATTCACAGTGGCCAAGACATAGAAACAAAGTGTCCTTTGATAGAGGATTGGATAAAGAAGAAGTAGTACATATAGACAATGGAATACTACTCAGCCATAAGAAATGATGACATACTGCCATTTATGACAACATGGATGGACCTTAAGAACATGATACTAAATGAAATAAATAAATAAATAAAAAGCTAAGAATTATATGACTGCACACATAGGTGGGATACAAAAGAGAGACTCATGGATGTAGATAAATATGAAATGGTTACCTGGGGACAGGATGGGAAAGAGGGGAGAAAAGAGGGACAAATATATGGTGACAGAAAATGATTTGATTTTGAGTGATGGGTACACAATGCAATCAACAATTCAGATGCTATAGAGATGTTCACGAGAAACCTATGTGCCCTTATTGATCAATTTTACCCCATTAAATTTAATTTAAAATATGTTTAAAAGTAAAGGGAAGGAGATAGATAGATCATGCTAACACTAGTAGATAAAAAAGCTAGTACAGTTGTATTAATTTCAGATAAAGCAGACTTTAGTACAAGGGAAATTGTCAGGGATTAAAAGGGACATTTTATAAAAATAAACTGGTCATTTGCCCAAAATGACATAATGTAACAGTCCTTAATATGCATATGTTTAACATGACAACATCAAAATGCATGAAAACAGATAGAATGGCAAAGAAAAATAAATGAATCCACTATTATAGTTAGAGACTTCAACACCCCTTCACTAGCAATTGACAGAACCAGCAGGCAGAAAATCAGTGAGATTACAGTTGAACAGAATACCACCATCAATCAACTGGATCTAATTGACATTTATAAAACACTTTATCTGACAAGAGGAGAATACACACTTGTCTCAAGCTCGCAAGGAACATTCAACAAAATAGACCACCTTGTGGATTATAAAACAATTTAGCAATTTTTTCAAATCCAGAAATTCTACAAATCCACTTTCAGATCAAAATGGAATTAAATTTTAAAATAACAGAAAAAATAGCTGAGAAAAATTCCAAAATAATAGAGAGTAAATAACATATTTCTAAATAGCCTGTGGTCCAGAGAAGTCTCGAGAGAAATTTTAAAAACTTTGATCTGAATCAAGGTGAAATACTACTCATCAAAATTTGTGTGAATAATAAAACAGTGTGTTTAAGGGAAATTTATAGAATTGTATGCATATATTAGAAAAGAAGAAATATCTAAACCCAATAATCTAAGCTTCTACCTTAGGAAACTAAAAGAAGAAGAGCAATGTAAACCTAAAGCAAAGAGAAGAAAAAAAAATGTAGAGCAGAAATGAAAGAAATTGAAAACAGGAAATCAATAAAGAAAATCAATGAAACCAAAGCTAGTTCTTTGAAAAGATCAATGATGTTGATAAAATTCTAGTCAGGCTAACCTAGAAAACAAAAGATATGAATTACTATTAGAAAAGAAAGAAAGAACATCACTACTGATCCCAAATCATTAAAAGGATAATAAATGAATATTCTGAATAATGCTATGCCTAAAAATTTGATAACCTAAATGAAATGGGCCAATTTTTGAAAGATGCAGCTACCAATACTTATACAAGGTATATCTATAATCTGAGTAAGTGTATGTCAATCTAAGAAATTAGATTAATAATTGATAACCTTCCAAAACAAAGAAGCAAGTTTGGATGGTTTCACTAATGAAGCCTATCATACAATTAAGGGAGAAATTACACAACACTGTATAATCACTTCCAGACAATAGAAGCCAAAGAAATACCTAACTTATTCTATGAGGCCAACAAACATTGCCCTAATGCAAAATCCCAATAAAAATATTTCAAGGAGGGAAAACTGCAGATCAACATTTCTCATGAACATAGATGCAAAAATCCTCAGTTATATTAGTAAATCTACTTCAATAATATATAAAATAAATACACATCATGACTAAGTGAATTTTATTTCAAATGTATAAGACTGATTCATTACTTAAAAATTATTTAAAATAATCCATCACATCAACAAAGAGCTGATCCCACTAAAGGCAGAAAATCAATACAAATCTTTTCCACTAAGTTATAATACATATTGTGAACCAAAAACAACTGGGAATTGCATTTCCCTACCTTTTCTTGAATGAAGTTGTTCCATTTTTTTATCCATAATTGTATATTGAATATACAGGGGGCAGGTAATATACCTTTATCATACAGAGGAACCACATCACACTTAATAAATAAGTGTGAAACCCAAACATTTACTTCAAGCTAGATTTCATAACTCGATTAGCCTGTGGACACTTTTCACTTTGAGATGGTATCAATGCCTTGAAAAAAAGTAACCAAAAAATTTAATATGTATATACTGGAAGAAAACACCTATATAAATATTGAACTAGGAAATAAATGGGCATATCACTGTTGGTGATCTTCCAAAGAGCCCACCAGCCTTCCTTCTTCCTAGATAATAGAAATTCATTTTGTTTAAATAGCAATATGTGTACCATTCTCCAAGCCTTAGGAATACCGTGCATGACTTAAAGCACTCCTATTTTGTGAGTGATTCTTTTCAGAAGTAGGAAGGTAAACCACTATGTCTAGAGCCATAAGAGAAAGGATATTGTTGATTTAGGAGAATTCTACACTCCCTTTTCTGCTAATTAAAATTTAGTGTATGAGATAATACTTAGAGAAGCTTCAGTTATTTTGGGGCCATATGCCTATAAAACTATTATATGGTGTGGCCTAGGGGATATATAGGAAAACCCCAGATATTTGTTGCCATTGATGAGGAACTTTTCCAAATCTGGAAACATCCAAATGCCATGTAATAATTAAATGTCTTTACTGTAGAGTTTTATTTTCTTTACTTATTTTTTTTGTGACACAGACAGAGGGAGAGACAGAGAGGGCGACAGACAGACAGGAAGGGAGAAAGATGAGAAGCATCAAGTCTTTGTTGCGGCACCTTTGTTGTTCATTGTTTTGCTTTCTCATATGTGCCTTCACCGGTAGACTGCAGTAGAGCGAGTGACTCCTTGCTCAAGCAGTGACCATGGGGTCATGTCTATGATCCCACGCTCAAGCCTGCAACACTGCACTCAAGCTGGTGAGCCTGCACTCAAGTCGGCGACCTCGAGGTTTCGAACCTGGGTCCTCTGTGTCCTAGTCCGATGCTCTACCCATTGCACCACTGCTTGGTCAGGCTTCTTTACTTATTAATTAGGGTAAAAATTATTCTGCTGTAACAGACAGAACCACAAATATAATAGCTCAGACCAGACAAAATTTATTTCTCTGTGTGTAACAATTTAGTGGCGCATGGGCTGTGCAGGGTAAGTACACAGCTTGGTACTACAATGCTTCAAAAGTAAAAAGGCTTATTCTATTTTTTTGGTATTCCCTTCCCTCCACCATTGGTGTTGCCCTATGTCCACATCAATCAATATTCTAGGCTGTAAGAAGGAGAAAACAGAAAGCTGAGGGAAAGTAATTTTATGTTATCTTATTTATTTATTTATTTATTTATTTATTTATTTATTTATTTATTTATTTATTTAGATGAGAGAAGAGGAGGTATTGAGGCAGATTCCCGCATATGCCCTGACCGGAATTCACCCAGCAACCCCATCGTGGGATGATGCTCGATTACTGAGCTATTTTTAGTGCCTGAGGCCCACACTTGGACCAACTGAGCACTCCTCAGTACCTAGAACCATGCTTGAACCAATCGAGCCACTGGCTGAGGGAGGGAAAGGAGAGAAGGGGGAAAGCGAGGGGGAGAATTAGATGGTTGTTTCTCCTGTGTGCCCTGACCAAGAATCGAACCCATGATAGCAACACACCGGGCCCACGCTCTATCTCTGATCCACCAGACAAAGCTGCAATATATTTTTTAAAAATAATGTGAGCAGAATGTTGAACACATCATTTCTACTCATACTCTAATGATCAAACATTAGTCAAATTGCCACTTACAGCTTCAATTAATTTTGAAGTTTTATCTTTAACAAGTTCTTTGATTAATTTGAGAAAAATAAGGTGTTTTTTTTTTTAGATTTTATTTATTCTTTTTTAGAGAGAGAGAAGAAAGAGTGAGAAGAGGGGAGGAGCAGGAAGCATCAACTCCCATAAATGCCTTGACCAAGCAAACCCAGGGTTTCAAACCAGTGACCTCAGTGTTCCAAGTCTGATGCTTTATCCACTGTGCCACTACAGGTCAGACGAGAAAAATAAGTTTTAATAAATGGCATAATGGAAGTCATACTGCAGTAATTAAACTTAAATGCTATAAAGAATTTTGATTTTGAAATTCATAAATACGAGCATGTAAATTTAAGGTTAATATTTTAAAAGATGGGATGAATGAGCAAGTCCCAACTTTGGGAGATAGAACCAAATATTAATATAACAAATTCTGTTTTCAGATATTTAAATGTTTAACTATGTGTTTTTTCAACAAACACCAAACTGATAGTGATTTTTTTTCTTTTCATGTATTATTGATATTGGTAATATTTTATTTATGATTTTTTTATCTGTGTTTGTAAAAAGGATTTAAGTAGTATTTTTTCCATTTATTAAAACATACTTGTCATATTTGGGAATCAAGGTTTTACTAGCATTATAAAGAAGGCTAGGAAATATTCCTGTTTTCTCTGTTTTTCAAGTAATTCTTTTCAGATTAAAACTTTTCTTTTTTAATTAGTTGTCAGAATTCTCAAAGTAAGTAATCTGATTCAAAAAGTTTTATGTGAGAAAGTCAATTATAGATACTGTACAATTGATATTTTTAAAATTTTTATTCCAATTTATCAAATTTTCAAAATAAATGACATAAATGAACGTCTATCTTTCTGTGCTCATGATACCTGTATGACATGTAATATTGCCCCCTTTTTTGATTCCTAATATTAGAAGTCTATGTCTTCGTTTGTTTTTTCTTAATAATCAAGGGGTTTTAACTATTATAAGAAATTTCCAAGAATCTTTTAGCTTTGTTGATTTTCTAAATTTTATACTGCTTTCAATTTTATTAATTTTTGCTCATATTTAAGTTAGTTCTTTCCTACTTTACCTGTTATACAGATAGCTTACTATATACATGGTTAATTTTTAGCTCTTTATTCTTTTCTAGTATATGCATTTTAAAGCTGTTAATTTATTTATACTTGCTGCTATAGCTGCATTTTACACGTTTCATTTAGAAATATTCAATATCATTTGGCTCATAGTGTGTTCTACTTTAAATTATACCCTCTTCTCTTAATCTTGGATTTTGTACAGGTGTAGTGCTCAAATTTTAAATTATTGGAGGTTATCTTGTTATTATTTTGGTATTTAATCTCTTTCTTTATTCCACGTATATACACACTCAGTATGATTTAAGTCCTATGAAGTCTTTTGGAAGTTGCTTTATAGTTGATCATATAATTTATAAATGCTGTAATTTTAGGTATATGTACTTTGATACATTTTTTTACAATTGCTCTGTATCTTATGTGCACAAATTACATAAAGTTCTCTAATTGTCTTGATTTCTTTTGTATACTTACTGAGGTTTTTGCCTAGCAGATACTGAGAAATATTTGTTTTAAAAAAACACCCTTATTGTGAAGTTTTCTACTTATATCTTTAATGTTGTCATTTTTCTTTATATTTTATTACAATGTATCATTGAGATCATATGAATTGAGAATCTTCCTTTTAATTAATTATTTTTATTATTATGAGATATCTCTATAATAGTTCATGATTTTCAGAAAATTTTGTCTGATATTTGTAGAGCTGCACAAGTGTCTTTACTGTTCTATGTTTCCGTCACATATTTTTATTCTTTTATATATCTTTCTTATGTTTAAGGTGATCTTTTTAAACTACCATGAACTTAAGATTTTATCCAGTCTGATAATTTTTGTCTTTACATTGTATGAGTTAAACTTTAAAATTGATGTAATTATGGATTTATTTGCATTCATTGACTTTTATGTAATTTCTATTCTGATATTTTTTCTATCAGGGGAGTTTTCTGTTTTTTGTCTTTGAGGTCTTTCTTTTCTTTTCTTTCTCTTTGTTCATTATATTTTTCACTTCTAAAATTTCATTTGATTCTTCTTTATATATTGAAAAATTTCCTGAGGTATCCTTTGCATTCATTATTTTTAAGAGTTTGTGATTGCTTCCTACAATTTTTTATTTGTATAATAGTTATTTAAAATGTTTGCCAAATTGTTTCCAACATGTGTCAACTTGGCATATGCATCTGTTTCATTGATATTTGCCTCATCTATGTATTCAAGGTATTCTGAATGTATTATGAAACACTTTGTCTTGTTTAAATCCTATGAATGATGTTGATTTCTTTAAGACAGCAGTTAACCTGGTTAATTCCAAGTCAAATAAATATGCCACCCCACTTTCTGTGGGCTGTGATTCCAATGATAGTTCAATTTCTTTTCCTTTTTTTTTTTTTTTTTTTTTTTTTTTTTTTTTTTTGAGAGAGGGGGACAGACAGGAAGGGAGAGAAATGAGAAGCATCAACTCATAGTTGTGGCACCTTAGCTATTCATTAACTGCTTTCTCATATGTGTCTTGACTGGTGGGGGGGGGCTCAGGCTAAGCCAGTAACCCCTTGCTAGCCAATAACCTTGGGCTCAAACCAGCAACTTTGGGTTTCAAGCCAGTGACATTTAGGCTCAAGCCAGTGACCATGGGGTCATGTTTATGATCTCATGCTCAAGCTGGTGATCCCATGCTCAAGCCAACAACTGCACACTCAATCCAACAACCTCAGTATTTTGAACCTGGGTCCACAGCGATCCAGGCCAATGCTTTATTGACTGTGCAACTGGCTGGTCAGGTGACAGTTCAATTTTCAAAACATTTGTAGTGTTGTTGTGATTTGGCCACTTTGTGCATCAAACTGCTATCTGGACCTTGATCTATCAATTAGTTTGTTTTTCAAAGTGTTTGCTGTGTTGAATAGGATCAGAACAACTGCCTCAGTTTTTTAAAGATGAGCCCAGAATATCAGAGACAGTACGTGGTGACTTTTCAAAGCTTCTCCCTTTCATTGACATCTCCTCTTCTCAGTCCTTTGTCCAGAGAGCTGATCTTTGATTTTCTGGCTCTGCTGTGCACTCCTAAACTTTTACCTGATAAGAGGGGTCAAGTTGTAGAAAGGAAAACATATAAAAAAAAAAGAAACAATTTTTATCCTCATACTCTTGAAGCACAAACCCATTGAACAGAAATGAAGGTTTCCTCTCTAGGAGAGTTTTGGTTCCCGCTGCCACAACCACCATAGAATTACTTGGGGACTGGAGAGAGAAAGAACAGAATAAAAAAATGAAGTAGCTTTAGAAGTTCCCTTTCTTTTTTCTATAGCCAGAACTACAGTGCTTCCTTTGGAGGTCTTGTTTATGCACTTTGGTGCCACTTGGAATCATTGATTTCTGGCTGGAAGATTCTGGTGAATCAAAAAAGGTAAATTCTGATTTACTTATTTTGCTCAGTATAATGTTATCAAGGTCCATCCATGTTGTTGTAAATGATCCGATGTCATCATTTCTGACATCGTACTATAGTATGCCATAGTATATATGTACCAAAGCTTTTTAATCCACTCGTCCACTAATGGACACTTGGGTTGTTTCCAGATCTTCACTATTGTGAGCAATGCTGCCATAAACATAGGGGGTGCATTTCTCCTTTTGGAACAGTGCTATGGTGTTCTTAGGGCATATTCCTAAAAGTGGGATAGCTGGGTCAAAAGGCAGTTCAATTTTTAATTTTTTGAAGAATCTCCATACTGTTTTCTACAGTGGCTGCACCAGTCTGCATTCCCACCAGCAGTGCAGGAGGGTTCCCTTTTCTCCACATCCTCGCCAGCACTTATTCTGTGTTGTTTTGTTGATGAGCGCCATTCTGACTGGTGTGAGGTGATATCTCATTGTGGTTTTAATTTGCATTGCTCTAATGATTAGTGATGTTGAGCATTTTTTTCATATTTCTATTGGCCATCTGTATACATATATGGGACAAAAAAATGAGACTCAGAGACATGGACAAAAATGTGATGGTAACCAGGGGTGGAGGAGGAAGGAGAGGGAGGGGTGGGGGAAGGGAGGGGCACAAAGAAAACCAGATAGAAGGTGACGGAAGACAATTTGACTTTGGGTAAGGGGTATGCAACATAATCAAATGTCAAAATAATCTGGAGATGTTTTCTCTGAACAAATGTACCCTGATTTATCAATATCATCCCATTAAAATTAATTTAAAAAATGGTAAATTCATCAACAATTTGGGGACATAACCCCTTTCAGTCTTCTTCCCTAACTTGCTCTCTTGTAGTTACTTTTTAGAATGCTCAGATGGCCTCTATGCATTCTGTCCAGGTATAAGTGAGAGAAATGCAATGGAATGAGTTCACTCCTTATCACTAGAATTGAAAGTTCTGAGGCTGTTTTACTTCAAACATTATATATCTGGTTTGGCCATCTTCTTTCCTTTCCACTTTTTTTTTATGTATTTTCTTTTACTATTTCTCTATTACTTGGAAGAAAGGAAACTGAGATAGGCTAACAATGAAATTGGACAACGAATGCAAATTCAGAAAGGAATGGAGACTTTCAATATGTAGGTAATAAAAAATGGAATGAAACTGTATTGGTGTAATGCTTTGCAGAAACCCAAACAGAAGGGGATGAGGCAGAGTAAAATATTTTAAATTTCAAAACACTGGATTAGGGAAGACCTTTAATTCTTATTAAAATTTTTATTAGTAAGTTGGTCTATTTAAACAGCTTGGTAAAAAATGAACAGGAAGTAGGCATACACACAGTGAAAATCTTAGCCTCATATCACAAACCATACTATAATCTTGTGGATTCTCAGAGATATAAAATGAATAGCATTTTGAAGCAATATCAAAGTATTATACTCACTGAAGGGATACATTTTAGATATTATGATAGAATAGAGGTTTTGCTTGGAACAGAAGAGACAGTAAGTAATAATCTTCAAAAAGTTCCAATAATTATAAAATTATTAGTTTTATGTTAAGGTTCCAGTTTGATATTTTTCAATAAATACAAAAATAGCATTATTTACAAAATATTTAGGGCATTTTATTTTCATAAGGAAATTAATAAATGTAGGAAATGCCAAGTTGAATTGTATTCTAAAAATGCACATAAAAAGAAAAATCCAAGATTGTCTAGCCCCATCAGACTTTGCATTTAAATAGAAATTGTTATTTTTAAAAAGCATTATAATAGCAGTTTAAAAGCATTGGGTGTGAAGGCAGGCTTGAAAGAACACCATTAGTAATATACGTAAGAATATTGCATATGTCTGAAAGCACATTAAAATGATAAGGAAAATGAGTACCATTTTTTTGTGAAGTGTATATACTTGAATATCCTGGTCATCACTAGAAAACAATTTACATTCTTTTTGTTCTTCTCTTTTAAACTTAAGGATTTCACAGTGGTATTTTTAACTACTTTTGGCAAATTTCCCTTTTTTTAAATCTTTTTAAAAAATCTTAAATGATTATTTTCTGTGTTTGTTTCTATATGTTTGTGTTCGTGTGGTAAGTGATTTTCTGTCATTTATATTGCTCCTCATCATTTTATGGTCCTGACCAGCTATTAATATTTAGGACAAATTGAGGAGTAGTTAGTAATTTAAAACATCTGCCTGGCCTGTGGTGGTACAGTGGATAAACCTTTGGCCTGGAATGCCAAGGTTGCCGGTTTGAAACCCTGGGCTTCCCTGGTCAAGGCACATACAGCAAGCAAGCAATGAACAACTAACATGAAGCAACTATGAGTTGATAATTCCCATTCCATACTCCCATTTCTCTCCTGTCTCTGTAAAATCAATAAAGTATTTTTTAAAAAGTTATTATCACATCAGATGATTTAATAATTATTAATAATACTAAAGCACCACAATTAGATTATACAAGTTCATTGGTTTCCTGAGACAATATAATTAAATTCTATAGAGAAGATTTATAAAACAAAATACTAATTTTCTGTAACAAAATAATACAGACATCTACAAATTATAATGTTTTCAAAGACTATAAACTAAGAGGGTGGTATAGTATTGCCCTGATCAACTCTATGAAGTCACATATACAAACCTATGAGGACCTATAATTGTTAGCTGAAAGCTAAAAAAGGGGATCATATACTTCTTTGTAACCAGCCACTATGTTACTCCTTGACAATGTATTTCTTAAATCAGGAATTATAAGAAGCTTTAAGGAAAACATATTTGCATGTAACTTCTTTCTTGATTGACCAATGTACTTCTTATTATGAAGATAATTCACTGTTACTAGAAGATGAAGACAGAAGAGGGAAGAAGGAGGAGGAGGAGGAGAAGGAGGAGGAGGAGGAGGAAGAAGAAGAAGAAGAAGAAGAAGAAGAAGAAGAAGAAGAAGAAGAAGAAGAAGAAGGCAAGAAGGCAGAGGAGGAGGAAGAGGAGGAGGAGGAAGAGGAGGAGGAGAGAGAAGGAAGAAGAAGAAAGAAAGAAGATAAAAGGCCATGGCCCATGGCTCAGTGGATAGAATATTGGCCCAGCATATGGATGTCCCAGGTTCGATTCCTAGTTAGGACACACAGGAGAAGCAACTATCTGCTTCTTCCCCCTTCCCCTCCCCTCTCCTTCATCTCTCTTTTCCCCTCCCACATCCAGTGGTTCGATTGGTTTGAATGTGGCCTGGAGCACTGAGGATAGCTCTGTTGGAGTCCAACAGCTTCAGGCACTAAAAATAGTTAAATAGTTTGGTATTGGAGAATTGACCTCAAGTGAAATTGCCAGATGGATCCAGGTCGGGGTGCATGTAGGGGTCTGCCTCACTATCCCCCCTACTCTCGCCTAAACAAACAAACAAACAAACAAAAAAGGCAAAGATACGGTAGTAGGTACAATGCATATATCTTGTAAAGTCCAAAGGAATGAGCAATGAGGGGGATTCTTCTGAAATAAAAAAATTTAAATGATGAACAACGGAATGGTGTTTTAGAATAATAGCTGTACACCAACTGCAGCTTTGTAATAAATTATTTTAGAGTAAATGAAGCTGGAGTGGGGTTAGCAGGCTATCAGAAATAGTACAGAAAAATATTCCTCTCAATAAGCTAAATTATATGTGCAAGATTCATATTTTCACAATTGTCCACTAATTTACTGATGAATCATTAGCATGCCAAAAGTGTGGCATTTGGAAATATGAAAGATTACTATGTTCATTCTAACTGAACAAGTAAGCATGAATCCACTGTTGTATTCAGACACTCTAAAGAATAAAAAAGAGGCCCTGGCTGGTTGGCTCAGCGGTAGAGCGTCGGCCTGGCGTGCAGGGGACCCGGGTTCGATTCCCGGCCAGGGCACATAGGAGAAGCGCCCATTTGCTTCTCCACCCCCCCTCCTTCCTCTCTGTCTCTCTCTTCCCCTCCCGCAGCGGAGGCTCCATTGGAGCAAAGATGGCCCGGGCGCTGGGGATGGCTCCTTGGCCTCTGCCCCAGGCACTAGAGTGGCTCTGGTCGCGGCAGAGCAACACCCCAGAGGGCAGAGCATCGCCCCCTGGTGGGCAGAGCGTTGCCCCTGGTGGGCGTGCCGGGTGGATCCCGGTTGGGCGCATGTGGGAGTCTGTCTGACTGTCTCTCCCCGTTTCCAGCTTCAGAAAAATACAAAAAAAAAAAAATACAAAAAAAAAAAAAGAATAAAAAAGAGATAATGAAAACTGCACCAGCCCTCAAGTAACCTCTAAACTACCAAGGATGACACATGGTACCATTAAATAAGTAATTAACTGCTGAAACAATTGATGCAAAGTTTGGGTACTATAGAATTTCAGATTGCAAAGAAAAAAAATGAACTTAAATGATCAAAAGCTTTTCATGACAGAGAATACATTTTTGCTGTCACTGATACAAATTTATAACCAACCAACATATTACACCACAGTCTATGTGCGAGGTTCTGAGTTATAAGGGTCAGAACATATAAAAAATACTTGAAAAGTGATCTCTCAAAGGTTTCATAATCCAGGAGAATAAAAAGACAAGTGCAATAAAAATAGCTATAACATAAAGTGAAATATTATATGTTGCAAATTAAATAAATATACAATAGAAATATAAGAAATTTTGGAAAAAGTAGTTATTAAGTAAATAAAAAATTCAAAAAAAGATATGGCATTTAAAATATGGCATTTCAAATGGTGTTCAAAGGAAAGATTTTAATTTTAGCTGTCTGAAACAGAGAGGACTAGTACCTCTAGTAAGAAACAATAGGAACAAAAGCTCTGGAGGCAGAAAATTTGACAGGCTCTATTTGACATAAAATAAATACTGGTGAATAAATGCAGAATATCAAATAACATGCCATAATGACCATTGGCCTGAAATCAATAATAATGAGCACTATTCTAACTTCTGTAGGTAGTGAAGGGTCATTGAAATTTTAAACTAGGAATAACTTGATTACATCTGTGACTTAGAAAGGTTAGTGGAGCATAAAGTTTTAAGGGTGAAATGAAAAGGAGGAATTTGGGAAATAAAGGGATTTACCTCAAGCATTTTGGTGCTCTGTTTTTAGGTATATATGTTACCAGAACAAGCCGGGTCCGGGTCAGCTCATCACAGTCAAAGAGATAAACTAGACTGAGTGTACAAGAATGTCTTTAATTCAGAAATACCAGTACCCTGAGAAGGCAGGGGAGTTCACGAAACTGTCTTAACACTCTCCTGATGCTGGCAGCTTTTATAGGGTTCAAAGGAAAAGAAAAAAAACAAAACAATAAAAAGTCCATGCAGTTAGTCACATAACAATGTGCAGGAGGTGAGGGTTCAGCTGCAGAACATCTCTGCAAGTTCTTTTGATGTAACATGAGTAATCAGCATGGTCCTATCTGGCATCCTTGATAAATCTTCAAGACAGTGTTCCAGGGGTCAGGTGTCTCCCAGGAACAGCTGGAACCTGGCAACTCTGGGACCACCTGCCTCTGAGAATTGTCTGTGAAAAGACTCCCTGTTTTCTTAGGATATAAAGTAAAGATTTAAGATGGGTGAACTGACTTTCAAATTAATGTATAGGCCCTAACTTTTCACACTAAGTACTGTGGCTAGACTTTTACAAACAATTATTGTGATTTAAACTCCCCTAATTGTCAGGTCCCTCCCCAAAGTAAGCTTTTCTGGACATTCCTGCAAAGGTAAACTTTTTACTACACTTCAAAATAAAGGCCAGGGAGCCATTAAGAGAGAATAGCATATAGATTAAGTATTTCCTAACCCCTACATATCTCCTATTCATTACAATTGAGAAGCTACTATTATTAAAGCCAAATTTCTAACTTTTGGGCTACCTTAACATATACACATTAAAAATTGTTAGGTTTTGGAGACTTGACCAATTTATCATGATGTAATGTTCCTCTTTATTCTTGATAATTTTCTTTGCAATGAAGTTGGTTTCATCTGAAATTAAAAATGTCCAGCTTCCTTTTGATGACTGTTAGCATGATATATTTTCTACATACCCTTTACTTTTCATCTACCTATGTCTTTATATTTAACATGGGTTTCTTGTAAACAACGTAGAGTTGGTATTGTTTTTGATACATTCTGATTTTATTATTTTATTTTTTAAATTTTTATTGAATTTGTTGAGGTGATATTGGTTAATAAAATTATATAGGTTTCAGCTGTACAATTCTATGATAAATAACTGTATATTGTATTGTGTTCACCACTCCAAGTCAAGTCTCCTTTCATCATCATTTAAGCTCCTTTACCCTCTTCTACCTCCCCCCAACGCCCTTTTCCTCTTGTAATCCCCAAAGTGATGTCTGTGACAATGAGGGTTTTTTTTGTTTTGGTTTTTGGGGGCTTTTTTTTTTTGCTTAATCCCTTCAGTTTTTTCACCCAGTACCCCAACCCCAACTCCTCTGACAGCTGTCAGTCTGTTATCCATATTTCTGAGTATGTTTCTGTTTTGTTTGTTATTTTATTTTGTTTATTAGATGTTGATCTTTGTCTTTTAATTATTGCTTTTAGATCATCGATGTTTAATGTGATTAATGATATAGTTAGATTAACATCTACCATATTTGTTGATGTTTTCTTTTTGTTTACCTTGTTCTTTGTTCTTATATTGCCTTCTACTGTTTTTCTATCTTGTGTGTTCTAACTCAGCATTTTATACAATTCCATTTTTTTTCCTTACTTAGCATATTGATTATACTTCTTTCATTACTATTTTTGTGATTGCCTTAGGATTTGCAACATACATTTACAACTGATCCAAGTCCACTTTCAAATAACACAGTACTGCTCCCCAGGTAGTGCAAATATCTTAATAACAAAGTATTCTTAATTCCTCCCTTGTGTTATTGCTGTCATTAATTTTACTTATAAATAAACTCTAATAATTGAACACATGGTTGCTATTTTAAAAACTGTTACCTTTTAGATGAATTTCAAGTAAGAAAATTAAGTTTCTCTTTTAAAAGCACTTATTCCTCCTCTAATGTTCTTCCTTTCTTTATGTAGGCCCAAGTTCCTGATCTATACTATTTCCCTTCTCTCTGTAGATACTCTTTTAAAAATTTTTTTTACACAGCAAGTCTACTAGCTACAAATTCCTTTAATTTTTCTGTTTTAGAAAGTCTTTATTTTCCTTTCACCTTTGAAGGATAATTTCACAAGATACAGAATTCTTAGTTGGTAGATTTTTTTTCCCCTCAAAATTTCCAATATTTTACTCACTCTTTTCTAGCTTCCTGGGTTTTAGAGAAGTCAGATTTAATTATTGCCTTTGCTCCTTTATAAGTAAGATCTTTTTTTTTTTTTCCGTCTGGTATATTTTAAGAATTACTTTTCCCCTCCCCCTGTTAGGAGTATAAGGGGATAGCTCTCTGATCTTCACTGTGAGAGCATGGTAAGGCTCCAGAGGTAAAACTCACAAAAATGTGGGCATATTTCCTAAAACTGACCCTTCCTGCAGTTTTTCATTGTCTGACTTCGCAACACAGAGCCTCAAGGAATTCATCATAACAGTTTATGTTTTCCTACCCTGGTACTATACTGGTTTCTGTAGAAATTTCTGCTCATGGATTTTTGTTCCCATAAATTATGATTCTTTGTATCTGCCTGTCTGTCTTCACAATTCTGTGAGCAGCAGTTTGCCCTATAATATCAAATCTCTGATGTATCTAAAAAGAGGTGTTTATTTTCAGTTTATTCACTTTTTTAATTGTTATTGCAATGGAATGACTATTTCCAAGCTCCTTACATGCTGGATTAGGAATGATAAGATAGGAGGAGATAATTGCTGCTTCTAACACTGTCAATTCAAACTAAAAATAGTACTGAATGTCACATACCCATACTTAGGTAGAAGAACTATATCACCACCATTTTCTTCAAACTTCTTAGAATCTATTATTCAGAAATAGGAGCTAGTAAAAATCATATGGAATTGGAGGGGTGGGAAAATAGAGGTCTTAGGCCATTAGAATAAGAATTACTAGTCATTACAACCTAATGAGAAACAATGGTATGAAATATGTGGCATAAATCCAGTGAAATTTCAAAAGTACACATTTGAAAAATCACTTAATCTCTCTAAGCTCCAATTTTTCACCTCTAATAAGAAAAGTAATGCCAACATTTAGGTTTTTTAAGTAAGTTATGAGCCACTAATTGAAAAAAAATTGAGATATAAAAAATAAAAAATATTTTTAAATTTTATTTAAAATAAATGATAGTTTGGGCAAAAATATAATAAATCAAAGACCATTGATTTTAGAATTAAATATATGAATACTAATGAGAACAGTGGCACCAAAATCAATGTAATATTTATAGTTTATGTCTAAAACAAAAAGATAGTTATTATACATTAGATAATTTAAAAAGGTTGCTTTTTTAACTGTGAATAAAACTCATTTTATATAGTTTAGTGAGAAAAATTTGTTTCAATGTTTCTGCTCTAAACTCAATTTTTAATATTAAAATTAAATATCAACTATCAGTTGTATTTTCTTTTTTTATTTTTGTAGTGCTTCTCCTCCTTTTTTTAAATTTGGAAAGTAAATTTAATGGAGCGACATTATTCCATAAGATCACATAGGTTTCAGGTAAATATCCATATAGCATTTGAACAGTTCATGTCTTGTGTGGCCACCACCCAAAGTCAAAACATTTTCTGTTACCATATATTTGAGCTTTTTTACGGTGCTCTCCTCGCACTCCTCCTGTTAGTAACCACTTCACTTTGTCTATGTCCATGAGTCCCAGTTTTATATCCCTCCTATATGTGAAATCATACAGTTCTTAGCGTTTTCTAATTTACTTATTTCACTCAGTATAATGTTCTCAAGGTCCATCCATGTTGTCAAAATGGCAAAATGTCATCATTTTTTATGGCTGAGTAGTATTCCATTGTATATAGTTGTATTTATAAATAAAAATACCTGTATAAACCTGAAGGGAAGGGGGGGAGGACGCTTTGTGAGGGGGGCAATGGAGATGTTGAGGGGAATATGGGGGAGGGTAGCAAGGGAGATGTTGAGGGGAATATGGGGGGATGCATTTGGGGCAACACTAGAATCTATGTAAACACAATAAATTAAAATTAATAATAAAAAATAAAACTTTTATTATAAACAAAACTATTTTTCAGTGCACACAAGTCAATTTTTCACCATGTCAATATTGCACAAAAAGGGGAAAAAAACAAAAATATTAAAAATTTTCAATATCCACTAAGAAATTAAGGACTGATTAATTCACTGAATTTTCAGTTGTAAGTGAATAATAAGCACTTTATGAAGTTATACTAAGCATTTTATGAAGTTAAAGTACTAAATGATTTATAAAAATGCATTTAATATTTGAGGGTAGATCTTTTTTTGTACAAGCTAGGCTTCCTTTACACCTGAGTTGGGTGTGTTATTAGACAACATACTGGTTTATGAGTGAAATACCCACCTCAGCTTTCCTTTAGAAAGAGGGAGTTATTACAGGCAGCATGTATGAAGCTGTTTATCGATCATTTTGTTATAAGAGAGCTTAAGTGGTGTGTAGGAAAGGGTTGACAAGGAAGTCAACTGAAAAATAAATTAATCTTGGATCCATAATTGCACACTCTGCTCAAAAGTAAATGTATGCCATAGACCCAACCTGCACTACTAGGTGACCATACACTGTTATATGAGATTCCCCCCTTGAGTGTCACGTCTCCTCTTTCATGAGCTTTTGCTTTTCCAAGTATTTTCTTTAGGCCATATACACTATTTTCCCTAAGAAGAATAGTGGTAAATAGACAGTTTTGCATCTTGTAACATTACCAGGGATAATGTTCGCTAGCACCCCTCCTTCATGTGTACCTCTCATGATTGCACTTTTGGTCTCCTTTTTATTCATATATAGTTCAATTCTTGAATCAAAATAATCCACTGTGATCAGTATAGCTACATCATGCTAGTTGTGACAGATTTTTTATCTTTCAGATCAGTATCCCAGTTAAGGGAGTTTTTGATATCAACCTCTTCAATGCTAAAAAGATATGAGAGAGAGACACAAAAGAGCTACATGTAAAGAGCAGAGGAACCATCCTTATTTGCGCAAATGTCTGACAAAGAAGTATAGTTAGGAATTCAAGAATATCAGGCATGAAAAATATTACACTGACAGTCTACAAATTAACGATACAGTTTCTTTATCAATTTCTGGGAAGATGAGCCTTCACCACCTTGCTTTACTTGGGGCAATGATTTCTCCCTTTGTATACAGGGACTCTTCCTTCTGGCACAGAAGAAAGGACAAGAATTGTACTTCAAAACAGCCAAATTAGAAAAGACAACACAAAAAGGAGAACAATATTTTATGTACATTTTACTTTTTAAAATGTCTGTGTCTCCCAATGGACAGTAAGCTCCATAAAAACATGTACAGTGCTGGTCTTCTTCACCATTGTATCCTCAGTACAATAATTCATCAATAACTGTATGCTGAGTGATAGAATGAAGGTTATCTAAGCAAAAAGTTTGAAGACAAAGCAAATGTGACTAGCTTAATACTTTGGAAGAAATATTAGTTTTGATAAAATTCAAATCCTATAAATATTTTCATAAGGATATTTAGAAAACAGATTAAAACACTCAATGTTGAGAATGTAATTTTATAGGTTGGTTCTTCAGGAGGTAAATTCTTAAATTAATATTTGATCACAGTAAGTTTACTGTGGAGTAACCTTAGGGAGAATGAAACAACATAGGAGAGGGATGTGATACAGTCTCAAGAAATGCTTCAGCTGGTCCCTGCAGAGCTCTCGAGTCCTTCAGAATTAGCTGCAGACCCAGAGAGGGAACCAGGGATTTATCCCTCACCCTTGCACTGATCGCTAACTGGATATGGTTTGCCCCTGGAAGGGTGTGTGCATGACCTACAGCAAACATCATACTGTAGCAGAGGACAAAGCCTTAAAAAGGACATAGCTAAAGACTGTGGCAGCTGACAAGCTCAGCAGCTGGGAGAATAAGTGAGTCCATTCTGAGGAATGGATCTGTACTCTGCCTGATGTCATTCACTGCAATGAGAAAGGGTAGAGTTCAGGAAGGGCTTCTAAAAAAGTAGACCTTAAGGTTAAAATTTTAGCACTGAATAATAACAAACAGATACACCAGAGAAAGTAAAGGCATAGTGGCATGTAAGGTAATAAGGTGTTCAAGAAAGTAGAAGCATAAAGTATATTTATTATTTATGATAATAATACGATAATGATGGGAATAAAAGAAAGAGCATTTTAGCAAGTGCTAACCATGTGTCAAGGACCTTGAAATTATTCCACATGTATAGTAGGGTCAAATATTATTGATGGTAATCTGTACAAAAATTACTAATGCTTGAGTATCATAATCTATCCTTCTGACCATATTTCTAAAGAAGGGTCTCTTTTTATCAATATATATCCATAGTCTTCTTTGCTGTAAAATATCTGACTAATAAATGCAGAGGAAATAATAAGAACATTTTATAAATGGAGAACTGATTACTGGTTTCTGGCAAGGGAGGATAGTCAGAGGGAAGGCGGGCTGTGGTTATCCAAACTCAGTACACAGTATTCTCATGGTGATTTAACTGTTTAGTAACTTGACTATAGTTAGCAGATCAAAAACCTACACATATGATAAAATTAAACCAAACTCAGTCAACAAACACGTAAGTACATACACATAAACATACATACATGTGAGTACAAGTAAAACTGAAGAAACTTAAATAAGACAGATGGATTGTATCAATGCCAATATCCTGGTTGTGATATTGTACTATAGTTTTATAAAATGTTACCATTGGGGGAAAGTAGGTGAAGGTACATGATTTCACTGTTAATTATTTCCTACAACCGTATGTTAATTTACAATTGTCTTCATAAAACTATTTAGTATTGAAAAATAATAATATGAGTGGTAAATTTTAAGTGTTAAGTTTTATCTGAGTTCATATTAATACCTACTGCAACAATTTAGGAGTAAACGAAAGCTGATGTTCTTGGAAGAATTAAATAAAGTGTTATCTTTACATTCCCACCAACAGTGGATGAGGGTTCCTTTTTCTCCAGTCTCTCCAACACTAGTTATTACCTGTCTTGTTGATACAAGCTAATCTAACAGGCGTAAGGTGGAATCTCATTGTAGTTTTGATTTGTATTTCTCTAATAGCTAGTGAGGATGAGCATCTTTTCATATATCTGTTGGCTATTTGTATTTCTTCTGGGAGAAGTATCTGTTCATGTCCTCTTCCCATTTTTTTATTGGATTGTTTGTTTGCTTGTTGTTGAGTTTTATGAGTTCTTTGTATATTTTGGATATTAGGCCCTTATCTGAGCTGTTGTTTGAAAATATCATCTCCCATTTAGTTGGCTGTCTGATTGTTTAGTTGTCAGTTTCTCTTGCTGTGCAAAAACTTCTTAGTCTGATGTAGTCTCATTCATTTATCTTTGCCTTCACTTCCCTTGCCTTTGGAGTCAAATTCATAAAATGCTCTTTAAAACCAAGGTCCATGAGTTTAGTACCTATGTTTTCTTCTATGTAATTTATTGTTTCAAGTCTTATATTTAGGTTTTTGATCCATTTTGAATTAATTTTAGTACAAGGGGAGAAACTGTAGTCGAATTTCATTCTTTTGCATGTGGCCTTCCAGTTTTCCCAGAATCATTTGTTGAAGAGGCTTTCTTTTCTCCATTGTGTGTTGTTGGCCCCTTTATTGAAAATTATTTGACCATATACATATATGTGGTTTTATTTTTGGGCTTTCTATTCTGTTCCACTGGTCTGAGTGTCTATTTTTCTGCCAATACCATGCTGTTTTGATTGTCGTGGCTCTATAATATAATTTGAAGTCAGGTATTGTAATGCCCCTGGCTTCTTTCTTTTTCCTTAGTATTGCTTTGGCTATTCGGAGTTTTTTATACAACCATTATGGAAGAAAGTATGGTAGTTCCGCAAAAAACTAAAAATAGAACTAGCATATGACCCAGCAATCCCTCTACTGTGTATATACCCCCCAAACTCAAAAACATTGGTACGTAAAGACATATGCAGCCCCATGTTCACTGCAGCATTGTTTACAGTGGCCAAAACATGAAAACAACCAAAAAGTCATTCAATAGATAACTGGATAAAGAAGATGTGGTACATATATATATAATGTGTATATATATATACTATAGAATACTACTCAGCCATAAGAAATGATGACATGGGATCATTTACAACAACATGGATGGACCTTGATAACATTATACGGAGTGAAATAAGTAAATTAGAAAAAACTAAGAACTGCATGATTCCATACATAGGTGGGACATAAAAACGAGACTAAGAGTCATGGACAAGAGTGTGGTGGTTTTGGGGGGGGATAAGGGGGAGGGGAGGGGCACAAAGAGAACCAGATAGAAGGTGACGGAAGACAATTTGACTTTGGGTGACAGGTATACAACATAATTAAATATCAACATAACCTGGAGATGTTTTCTATGAAAATATGTACCCTGATTTATTAATGTCACCCCATTAAAATTAATAAAAAATAAAGTGTTATCTAGAGAGCTTCTTTATATCTTGCCTATTTCTTCAACATACTGAACACAGCAGACTGAACCCTGTCTCCCGCCACCAATTCTACAAGAATTGAAAGGAATCACTATTTTTGAGAAAATTTGATGACTCTGGCCAGAGCATAAAATTTAGGGAGCAATCTGTTAAGGTATGGTGAAGAAAACAGACTTCCTTTAAGAATAAAAACAATAGCTCATATATATTTAATGTGTATTTGTCATCCATTATTCTAATTGTAAGTTCTATAACTCTTTAATCCTCAACAAAAGTACTTCAAGGTAGCTCTTACTATTGCCATTTTACAAGGATATTAAATTTTAAGGTCATAGTGCTAATGACAAGCATAACTAGAACTTATATTCAGATATATTCTTTTCTTTTTAGATTTTACTTATTCATTCTTAGAGAGAGAAGAGAGATAGAAAGAAAAGGAGGGAGGAGCAGGAAGCATCAAATCCCATATGTTTCTTGACCAGGCAAGACCGGGGTTTTGAACCAGTGACCTCAGCATGCCAGGTTGATGCTTTATCCACTGCTTCACCACAGGTCCAGCCCAGATGATTTCATAAGCTTCAGGTCACTACTTCTTTGCTGTATGATGAAAGAAGTTTAGCTTCATGGAAGCTCTGAATCTGGAGTATAGGACAAAGGATGAAGGACTGTATCTTCACTACATATATATTTTTTAATCCAGGCATATTTACTGAAGATTTAGGAAAAAATCACTTTGAGTAAAGTACCTGGGAAGTAATTAAGGGGTCAACCGTTTGTGCATTTTAACCACTCTCCAACAGAGAACATTACGGCCAAATCTCCAGAAATGGTGGAACATAGTTATTGTTGAACAATATGTAGTTTTATGTTTGCAGATTTTCTCTGCGGGAACTTTAAAATAAATATAGGTTTCATGTCATATGAATTGCAACTTATGGTTATAATTTGAGATCATTGTGGAAGCCTAGCTGGGACAATCCTTGAAAAAACCATAGTTGCCTATTTTCTCTCCAAAGGAATAAATAGTTAATGCTACTGCAGATTACCCAATAAGGGAATTAGGACTGCACATGTAATATGAGAACATGTGTCAGAATAGATGCAAAGCAGGCATAAAAATAATTATTTTTTTCATTTTTTCTGTTTACTCTTCTTCTACTGCCCTCATTACTCTCCTCTCTCTTCCATTTTCATTTTTAAAATAACTTTTCATTATCATTCTCCATAATTGGATTTTTCTTTCTTCATCTCTCTTTTCCCTGGGTTTGCCTTTCATTCTATTCCCAAATACATGACTGCATTCTCTGTTCTGAAGAACAAATGTGGTCAATGTTTATCACTTTATCTTCATTGTGTTGTATGAACCTCACATCCCGTTTTTCTCCTCTCAAACCCATTTCCCCGTGTCTAGATAGTAAGCCACAATTAGATTTGAATGTATTTGTACTTAGTATATTTTTATGTAATAATAAAAATTATAATAATTTCTTCCTAAAGTTCTTCAATTTGTTCTTTATAAAATACACTTTATGTTTATCTTTAAGTGAAAGGAGAGGAGACAGACAGACAGACTCCCACATGAGTTCCAACCAAGACCCACACAGCAAGCCCCCTACTGGTTATGCTCTACCTTTCTAGGGCTGTTGCTTGGCTACTGAGCTATTTTTAGCACCTGAAGTGGAGGCTCTCTAGCCATCCTCAGCCTGGGACCAACTTGTTGGAACCAATCAAGTCATGGCTGTGGGAGAGAAAGAGAGAGAGACTAAGAAAGAGAGATAACAGGGAGGGGAGTGGAAAAGCAGATGGTCACTTTTTCTGTATGCTCTGACTGGGAATTGAACCTGAGACATCCACATTCCCGGCCAACACTCTACCACTGTGTCAATTGACCAGGGCATGTTTATCTTTAAGTCCATTTTATTTCTTTTCCACATTTCATACTGCACATTTCTAAGGTCAGATGCCATGGCCATGCAGGTTCACACTGGATTCAGGCAGATGGTAAAGGAACTGTGAGAGTGGAGGACGATGGGCTATATCATTTATTATAGTCTCACAATGGAGGACAAGCAAGCAGACAGGGAAAACCACTTGCCTCTCTCTCCCTCTCAGGACTCACAAGCCAAACATGCCAGGGGGAAAAACCCCTTCTCCGGCAAACAACAGCAATAAATAGCCCCTCCTAATGGTGGCAAGCACTCCACAATTTACAATCTGCCATCCTGAGGGCAAGCACCTGCAGCCTTACATAGACTATACACACGTGGCTCTGCCCCATGCTCATGCACCAATCAGGCAAAGTACAAGTGAGCAAGCCTAACATACTTGTAACACACTTGTTTGCCCAACAACATTCAAGTTTATTTTACAGTGTGGGCTATATTTGTTTTACAAACTTAGATTTTTCTTCCTCTCAGCTATTTCTTGGTAATTGTTGAGTCTCTTAATGCAGGGCTAACTAAGCCCAATGGAGGTCTTTGCTGGACACCTTCCAAGAGGCACAGGTCATCATCCTCCTGTAATGATTACAAATGTTCTCATTTTGATGAAAGGTGAAGGAAGCAACAACCCTCAATTAGCTCGAAGTCCCAGTATACCTGCTTATCTTGATGGAAGTAAGATAACTAACCTAACCAAGTCATCTTGAAATTGCAGGCTAAAAAAATTATATCTCCCTAGATACGCATTTGACCAATTTAGCTAAATAAAAATTATAATTTAGAATCATTTTTTTCATCCATATAAAGTATGAGATAAAGACTGCTTTTTTTTCTTCTAATTAACTTTAATGTGTTTCTTTGTTAGTTATTCCAGATATACTTAAGCTGCTGCATCAGTTTATATTCCTCTCTCTTTTACAGATTTGAAGAATTTAGATAGAAATCTTTCTAAAGTACTTCAAAGCCCAAATTTATTCAAAGTCTACTCTTCAGAATAATAAGAAAAATGTATTAAAAGTATATTCAAAAAGAAAGAAGCGATTGAAGATTGCAATAAAACTTAGTTTATAATTATTTATTTAAAGGTCATTTTCATCTGATTTCCCCAGTGGCTAACAGAAAACAGAGCCCTTCAAATCCCAGCAATAATTATAAAGAAGGACAAAGTACACTGAAGTTCTTGATATTGGGTACTGTAGGGAACAATTTTGCCCTCAGAGACACATTTTCTTCCATATATAAATTCATAAAAAGATCTTTTGATTCATTTGAACTCATTTCAATTGTAAATTTTAATAGTCTCTCAGCTATATTTAACAGTTTAGAAATCTATTTCTTCTGACTTTCCCATTGTGACAATTAATCAATTCTATTTAACAATTTCAAAGCTCCAGAGATATTAAGTACATTATGTGTACACACTGAATACATATTTTTTAATGCAACAGATGTTTCACAATCTGAAAAATAAACAACTTATATTCCTAATGTAATTATAAGTAAAGTCATATACTCTTCTATGGCAAATAAAACATCACAAAAATACATACTTAATTGAACAGAGGCCAAAAAATTAATAAATTGGCAATAATGTGGCTTAAAAAACCTGGAACTTTTAAAAACTCATAAAATATAAAAAATAATAATTACCATAGAAATATGTATCTAAGGGCACATTATTACTTTGAGTAAAATCTTAGAACTTTAGAACTGCAAGAAAAATTGCAACCAGGATCTCTAATATTTTCAAGAGTCAAGACCCTTTTGAGCATTTGATTAATGCTATGAGTCCTCTCTTTAGAAACATATACAATAAAATACATGTAAATTTTTCTTAACTATAAGTAATTTAAAGAAAATCTGAAGATCTCTTAGAGATAATATATTCCAGGTTAAAAAAAGAACCTTTGCCTTCGATATAGCTAGTCGATATTAATGCATTTTAAAACACAGAAATGATGATCTGCTCTTTCTTGAATACCTCTATTGTCAGGACAGACACTGCTTTACAACATGTTTGATTTTTTAGACAACGGTAATATCTTTTTTAATGTTATACCTTCTATTAACCAAAGGCTGATTATTTTGATATTTTGTCTATTGCTATTTAGTTCTGAAATACATAGCTACAAAATAAACTCTTTTCACATGATAGCCTTTATATATAACAGATAGCTATAATAGCATTCTTAGGTTTCTTTTTTTGTTTCAGGCCAAATATCCCCAAAACCTTCAATTAATTCTAACAAAATCTAGCTTTGTGGTACCTAAAATCTCTGATTGCTCTCCCCTGAGTACTCCAATTTGAAAATGTCCTCCTTAAGGTATAGCAACCAGGCCCTGACCATTTTTCTCAGTGGTAGAGCATTGGCCAGATGTGTGGATGTCCCCGGTTCGATTCCCAGTTAGGGCACACAGGAGAAATGACCATCTGCTCCTCCACCCCTCTCTGGCCCCTTTCTCTCTTTACCTTTCTCTTTCTCCCCCCTACCCCTTGCTCTACTGCAGCTATGGCTCCATTAGTTCGAGTGCATTGCCCAGGCGCTGAAGATGGCTCCATGGAGCCTTCACCTCAAGTGCTAAAAATAGCTCAGTTGGGACTATGACCCCATATGGGCAGAGCATCAGCCCCTTGATGGGGATTGCTGCGTGGATCCCAGGCAGGATGCATACGAGAGTCTATCGCCCATCCTCTCACTTGGAAAATACATATATATATATATATATATATATATATATATATATATATATATGTATGTATTTTATATATTTTTTATATATATGCTATATATATATATATATATAGCAACCAATGGTAAATGCACATGTTAATTCATCAAAAAAGAGTTATTTTTTTCCTAACTGTATGGGATCAAAACATAAGACTGGGAAATTGATGAACTGTTTCTCCCAAACCCCAGTTGTTAAGGTTGAATGAAATTAAGAAGGGACAAATATATTAAGTAAAATTAGGATCTTGCCTATATAATTATGTCAAACTTTGAGTCAGAAGAAAAGAATGCTATTAGATTTCTACTCTTCCCTTAACATTTTATCATGATATCTCAGGGTAGTAGAACAAGAATATTATCGTGTTAAGGAAAATGGGGGAAAAAATCAATTATAGTGTGCCCAAGAAAAGTAAAAATTTAAGGGAGTAGTTAGTATGAGACTGAAAAGGAAATAAAAAATGTGTCCAACATTTATTCAGACATTAAATCTGGGGTACAGGAATGGTATAGAAATAGTCTAGATGAAATATCTCTCAGAGTTATCCTTTTCCTTTTCTGATTTGGTGGTAATCAAGAAACTTTCTGATTATCAACTTGATTCTGAAAGGCCCTATTACTGGAAAGGAAATGCCCTGGGTAGAAAATATAAGCATTCCAGTCACTGAAATCTAAGTACCACCAACATTTTATTTAATTCAGTCACAATCATGACTCATACTTAAAGTCCATTTAAAATGAGAAGAATTTTACCACTTTTATTAGGTCATTTTTTTTTTCATACTGAATTTTTCATGTGAATCATGGACATAAAGAACGAATGTTACCATCAATTTGTGACTTGAAGTTCTTCTAGATTAGACAAGACCAATCAAGTTATTTGGATATAAACTTAGTGGTACATCTGCTAGCAGTTCCAGCACACACGAAAATTGATGGTGCTGGTGGCTGAGGTTGAGATTTCTTCTATTTTCTAAAATCGTTGAGAAACTTTCTTGGCTTTCATCATTCAAAAACTTAATTCTTATCCTCATTAAAAACATTGAATAGTATATTGAACAAGACAAGACTGAATACGACCAATAGAGATAATTTGGTATAATTTGATAAGGAGCTATTAAGGATGAATGGCTTTTGTATTCATTTCCAAAAACTGCTATAACAAATTACCACACACTTGGTGACTAAAAACAAATCCTGGGCTCAGTATGTATATATATCTCCATGACAAAGGGATAAGAACTCTGAGTCAGAAGAAGATAGTGCTATTAGCCTCCTACTCTCTCCTTAACATTTTATTCATGACATCTCGGGGAGGCAGGACAAGAATACTATTGAATACTATTGTAGCTAAGAAAAATGAAAAATATCAATTACATTGGACCTTAGCTTCAGCAGAATATTCAAATCACCAAGATCAGAGGAAACAAGAACTTATATGTATGTTTTGGTCTGTCTTCATCATCTGTACCTTGTGCTTGTAGGTTTCAATTGATTCCTGCTCTCTGCATTTTGCACCCATCTTCTTTACCTGACAGCTGCCTTGTGGATTTCCATTTCCACTAGCATCAGATGCAAAGGCAACGACCTCTCAGACATTGCTTAACCAGCTCCCATAATTGCATAAGACAGAGGTTAGTAGAGGGTATAGGTGAGAGCCATGTAAATCATCAAGGGATTTTCAACAATTTTTCCAGATTGAATTCATAATTTCTAGAAAACAGTGAGTCTTTTGTGATATCCATCCCCCCCCTTTAACAGAAGCTTTGTAGCACTTCCTTCATACCTCTCTCACCATTACATATATTAGCTATGTAAAAGGGCAGATGGCTTGTTTCTTTAGTCTCCCAGGTCTACAAATTGAGAATCATGCAGGAATAGCTTGTCCATTCCTAAACATAATTTATATCATGAGATTTTGGACTTTGAGATGATGCTGAAATGGATAAGTCTGTCATGTAACATCAGAGGAGATGATTGGAATTTATATGTGGGGGAGATGTGAATAATTGAAAACTAGTAGGAAAGCTCTAAGATGGCCCCAAATGATGCCTACTTACCTCTTGGTATTTTTCGCTCATTCAGGAATGTCTGTTTTTAGGGTCCTCACTAAATGCTATTCTACCTGCTATGCTTTAATATTTTCATTAACAAACTAGAAAAGAGAATACCAGTTCTTAATTAGATTTTGAAGTGGAAGATATTTGAGAAACTATGTGGAAAACTGCTGAGTACAGAAACCATATAAAGAAACTAAGAGAGGCTACCAAACTGACAGGAAATAAACTGATGGCTAATGAAGAATAAGTACGAGCTCAGAGGTAAGAAAGTTAGGTAATTTAAAAAAAATTTATTTATTCATTAAATTTTGGGGTGATAAGGTTCTGCAGGAGATACTGGAATAAAGGCAACTAAATGCAGGTCCTACCTGGGAGAATAATAATAACCTAGCGATCAGCAGGTTAGAGTTTTAAAAACTAAAATTTCAATGCACTATAGCCAGATGCTTAGAAATGACTAAGAGTCCACTATTCCACTTCAGATTTTATAAACCAAGATCTACATTATTCACTAAAGACTGATCACATTATTTGAACCATGTAAATAATTAATTAATTAGTTGATTTCAGATTTAACCCATTCTTGTTTTATTATCATGAGTACAAGCAAACAATGTAAAGGATAAGTATTAATGGATACCTCCTGCCTTAATGTTATACAACTGTAATATCTCCAGAAATTTTAAATATTACAAATCAGGTAATAAACTATCAGTGTGTCTATTAACATCATTGAAGAGATGAAATATCTTTGAACAAAACACTTCCTGGTATATTTTCTGATGATGAATTTTTGTGTTTTTTTTTAATTTATTTATTAAATTTAATGCAGTGACATTGATAAATCAGGGTACATATGTTGAGAGAAAACATCTCTAGATTATTTTGACATTTGATTGTGCTGTGTACCCCTCCCCCAAAGTTAAATTGTCTTCTGTCACCTTCTATCTGGTTTTCTTTGTGCCCCTCCCCTCCCCCAACCCCTTACTCCTTCTTTGCCCCATCCCTCCTCCCCCCACCTCCCACCCCTGTTGCCATCACATTCTTGTTCATGTCTCTGAGTGTCATTTTTTTATGTTCCTTCTATGTATGGATTCATATAGTTCTTAGTTTTTTTTCTGATTTACTTATTTCACTCCATATAATGTTATCAAGGTTCATCCATGTTATTGTAAATGATCTGATGTCATCATTTCTTATGGATGAGTAGTATTCCATAGTATATATGTACCAAAGCTTTTTAATCCACTCTTCCTCTGACAGACAATGGGCAAAAATTAAAAGCAATACCCTTAAGATCAGGAACAAGGCAGGGGTGCCCCCTTTCACCACTCTTATTTGACATAGTTCTGGAAGTCCTAGCCACAGCAATCAGACAAGAAGAAGAAATAAAAGGCATTCAAGTTGGAAAAGAAAAAGTAAAACTATCATTATTTGCAGATGATATGATATTGTATATAGAAAACCCTAAAGTCTCAGTCAGAAAACTACTGGACCTGATAAATGAATTCAGCAAAGTGGCAGGATATAAAATCAATACTCAGAAATCAGAGGCATTTTTATACACCAACAATGAACAGTCAGAAAGAGAAATTAAGGAAACAATCCCCTTCACAATTACAACCAAAAAAATAAAGTACCTAGGAGTAAACTTAACCAAGGAGACTAAAGACTTGTACTTGGTATTTTGTGTTTTTTTTTTTTTTTTTTTACAGAGACAGAGAGAGTCAGAGAGAGGTATAGACAGATAGGAATGTAGAGAGATGAGAAGCATCAATCATCAGTTTTTCATTGCGACACCTTAGTTGTTCACTGATTGCTTTCTCATATGTGCTTTGACCGTGGGGCTACAGCAGACCGAGTAACCCTTTGCTTGAGCCAGCAACCTCAGGTCCAAGCTGGTGAGCTTTGCTCAAACCAGATGAGCCCGTGCTCAAGCTGGCAACCTCAAAGTCTCGAACCTGGATCCTCTGCATCCCAGTCCCACGCTCTATCTACTGCGCCACCGACTGGTCAGGCTGATAATGAAATTTTTAAAAAGATCTTTTGGAGATAAATAGTATATCTACCCTTTCCTTTTTATTTTTAAGTTTAGCCTTCTATAAAGCTTCATCTTCAAACTTGTAAAAGAAAATTAGATTTAAAATATTAAAATTTAATTTTGATGATAATGTTATCATACAAAATATTAGAGAAATCTATTTAAAATATCTGTATGAGAATAGCATTTTTTGCTGTAATTTTGGCTATATATAAATATTATTCATTAAAGTGATCAAGTAGGTAAACATTTCAACTAAACATGTCAAAAACGTAACCCTTGATTTTGAAAACAAAAAGTCTATTATTTTATCAGTATTTGCCAACTCAGAAAATGTGAATTTCTACACTACCAGTTGCTCAAGCCAAAATATTAAAAGTGTTCTTGATTCTTCTCTTTCCCTGCTAACTCATATCAAATAGCAAATCCTGTTGGTTTTACTTCCAAAAAATTATGAAGAAAACATCCAACCAATTCTTATCCTTGCCAATGCCACCAACAGTAGTTGAAGGTATTTTATACTTCTCATCTCTTTTGGATTATTATTTTTATTTTTTATGATTGACATTCTTTATTTTTTTAATATTCATTTTAGAAAGAGAGAGAGTGAGAGAGTGAGAGAGAATGAGAGAGTGAGAGAGAGAGAGAGAGAGAGAGAAGGGAGGGAAGGAGGAGCAGGAAGCATCAAGCAACATGTGCCTTGACCAGGCAAGCCTAGGGTTTCTATCTGGCAACCTCAGCATTCCAGATCGATACTTTATCTACTGCACCACCATAGGTCAGGCCACTTTTGGATTATTCTAAATATCACCCGTCATTCTTTTTCTATCCTTACCTTCTCACAACCTATTCTTTTCAAATCATTCTCTCACCAAATCATTGTTCTGCACAAGAATTTTCAGTATTTTCTCATGGAAAAATTCAGGGCAACATCCAGCGTCCTACCATGACCCACAAAGCTCTACAGGATTTGCACCTGCCCCTCCCCACAATTCTGTGATCTCATCTCACATATTGTTTTCCTCAGTCACCAGGTTCCGGACACAGAAGTCTCCTTACTGTTCCTCTAATTCATGCCGCATATTGTTGCCTCAAAGCCTTTGCCACGGCTTTCCCTCTGCCAGGAATGGTCTTTTGACAGATATCTCTATGACTGGCTCCAGAGATCCTTTATGTTTCTGCTCAAATGTAACTATCAGAAAGGGCTTTCCTCAGTACTCCATGTAAAAGTAAATCATATCCCAGGACCCATTAACCTGCTTCACTCTTTACATCATTTGTCATTATCTGTCATATTGTAAATGCACTTTTCCATTTGTTTAATATCGATTCTCTTCATTACTGTGCTGTTTCCCTAGTGCCTAGCACCACATGTTTTAGATGCTTCCATTTTCTTTTAAGTGAGAAGGAGACAGACAGAAAGGGGAGTGTGATGAGAAGCATCAACTTGTAGTTGAGGCACCTTAGTTTTACACTGATTGCTTTCTTATATGTGCCTTGACCTGGAGTCTCCAGCCGAGCCTATGACCACTTGCTCAAGCCAGCGACCTAGGGTTCAAGTCAGCGACCTTGAGGTCATGTCTATGAGCCCACACTCAAGCCAGCGACCTCAGAGTTTTGAGCATGGGTCTTCATGGGGAGAGAGGTGCTTGGACTTAAATATCTATATAATAATCTTGCAGCTGAGCAAGTTCCATAATCGTGGGGAAATGGCTTCAGTCCAAAACAAACAAACAAACAAACAAACAAATAAATAGTAGATGCAGGTGCTTTAAGTGAAATCTTTTAGCATGCTAATAATTGGGAGGGACATCAATAGTATTTTATACATATTTTTGTAGTTTTTATCAAAATTATATTTAGAAATATATATATTATATTACTGTATGCCAATACAATGATATAATAAAGAACACATATTTAAGGGGGGAAACATGTCTGTTTTTCTCTTCTTATTATTTCTAGTTGGGGGAGGAAACGCATTTGAGTCCTGAGTAACATACACAACTGGATGGCACTGCTTTCTGAACAGAATTCATTTTTTAAATTTTATTTAGAAAACTAAATTTAATGGGGTGACATTGATCAATAAGGCTACATAGGTTTCAGGCAAACAGTTCTATAGTACTTGAACTGTTGATTGTGTTGTTTGCCTATCACCCAAAGTCAAATAATTTTCTGTCACCCTATATTTGTCTCTCTTTACTCTCCTCTCCCACAATCCTCTTTACCTGGTAACCACATCACTTTTATCTATGTCCACAAGTCTCAGTTTTATATCCCACCTATGTGTGAAATCATACAGTTCTTAGCTTTTTCTGATTCACTTATTTCACTCAGTAGTATAGTGTTCACAGAGTCCATCCATGTTGTCATAATGACAGTATGTCATTATTTCTTATGGCTGAGTAGTATTCCATTGTATATATGTACCACATCTTCTTTATCCAATCCGCAATCGAAGGACACTTTGGTTGTTTCCATGTCTTGGCCACTGTGAATAATGTTGCAATGAACAGGGAAGTGCATGTGTCTTTGCATACCAATGTTTTCTAGCTTTTTGGGTAGATACCCAGTAGAGGGATTGCTGGGTCATATGGTGGTTCTATCTGAATAGAATTCTTTGACAGTACTTTATTCCTGATAATTTTCTTCAGTTTAGAGATCACTGCCTGATCTACACTTAAAAAGACTCTATCAAAAGCTTGAAACTTCAATGAATGTAAAATATTTCATTTTAAATGTTATGAATATTGAAATTCTAAAGTGTTTCAGGCATGATTTATGTATTGAGCCATTTTAGACCTAACTGTTACTTAAAGTTTAGAAACTAACAAGTTTCAAGAAAAGAAAAAGATTCACTCTAAACTTGTTTTTTGTATTGTTTTCATCAATTTGGAGAGTACTCGGGTATGTACCCAGATAACAAACTTACACCTCATACACATACAGAAGGTTGTTTCCTTGAACTCAATATTCTTTTCTACCTTTAAAATTTTTTTCCAATGACAGTACATTCAATATTATTTTGTATTAGTTTGAATTGTACATCATAGTGGTTAAGGAATTGTATACTTTACAAAGTGTTCCCCTGATATGGATCTCAATATTAATAGGATTAAAGGATTAGGTCATCAGGAAAACACAATACTCATTATAAAAAAATCAAAGAAAGATTTTTTTAAAAACTAGATGTTAAGGAATTTCTGAATAGCTCAAAACTTAGCAGCAAGTGGGTAAACCTTGCTCATATTTATTGAATTGAATTCATAAAAAATGTTTCTAATGTTGAAAAGAGCAGAAATTCAGAATACATATTTTTCCTGATTTCAATTAGTGAAAAACTTTAAGGTCTCTAACTAGAAAGGTTAGTTGTAAGTAGCTGAGAAGTATAAGAACAGAAAATTACTGTTTTTTTATGTAATACATTTTGTTTAGGTAGGATTAAATTGTCTAAATTAAGAACTCAAAACAGAACAGAGTAGATCTGTGTTGAGTTACCATAAGATGAACATACAAAATGGAAAGGGCCAATTATATAGGTAAAGTGTTTATAGTTTCATATTTTTTCTAATTATGAAAAAAATTAATGACAATTATCTACAGTTTTTGTGTATACCTGTTGAGTTTTCTATTTTTTGAAAAAGATTTGCTCTTCCTTAAATGTTTACATTGTTTAAAAAATAAAGAGGGCTGTAAAGAGGCCCTGGCCAGTTGGCTCAGTGGTAGAGCATCAGCCTGGCGTGCAGGAGTCCCAGGTTCAATTCCCAGCCAGGGCACACAGGAGAAGCGCCCATCTGCTTCTCCACCCCTCCCCCTCTCCTTCCTCTCTGTTTCTCTCTTCCCCTCCCGCAGCCAAGGCTCCATTGGAGCAAACTTTGCCTGGGCGCTGAGGATGGCTCTGTGGCCTCTGCCTCAGGCGCTAGAATGGCTCTGATTGTGGAAGAGCGATGCCCCAAGATGGGCAGAGCATTGCCCCCTGGTGGCCATGCTGGGTGGATCCCGGTCAGGCGCATGCGGGAGTCTGTCTGACTGCCTCCCCGTTTCCAGCTTCGGAAAAATACAAAAAAAAAAAAAAAAAAAAAGATGGTTGTAAAGAAAAAACAACAACATTTTGTATGAGTCTATTCAATCTGGGGAATTGCACATCTGATGGATTCTTAAAATAGGTAAATGACAAATCTAGAATGCAAAAGACATTTTGTACATTTAATACCAATACTAAAGTAGAAATTTTAAATATTTTGACATTTGTATTTAACCTAAAAAGAGACTTACTAGCAAAATGCTATACCTTATAATTAGTTTATGTTAATTTTATTTAAATGTAACTCAGAGCTTGAGGTTTTGTTTTAGCACCAAAAACATTTATTTCATATACAGTGGTGGGCAAAAGTAGGTGTACAGTTGTGAGTATACAAAACAAGAGTTTATTCTTGTATTATCTTATATTATTTATTTATTTAGTCTTGTATTATTTCTTTGTATTGTTGTATTATTATTGTTATTATTTCATATTCTTACCTATGATGTATCTTTTAGGTAATGATGGCTGGTAATTTAATTTACTTTTGCCCACACCTGTGTATGTAAATGTTTTTACTAGACCTCTGAACATATTTAGAGTTCTCCAGACTAGGTTGTCATCTCTTTTAGAATCTGAATTCACTACAAATTGTATTAGCAAATCCAAAGAAATCCATTAAGGTCATTGATGAATCATATTGGCTGGGACAAGTTTTAAAATACATGGGAAAGGTAAAAGAGTTTTAAATGCACAAATTGCCACTTATAAAAACAGTCATAAGGATGTGCATTACAGTGTAGGGAATACAATCAATAATATTGTCGTAACTACGTATAGTGCCAGGTAGGTACTAGATTTTTCCTAGTGATTTCTGTCATAAGGTATATAATCACCATACTAAAAACTAATATAATATTGTGTGTCAACTACAACTGAAAAATAAATTTAAACTAAAATAAAATTTGCAGGTTCTTGGTCTAGGCCAGTGGTAGTCAGCCTGGTCCCTCCCACCCACTAGTGGGCGTTCCAGTTTTCATGGTGGGCAGTAGTGGAGCAACAAAAGTATAAATAAAAAGGTAGATTTAACTATAGTAAGTTGTTTTATAAAGATTCATTCTGCCAAACTTAGCGAAAATCTAACATAAAGTACTTGGTAAGTAATTATTATTATGTTTTAACTTGCTGTAACTCTGCTTTATAAATTTTATAAAGTGAAGTTACTTCCCTACTTTATAAATCACCACTACTGTGGAACTGGTGGGCAGTTAGAAAATTTTGCTATTAACAAAGATACAAAAGTGGGCGGTAGGTATAAAAACGTTGACTACCCCTGGTCTAGGCATATAAACTTAAGGTAGCCAGTTTTCACTTACAACCCTATGAAGGAATCCTCTGAAAACACAAAGGGAAGATTGTCTGAAAGCAAAAGACTCTCTCCATTGTATCTGTGTTTCAAACGGAATGATTTCTACAATTACTCCTTTAAAAAACAAGAGTGTAAAGTAAATATATACCAGGTATGCATGTGTGTGTATGGGTGGGTATGTGATTTTGATTCTTTGGTTATCCTAATAACCAGATCATACAAAAAATTTGAAATCTTTCTAAGTGCTCAGATATCTTTGTTGTTGAAAGATTTCCAAGAGTACTTTCATATTCTTGTTTTCTGTAGAAAAGTTGAGTTTATATTTCTCTCATTTGTTTAAAAAAAGTTAGCTTAAATTCAGACTTTTATCAAATTAAAATCCTTTCAAATCAAGTGAATTCAATGAAACAATGAGTTAGATATCTAACTTGAGAGGAAGGTGTAGAAGAGAGCAAAAGGAGTTTCAGAGTAATATAGAGCAGGATGCATATACTGAATTGGCTAGTGTTATACATGGGTTATTAAATAATTTACATAGAATGCATCAGTTTCTATCTTTCATATGTATAAAAATAATTATGTTTAACTTGCAAGATGATTATAAAAAGAGAAAATAAAGAAATGCATATGAATCCTAGCCTATAATATATGTTAAATCATTGAAAATTGTAAATCCTCATCAGTTTTTGATTAGTTACTAGACTGATGGATTTTTATTTTCTTAACTAATTATAACCCTTATATATTATTTTTATTTTTATTTTGTATTTTTCTGAAGTGAGAAGTGGTAAGGCAGAGAGGCAGACTCCCACATGCACCTGATTGGAATCCACCCAGAAAGCCCACTAGAGGGCGATGCTCTGCCCACCTGAGGTATTGCTCCATTGCAATCAGAGCCATTCTCACACCTGAGGTAAAGATCATGGAGCCATCCTCAGCACCCGGGCCAACTTTGCTCCAATGGTGCCTTGGCTGTGGGAGGGAAGAGACAAAGGGAGAGAGAAGGGAAAGTGCAAAGTGTGGAGAAGCAGATGGGTGCTTCTCCTGTGTGCTCTGGCCAGGAATTGAACCCGGAACTTCCACAGACCAGGCCAATGCTCTACCAGTGAGCCAAATAGCCAGGGCCTTATATACTATTATTTATTTTGATGTTCACATTTCCCCAGGTTATGCTTTTGTGTTCTTTTTGATATATTCATATGTCTTTGAGTATTTTCTAGTTTCTAGTGCAAAGGGATGTTCCAGGCTCATCTTGGTTTTCCTCTACCCTAGCCCCAGAAGAATTCACAATTTCTACTGGGAGCTCCATATCCTTTTAGTGAATAATACAATATTTAAAAACCAAGTTCAAGGTGGTATACATGTTCAATGCTGCTGGTATTTCATTTCTTCTTGGCCCTCTTAGCTCAGAGTTTATATTGATACTTCTATTTCCAGTCCAATACTACAGGTGCATTCTAGACTTCCTTTTTTCATATCTGCAACTGTATTTTCCAATAGCAAATCTGCATCCCATTATCTTTAAGATATTTACTATCTAGAATACACAGAAAATAATTTCAGAATTGTTAAGCCCATGACACTGCTGAAAGTAACTGTATAAACAAGAGCCCAAATTTTTAAATTAATTTTTGAATACAGTGAAATGTAAAATCCTTCATTGTACAACTTAAGGCTTTGATAAATGCATGTAACTGCATAACCTACAAATATATGAAAATATCTATTTTCATCACCCCAGAACATCCCCTCATGCTTTCCTTGTCAATTCCCGTTTCTAAAACACAACTATTTTGATGACAATTTTCAACATAGATTATATTTGTCCACACTAGAATTTCACAGAAATGGTATATAATATATACTATTTTATAACTAGTTTCTTTCATGCAGCATGATGTCTATATGATTCATCCCTATGGTAAAAGGAATGAGTAATTTGTTCCTTTTTACTGCTGAATCTTACTGTCTTTTATCAATATGTTATAACTGGTTTATTTATTCTCACATTGATGGAAAATTGTTTATACAGTTTTTATATAATTAGGAATAATGCTGCAATATACTTTTCTAAACAAGTCTTTTATTTTCTTTACTATTGGGAAAACACCTAAATCAAAATTGCTGGAGCCTAGGTATATTAAATTTACAAGAAGCTGTGAAATAGTATATCAAAATAGTAATACTGTTTTACTTTTCCACTAACAATGTATGACAATTCTGGTTGTTTCACAGGTTTATTATTGTCATTGAAATTGATTCTATATAACAATTTGGAAAGAACTGATATCTTTAACATAATGTCTTTCAATCTTTGAAAATGATGTATTTTTTCAATGTAATTCAGTCACTTTTAATATTTTTTTTCAGCAATTCTTGTAGTCCTTTTGGAGCTATCACTGCTGGTATAGGGAAATATGATAAATTTTTATATATGTATTGCTGTAAAAAACTGTGACCATGCTAAGTTTATTTGTAGTCATTACTTTGTAGAATTTTTTTAGGATATCTTAGGTGTTTTTCAATCACTGATCAAAGTATGGGAAAACTCTAAATTTGTAGATTTGTCTGCTTCTTAGTGGTCACTTTTTGCTTCATGCATGTATTAGTTTCCTAAGGCTATCATAACAAAGTACCACAGACTGAGTGGTTTCAAAAAACAGAAAATTATTGTCAAATATTATGGAGGCTTAAAGTTAAAAATCAGTGTTTCAGTGTTGATTCTTTCTGAGGGATTTGAGGGAGAATTTGTTCTAGGCCTCTCTCCTAACTGCTAGTGACAGCCAACAATCCTTGTCATTTTTTGGCTTATAGACCCATCACCCCAATTGCTACTTCCATCTTCACAGAGTATCCTCTCTATGGTTTAGTATCTTCATACGGCCTTCTTCTTTTGTAAGGACATCAATCATATTGGATTAAAGACTGATTCTTACTCCAGTATGATTTCATGCTAATATAACTAATTATATCTGTGATGATCCTATTTCCAAATAAGGTCACATTCTGGGATATTGGCGGTTTGAACTACAACATATCTTCTTGGGGGGTACAATTCAACTCATTGCAATGAATTTTGAAGCTCTCTTAATTTTCATATATACATTTGTAATTTTTATGTTTTTATGATTAATTAATTATGAAATATCTTGCATTATTTCTGATATTATTCTTTTTGTATCTATCATTTTGCTATTTATTTTTCTATTTATTACATCTGTTCTTCACTTATTATTAATCCTTATCTCTCTTCCTTATGATTATTTTAGTTTTTTTAATTTCATAAGAATATATTTATTGGCCTTTAGATATTATACTTTGCATTATTATTTTTTAATTGTATTCTTCCATGAATTAAAATAATCAACGTTAAGTTATAAAGTTCTCTCAGAGTCAATACCACATAAAGTTCAAGAATGATTGGCTCTGGCCAGTTGGCTCAGTGGTAGAGCGTTGGCCCAGCATATGGATGTCCTGGGTTCAATTCCTGGTCAGGGCACACAGGAGAAGCAACCATTTGCTTCTCTACCCCTTCCTCTCTCGCTTGTCTCTCCCCCCCCCCCCACCCACATGGCTAGATTGGAGTGAGTTTGTCTCAGATACTGAGGATGGTTCCATGGCCTGTGCCTCAGGTGCTAAGAAGAGCTCAGTTGCTGAGCAACAGAGCAATGCCCTAGATGGGCAAAACATCACCCCCTAGTGGGCTTGCTGGGTGGATTTCAGTCAGGGTGTATGCAGGAGTCTGTCTTTGCCTCCCCTCCTCTAACTGAATAAAAAAAAATAATGATTTAGTCCTGCTCATTATGCATGCTGTTATTCCAGTATCTATTATATTTATTCATTTATTTATTTATTTTGTATTTTTTTTTATTTTTTCTGAAGCTGGAAACGGGGAGAGACAGACTCCCACATGCGCCCGACCAGGATCCACCCAGCACACCCACCAGGGGCGACGTTCTGCCCACCAGGGGGCGATGCTCTGCCCCTCTGGGGCGTCGCTCTGCCGTGACCAGAGCCACTCTAGCACCTGGGGCAGCGGCCAAGGAGCCATCCCCAGCGCCCGGGCCATCCTTGCTCCAATGGAGCCTCGGCTGCAGGAGGGGAAGAGAGAGACAGAGAGGAAGGAGGAAGGGGTGGAGAAGCAAATGGGTGCTTCTCCTATGTGCCCTGTCCGGGAATCGAACCTGGGTCCCCTGCACACCAGGACGACGCTCTACTGCTGAGCCAACTAGCCAGGGCCTATTATATTTATTTATATACAATAAAAATCTCACAATATTGTGTTTTTCTTGTGGAATGAGTAGTTTTTTAAATTAAGTTCAGAAAAGAAAATTCTAAATACTAGTCTACAGTTTTTCATATATTTACCATGTCTAGTGTTCTTATTCTTCCCATATATTTGAGTTGTACATGGTTTAATCTCCCTTTAGCCAAAAGAACTTTCTTTTAAAACTTCTGTATCTGTTACCTAGCAACAAATTATCTGTTTTCACTTATCTTAAAACATATAATTTGAAAGATATTTTCATTAGGTACAGAATTATAGGTTGACTTTTTTTCTTACTTTCAGCACATTAAATATGTGATTGCTTTGATTTTTGGCTTCTGTTCTTTCTGAGGCTCTACCTAGTTCTGTATTTCTTATTTATTCCTCTTGAGGTTTAATTAGACTCTTGCATTTCTCAGCCTATTTATTTCACAAAAGTTATAAGTTTTCAGCTCTTATTTATATATTTCTCATTCTCTTTCTTCTCTTCTTTAAAGGATACAAGCATGCATTCTAAACTGTTTGATATTGTCCTACATATTACTGAGATAATGTTCATTGATTTTGAACATTATACTGCATTTTCTTCAGATTTTACAGTTTCTGCTAATCTACCTTTAAGTTCACTGACCTTTTCTTCTGTCATTTTCTTTATTCTCTTAATCCTATCCAGGTTTATGAAAATTTTGTATGCTATACTTTTATGTATTATATATGTTTATACATATTATATATTTATTATATTTATATAATTTATATAAATACATAATTTATATTTATATGTTTGTATATTATATATTTATGAACATATACATTTATGTATATAAAATGTACTATTTTATATTTCTATATATACTATTCTATATAAACTATTCTCTATATATATTATTCTATATTTCACTCATTTGCATATATCTACTCATTTCTTTAAAATACCTAAACACATTTATAATAGTTGTATTAAAGCTTATTAAAATATTTGAGTGGAAATCTCAGTCTATGTCTATTAACTGCTTTTACTCTTTGACTATTCACTATAGGTCAAATTTTCCCACTTCTTTGCTTGACTTGTGAATGTAACATTTTAGACACTCAGATGTTATCTTCCTCTGAAGAGTGCTGATCTTGACTTTTGTTTTAAAAAGTTGTTAATTCTGTCTTTGTTGTGGGGGCAGTAGCTGAAATATCTACTCAGTTCCTTGGCTTTTGTAATTCATGTTTTCCTTTATGATACCATGCATATTTGGATGCTTCATTTTGATGTGGACATAAATGATGTGGTTCCCTTCATTTTCTGATCTTCTGCATCGCATTCTAGATGCTCTTACAGCCATAAACTCCATTCTTTGGCTGCTCATGCCAATAAGAATACCACTTTACCTTTGAGTTCTAGAAACTTCATTTTGCCCATGACCATTTATAGAAAGCTGTGTAAAATAAACTTCTACCTAGTGCAAATCCCTTCTTGCAAGTATAATTCCTTCAACTTTCTAAGTTTCTTTCTGCTTTTGATAGTTTTCTAGTACCTTTAGTGTTTTTGTTTGTTTCATTTCAGTTTTGTTTTGTTTGTTTGTTTGTTTTACTATTTTGTCATGAGTTCATAAGCATTAACTGTGAGAAGATTAATTGATGCAAGTTATACTACATTTGTTGGAAATAGACCTCATTCATTTTTAAACAAAGATACATATGCCATTTATAAGGTATCAAATATATTTTTCCTTTAGTTTCACAAAATTGTTGTATTTTGCTTTATAAATATTAACAGTTTAGCGCATAATAATGCACAAGGTAGGTACTATTATCTCAATTTTGTCAATGAAAAAAAATGAAACATCATGTTTATCTAACTTTCCCAAGTTAGCACAGATATTAAATGTTAGAGGTAGGATTTGACCCCTTGCAATCTGGTTGTGATAATTTGCTGCATTTAAAAATAATAGCTAACTGATCTAAAGCAAATATGAATTTCCAAAATTGCTTGACTTCATAAATTTATATACAACATATTGCACAAAAACAACAACAATATTATAAATGCAGTGGATACATACTATTGAAAGTATCCAGGTATTATTGTCCTTTTTAAATTTTTGATATTCCAGAATAAGTGTGTTACATCTAAAGAGAAAAAATATTTCTGATTTGGAAAATGATAAGTTATTTCTAGCAAGCAGTGCTACACAGGAGAATGGATCAGAATATGGTTGAGAAAAGAAATTAAAGGAAGGTGTAATAGGTTTTACATGGTGAAAAGTGACATTGGAAAACTAGGAGAGGAGGAGCGTAGTAGTCAAAGTTAAATGAGAAGGTAATGGTAAGTTAGAAAATAGATTAGAGGAAAAAACAGACAGATGTTATTATTTTTATAAATAAAAATGCAGAAATATGAACTAAATACGGAACTTTATTAAGCTCTCTGGAGAAAAAGTATTATATAAGTGTGACTTATTTTACATTTTGCTATGAGGCAGAATATTACATGAAAAAATACCTTAATGAAATGGAAACTTTTTTGCATAGGATATGAAGGTCAGATTTGCATTTCACATCAAATTTGGGATGAGTCAGCTACTTAGAGAAAATATAATCCAAAACTCTAAATTAAGCTTTTATTCACTCACTCTGCAAAATTTTGAATGGAAAATGTGTTAGTTGTGAGAATAAAATTTTCAGTATCTTCCCTAACCCATAAGGAAATGTACATAATGTAAAATTTGAAATATTTTTTAACTGAAAGTTATAAATTCTCTTATTTTCTCTCTATAATACATTTCACTTGCTTATGTTAAATTCATATTTTTATGGAATTGGCTGTTACAATATAAGTTATAGCTATGTTGATACTTAATTATTATATGAAAAACAATATATTAAAGAATTATTCCTTTCTAATTCACCTTTGCTGAATATAAACATCACTACAAATATATTCTTCTCATATATATAATTTTTAATTATAGTAACTTTTACTTTTAAAATGTTCATTATGTTTGTAGTATAAAAATGTAAAGGATCATCAATGTAGAGAGAACATATTCCTAGTTTACCCATAAAACAATGACTATGTCATGTCCTTGAGGCTCATCTGGTTTATCATTTAAATCTGATTTTCTATTGTTACCACAGTATGAATTTGTAGGTTTTTATATTTTACATATTTTAAAAATTCATTAAAGTTTCAGAAATAGTACAGAATACACTTAAATGTCCTTTAATCAACTAACCCAAATGGTAACATCTTAATAACCTTACTATAGCATCAAGAAATTAACATTGATATAATATTATTAACCAATTTAGAGACTGTAAAGCCAGTAACTGCAGCCACCATCATAGCCACCTGGCCCATGCAGGTTCCCATGTGATTCAGACAGTTGGTAATGAAACAACAGAGCCAAGAACTGGTGGACCATTACCTTTAATCCTAGCTTGAACACGGTGGGCAAGTAAAAACACACACTGGGCTCCAAAACCCACTCATTCAGTGCTCACAAAGCTACTGACTTATCCGAGTTTCCTAGAATCAAAGGTTTCTAACCTCATCAGTCTCATTCACCTCTGTTCCCCATCTCCTCTCTGCACAAACTGTCTTCTCCTTCAACATTCCGCCATCTTGGCTGCTTCTCCTGGCCTCCTCCATGTGGCCTTAGTCTGCTCTCCTTTCTCTGCTCTCCTCTCTATTACTAATCTCAGGAACCGAGAGTGAGCAAGCTCCCAGTCTGCCCCACTTTATAGTATAGAAATCAAAACTCTTAATCCAATATACAAACAAGGAAGTCTCTGATACAAAGTCATTTATCTGAGGCATAATGGAATTCCTCATGAAAGTGTACCACCCTACATCAAAAAGAGTGGGAAAGGCTTAGTCTTAAAACTAAGCCTTAGGCTATAAGGATCCTGCCTGCCCACAGCCCACCCCCAATACACATTAATATAATCATGCCCATCCCAAGCAAGAAGGGCAACCAATACCATCACCTGGGCGACGGGTTTCCACGTGGGCAGTGCCATCTTTAACAAAGTGAGCATAATATATTTTATCTGCCCAACAGAGACTAGTTATTTTTATCTAGTTTTCACTTATTTCTCTTTTCTAGTCTAAATTCTAATTCAGAGCCTCACATGCATCAGTTTGCCATGTCTCCTTAGACTCCTCTAATACATATTTCCTCAGTCTTTGTCTTTCAGGAACTTGACACATTTGAAGATTACTACCCAGTTATTCTGTAAAAAGATTAGATTGAGATTATGTATTTTGGGCCCAAATACAATAGAAGTGACAGTTTATACTTGCCAGTGCATGATTTCTGAGACTATATAATGTCAATACATATTATTGTCAATTACATTAATTTTATCTAAGTTTAGATTGTGCTGGCCAAAATTTTTTTCTCTATAATGTCATAATTTTTCCCTTTTGTTATTAATAAGTGATATATATATATATATATACATATATATATATATATATATATTGAGTTGGGTGACTGCTCTTTTTTAAAATTTTTATTTTTAATTTATTGTGTTGACATGGTTTCAAGTGTCCCACTCAATATAATACCTTCTATCCACCACATAGTGCACCCCGATGTCCACACAAAGTCTCTTTCTACCTCTGTTTCATCCCCTTTGCCTCCCTCCCCCTACTTCTCCTTCTTTCCTTTTAGCAATCGCTACCCTATTTTTTGTATCTATGTTGTACAGCCAGTAGCCACGGCCACCATCAGAGCCACCTGGCCCATGCAGGTTCGCATTAGATTTGGACAGACGGTAATGAAACAATGGAGTCAAGAACTGGTGGGCCATTACCTTTAATCCTAGCTTGTACCCAGCGGACAAGTAAAAACACACACTGGGCTCCAAAACCCACTCATTTGGTGCTCACAAAGCTACTGACTTATCCGAGTTTCCTAGAATCAAAGTTTCTAGCTCACCAGACTTATTCACCTCTGCTCCCCATCTCCTTCCTTCTCCCTGCACAAACTCTGCACTAACTGGCTTATCCTTCAGCACTCCACCATCTTGACTGCTTCTCCTTTCCTCCACATGGCCATTCTCTGCTCTCCTTTCTCTGCTCTCCCCTATAATGCTAATCTCAGGAACTGAGAGAGAGAAAGCTCCCAGTCTGCCTCCATTTTATAGTGTAGAAGCCAAAACCTTTAATCCAATATACAAACAAAGAAGTCTCTGATACAAAGTCACTTATCTGAGGCATAATGGGATTCCTCATGAGAGTGCACCACCCCACATCATACAACAGTCAGGGGTGTGGGGAAAAGTTTAGTCTTAAAAACTAAGCCTTAGTGTAAGGTCGGTGGATAATGGGGGAAGGTCACGTGGGGAACTCAGGCCCAAGAACTTTTGCTAGGACCACCCACAACCAAGCACACCAAAAGAAACATCCCAGGAACCCTTTGGAAAAGAGCGACACCTCTGTCAGCCAATGATATTTCACCACTTCATATTAACTCAACCACCCTAGGGACCCTTTAAATATCTCTCACATGTGTCACCCCTTGCGACTCCCCTAGCCTCTGTCCCCGGGGCTAGGGAACCTCATCGGGCAGGAAGCACTCTGTACTCAATAAAGCCTTTTATTATTCCACACTTTGTGGCTCCAGCCCCTTTCTTCTTTCTTGGTGGGGAAAAATAACTTACATTTTGGTGCTGAAAACCCGGGAGGAGTTGAAGTCCACAAGGAACACTCCTCTTTTCTTCCCCTCCAAGAAAGAACCAGGATCTCCAACCTTCCACCCACTTTGGCGCACGGTGCAGTAAGTCACCTGCCTCCAGCCTTCACCTCAGTTCTTTCCACCGAGACTCCCTGTCCGAAACCATAGCTACGTCAGGGACCTCTTTCTGTCTGAGTGCATGTGTGCTCGTGGAGATGTCCCAAGTACATCCACTTTACCTTATTCGTCTGTGGCCAGAGCTTGAGTTTTGGGATGCCAGTTCTCAATTCTGACCACTTCGAGGACTGAGGGTGGCCGTGGGGGCACAGGAATCTCCCACCCTAAAGAAGAAGAAACTGTTCTTCTTCTCCGCTGTGGCCAGGCCACAGAACCCACTGAATTAGCCTCCTGAAGGGACTTTCGGTTTTAACACCCTCACCAATGGGAGCTGGTTGGATATCCCTTACATACAGGGCTTCTTATTATTTGCACACTTGTCCTTAATCTCTGTGCCACCTGTTCCACCATGCAGGCCCATTTTCTGGCCAGAGAAACCTCACCTAAAACCTCCACTCCTGATCTTTCCTTCTCCATGGACTCCCAACACTCTTTCCCTCCTGCTTGACCCCCAGGGGCGCCCCTCTCTCAGGATTTCTCTCTGGTCCCTCTGTGGACCTCTCTTGCTTGGGTCTCTTCCCTCTGAGAGCCCCCTCGCCTCCCTTAGCAAAATCTTGTTTCTTATTCACCACTACTAGTCTCTCTTTCTCCTCCCCTGCTGGCCAGGGGCCCCTCCCTTCTCCACTGTGTTCTTAAGCCCCTCCTCAGTCAGGCCATTCTCAGCTTGGCATTGGCTCTTACACCGGTTTGCAGGACCCCAAGACCCAACCCCAATTTTTTTTACAGGAAGATCTGGCCCTGTCCTGCTTTTGGCTCCAGTGTTTCCTGCCAGATCTGGGTGCTGGGCTCCCCACGAGATGCCCTCCTCTTATTCTCAACCCCCAAACCCTTATCCAGGACCTGTGAACATGGCATTTAAATTTTATAATTGTCCTAACTAGCATACTCTGGTTTCTCTTTGGATCACATAAATCTTTCACCTTTTAATGGTCCCAACTAGTAGAAACAGGCCAAGGCTGTTTACCAGGCCCACAGGCCCACATGCAACAGAAGATAACACTCCAAACCCAGGCTTTTGTGGCAATCCTGAGGCCAGCCAAGCAACAGAGGCAAGGCATAGGAAGTGCCTGACCCAAGTCCAAGCTGCATAGAGAATCCCCACCAGGAGCTTGCTTTAAGTGTCGCAAGCAGTACCACTGGTCTCGGCAGGGCCCCTGCCCACAGCTGCCCACTGAGACCTGCCCTGACAGCAAGCAGCCCAGTCACTGGTGGAACAATTGCTCCTTTGGGCAACAGGCTTTTCCCCAGCGCCTCTATGTGGAGGACAAGCCGCCCATATGGGAGGCCAATCCAGCCAGGTGGGTGCATCGCTCGAACGCCTAGGACATGGCCTGGACTCAGAGAACCCAGGGTATGCTGAAACTAGTGGGTAAGTCCATCTCATTTCTTGTGGACATGGGGGCTACCTTCTCTTTTTGCCATCACACTCTGGACCTCTAGTTCCCTCACAGGTCTCGGTTATGGGAATGGATGGGACCCTCTTCCTTTCCCCTTCTTACGCCACTCCTGACATGCAGTTTTGCCTCAAGCTTGCCTCCTTACAGGACCACTGGCAGTCAGAACCACTGGACCCCATCCATCTCCAGCTCACCAAAATGTTGGACCCTGCAAATCCCCCTATTACTCCTCTTTTTTTTTAAATCCTTACAGGACCGCATCCGTAAAGTTTCTCAACTCATTGCCAAACAGATGTTCCTCCCGACACCCCTCAAAGCCACCACCTTCCGATCTCTCCCTCCCCACAATGCCCCTAATCAGCAGGAAGTAGCCAGACGAATAAACGGCACCCCTATTCTATTTAACACAAAATGTCAGAATGTAAGGTTGGTGGATAATGGGGGAAGGTCACATGGGGAACTTAGGCCTGAGAACTTTTGTTAGGACCACCCACAACCAAGCACACCAAAAGAAACTTCCCAGAAACCCTTTGGAAAAGAGCGACACCTCCGTCAGCCAGTGAGATTTTACCACATCATATTAGCTAGACCACCCTAGGGACCCTTTAAATATCTCTCATGTGGGTCACCCCTTGCGACTCCCCTAGCCTTGGTCCCCGGGGCTAGGGAACCTCGTCAGGCAGGAAGCTCTGTGTACTCAATAAAGCCTTTTATTATTCAACTTCGTGGCTCCGGCCCCTCCCTTCTTTCTCGGTAGGAAAAAATACCTTACACTTAGGCTATAACAGGGGTCGGGAACCTATGGCGCATGAGCCAGATGTGGCTCTTTTGATGGCTGCATCTGGCTCACAGACAAATCTTTAATAAAAATAATAATAATGTTAAAAATATAAAACATTCTCATGTATTACAATCCATTCATTTCCTACCGCTCATGTTCATGGTTGCGGATGGATGGAGCCAATCACAGCTGTCCTCCAGGACAACACCAAATTTTTATTGGATAATGCATAATGTACACGGGTCATTATATGGCTCTCACAAAATTACATTTTAAAATAAGTGGCATTCATGGCTCCCTCAGCCAAAAAGTTTCCCAACCCCTAGGCTATAATGACCTGGCCTGCTTACAGCCAGTCCCCCACACACAATACAAACTATAAGCGAGCAAACATATATATATATATGTATATATAATATTTTAAAACTTATTTGACCAACATATGTGTTATGTATATATATAATTTCACTAATCCCTTCACCTTCTTTGATCCTGTCCCCTCTTCCACCTTCCCTCTAACAGTGTCGATCTGTTCCCTGTGACCTTGCTTCTGTTTTTATTTTGTTCCTTAGTTTATTCTGTTTATTAGATACCACATATAAATGAGATCGAATGGCATTTGTATTTGTCTGACTGGCTTCTTTCACTTAACATAATAATCTCCAGGTCTATCCATGTCATCGCAAAAGGTAAGATTTCCTTCTATTTCACAGCCATATAATATTCCATTTTGTAAATGAACCACAGCTCTTTTGTCTACTTGTCCACTGACTGACACTTGGACTGTTTCCCCAGATCTTGCCTATTGTAAACAATGCTAAAATGAACATAGGGGTGCATGTTGGTCAAATAAGTTTGCAAATATGATGTATATGTTTGCTCACTTATAGTTTGCATTGGATGTGGGGGGAAAGGCTGTAAGCAGGCATGATCCTTATAGCCTAAGCCGCAGGGGTCATCAAACTTTTTATAAAAACCGCCCACTTTTGCAGTGCTGGTAGACCTGGTCCCTACCGCCCACTAGTGGGCGTTCCAGCTTTCATGATGGGCCAATCGCGGCGCTGTTTGGTTGCACGGTAGGGACCAGGTTGACCAGCACTGCAAAAGTGGGCGGTTTTTATAAAAAGTTTGACGACTCCTGGAAGGCTTAGTTTTAAGACTAAGCCTTTCCCACCCTTTTTGATGTAGGGTGGTGGGCTCTCATGAGGAATCTTATTATGCCTCAGATAAGTCACTTTGTATCAGAGACTTCCTTGTTTGTATACTGGATTAAAAGGTTTTGAATCTACACTATAACCTGGGGCAGACCCGGACTTGCTCTCTCTCAGTTCCTGAGATTAGCATTAGAGAGAAGAGCAGAGAAAGGCCACATGGAGGAGGCCAGGAGAAGTAGCCAAGATGGTGGAGTGCTGAGGGAGAAGCCAGTTTGCAGAGTTTGTGCAGGGAGAAGGAAGGAGATGAGGAACAGAGGTGAATAAGGTTGGTGAGTTAGAAACCTTTGATTCTAGGAAACTTGGATAAGTCAGTCACTTTGTGAGCACTGAATGAGTGGGTTTTGGAGCCCAGTGTGTGTTTTTACTTGCCTGCTGGGTGCAAGCTAGGATTAAGGATGATGGCCCACCAGTTTTTGGCTCCATTAATTCATTACCATCTGTTTGAATCTAATGCCAACCTGCATGTGAATGGCCAAGATGGCGGCTCCTGGCTATATACTGCATATCTTCTTTTGAATTTGAGGTTTGGATACTTAGGATATATTCTTAGAAGTAGGATAGCTGGGTCATAAGGCAGTTCCATTTTTAACATTTTGAGGAAACCCTACACTGTTTTCCACAGTAGCTGCCCAAGTCTGCCTTCCCACCAGCACTGCAGGAGGATTCCCTTGTCTCCACATCCTCGCCAGCACTTGTTGTTTGTTAATTTTTTAATGAGAGCCATTCTGGCAGATGTGAGGTGATATCTCATTGTGGTTTTAATTTGCATTTCTCTAATGATTAGTGACAATGATCCTTTTTTCGTATGTCTAATGACCATCTGTATGTCCTTTTCAAGAAGTGTCTATTCATGTCATTTGCCTGTTTTTTAATTGGATCATGTTGGTCAAATAAGTTTGTAAATATGATATATATATTTGCTCACTTATAGTTTGCATTGGGTGTGGGGGACAGGCTGTAAGTAAGCAGGGTTTTTATAGCCTAAGGCTCAGTTTTAAGACTAAGCTTTACCCGGCACCCTTGACTGTTGCATGGTGGGGGATGGTGCACTATCATAAGGAATCCCATTATGCCTCAGCTAAGTGGCTTTGTATCAGAGACTTCCTTGTTTGTATATTGGATTAAAGGTTTTGATTTCTATACTACTATATAGGAGAGCAGAGAAAGGCCACGTGGAGGAGAGAAGAAGCAGCCAAGATGGCAGAGTGCTGAGGGAGAAGCCAGTTTGTGCAGAGTTTGTGCAGAGAGAAAGATGGGGAACAGAGGTGAATAAGGCTGGTGAGCTACAAACCTTTGATTCTAGGAAGCTTGGATAAGTCAGTGGCTTTGGGAGCCCTGAACAGAAAGGGAAATGTTTTCCTACTGTGTGTATTTCTTGCCCGATGGGTGCAGGCTAGAATTAAAGGTAATGGCTCACCAGTTCTTGGCTCCATTGTTTCATTACCATCTGTCGGAATCAAATGAGAACCTGCATGGGCCAGGCAGCTGTGGTGGTGGCCTCGGATACTAGCTTTACATTTCGCATAGTCTGTGGTAGGATTCGATACAGTTCAGTATGGGGCCATCACCACCTTTGACCAGTGGAGTAGAGGACTGACTGCTGTTATGGTTCTCCATGGCTCTCCTTTTGGGGACGGTAGGCAGGCTGACTTTTACAGCCATGTGTGAGGAAGCCAACAGCTCTGTGGAAGAGGCTGCCTGGGACCTGCAAACCAAGCAGTGGAAGGAGCTGGAGGAAATGTGAAAGAAAGAGATGCCAATGCTAGAGCTGGAGGAAGCACCAGAGGAGGCCGACCAGGTTCACGGGATTCGCTTTAAAATGGAGCAGTCGCTGGGGAAGGAATCACAGGTTTGTGAGTTGGAGATTTCCCTGGATGTTGTGGAGACCCAGCAGCGGCAGGAGGCCGGGCTGAGGCTGGAGGTGGGTCTGCAAGGCCCACAGAGCAGAAGGCGGTGGCAGCCCGGGGCTCAAGCCTGGCAGCAGGAGCTGGTGTTTTCAGTTCCTCTTTAGAGGATGAGGAGAATCAATCTGGAGTTGCAATCCGCAGTCGCCAGAAGGTGAGAGCCCAGCAGCAAGGAGTACCTAGTACGTCCCTGGTAGGTCTGCGATTTTGGGACATAGGGGTGGATGCTATCATGCTCTCCGAGGAGAGATGGAAATGCTGACTGCCATTGCTATGTACTCCTCCCTGGGACAATGTAATACCTGCCAGGACAGCAGGGATGAGGGGGGTAGCTGAGGCCCCATGTGTGTGGACTGATTCCTGGAATACGACCAGAGTGGGCAGTGGCTCATTTGTTGGATGGACTTATGGATTTTGGACAATGTGAAATACTCTGATGGGGGTGGGGGCAGCTTTTCTGGAGGCCCTCCCCCTGCTCTGGGAAGCTTTTCCCATGGTTAGAAAGAAGGCAGAGGACATTTTGTGCTTTTGGAAAAGTGCTCAGAGACTGGTGAAATGTGTACTTTTGTAATTGTTAAAATTGTATGATTTGTCATGTTGTTGTAATTTGTGTAATGTGCCTAATTTCCTTGTGCAGGAATACCTGTGCTTTAGATTGTGAAGCAAGAAAAAGGGGTGGAATGTTGGTTAAATAAGTTTGTAAATATAATATATATATTTGCTTGCTTATAGTTTGCATTGGGTGTGGGGAACAGGCTATAAGTAGGCAGGGTTGTTATAGCCTAAGGCTCAGTTTTAAGACTAAGCTTTCCCCACACCCTTGACTGTTGCATGGTGGGGGTGGTGCACTCTTATGAGGAATCTCATTATTCCTCAGATAAGTGGCTTTATATTAGAGACTTCCTTGTTTGTATATTGGATTAAAGGTTTTGATTTCTATGCTATATAGGAGAGCAGAGAAAAGGCCACGTGGAGGAGAGGAGAAGCAGCCAAGATTGTGGAGTGCTGAGGGAGAAGCCAGTTTGTGCAGTCTTTGTGCAGAGAGAAGGAGTTGGGGGAACAGAGGTGAATAAGGCTAGCGAGATAGAAATTTTTGATTCTAGGAAAACTCAGGTAAGTCAGTGGCTTTTGGAGCCCTGAATGGAAAGGGAAGTGTTTTCCCACTGTGTGTATTTCTCGCCTGCCGGGTGCGAGCTAGGATTAAAGCTAATGGCCCACAAGTTCTTGCCTCCATTGTTTCATTACCATCTGTCTGAATCAAATGCGAACCTGCACAGGTCAGGCGGATGTGATTGTGGCCGTGGCTACTGGCCTTACAGATCATTTACCTTTCTAGTGTGGAGTTTTAGAAGTTCTTTAGAAATTTTGTTTATTAACTCCCTACCAGAGATATCAGCAAATATGTTCTCCCTTTGAGTGGGTTATTTTTTTTAAATTTTGTTAATGGAGTCATTTTTTGTGTAAATACTTTTTAGTTTGAGATAGTTGCATTTTTTTATTTTGTTCTTTATTTCACTTACCCAAGGAGGTATATTGGCAAAAATATAGCTTGGAGACATGTCTGAGAATCTATTGCTTATGTTTTCTTCTGGGATTATTATTATTTTCTTTTGCAAGAGAGAGGGATATACATGTACAGTTAATCAGGAAGGGAGAGAGATGAGAAGAATCAACCCTTCGTTGAGGCAACTTAGCTCTTCATTGATTGCTTTCTAACATGTGCCTTGACTGGGGTGGGGTCTCCAGCTGAGCCAGTGACCCCTTGCTCAAGTCAGCTATGTTAGGCTTAAGCCAGCAACCATGGAGTCATGTCTATGATCCCATGCTCAAGCTAGCAACCCCATACTCAAGCTGGTGAGCTCATGCTCGAGACAGAGATCTTGGGGTTTTAAACCTGGGTCCTCAGCATGCCAGGCTGATGCTCCATACACTGCACCACTGTCTGGTCAGGACATTTAAATCTTTTATCCATTTTGAGTTTATTTTTGTGATGGTATAAATTAGTGGTCTAGTTTTATTTATTTATTTTTGCATGTACCTGTCTCATTTTCCCAACACCATTTATTAAAGAGATTGCCTTTATTTCACTATATAGTTTTGCCTCCTCTGTCAAATATAAATTGACTATGAAGGCATAGATTTAGTTCTGGGTTCTCTATATGCTCCATTGATCTGTATGCCCATATTATGCCAGTATCAGGCTGTTTTGACTATAATGACCTTGTAGTATAACTTGGTATCAGTAAGTGTGATACTTCCCACTTTGTTCTTCATTTTCAAGATTGCAGAGAATATTTGGGTTCGTTTCTGGTTCCATATAAATTTTTGGAATATTTATTCTAGATCTGTGAAATACGCCATTGGTATTTTGGTAGGAATTGCATGAATCTATAGATTACTTTGGGTAGTATGGACATTTTAATGATGTTAATTCTTCCTATATCTGAATACATTATATGCTTCCACTTGTTTGTATGTTCCTCAATTTCTTTATTCAATGTCTTATAATTTTCCCAGTATAAGTCTTTTACTTTCTTTGTTAATTTTATTACTAATTACTTTATTTTTGTTGTTTTTGAAGTCAAGAAAATAATAGGTTTAATTTTCTTCTGCATTTCTTCTTTGCTATAAACTTTCTGACCATGAATTTTTTAAATTTTAGACTAGAGATAAGGATACCTTCCTACTATAGTTTTTGAAGATTAAAAAAATAGAATGTATAAAATACTTTACACACAGTAAATGCTCATTGATTCTTATTGAGTCCTTTGACTCTATGGTCTCAGAGATAATCTCCCAGAAGCCAAACCAAGGGCCGGTAGTGAACAGCTTTGGAAAGGGCAGTATTTGAGCAGTTCACACTTGCTGAGTAAACCCTTTATTGCACACTTACTTTTGCAATTTATTATTTAACATTTGCTTTATATAATTGGTTATACATTTTTAATATGAACCTATTATGTAATGAAGGGAATAAGGAGATCAGTGGATTTGACTCAGTACCTGCAGGATACCTCTAGGGTTCTCATGTTTGTTCAGTGGTGAAGAATTAGTTGTGTTAATTTAGGCATGATTGAATGAAGACCAAGTGCTAAGATTCAAGTGAAGGAATGGATGCCTTGTAAATAAAATTGAAGTGATTGAGAAAATAAAAATTTACAAATAACTTTAAATTGGCTATATAGAAAAATATAATTTAGGTATGTTTCTTTACATTTTATCAATTGACTAAGAAATTACAATCAATACAACTTCAGTTTCTCTTGTTACATAGTATATGCTTGCCTAACATTTCTAAAGTTCATAGAAATATATCTATAAATGTCATTATGTAGGGAAAATAAAAGAGTTTTTCCCAATCAACATCTTTTAGCTGGTTAGGATTCAGTTCAATATATCCAACAGAAACTGAAACATCTGACATTCCATTAGCATATGTACAATAAAAGCACTAATGTTATCAGAGAGCTGTGTCATAATTCTAAAATTTTATTGAATTCTAGTATTTTACAAAGATTAGACATAAAACTCATTATATACTATACTAGATTAAACATGAAAATCATTATCTCCATTTTAATATAATTTTAATGCTATAAATACCAAAAGGACTTACTGGATGTGTGAATAAGTCACTACTGAATATTCATTCAGATAAAAGTTGCATAGATTTTTGCAGGGATTGAAATTATATGTGCTTTGAGATATAAACTAAATAATTGAATCCATGAACATTCTTGTTTCTTAGAGACTGAATCAACCCAAAGTGCTAATATTATAGGAAGTTTCCATTTGTATTTTTATCCATGAGAAATAAAATCTTAGTATTTTAATTAAAACAAAGGATAAAAACTTATACCTGGCCCTGGATTATTATCTCCCATATAATAAATTTCCAATAAATGTTTTTCCAACTGACTCCACTGTATTACAATACAAAATCTACCAGTCATTTAATTTGAGTATATTCTCTTTACTACAGATTGTTCATTTTAACAAGCATATGATTGTTTTCAACTGTGGCACTTTTTGACATTCAGTTGTACTATCTATGATGAAATCAAACTTTTAAAATGTATTCCACTTTTTTTCTTCCCATGGCATTAGGCAATCTGTTGAGTTAGGTTAAATATCTAATCTATAAATCCATAGATAACAGCTGTTTTAGCAGAAAGCAAAGTCTTTTTAATTCCTTCAATGTTATATAAATTTTCTTTATATTACTAAATCATGAATTTGTTAACAGACAGTCTCTGGGTTACAAATGAGATAGGCTTTGTAGGTTTGAAAATGTTTAAGTATTTATATGCACAGAAAAGAAAAAATAAATACTATGTTAAGGCAGACATCTAAGCTGCATTTAATAGGTAAATAAACCTGTTCTAATTTATGTACAAATTCAACTGAAGAGCAAACCTACAGATCCTATTTCGTTCATAATCTGGAGAATGCCTGTATTTGGATTCACAAAATAATTTTGTTCATATCACAGATTTAAACACGAGAAAAATTATTATAGGATTGTTCATATGTGTCCTATAAATACAATAAAGTGTGAGCCCCTATTTATAGGTAAGGTATTGTGCTAGGGCCATGATTGATTAAAAAAACTGTATTTCCTTCTTTGTGATTATAAATACTTGACATAAATAGATTTCCAACACTTGTAAATTAAAACTCTTTTTTTCTAAAATAATCAATATGAACTTGAGCACAATATTTTCCACATCCATTATGCTGTCCCTGGTGTTATTAAAGTGGCACTCCATTTGTTCAGATATCAGATTTTTTTTTTACCTACATACTCTGAAATAGAGTGCTGCTCCCCAAACAAGAGTTAAGTGTAAAATAATTTTGAGGGCCCAAAATATTTGCATAATATTCCAAGTGGTAATTGGGTTCTTCTGAAGAGCAATATAATGAGTTGGTCAAGAGCTGGGCTACCAGAGTTCAAATCTGGGCTTTTGCAATTTCAAACTATAAGGAAAAGTATTTAAAATAGTTTCTTATTGTGACAAATTAAAATTCTCTCTTTTGTGCAAGTATTAAGTTCCTCAACCATTTTTAAAGATTTTATTTATTAATTTTATAGAGAAGAATGAGAGCAAGAGCGAGAGAAAAAGAGAGAGAAAAGGGGAGGATCAGGAAACATCAACTCCTGTATGTGCCTTGACTGGGCAAGCCCAGTATTTCAAACTGGTGACCTCAGCATTCCAGATGGATGCTTTATCCACTGCTCCACCACAGGTCAGGCATTCCTTCACCATTTTAATTCTAGTTACCAGGCACCCATCTTTCTCTGCATTCTTTTAGTGAACTCTGGCCAAATATTTATATACAAATACATGTATTTCAGTCAGCTCTGTATAATAGGAAACAATATTAGCTATTGTACTTAACAATTAATATGCTTGGTTATCATAAGCATTTTACCAAATAATATCTTGCATTTCAAAATATGTTCTTGTTATCTAATTTTTATTAATGATATTCATAATTAATTCATAAGAAAGCTCTCATTATCCTGATTTAGTAGATTAGGAGACTTAAACTCATAGAGTTAGACAGTTTTATTGAGTTTGCCTGGCAAGTAAAGGGCAGATTATGATCAGTAAAATAAAGACTTTAAAGTATACTTTACAAATAGTAGAGAACAGATCTTGTTGATAATTTGAAAACGAGGGTGGTGGGGCAGAAATCCAAAACTGCCTTTTGACATAGCAATTCTGTTTCTGGGAATATAGTATAAAAAACCAAAAACACTAATTCAAGATGATATGTGCACACCCCTTCTGTGTTTACTGTAGCATTGTTTGCAATAGTCAAGATCTGTAAACAGCCTAAGTGTCCATCAGTGGATGAGTGGATAAAAAAGCTGTGTGTGGCACTGGCCAGGTTAGCTCAGTTGGTTAGAGTTCCTTCAGGTACACCAAGGTTGTGGGTACAATTTCTGGTCAGGGCACATTCAAGAAGCAACCAATGAATGCACAAGTGGATGGAACAACAAATTGATCTCTCTCTCCCTCTCTCTCTCTCTCTCTCTCTCTCTCTCTCTCTCTCTTTCCCTCTCTCTCTCTCTCTGAAAAGATAAAGCTGTGGTATATTTACACAACAAAATACTACTCGGCCATAAGAATTAAAAAAAAAAAAAAAGAAATACTACCTTTTGTGAAACATTGGATGGACCTGAGATTATTATGCTAAGTGAAATAAGCCAGTCAGAAAAAGACATGCACCAAATGATCTCACTTATATGTATAATCTAATGAACAAAATAATTGATGAACAAAATAGAATCAGAGGTATAGATACATGGAACAGACTGAAAGCTGTCAGAGGGGAGAGGGGTTCGTGAGACTGGATGAAAGAAGGTGAAAAAATTAAGCAAACAACACACACACACACGCACATATATAACACATAGAAACAGAAAACAGTGTGGTGATAGGCGGAGGGAAAGGGGGGTAGGGGTAGGTGGAAGTGGGCAGAAGTGGGGGAAATAGGAACGGAAAGTGACTTTGCTTGGGAAGGTGGGTGCACAAAGCAGTGGGAAGATGATGTGGGTGCACTTGAAACCTGTATCATTTTGTGAATCAATGTTACCATAATAAATTCAAATTAATAAATAAAAATATCACCCTTAAATTCACAACATAATGAACTAATGCTAATGTCTAGTACTGGTCTTCTGAATTTTAACCTATGAAATTCAGCTCTGGATTTATCTATGTTTATATTTTTTTTATTTTTTATGTCCTTTGAAACTGTCGAATAAGCTAGATAAGTTTCTGAATCAATGTTGTGTCCTGTTGTAGAACCTTGTGAGCTGGAATATACAGTTCTTACATAGTCTCCCTTTCCTGACATGCTTTTTATTTAAAGGAAGACTATTCTTGGAAGTGTTTGGACTCTGCATACGATATATTTTCATTTCCATATGCAGATAGATGGAAATAAAAATAAATATAATAAACATTTATGGAGCTTATACTACATATAATTCACTGAGTAGAAATGAGAGCTAATGGTGAATAGATAATCTAACTTTTCTTCTAAATTTTGTTTGTTTAAATCATCTATAATATTTTAGCCTTAAATAACAGAATTCATGAGTATAAGTGGTTTAAAAATAAATAAATTCAATATTTTATATTAGATGAAGTTAGGCAGTAGAAAATTATAGGGATAGTTATTCAGTTTTTCAACAAATTTAAAAAAATTTTTAATTTTTTAAAGACTTTATTTATTCATTTTAGACAGGAGAGAGAGAGAAAGAGAGAGAGAGAGGGAATGAGAGAGAGAAGGGAGGAGCAGGAAGCATTAACTCCCATATGTGCCTTGACCAGGCAAGCCCAGGGTTTTGAACCGGCGACCTCAGCATTCTAGGTCGACACTTTATCCACTGTGCCACCACAGGTCAGGCAAGTTTTTCAACAAATTTTTAGAGATGCATTTTTCTCAGCCTTTTTCAGCCTACTGGCTTATATGCACACTAATACCCATGATGATGTTTTATTGAAGTATACATTTGAAACCAGAATGTCTCTGTAAACCAAATGTCTCCCCAATAAATCCAGTGAAAAATAACAAAACCCTCAAACGTGAATGGGAAACTGCTAGGACTCACATTTTCACTTAAGAGTAAATAGACATACATAAGTACTGTACCACTTTATAGAAAGACATATATAGTAAATATAGGACACAAGTACTGCCACTCCCTTCTCCTTCATCTATGAAAGACATGCTAGTCAATTATGTCAACATTTTTCCCACAATGAAGACATACATCATCCTCTAAACATTGCTCCATACACCTGCTTTAGGGTGTTGGTGTTAGGAACACAGAGTCAAGAACCACACTCTCTAATCTGAGACCTTAGTACCTCTATTACTTAAAGTCTATGTGCCTCAGTATCCTCTCTGATAATGATAGTATCTACAAAAAGGATTGTTCTGAACCTTAAATTTGATGAGATATTAAGAGCTATATAAATTTCACTCTTATAATCATTGCTTAATAATGGAATTTAATAGTAAGATGAATAAAAATTTCAGGTTAAAATATGTTCAATAAAATAAATACCCGCTCTGGCCATTTAACTTTGTGACGAGTGTCGGACGTTCATAAAAGTTGCCATTTTGATTCCCGGTCAGGGCACACACAGGAAGAACTCATTGTTCCTGATTCTCTCTCTCTCTCTCTCTCTCTCTCTCTCTCTCTCTCTTGTTCTGTTCCTCTTTCTGTCTCTCACTAAAATCAATAAATCTGGTGTGAATGAAAAAATAAAATAAAATAAAGAAAGAACAACAGAAAATTGGCACATGTATATAGCACTTTTAATTTTTCCCATTTAAAATGGTCAATATTAATGTACCTTTTTATTTAAAAGGTAAGCTTCATAAAAAAGATAAAAGGTAAGCTTCAACTATAGGACACATCACTAAACTGAGATAGTTAAATGAGATGTTTTCTCTATTGTCTTTCAAAGGTATAATTAATATTCTTTATTATTTTTTTTAGATAACTGAAATTATTTAGCAAATCACTATTATCAAAGTCTGTAGCTTTGTACTTCTCTTTGAATCTTCCATACTGGTTCTTGCTCCCAGATTTCTTTGATGCCTGTTTGTCTAATATATTCCCCCTATTTGAATACTTTATCTATTATGGATAATTACACATTATGAGGAGAGAAAGAATAAATAACTTGGTTTTACCACAAAGTTCCATTGTCTTTTATGCATTTTGGGATGGATATTTGGATGAGAAATCTTTATTGGGAAAAAATTGAGGATTATAATAACTATTATTTTCTCTTTATTTATTGATTGATTTTAGAGAGGAAAGAAGAGAAAGAGAGAGAGAAATATGAATTTGCTGTTTGCCTTATCTATTTATTCATTGGTTTATTCTTATATGTGCCCTGACCAAGGGTAGAACCTGCAACCTTGGCATATTGGGATGATGCTTTAACCAACTGAGCTACCTGGACAGGACCATAAACTATTATTTTCTAATAATACACTACCTTTTTAATATTTTTCAAAGAATTAAGATACAAATTTTGACCATTTTTCTAAACATGAACATCTTTGTTAACACTATACCAGACTAATTTTAATGATCATGTGTTTCTGGCCATCAATCACCAAATCATTATGCTAATGATTATATATACAACCTGACCACGTATTTTAATTTTTATATCTATAATTTGCACACATTGCTGAATGTTATTCCAGTAACCCACATCTTAAAAAACTAGGATAACTCAAATTAACAGCCTCTATCAATAACCTATTTCTGCATTAAAAATAAAAAACTCAGTGGCTTAAAACAATAACAATTTATCATTGCTCATGAGTCTATAGTTGAGTTGGCAGTTCTGCTGATTTGGGCCAGGTATGACTAATATTGAATTGTTCCTTCATATGTCTTTAGCTAGCAACTGAGTTAGCCAGAGACTGTTTCTTACAGGATAGTCTCACTCACACGTTCCATGTTTGTACAGATAGGTATTGGCAGGGGCAACAAAGGTGGCTGGTCTACATATCACTCGTCATTCAACAGGTTAGCTTGGGTTTGATCAATAATGACAGAGTTCTAAGAGAGTGAGTGAAATGCCATGTCACTTGAGATTTGGGTTCATAACTGGCACAGCATCACTCTTGCTGCATTCTCTCTGTCAAAGAAGTCACAAGAACACCCTAGATCCACACGATGAGAATAGACTCTCTTGATTGAACTACAAAGTCACATTTCAATGGGTAATGGGAGGAGAGTAATTATAGTCATGGTTGAAAATAATTCACAAAATCCTTTTATAATTCTTTGACTACTTGTGCATTTACCTTTATATACCTATAAAAATTCTACAAGGACTAAATACTGAGACATTTGGATTTAGAAATTCAAAGAAATATCTTTTTGATGAAAAAAATCTGCTTTCTATCTGTATGTAAAGTTATTTATGGATCATAACTTTATCATGTGGCAAAGTTAATTTAATTTTTAATAAAATGCCTCTTAGTTACCAAAGAGCTGTTTACAAATAAAATAACACATGGGAAAACTTTCCTGGTGAATACGTAAATAAGAAATAAATAAATAACTACATTTTTCCTATTCACAATGTTTTTTTTTTTCTTGTAATGCTATTATATTCATTGAACTAAATATTCCAGGATAATAAAGAATTTATAGGTACACTTTAAACACTGTGGGAGATCTCCTAAAATATATATTTGTCAGGTCACTGCCATGCATATATATATGCTTTTTTTTTTTTACAGAGACAGAGGGAGAGTCAGAGAGAGGAATAAATAAGGACAGACAGACAGGAACAAAGAGAGATGAGAAGCATCAATCATCAGTTTTTTGTTGAGACACCTTAGTTGTTCATTGATTGCTTTCTCATATATGCCTTGACTGCGGGTCTTCAGCAGACCAAGTAACACCTTGCTCAAGCCAGCAACCTTGGGTCCAAGCTGGTGAGCTTTTGCTCAAACCAGATGAACCTTTGCTCAAGCTGTTGACCTCGGGGTCTCGAACCTGGGTCCTTCCGTATTCCAGTCTGACGCTCTATCCACTGCACCACCACCTGGTCAGGCTGCCATGCTTATATAATAGTTTATATATTTTGAATAGTTGTGTTAATTTAAAAATGATACTAACATACTTCCAAATTTCACCTAATTGCAACACTTAAATATTTAATATTTGGTAGAGTAGTTTTAGCTATATTCAAACATATTCTAATAATCACTATGAACATTTCACAGGTATATAAGATACAAGTAACATAACAAGAGTTTTGCTGGATTAACAAGCAGTGCCAAAATCTCAGTGACTGAATCCAATAAATGTATCTTGTGCAAAGTATGTTGCATGTTTGGCTGACATTCCAGGTCAACTAACTGTCTTCCACATGTTGACTCAACTTTCCAGAATGTATAAATTGTATCAATGTCGTGAAGAATACAAGGCAGACTGGTTAGCCAAACTAAAGTTCTTAATTACTATCATCTGAAAGCGGTTCATATTTCTTCCTCCCACTACTTATTAGCCAAATCAAATCATGTGGGCTGTCTCATCTTCAAAGGTGGGTAAAACCATGTAGTCCTTCCATTTTTCTGGGAAGAGAATAACTGGATATGTTGGTGAGCTACATTAATGTTCCCCATTATAACTACTAATCATTTGAATGATAAAAATCAGTCACTTTTTAAAAATAAATTCACAAAGACTTGGCTTTCCCATCAATGTAAGAGAAAAATGAAATGCAAATGAAGCTGTTCTGGCCTAACAAAGAAAACACACAAGTTCATACCTTTCAGACAGGGATGTCAATTTGAACAGAATTGCCCAGCCTGCAGTGACTTAGACATCCAGTTAGCATTACAAACATTTAAAGGTTAAAGTTTAAAGACTTTAGCAATTATCTTCTGTCAGTGTGTCTTAAATACTTTTTTCAGATGTATGAAAAATTTTAAGCAAGAAAAGCTAGAAGAGGCAGAGCATTTTTGTTGCTTTAGAGAGGGACTATTTTCTCCTGTGGAGATTTCTTTCATAGAAGAATCAAAAGTCCTTTTGTTTTTAAATCCAAGAAATGATTTAAAAATAAAGGCCAGCAAGGGAAATGCAAATTACTATAATACAGAAAAGAAAGAGCCATAATGGGATTATTAACAAATGGGATATAGGCCATATTATTTTCTGAATCAACATCAACTATATGGTGTATATCAAATGTTCCAATGGTCCCATTTTGCCCTTGAGGATCTCCCTCCCTGGCTGCAATAATGTTTAAATTTAGAAATACTATTTTTAAAATTTTGGTGTTGCACACAGAAGTTCTGTATATAGCAGTAACATGATAATACTTCAGTACAATAAATACAATATAACAGATATGCTAATAGATTGATTGATCATCAGCTATTAAGAAGTAAATTGAGAAAATGGAAAGAAGGACGTCATATGAAGAAGGAGCAAGAAACAATACAATTCTAGTACTTGTTTGATAATGTGCCAGAGGAAAAGGAAGACTTGCGGTGGGGGCTGTAATGGGTCATTTGGTAGTCAGCAACAGCAAAAGGAAAATGGCTAATTGTGAGAAGAAATAATGGTCATGAGGGGTAGATGAGGTTGACATAGACATAAGACACAGACTTCAAAATTTTACTTTAAATTGAAGCTGGTTGTTTTATTTCAGATTGTCATATTTTACTCCAACCAAATATTACTACTCTGAGATTTAAGAATAATATTCCCTTAATTATGATAATACCAATATGTGTAGAACTAGTATGTAAATATATGGTGTGGCATGGATAAAATTTTGTCTTCATTCATTTTTCTTGATAAAATCACTTTATTAGAATTGAACAAGTGCTACAGGAAGAACACTCGTGTTGCTTATTTCCTTTGTTGGCTTAGTTTTTTAAAAAAACATCATACTGACTTATAGAAAAGTTGCTTGTTATAAAAGACTTAAGTATATCTCACTGACATATTCTTGGTCCAGGAAGAAGAGTGCGTTTGTGTTAGAAAATATTTAATTAACACATAGAATGTACACTTTGTGACCTTCATTGTCCTATCTTTTCTCTGATTTCATAAACTGATTTTTATACTTCGATGGCGAATTTCAAGGTAAAGCCAGTATAATTGCTTGGAAGCTTTGGAGTGAGTGTCAGAATGCAACATCATTCCATTCAGTCAGTCTGACCTAAAATCTAGCACAGCATGAAATTTTCTATACACGGGCCAGGGCACAGAATGGCATTCCTAGAACTATCATTTTTTAAGAAATTTATAAACTGAGGTCATTTCTGCTTGACAATATTAATATAGCCTATGGTTTTTCACTCCAGGTTAAATTGCAAGCCCTGGGAAAATTCAAACTTGTACATTTTTGTCATCTCTCAGGAAGAGCTAGTTGTGCTCTGTTACACCAGTCAGAATGGTGCTCATTGACAAAACAACACATGATAGGTGCTGGCGAGGATGTGGAGAAAGGGGAACCCTCCTGCACTGCTGGTGGGAATGCAGACTGGTGCAGCCTCTGTGGAAAACAGTATGGAGATTCCTCAAAAAATTAAAAATGGAACTGCCCTTTGACCCAGCCATCCCACTTTTAGGAATATATCCCAGGGACACCATATCACCAACTGAAAAAAAGAAATGCACCCTCATGTTTATGGCAGCATTGTTCACAATAGCGAAGATCTGGAAACAGCCCAAGTGTCTGTCAGTGGACGGGTGGATTAAAAAGCTGTAGTACATATATACAATGGAATACTATGGGGCTATAAAAAAGAAGGAAATATTACCTTTTGCAACAACATGGATGGACCTGGAAACTATTATGTGGAGTGAAATAAGCCAGGCAGAGAAAGAAAAATATCATATGACCTCACTCATTTGAGGAATCCAAGGAATAATGAGAATTGAGTCAGAGGAGGGATCAAAGGGACCAGAGGAAAAGAGGACAGAGGGAAAGGGAATGATAGGAGGGGATAAACCTGAAGGGAAGGGGGAGGGCGTTGTAGGGAGGGGGGCAAGGGAGATGTTGAGGGGAATAGGGGGGAGGGGGATGAATTCAGGGTGACCCTAGAATCTATATAAATACAATTAATTAAATAAAAAAAAGAAAAGTAGCTAGATTTAATCAATGGATAAGGCATTCTTAATGAATTTTGACTCATATTTTTAAGACGCAAAATTATCCTTCACATTTACTTGCTGATCTTCAGCATAAATGTTGTGTGTCAAGTGTTTTATACTCTATGTTCCTAGAAGTAAAGACTATGCTGTGTGCTAATATCTGAGAATGAGAGAGAAAATTAACCCTGAAAGGCCACCTGTGTGCTAGCAGCAATCAAACCATTTCTTGTTTGTCATTCCTCTTAATGTACTAAAATTCAGACTTCATAATACTTTTTTAAGTTAAAATGATTTCATGATCTACAGTACTAGAAAGTCGAGCCTTAATTAGCCTTATGGTTATCCATGTTCTCTGGCTGTGTTTCTTACACTGCCAGCCCTTTTATAGACAGGCTCTTATTTGTCAATATAGAGACATGGAAGGTGTAAATTGATATTCATCACATGTGCTGAAAAAAGATGGTTAACCATGGACATTTTATGGAAAGTATCTATAACACCATCTTGAAATATAAAAAAATTATATACTAGGAAGTCATAAGTGATTGCTTCATGCTGATTAATTGATATATTTTCCTCAAGCACACACATGTCCACTCTCTGAATAGAAAGAGTAAAAAGAAAGCTCTTTGACACCAGCTGCCATCTGATTCCCTGAAGCTAGCTTTGTAATCAACTGCTGGTTCTGACCCTTTGCTGCATGTATTTACAAAACTTGTATTTTTTGAACATATATTTTGTGCCAAGCTGTATGTTATATTCTAGAGAAACAACACAGGTGCAGTCAGGAAACCAAATGTTACTACAGTCTGGTAACTCTTCAAGATAGTTTATAATACGCAAATACACACACACATAGTTGGCATAAAACAACAAAATAGCAAGGTGTCACTTCAACTGGAGAGTAGGTTCAATCCCACTGGCAAATAATTTTCTGGCTGTTTGAAATGAGATAAGAAATAACTCTAGAGTTAAAGAAATTTGAGTGATGGCGGTGATGTAGAGAAGCTGTTAGTCTGGAATAATTCAACTTGCACAAGCCATGGAAACATATCAAGAAGAAGATGCTATTAATATGCTGAACCAGAATAGTGAAATAAAGACGGGAGCAGAAAAGAGACAATCTTAGTCACTCAATACTAATGATTTTGCCCATACAATAGTGAAAGGTATTAATAATTAACAACAGAACCACTGAAACACTGATGACAGTTATAATCATTCTATTATTTCATGTTTATAAAGAATTGACTCAAGCTTAACACCTCTATTCCATGATAAATTCACTTGCTTCCCTCAGACTTACACAAATATCCTACAAATATTAATATTTATTCCCAGGTTCAATTCTTGTTCCACATATTTTTTTTTATTCACAAACTCTAGATCTCACATTTCCTTGCCATTGTCTTTCTTTTGCTACACAATGTGCAGAAGTGTAAACCAGCCTGTATTCCTTGGTTACTGCAAAATAAATCACATGCTAACATCACTTGTGTATATAGCATGTTTTATAGAAATTGTGACGTTATAAAGATAATTTATATCAAAGAGTTTCTTAAATTTAGATATCAATTTCTGTTTACAAAGGTATTTAAAACCCCCTTGACAGGTATCTTTCACACTGGCTACCTCTCTCAAGAAACAGGTTCTAAGACTACTGAGTCTTCAAAGTAAAGCTAAGCAGTGTATAAACTCATACCTCTGGGTTTTCTGATACTATGGAATTGACCTGCTTTTCTTAGCTTTGAGCTCTTTTACAACTCTGTTAGTTGCACAAAAAGAATATCAATACAAACGATTCTTGCCCATGGACATCCAGTAGATGGGCAATTGCTCTCTCCTACTATAAATCACTTTTACATCTCATCATAAATGTTGTTCAGCATTACTTACTGCCTCTCTCTCTCTCTCTCATATATATATATATATATATATATATATATATATATATATATATAGCTTTAAATTCTCCTTTGAACTGGCTATAATATCTTACTGATTCCCCTTCTTCTGAGTTAAATAATATCTTTGATATGTGTTCATTTTATATTTGTGTAAGAGTCATGATTATAAACTCTTTTGAAACTTAACCTTCAACAGGCTTCAGAACAATTTGCTAACTTCTTTCTTTGCCTTCAATCTCTCACTACTCCTCTATTTTCAGGAATCCTTTGTGCTTACTATCAGAGACTCAATTATCCACAGTCCTCTTTGTATAATATATGCAAAAACTCATTATTCTACATCCTTTGACAAAAGACCATGATATCTAGTTTTCAATTTTCAGCATCAGGAAAGAAGTTGAAGATATTAAAAATCAATATAGATTTTTACTCCCTATGAATAAAAATGATGCCATGACAATTAGATATCAGATCCTGCATCCATGCACTTTGATTTTTGACCCTGCTCTATACCTACCTATACTGCATATTAAACTTCAAGCTAAGTATATATATGATTAATTTCACAGAGTACAATAGGTACTCCTTAAGTAATTATTCATTACTTTTATAGTTTCAAGAATTAAAAGAATCTCTATCATTCTCAAGATGTCTTTTAGCCAAGGTGCCACAAATACAGACCAACAATAGAAATAAAATAAGGTAACATATCCTTCTTCATCTTTTTTTTTCTCTAATGAAAGCTTTGTCTAGAATAACTCATGGAAAATCTAATTCCAGGTATTAAGAAATATGATTACAAAGTCGAGGTTTGTATCACTCTGCAAAGTCATAAAATATTACAGATTAAGCATAGTGCTTCAGTTTGCAACATTATTATTATATGGTAAGAAGCTCAAACTCGAGTTATGAGTGTGCAACTCATAGGAAGGAACAAGTAACAGAATGGCTGACATCTCATGTGAACTGAAAATTCCTTGTTTTGTGCACTTGTAGTCATCAGTCTATCTGAACCCACACCAGTCTTCACTTGGGCTGCATAACATTTATAGGAAAAAATGAAAATGCTAAAACATATTTAACTTTCACAGCTATTTCCTTCCTTTAAGAAATTTACTATTAAATAAAACTTAGAATATAAAGCGGTGAACACGAAGATATTGTTAAGAATAATAGTCTTCTAATACAAAGAGGTATATATCTATCTTCCTGGCACCATCCAATGTATTAAAAAGAAAAATGTAGACTATGCTGGCTCAAGAGTAACTGCAAAAATTTATTCAAACAACATGAAGAGATAGCTTAAAGATTGGATTAGCATAAGAAGTGCTCTTTTAAAAAGTATAGCTATTGCTTAGAAAATCAAAGAAAAATCCATTATTCAAATTATAAAATCCATGATTATATTTACCTTTTAAACTTTCAGAAAGAAAATTTCCTAGTGTTAGTAAAAATGAGAAACGTAGATTGAAATGTTATATTATTGTAGTAAAAAATGAGCTGCGTATAAATTATACTGATTCAAGAGTCTATTAATGTAAAATTATGTAATTGGGTCATTATTATTTATAAAATACAATGCCAAATGAAACATTTATCTTAAAATACTTACTGTATCCTCACAGCATACAGTGAAGTAAGAATTAACTGTCCATTTCTTTCATAAATATAAGTAGAAAAAATAATATGGAATCCAAGGGTAAAATCAACAGCATGTAGACTGGATCAGTATATATGAACACTATGACACAGCTGATTCAATAATTCCATCTTCAAAATCTGCACTGTTAGTCACAGCTGGACTAATCATGTGAGAAACTTCACAGATCATAAAGACAGTTAAAATAATCATATGGGTCAGAAGGGTGGCTCATTCAGTTTGCTTATGTGAATATGATCAGAATGAAAATAAGTTGACCACAATGAAATAAATTACCAAGTAATGTACATCAGAGGAGATAATCAGCATGGATAATTCAGGTCTAAATATAGATGCAGAATATAGACTATGACTTTTCACAAAAGTTCCAGCTAATCTTGTTTTGTCAATGTATATTGATCTTCCAAAAGGATTCTCTTACACAGGGAAATTGTGGAAATTTCCAGAAAAACTGACTATCAAAACATATAATAACTCTTATATCAGCATTATCATTTTGTTTTTCTCTTAAACACTAGAATGAGAAGTATTCTGTTTCCCTGTCTTCAACACTACACACACACACACACACTCATTCATACTCTCTGGTGTTATGTTAGAGAAAAAAAACAGATTCATAACCAGAAATGATTCTAATATTAATTTGGATTATGAAATTTGAAATTTCAAAATTAATTTTAAAAGATCATTTTTTCAGGGAAGCCATATTTACCAAAATGATATTTTTTTTCTTTGTTGGATCTGTGTGAAAATCAGTGTAATTTTTAATGAAATAAAATTTGCATACAATAAAATACACAGATCTTAAGTGAACAGATTGATGAGTTTGACAATAGTTTACAGCACATTGTATAATCCATACAGCTATCAAGATATTGACAATGTTGATTTTTACCCAGGCCCTGTGATCCTACAAACAGACACATTAAAGAAATCTTCCCACCCATTGGTGTTCCAGGAAACAGTTTACTGCAAAGAAACAACCTTCCCTACATGACTTGACTAAGTAAGGCTCACAAATTCTCCTCTTGTTATTCCATATGACAAGGCTAAACACAGTCCCTCCAAATTCCCATTCTTTGCCTCATAAATTATAAGCTGAACAGTTTTTTTCCCTAATAATCAAGAAGAACTAAATATTTTAAAGTAAAATTTGGTTAAGGTCCTTTCCTTACCTAAGTCCCCACCTTCATGTGACCCACCCTCATCCTGAGCCAGTATAAAGCCTCTCCTTAATAGACCCCGCTGAGATTAGGCTGAGTTCAGGGTAAAACATTCTCTTATCTATTGTCTGACTGTTCTCTCATTCCCCTTATCCCATGTGGTTCTTTCTAGCCTGAGCTTTGTTTCCTTCTTTGTATAAAAAAGTCCTTTCTGACAAGCCTTTGAGATGATTGCAGATATTATGTTGTGATGATTCTCCTTATTACAATAGTCCCCTCCCTTTATCTCAATAAATCCTTTTAAAAAGGTTCTCCTTACAAAACTCTGGATTTGTTTTTATTTGACAGTTATAGTGCCATGACTCTTATAGAGATTGGGCCTCATCGATATACTCAGATCATTAATGCCAAAATAATGGCACTTTATGAGTCCTTTGAATAGTTCTCCTGTTTGGTAATTCAACTAACCTTTGATGAGTTCTAATCTCAAACCAATGCTCAAGATGTCCTATCATTTGTCAGGAGTTACTTCAATTCCTTAACGCAAAGAAACTTTTCTTTGGCCTTTCTATGTGGCCTCTTCTGGTTTTTCTTCTGCTCTCCAATTTGGGGACTCTATGAAGGAATTTCCTTGCCAGGCTAGGGAGGCGGGCGGGGGGGGGGGTCACTGACCATAGAATTGTTCAAGAGAATTAATCAAGCAGTACTTTCTATAGTCTCATTTGATATCTTATCTCATAGTTTAATTTCTAATTCCATGGGTAACTCCAACTCTTCCAGTTACCTTCCCTCATCTCCTCGCACTATTTCTATGCCTCACCATTAGAGCACTAATGTAGTTAAGTATCTCTAAATAAAGCATGATTTCACTGAGCTTAATTTGGAATTGTAATGACTCTTTGGGTTTCTTGGGATTTTCCCACATTTATTAATCACTGAAAGTGCCCTGGAACTCTGGGAATCCAAAACTCCCTCTAAACAATTTCCTTATCTCTCATGGTATGAATAAAATGCATATAGCCATGTGCCACTTAACAAGGGGATATGTTCTGAGAAGTGATTCCTTAGGCAATTTGGTTATTGTGCAAACATCATAGAGTATATTTATACATCCCAAGATGGTATAGCCCACTGCAACCAGGCTATATGGCACAGGCTTTTGCTCCTAGGCTACAAGCCTGATCAACATGCTACTGTCCAAAACCATACAAGATTAAACCACCACATGAGAAAATGATGTAATATAGAGACACAGTAAATATGAGATGTATGAGGTTGCTGCTAGTGTAACCTTGTATACTTTTTTATATAAAACTTTTTTTATAAGTAGAAAGAGCACATAAAATAACAATAAAAATTATAGTATTGTAGCCTGACCAGGAGGTGGCGCAGTGGATAGAGCATCGAACTGGGATGTGGAGGACCCATGTTCAAGACCCTGAGGTCGCCAGCTTGAGCACGGGCTCATCTGGTTTAGCAAAGCTCACCAGCTTGAGCCCAAGGTCTCTGGTTCGAGCAAGGGGTCACTCAGTCTGCTGTAGCCCCTCAGTCAAGGCACATATGAGAAATTAATCAATGAACAACTAAGGAGCTGCAATGAAGAACTGATGTTTCCCATCTCTCTCCCTTCCTGTCCCTATCTGTCCCTCTTTCTGACTCTCTCTGTTTCTGCCACACACACAAAAATTATAGTATTGTAAATATACAAACCAGTAATGCAGTCATTTCTTTCCATTACTAAGAAGTATGTATGTACATAAGTTTAAGTACTATACTTTTAAAGGATTGGCAGCACAGTAAGTTTGGTTACACCAGCAACACCACAAACACGAAAATCATGCATTGCCCTACAATGATACAATAGCTAGCTACCATGTCACTAGGTGAGAGGAAATTTTAGCTCTATTATAATGTTATGGGACCACGCGTTTTATGTGCCATCTGGTCATTGAACAAAACATCATTATGCGGTGCATGACTAATTACTTTCTCTATCCAAACTTAATCAGGGCATTTAGCAATATCAGTTTATCTTACCTGAGGCTATTTGATCTCTGAAGGACCATCTGCCAAACTCAACTATGGCTTTCTCACCCACTCCAAACTCAAAGGCACTCAAATCTCCCTCAGTTCCCTCTCCTTCTGTATCAGCTCCTCCAACCTGTTTCTATCTTCTTCACCTTCAAGTCTCAACTCGCCTTGCAGTTACCTGTATTTTCCTGAAGCTAACAGTGTCTTGACAGCTTTCTTATTTCCTGTAGTTATCCAAAAGTTTGATCCTACTTTCCTGGTTCTGACTTCCCAAGCACAAGAATCTGCAAAACCTCATTTGTTACTCCCTCACTCAAACAGATTATGTTTAAACCTTGGTTTCAAGTTGATTTCTTTGTAATCGTAAAGAATTTTCCTTACCTAAAAAAAGGGGGGGGGATTAATTTTCTGTAAAATTTCAGTTAGTTTTAGAGGTATATTTTCCAGGACTTCCTGATCTGTGCCAATTAGTCCAACTTCTAGACTACCTAAAGATACCCCCATCTGTTCATATGTGTCAAAATTAACAAAGACTTAAACTAAACCAAAATATACCCATAATACATCACTGAAATAAGAGCATTGAAGAAAAAAATTTTAGATTCCATTCCCATCTAAAGTGACTAGTTAAAGGTTCAGGAGTGCATAAAACAAGATAAATCAGCCTCTAACTACAGGCATTGCTTGAAAAACACGTGGAAGGATTATTTAGGTTTAATCCTAAATGGCCACATAACATTCACTTTAGTCACTAGCTTTGCTAATGGACCCAGTGCTGAATAAGAGAACATATTCAAAATACTGTGTTAATTGCCAAAATGCCCTTCTCTCTGAGATCCTGGCTTTATCAAAATACCATAAAGATGCACATCTAATAAAATAAAATTTAAACATTTACTCACGGTTCTTCAACTGAAACCACTTTATGGTAATCATACAAAGGCCTTCAAGCAATCTTCAGCTTCATTCCAATCTCCCAAGGATCAGAACACCTGTAGATACTGTAAAAAGGAAAAAAAAAAGATATTGGACTAAAGATTATACAAAAAGAAAAAGAATCCAAGTCTCAATGACTCCCTAAAAGAATCTGCTTCTGCTTACCCCCAAATACCCTTAAACATACTGGATGAGACACACCGGGAAGTCAGTGGGTACCCACCTGCCTTTCTGATAGACACAGGAGCCAGCTAGTCTACACTTAATAAATACTTCAAAACTCTGGATTCGTTTTGACTCCCCAACATTGTTCCCCTGGAGCAGGCATCCCCAAACTACGGCCCGCGGGCCACATGTAGCCCCCTCAGGCCATTTATCCGGCCCCCTGCCGCACTTCCAGAAGGGGCACCTCTTTCATGGTGGTCAGTGAGAGGAGCACTGTATGTGGCAGCCCTCCAACAGTCTGAGGGACAGTGAACTGGCCCCCTGTGTAAAAAAGTTTGGGGACCCCTGCCCTGGAGAATACAAACCCTCTTGGTGGTGGCATCAGATGACTTATGTGATTTTCCCCTTTCTGATATACTTTCTATATCTCTTGGACTTCATGGTACCCAACATAGATTTTTGATAAATCCACAGCCTCTGTTACTGTTGAGCATATATAATTGGAATGTTAATATGCATTTATATATATGCTCTTCTGAAGGACTAACTTTTGAAGACCTGGAATGCTCCCCTACTCATCTTTGTCTTCTAACAGCTTTGAAATTCACCTCAATTTTTTTTCTGTCCTCATACTTCCCCAATCCCTTCACTATCCTTGTATTCAGAATATGTTCCTTTCTATTCTTAAGTCTCTTTGGGCTGTAGGATCATCAAACATAGGATATATTTGGAGAGCAGTGCACTTGAAAGCGGAAACAGATCCCACTAGGTTTCTTCCTAAACTACCCTACTATCCTTTAAAACCCAAAGCAATTGAAGGTTTCAGACCTATTATTTAAGAACTTCTTGACAAAGGACTCCAGGTCCCTACTCTAGCTTCTGCAATACTCTATTCTTCCTGTATGAGGGGGAAGCCTAACAAAAAAAAGGATATCAACTAGTTCAAAACCTGTGGGCCACAAATGAAATAGTAAAACTTACATTCCCTTTCTTCCCAAATTTAATAACTTTCTCATTTCTATACCTGGTGGCTGAGGCCAGGCAGGTCCACATTGGATTCAAGCAGATGGTAGAGAAACGGCGGAGACAAAAAGCGTCGGGCCATTCCCATTTAATAGAGTTTTGCAAGGTGGATGAGCAAACAGGCAGAGAAAACTGCTTCTCAGGGTAGCAGACTAACAAACAGCACGAACAACCCCTCACAGGTAATCCTCAATCTGCCCTGAGGGCAAGCACCTGCAGCCTTACATAGACTATACACACATGGTGCTGCCCTGTGCTCACGCACTAATCAGGCAAAGTAGAAGTGAGCAAGCCAAACACAGCCATTTTCCCTACACCCCCAGATACCGTTACTTCATTCTTTCTAATTTAATGTTCCAGCTTCAGTATATCCCTCCAACATGATTCCAAGACCTATTTGCTTTCACTTTGGAATACAAACAGTGTGCTTGAACTGTTATTCCTCAGGGTTGTACGGAAGCAAATACCAATTTTTTCTTGCATATTTAACACAAACTTAAAGGATTTAGTTTTTTGTTGAATTCAACACTCATGTAAATATGTAAATGACCTCAGCTTTTCCTTTAGTAGAATTAATAACTCATGGACAGCTACCCAGTAAACATAGAAGCTCTGGTTTGAAAGGGGCATAAAGTTTTGAGAAAGAAAATACGACAATGCAGTCCTACGGGTCATTATCTAGGACATGATATATCCCCTGAAAAAAACAACTTGGTACCCAGAAAGTTCCAAGATTATTCTCAATTAGCCTTTACTTGAAGTGAAGAGACAACTTCTTGGCTTTCTGGGATTGATTGGCTATTATAGGATGTTGATTCTTAACTTACATACTACAGCATCTCCTTTATATGATTACAAAATGTGTTTAACCATACAGAGGATCTCTCTCTTCACAGCATATGAATGCTTAAAAATCTCCCTTTACCTCCAACTTGGGGCTCCCAAATTTCTTGTCCTTTTCTCTATTTGTTCATGAGAGAGAGGGATATTCTTTAGGCATCACAGAAACATAATAAGAACCAGAGTCACATTGGATATTTTATCCTGATTCTAGATCTGTGCTCAAGCCATGATTGATGTGCTAGGTCATACCTCGAATGTTCAATTCATATATACCACATTGTTCAAAGCTTTCTCCTGACTGCAAATATGCAACATTTTCCAATCTTTCCCCTTATCTCTTATGAGATCCTTTTGTTTTATATGTCTAATATTACTATCCATTCCTTTTCAGATTTTTATTCAATGTCATCAAAATCTTTATCCCACTAATTGCCTTCCTCTTTTGACTGAAGAACAATCACATGACTGCATTGCATCTACCTAAACTTCAACATTCCTACACCCTAGTTTTGCTGAAATTCATATTGTTGATTCACATTTCATTATCTTTGCTGATGGTCCACACTTCTGCATATCATAAGGGGGTTTACAGTTAGGATATACATTACAGATTTCTAAGACCCTGTACAATATGAGCCTCTATCCAATGCAAAATCAACTCTGGTCAACAAAATTTCTGGCTCTGGCAAGAGCCTGCACTTTAGCTATAGATAACAGTGTCTATAAAGTCAGCAGATATGCTTTTGGAGTAGTACATGACTTTCATGTATCATGGAGAGCCAAGGGATTTATGATTGCAGCTGGAACACCAGTTAAAAACAGCAAATAGGTGGTCGACCTTCTAAGTGCATCATTATTACAAGAGGTGGTTATACTCAAAATCAAAGCTCATGTGGGCAATAAAATACCTGAAACAAGGGGAAACTCATTAGCTTGAAATATGTAAATTAACAGTTTATAAATCTGTCCCAATCCCATTGTAATCAGACAAGATATTTATTCCACTTACCACATGATCCTCTAATCAAAGAAATCAAAATCTCTTATTACAAGACTCCTGAAAATGAAAAGGCCAATTGGAAACAAGATGGATATATTATCCTCTCAATGAGATTCTGAGACGAGAAACCACTTCATATCACCTCAGTCTCTTGTTTGAAATTTATTTTATAACCTTCACAAGATTATTTATCATGAGGAAAAAATCAACCACTCCTCCAATATTGAGGAGCAAACTTCACTTGTTACTAGAATAAGTGGTACCTTCTTGATGCCCTCCCCCCCAAAAAAAAACATCATCCTGGCAAAGTGGTAAAGGTAGGACAAGGAACAGAGCTACCTCCAGTATGACCCTTTGTCCATTGGAAATTAGATTTTATTTAACTCTTTAAATCTCATAGCTCTGAATTATTTGTGTGTTCTCCCATTGGCTAGATTCCCCATGTAAAAGGCTCACTGTTACTACTGATGCTATCTGTACTTCTGTAGAAGAATTTTTCCCCACTGAACATATTTTCTTGCCCTCTCAAATGAACAGAAAGTTCATTGCACTGGTGAAGTCATCCAAGAAATCTGAGTTCTTCATTTGTACCCCAAATTACACTCTCCTTACCATCCTGAGTCATCTGAAATGATTGAGTTCATAGGCTATTACAATTAAAACTTGAAAAATTCTTGAGTAATTCCATCTTTCATGGCTCAAAGTCTTGACCTTGGTCCTGTTTTCTCTCTGGACCTCACACTTACTCTCCTATGAAATAATTACTGGTAGGCCTGTAAGAATCCCACCCACAACATAGGTGATAGAATAATTCAATCTAGTTAACAGATGTTTTTAAATATTACGAGGGACTTAATTATGTCTACATTTATCATCAACGACTTTGAGTTGCATTTCCTCCAGTCACTAAAACTGCTTCACCTTGTAATTGGAGACTTGTTCTTGGAAACATCACCAAAAAATAACCTTGAAATCCTCTAGTAGGGTCCCTGTATCATCTTCCTTTACACCAATGCTCCAACAAACTTCAGGAGGTCCAACCCTGCTTCTACAATACACAATTTAAAAGATACAAGAGCTACAGGGAATGGATATCTACTCTTCCCGGAGATTTTAAACTTGAGGCTCTCCTAAGGGACCCAAAAGCAAAAGATTTCATGGAGTAAACAAGTGACATCTCAAGGTAGTCTGATTCTACCCAAAATATCAGAATCAGACATCTCACTATCTGTCTGTTTTTTACCCTTACCATTCTCATTTTCCTTCTTTGCTTCCAGTTTCTCCTGTGTCTTCTCCAATGTCATTCTTAGCGTCCACTTAATTCTCCTCATTGCAACCACAGCCTTCCACGGTGATTCTCTACTTGTATTACTTTTTCACTTTCTCACATATGCAAGCTATTCCTCTTTTGATAATTCATCCACTTTTATAAGAATCTCCAAAATTATGACATTCTTTCACCCAATGTATAGCTCTAACCTGCAAACAGCTTTGATTGTTAGTTGTGCACTCCTTTCCCAATAGTGTTTTCCAGATTTTCACAAGTACTCCTCCCCCTACCTTGAAACAATACTATAAATATGATCTTACAATTTTATACTGTTCTTAGAATATCCTTTCTTTGCAATTGTACTTGTAAACTGCAAAAGGCCCAATATCTTTAAATCTTTATTAAGGTATAATTGACACATAAGAATTCTATATATTTAATGTATAAAACATAAAAATTTTACATACATCTACTTTGTGTGATAATTGCTACAATCAAGCTAATTAACATATTCATTATCTCACATAGTTGCTGTTTTCTTTTCTTTTTGTGGTGAGAATGGTAAAGATCTACTTTTTTAGCAAATTTCAAGTGTACAATACAGTATTGTTAACAATAATCACCATGCTGTACAATACCTTTTCAAAGCTTATTCATTTTGCATAATAGAAGCTTTATAACATTTGACCAGCATTTCCCCATTTTACCACTCCCTAACTCTAGAAGCCATTATTCCACTCTCTGCTTCTGTGAGTCTATTTTAGAATCCACATATAAGTGAAATCATAACATTTTTGGTTTTATCTGTCTGACTTATATCACTTAGCATAAGGCTCTCCAGTTTCATCCATGTTGTCTCAAATGCCAAGATTTTCTTTTTCTTTACAGCTGAATAATATTCATTGTGTATGTGTATGTGCAGGAATTTGTATATATGTGTATGTTTATAAAGTAATATTGTATACATATAATATATACACAAATGATTATATATATAATTTTGTTTATCCAGTCACCTCTCAACTGGCACTTAGGTTGTTTCTATATCTTGATTATTGTGGATAATGCTATAGTAAAGATGGGAGTGCAGATATTTGTTTGAGATCTGTTTGATTTCCTTTTGATATATACCCAGAAGTGGAATTGCTAAATGATATCATAGCTTTCTTTCTAATTTCTTGAGGACCTTGCATAATATTTTTCATAATGGTTGTACCAATTTTCATTCTCATCAGTGATGCACAGTGCTCTCTTTTCTTCAAATCCTTGCCAGAACTTATTATCTTTTGTCTTTTTGATGATATCATTGTAATGGTTATGAGGTGATATCCCATTTGTGGTTTTGATTTGAATTTCTCTGATAATTAGGGATGTTGAGTATCTTTTCACATACTTATGGGCCATTTGTATTTCTTCTTTTGAGATATGTCTATTTAGATCCTATGCTCATTTTTTCTTTTTTGTTATTGAGTGGTATGAATTTCTTATTTATTTTGGAGAATAATCCCTTATGAGATGTATAGATTGTAAACATTTTCTCCCATTTTGAAGTCATAGCCAACCTTCCCCCCCAAAAAAAAATAATTCGTTAAGAGAAAAATCAAAAGATTTTCCCTGGCCTAACCTGTGGTGGCACAGTGCATAAAGAATCACCCTGGAACACTGAGGTCATCAGTTCAAAACCCGGGGCTTGCCTGGTCAAGGCACATATGGAATTTGATGCTTCCTGTTCATACCCCCTCTTACTCTCTCTCTACTCTCTCTCTAAAAATGAATAAATAAAATCTAAAATAAAAAGACTTCCTCTTGAATTGTTCACCTTATACTTTTGTATAATTTTATGGACAACTGTCACCCTAATAAATTTAATAAAAAGAAAACAATGTTTCCCCTTGGGCTGTTTGTCTGTTTTTCTGCTAATACCATGGGTTTTTGATTATCATTGCTTTGTAGTATGATTTGAAGTCAGAGAGTGAAATACTTCTCTGACTTTGTTCTGTTTTCTCAGGATTGCTTTGATTATTCGGGGTCATTTGTAGGTTCATATAAATCTGATAACTTTTTTGCTCTATTTCTTTAAAAACTGTCCTTGGGATTTTGATGGAGATTGCACTAAATTTATATATTTTGTTGGGTAATATGTAAATTTTAACTGAATTTTTTCAATCCGTGAACATGGAATATCTTTCCATTTCATTGTTTCTTTTTTCAATCTTTTTTAATAATGCTTTGTAGTTTTCAGAACATAGGTTCTTCATATCCTTTAAGTTTATTCCTTGGCATTTTATTCTCTTTTTTCACAATTGCAAAAGGAATTGTTCTCACCATTTCTTTTTTCTGAAATTTTATTGTTAGTATATAAGAATGCAGTGGATTTCTGTACATTATTTTTATATCCTGCAACTTTACTGTATTTGTTTATTTTTTCTAATAGTTTTTGGTGGAGTCTTTAGGGTTTTCTATATAAAGAATCAATCTAAGACATAAATACAACCAAAGTATCCCTCGATAGATGATTGGATAGAGAAAATTGATACATAAATGCATTGGAATACTACTTAGCCATGAGAAAAAAAATGAAATACTGATATTTGTGACAACATGAATAGACCTTGAGAGTACCATAGTAAGTAAAATAAGTTAGAAAAATAAAATGAAGAACCATATGATTTCACTCATATGTGGGATATAAAATTGAAAGCAAAAAATGAACAAATAAAACTCACAGATACAGACAACAGTATGCTGGTTACCAAAGGGAAAGGGGGTAGAAGGTAGTAAAGAGTAAAGGGGATCAAATATATGGTGATGGAAGATGATTTGACTTTGGGTGGTGGACACACAATGTAATATACAGGTCATGTATCACAGAAATATATAATAAAAAACTATGTAACCTTTTAAAAACTTTTTATTTAGAAAATTTAACATTGATCAATAAGAGTACATAGATTTCAGGAAAACATTTCTATAGGATTTGAACAGTTAATTAATCTTAACCAATATCACTCAAATAAATATAATAAAAAAGAACATCCCCTCTAGGTTTTACAGTTTCAGATTTTACATGTAAGTCTTTAATCCATTTTGAGTTTACTTTTGTGTATGATATCAGATAAGGGTCCAATTTTATTCTTCTACATGTGGATATCCAATTTTACTAACACTGTGTATTTAAGAAACCATCCTTTCCCCATTGTGTGTCTTTGTCACACTGTCAAAGTTTCACTGACTGTTTTTATATGCATGGATTTATTTTTGAAGAGGGCATTGATATTGTAAACGTCTTTGTCTCTTTAGTTCATGGAAACTTTTTTTTCTATATCATTCTCACTGACACCTGCTTACTGGACTTAATCCTACTATCTAAAAAATTTCAGTAGCTCTTACAAGATCTTTAACCAGAGTGTCTAAACTTACTATTACCTGTGGTTTAGGTTTTTCTAGCACCAAGAGAACTAAGCACTCTACAAAACCCACATGTCATAGATAATAGGTTCAAGATTTCAACATTTAAAAGATGCTATGACTCTCCATTTTCATCAGTTACAAAGACTCACTGAAATGGAAATTCAAAAAACCGTGAGTAAAACTAAACCACTAGACTACTACTGAGGATCCCATATGGTCAACTTTCTTGCCTGGAGCCTCCTGTAGGAGGGCCACTTATGAACTATGGCAAAACTCCTACATTTTTCAAGCTTTGTTTTAGAAGGTAGCAAGAATTGTGGGTAATCTTATCGACTGCCAATATAATCACCCCGGAACTGCTAAAAAACATCCAAAGAATATTCCTTTATAACCATTTGTCATTAAACATTATTCTGGCTTCTTGAGAGGACATTTGTGAATAGTCAGAAGTGGCTGCTGTACATTTGGTGTCTGAAACAACTCTGGTATCTGCACCATCACAAAACTATTTGCAACATACATGCAGACAGAGCAATACCTTGTCCACGCTCTACCATCTAGGGACATATCAGTCTTAACATCCTGGCATCCTCTCAATTCCCTCCTCACGGCCGTAAGCCCTAGTTTTGTTATCTTTTCAGCTGTTAATAGCTATTTTTTGTTATGTTCTTGGCTAGTCCTCTCATCAAATCTAACAAGTGTCAGTCTAACAACATGCTCAAAAGATCATTCAACTTATTTCCCAGGAAGAAGCCAAGAGTATTTAGGAGACTTGCTTAGACTCAACCTCACCCCACTCCCAAGGTCCTCTAAATTGTTCAACAGTAAATTAACATCAGTCATCTTGAACAACAGAAGAGAGTGACAATATTGAATTTATCTAAACCCTGTGATACTGGTAAAAAGCAAACATTAAATTTAAAAATTACTAGAACTAATAATTCAGTAAAATAGCAGAATACAAAATAAATATCCAGAAATCAGTTATGTTTTTTATACACCAATGATGAATTAACAGAAAGGGAAACTCAGAAAACAATCCTATTTGCAATTGTATAAAAAAATAATAAGATAACTAGAAATAAATTTAAGCAAGGATGCAAAGTACCTATACTTTAAAAACTATAAGACATTGAATAAATAAATTAAAAAAAAATACAAGTGAGTAAAAGTATATACTGAGTTCATGGATAGAAATAATTAACATCATTAAAATGTCCATATTACTCAAAGCAATCTGAAGATTCAACACAATTCCTACCAAGATACCAATGACATATTATACAGAACTCGCACAAATATTCCAAAAACTTATATAGGACTACAAAAGAACCTGAGTAGCCACAGCAATCTTGAGAAATAAGAAATTTGAAAGATTTACACTACCTGATATCAAACAAGACCATAGTAGTCAAAACAAGGCCATGGTAAGAAAATACTACAAGGCCATAGTAATCAAAACAGCATGGTACTGGCATAAAAACAGACATATAGATCAATGGGACAGAGTTAGAGCTTAGAAATAAACTCACGCCTTTATGGGCAATTAATTAATATTTGACAAAGGAGGAGAGAGCATACAATAAAGACAGTCTATTCAGTGAATGAGGTTAGGAAAATTAAGAAGATATGTGCAAAAAAATAAAACATGGTCACTTTCTTACACCATATCCCAAAATAAACTCAAAATGGATTAAAAGCTTAAATGTAGGACTTGAAACCATAAAAAAACCCTAGAAGAAAACATAAACAGTAAAATCTTAGACATTTCTCACAGCAATATTTTTTCTGATATGTCTCCTGGGGCAATAGAAACAAACAAACAAAAAGTAAACAAGTAGGACTATATCAAAGTAAAAAGTTTTTGCACAGCAAAGAAAACCATCCAAATCCAAAAAGACAACCCACTGAATGGGAGAATATATTAGCCAATGATACATCTCACAAGGGGTTATTCAAGGTTTATAAAAAATTTATACAACTGAACATCAAAGAAACAAACAACCAAGTTAAAAATGGGCAAAGGGACTGAATAGACACTTCTCAAAAGGGGTGCTGTTTTTTGTGACAGAGACAGAGAGAATGTCAGAGAGAGGGAGAGATTGGGACAGACAGACAGGAAGGGAGAGAGATGAGAAGCATCAAGTCTTCATTGCAGCACTTTAGTTGTTTATTGATTACTTTCTCATATATGCCTTGACTGGGGGGCTACTGGAAACCAAGTGACCCCTTGCTCAAGCCAGTGACCTTGGGTTCAAGCTGGTGAGCTATTCTCAAACAAGATGAGCCCACACTCAAGCGGGTAACCTCTGGGTTTCAAAGTTGGGTCTTCTGCGTCCTAGTCTGATGCTCTATCCTTTGTGCCACTGCCTGATCAGGCAAGGGGTGCCTTTTGAAAAAGACGTAGGGAGAGAGAGAGAGAGAGAGAGAGAGAGAGAGAGAGAGAGAGAAGCGAGAGGAGAGAGGAGAGAGGAGAGAGGAGAGAGGAGAGAGGAGAGAGGAGAGAGGAGAGAGGAGAGAGGAGAGAGGAGAGAGGAGGAGGGGTGGAGAAGCAGATGGTTGCTTCTCCTGTGTGCCCTGACTCAGAATCCAACCCAGGACATCCACACACCGGGCCAATGCTCTACCACTGAGCCAATTGGCCAGGTCCACAGACTTATTTTTGTTTGGTAATATAGAACACATTCTTCACCCCAGAAACATCCTTCATTATATTCCCAGTCAATCCCTGTCCCGTTTCAAACATTCTCTATTTTTTTTCACCATAGGTATTTCACCAGTTTTAGAATGTAAGTAGAATAATACTTTTTTGTCTGCCTTCCTCTGCTCAGCATAATGCTAACTTTCTCAACAAGCAGTAACTGTTGACATTTTGGGACAAATAATTTTTTGTTTTGAGGGCTGTCCTGTGCAATGTAGAAATTTTAGCAAACATCCATGGCTTCTATCTACTAAGTGCCAGTAGCCTGTCCCACTTTCCTTCCATTGTGACAATCAAAATGTCACCAGATATTGCAAATATCCTTGGACTGAGCAGAGAAAAATTGTCTCAAGTTGACGGCTAATTTATGGTTTGAGGTTTGCCTGTGACGTTGTGTGTACCAGTACTTTCAATTTTAATACTGAGTAGTGTTGCATTTTATGGATAAACCATGTAATTTAAAAAATCTGTTCTCTTTTGGTAGACATTTGGTTCATTTCCAGATATTGGCTATTTGAATAAAGCTACTAATATTATACTTCAAAAAATATTTTTGTGCATATATTTTGGAGTTCTTTTCTTTCTTTCTTTCCTTCCTTCCTTCCTTCCTTCCTTCCTTCCTTCCTTCCTTCCTTCCTTCCTTCCTTCCTTCCTTCCTTCCTTCCTTCCTCCCTCCCTCCCTCCCTCCCTCCCTTCCTTCCTTCCTTCTTCCTTTCTTTCTTTCTTTCTTTCTTTCTTTCTTTCTTTCTTTCTTTCTTTTTTTTTTCCTGAAGCTGGAAACGGGGAGAGACAGTCAGACAGACTCCCGCATGCGCCCGACCGGGATCCACCCGGCATGCCCACCAGGGGCGACGCTCTGCCCACCAGGGGGCGATGCTCTGCCCCTCCGGGGGTCGCTCTGCCGCGACCAGAGCCACTCTAGCGCCTGGGGCAGAGGCCAAGGAGCCATCCCCAGCGCCCGGGCCATCTTTGCTCCAGTGGAGCCTCAGCTGCAGAAGGGGAAGAGAGAGACAGAGAGGAAGGAGGGGGGGTGGAGAAGCAAAATGGGCGCTTCTCCTATGTGCCCTGGCCGGGAATCGAACCCGGGTCCCCCGCACGCCAGGCCGACGCTCTACCGCTGAGCCAACTGGCCAGGGCCTTTTCTTTCTTTTTTTGTGTGTAAATACAGGGAACTAAGGTATAGTTACCTTTATGAGGAACTGTTGACAGACCATATTTCAAAGAGGTTATATCATTTTATATTATCCCCTTGATATGAATTTATAATGTCAAAGTATGATAAACTCAGTTGTCACATCCTTTCCAATATTTGGAGTGGTCAGTTGTCTTATTAATCATTCTATAGTATAAGTAATAAAATATTTGTATTTGCAAGAAGACTAATGATGCCAAGACCATTTTTTATTCCTATTGATTAACCATATGTCTTTTTTCGAAGTGCATTCTCAAGTCTTCAACCCTTTGACTTTTAGTAAATGGGTTTATTATCTTTATATTATTCAGTTTTAGTAATCATTTGTATATCATGTCAAATATATATTTTGTAAATATTTTCTCACAGTTTGCAGCATGTATCATCATTTTTAGGGAGTTTTTATTAAGCAAAATTTTTTATTTTTCGATGAAATCCATGTTATGAATTTTTTCTGGTTAGTGATTTCTGGAGGTGCTTTTCCTCCTCCGAGTTTGTAAGGATAGTCTATTTTTCTTTTGGAAGTTTTATATTATCATGTTTATGATATCTGTATCAAATAACTCTTTGTATATGACTTAAGGTTTATTTTTTTCCATATGCAAAAGCAGTTGTTCTATCACCATTTGTTTGTTTGAGATGGATAGTTTCTTAACCATTCTTGTCTTATTGCTTACAGAGTAAGGAATTTGGCCTCACCCAAAGAGAAGCCTGTCTTTTGTCCTTAATTCTTGGAAGCTAACCACTTAAACTTTGGAATTTTCAAAATATAAGAGGGTCTTGTTCATATGGGCCACCTAGGACCATATCAGAAGAAGAAAAAAAAAGCTTTCCAGAGTTTTGATTGGAATTGCATTGAATCAATAGATATCTTGGGGAGAAGAATTTATAACTTGTTTTTATTCACTGAGAGGAGGGGAGGCAGAGACAGACTCCCACATGTACCCCAACCGGGATCCACCTGCAAGCCCACTAAAGGGCAATGCTTTGCCCATCTGGGGCTTTGCTCCGTTGCTCAGCAACTGAGCTTTTCTTAGTTGAGGTGGAGGCCATGGAGCCATTCTCAGTGCCCAGGTCCAACTCACTCCAATCCAGCCATGGCTGCAGGAGGGAAAGAGAGAGAGAAATGAGAAGGGGAGGAGTGGGGAAGTATATGGGTGCTTCTTCTATGCGCCCTGACCAGAAATCAAACCCGGGACATCCACACACTGGGTCAAAACTCTACCACTGAGCCAACTGGCCAGGGCTGAAGAATTTATAACTTACAGGTAATAACATTGACTCTTCCAATCTATGAATTTATACTCAAGAATTTATAATTGTGGATGCTCTTAAAAATAATATTTTATTTTTCAAGTTTGAATTGATATAAAAATGTTATAAATGTTTTTTATATTGACTGTGGATTCTACAGCCTTACTAAATTTACTTACTAGATTTAGTAGTTACTTGGTAGATTTCTCATGTGTATAGGTAGTAGAATTATTCATGTATATAAGTATGTTATCTGCAAAGAACAAAGTTCTATTTCTTCCTTTTTTATCTATTCACTGACAATATCCTTTTCTTGTCTGATTTCATTGACCAGAACTTCCATTACAGTGTTGAATCAAAGTTGCAGTAACAAATATTCATTCATTATTTTTTGTCTTATTGGTAAAACATTTAATATTTTTAAATTAAGTAAAGTTTTTAACTGGAGCTTTTTCACATTTGCCTTAAAACAAATTGAGAATATTCCCTTTTATTTATAGTTTTTATGAGAGTTTATTTTTAAATTATAAGTGAGCATTAAATCTGTCATTTGCTTTCTCTTCATTTACAGAAGGTTTGTTATGTTTTTTCTTATATTGTGTAAATGTGAATTTTATTAATTGATTTGAGTATTAAAGCAACCTTGCATTCCTATAATGACCATTTCTTGTTTATGATATATTATATAATTTGATATTACTACTTTAAACATGCTATTATTTTGTAAAGGGATTTTGTATCTGTCTTTGTATCATGAGGAATATTGGGGAATTTCTTTTGCATATATTCCATTTCTGGTTTTGAGATCAGAGTCATAATGCCTTTATGAACTTATTTCTAAAGTATTTTTCTTTTTTTTAACTTTGAGTAAGATTAGTATTATTTCTTTTTGATGTGATACAGTTCAGTGGGAAATTCACATAGTTTCGAGTTTTCTTTGAGAAAGATTTTTAAATACATATTCAATTTCTTCAACAGACATAAGGCTATGCAGACTTTATACTTATTATGTCAATGTGATAATTTATGTTCTTTAAAAATTATCCAATTCATCTGGTTGTTAAATTTACTGAAATTGTTTTTTTTAATTTTATTGGGGTGATATTGGTTAATAAAATGACATAGGTTTCAAGTGTACAATTCTGTAAAACACCATCTGTATATTGCTTGATATGTTTAAAGGGGTCAAATATATGTTGACAGAAAAAGACTTGACTTTGGGGGAATAAAATTGTCACTAACATGACTTTATTATAGCTTTAATGCTTGTATTAATGCCAAACTCATTCAATATTAGTAATTCCTATTTTTATTCCTTTATATGATTCCTGATTGGATTTGGTTTATCCATGTAATAGTATGTTAAATAGTCAGATTTTCCTTTTTTATTGACTTTATTTTGATATTGTTACATGTTCTATGCATATATTTCATGATATTAACATTTGCATGAACTAACTTTTGCCATTTAAGTTGTTTTTTTCTACATTTTTAGCTTCTTAAGATAACTTTACCAGTGATTTTCAACTTTCTTCTATTCTAATATGTACATATAATATTTCATTTAAGTACCTCTATAGCTATAGCTTATAATTATGATTAATGTTTGATTTTTCTCCAGATTAAGCTAATTAATTTTTAATTCTTTATATATAGATCATTATTTGTTATTACATATGGACAATGTTGATTCATATTTGAGTGTACAGATATTGTTTTCTTCCTTAATAAAATATTGAGCATTTAGGAAGACAGTTAATTTACTTTTCTATGAGATTAATTAACTTGAGGCTTGTTATTAGGGAAAGCCAAACTAGTCTTTACTCCAGGGCCAGGTAGCTCAACTTTTTTTTTCTACTTTTTGCAATCTTTATCAAACACTGTATTTTCAACAAGTTCTCTTCACTATGGCTATTCAGAACTCCATGAATTCACGGCTTTCAGCAACCAGTGGTGGTTTTCAGCTCACAGCTCCTTTTTGTGGTCCTTTTCCAGATAGTGCTCTTTGACTGACTTCCTGTATCTTTAATGAGCGCATGTTTCACTACTTGGCTACACGCTCATGTAGAGCCTCAGGCAACTTTCTAGAACTGCTTCCCTGAACAGTATCCTTTCTTGTTGGTATTCATTCCCTCAAAGTTAGAGCTTTGTCAATAGCCATAAAAGATGATCTCTTTCTGCCCTGCTGATAGTACATCTATCTTTGTTTGGGCTCCATTTCTATTGGTTGAAGTCTAGAAACTATCGCTTGTTAGGAAGATGAGGGCAGGGAAGAGATCATTTTGTTGTTTCTCTTCTCTCAGGGATCACAGACTCACTGTACCCCTTGTCAAACATTTACAAAAAATTATTTGATATATTCTGTTTACTTGGAGGGTTGGTATAATGCCATTTTCTCCTTGGTAGCCAAAACAATATTCCTATTAAGTATATCTTTAATGAAATTTTTACCTTCCCTAATAAATGATTTTAGAACCTTAATAGAAAAAAATTTTAAGAAATTGGACGCAACAATGAAAATGATGATTTGGAGTCTTTTCTAAGAGTCTTATTTTTTTTTCAAAGTAATTGGTATAATTGCCTCATGTCTAAAATTTATAGTAGGTTGACAAACAGAATACTTGTTAATACCTAAAGATACAATTACACATTGATTCTTTTTTTCTTTTCTCAGTCTGATTAGCATTTACTCTTCCTTCAGAATATACATTGCAGTCCTCCAATAAGAACACCTCTGATCTGGCTCTCTTCTATATTATTTCTCCTTAGCACTTTTCACTATATACTTTCCTACTTAATTTGCTTATTCATTCTGTTGTTTGCCTTCTCCATTTGTTTGTAAGAACTCAGAGGCTAGATATTTATCTGTTTTGTTCACTGTTAAATGACCTCTCCTTGGAACAAAGGCTGGAAAATAATAAATTTGGATAAATGATGAATCAATGGACAAATGAAGTTATGCCACTTGCTCCTCCATATATTACTATGTGAGTTTTTTCACATTAATCAACACAGATAATAAATTATTTTAAAATCAGCTTGCAATATCATCTGAAGATAGAAAACCTCCTATGAATTTAAGTCAGGATTGAAACCCTGTATCTCCTATTCGACTCAGATGATAAAATTCCATAGAAATGAAGATGATGGTCTAGCTCTCTATGGACTAAGAATACAGAATAGATTCAACAATATTGATTCCTGGAGTTGGTGATAAAACAAACCCTCACCATAGCACACAGGCTGGCATCTAAAGAGAATGCTCTTAGACAAACTTCTTTAAAACCCAACTTTCTTGCCTTAATTTTTCTCTAAGCCAACATTAGAGAACACCCAAACACTTAACCTGGGACAAAATTTCACCTTCACTTTAACCTTGAACTTTTAACTGAATAGTTTAGAGAGAAACTCTGTCCCAGTCTCTTAAAAATGTATTATGTATGGTAACACTCGTTTATTACCTCTGTTATTTTCCTTCACCAGGTTGGAGGAAACAAGGTGATACCTATTATACTCGACCCACATAAGCATTTGAAAAATTATATATCATATATTTGAGTGATTTTATAAAAATGTTTTAATAACATATTTTTATATTGCTATCTAACTTCTTGGATATTGTTATCTAACGTTAAGCAAATTGTGGAATTTCTCTTTGGAATAATTTTTGTCAATCTTCCTAACATTGCAATTAGAATTACATCACACTGATAGAGATACATGCCCTTCAAAAGTTCATTTGTTATTCTTTTGTGATATGTTTTAAAATTTAAGATATTCTACTAAAATAATGAAATAATAATATAGTCTGTGATTTTTCATTTGTGGCCTGATAATGAATACTGAATTGATTATGCATTCTAGTGTCTTTGCATACACAAGCAGATGAAATAGGTGAAGAAGTCACATAAAAATATCAGTACTACCATTAGAGTACTGCTTTCTTCAAAGAGAAGGGAAACACATATCCACAATTCAAGCAACTTGATGTTAAATTTTAAGTCTGGTAATTCTAATTTTCTAACTTATAAATAAGGTCAACATCTTATTGAGACTCTTTGAACCGTAAAACAATCTTATAATTTTTTGAAGGGATACAGAAATTAGAGACCCTGTCAAGAAGCAGGAAAAATATATATATACAGCTAAATCTACCGTCATCAAATCACGATTCAGTGTTTTCACCATAAATATTGCTATCGCCCATTAGACTTTATTTCCAGCAATATTTAAGGAATTAGAGTTGATAAAGTAATAGCTCCTTGCTTGTATATTCATTAGTACTACTTTTATAGATATAGAACATAATAAATTATAATGAAGTCATGAAGCTAAATAATGAGGAAATATTGAGGTAGCAAAAAAAGTTAATTAAGCAGCAAAAAAATATTATCTTAATTTCCTCCTTTTTAATTACACTGAAATGTCTTTTCTCACTATTAAAAATAGTCATGTGAAATTTAAACTCAAATTAAGTAATTGTATATAAAAAAATTAATAAGAGAAATTTTGTGGAAATCTTACCACTGAGTGTGCTTTAAATAAATACAGATCACTGATGATAAAATATGAATAAATATACAATATTACAATTCTTTGAGAATATGATAAATTTCTGTACACCAAGGAAAATATATTGATCATACATATTTGCACAAAATAATCATCAAAGAACTCATTAGAGCTTTTGTTTTGTCATTTTTACAGATTATATATGCTTGATTTAACAGATAATTTTCAGTTTATGAAAATCTAAATTTAAACTACAAATTACAAGGTAAAATCATCCTTTGAAGTTGATAACTCTCATTACCAACCCTACAAATATTTTCCACCATATGTTTATCATATGGGCATCCGAAATTTATAAAAAATAAACTCATTATTTTACTACAACATGTGTTTCTCCTCCCATATTTTAAAAATATTGATCCATGCCTATAACATATGTTTAGTAGAATTGAGACATAAAGCCATATCACAGAGAAACAAGTTGAAAGCTAATATCACCAAGCCAGTGAATTAAGTCTGGCTTTAATTATTTAATAGATCATTAAAATGTAATGTTCAATATGGCTACGGGAAGTTGGAGATAGGACTATTAGGGATCAGAAAGCTAGGAATAAAATAGTGAGTAATTAATCAGACAAAGGAAGAGAGGAAAATAGTACATGTGTCTATCAGGGACCAACAGTACTCAAGGTACACTTTTACAGATTTAAATGTGGCAGTTTTAAAGGGATCTGCTCCTGGGGAAAATGGCAACACCTCTCCCTTTAAACAATTTCTGATAACTGTTCATCTGTCTTTATAAAGTCTCTTTAATCCATTCTCTTCTCTGCATTTCTATTGCCAAAGTCTTATCTCTTATTTCTTCTTCCATGCTAGTATATCCCACATCCTGGTGAAAAATATATATTCTATAGCTAATCTCCTTCCCAGAAATTTGCATTGATTACATCAAATTACAGAATAAAGACCATATTCCTTAGCTGAAAGTATATGTTTTCTTTCATTTTAGGCCAAACCTCCTTTTATTTATCCTCATACTCACTACTCCACAATATGCCTAGAAATGTAATACTGTCTGTAGTTCCTTCTCTTGGCCCATTTACACTGAGCTTTGCTTACAAGGATGTCTCCTCTACACACTTGAGAACAAGAACTGACTTTTAGTTATTTTTATATTCCCAGCATAGCCTTCCTAATCATGTTCAGCTGGAAGCTCAGCAAATGTGTTGAAACAATGTTTCCATTCTAATTTCTTTGGAAAGAATAATGTTTATGATGTGTGTCAACTCAGAGCAAGGTGTTGTCTCAGAATAAATTAGTCTCTGTTGACTATGTGAAGTTCTAGCTTTTAGTCCCATCCAACTCTAGGTCAAGTATAAAATTGCGTGCAACACAATAATGAACTAGAAAAAGAAATTTGACAGAGTTTAGAAAGCAATGATTACACTGGGGAACAAAATTTTTGTTGCATACACAAAAATACTTGTTCTTACCTAATTCAAGTGTGCTGATCTCAAATCTCACATTCGTTTTTCTCTGTAAGCTACAGTTATTTTGCAATTCAAGATTTTAGGTTTTCATCTTATTGTAAAATTTTCAACATTTAGTTTAACATAATGAAGTAGAATATCTTCTTGGGCATCATCTTTATGAAAATATAATAATTTATATCATGTAGTAAATACACTAATACACTAAAAGATATGATTGCATCAGAATTTGTCTACAATTTCAAAATAGAACATATTAAAACACTTATTTTAATCATAAAGTTTGCGTAAAACTTATTTAAATTCTATTCGGGCAAAAATTTGTGTTTGTCAGATAAGAAAAAGAAATAAAAGGAATCCAAATTGGAAAAGAAGAAGTAAAATTATCATTATTTGCAGATGATATGATATTGTATATAGAAAACCCTAAAGTCGCAATCAAAAAACTACTAGACCTGATAAATGAATTCAGCAAGGTGGCAGGATATAAAATTAATACTCAGAAATTAGAGGCATTTTTATATACTAACAATGAACTGTCAGAAAGAGAAATTAAGGAATCAAAGCCGTTTACCATTGCAACCAAAAAAAAAAAAGTACCTAGGAATAAATTTAACCAGGGAGATTAAAGACTTGTACTTGGAAAACTATAAAATATTGATAAAAGAAATCAGGGAAGATACAAACAAGTGGAACCATATTGGAAGCATATACCATGCTCATGGTTAGGAAGAATAAACATCATTAAAATGTCTATATTACCCAAAGAAATTTATAAATTCAATGCATTACTGATTAAAATACCAATGACTTACTTCAAATATATAGAGCACATATTCCAAAAATTTATATGGAACCAAAAGAGAACATGAATAGCCTCAGCAATCTTGAAAAGGAAGAGTAGAGTGGAAGGTATCACACTTCCGGATATCAAGTTATACTACAAGGCCATTGTACTCAAAACAGCCTGGTACTGGCATAAGAACAGGCATATAGATCAATGGAACAGAATTGAGAACCCAGAAATAAACCCACAGCTTTATGGACAACTGATATTTGACAAAGGAAGTAAGAGCATACATTGGAGTAAAGACAGCCTCTTCAACAAATGGTGTCGGGAAAATTGGAAAGCTACCTGCAAAAAAATGAAACTAGACCACCAACTTACACCATTCACAAAAATCAACTCAAAATGGATAAAAGACTTAAATGTAAGCCATGAAACCATAAGCATCTTAGAAGAAAACATAGACAGTAAGCTCTCTGACATTTCTCACAGCAATATATTTGCCGATTTGTCTCCACAGGCAAGTGAAATAAAAGACAGGATAAACAAATGGGACTATATCAAATTAAAAAGCTTCTGCACAGCTAAAGACAATAAGAACAAAATAAAAAGACAAACTACGCAATGGGAGAACATATTTGACAGTGCTTCTGATAAGGGGTTAATAACCAAAATTTATAAAGAACTTGTAAAACTTAATACCAGGAAGACAAACAATCCAATCCAAAAATGGGCAAAAGAAATGAAAAGACACTTCTCCAAAGAGGACATACAGATGGCCAATAGGCATATGAAAAAATGCTCAACATCACTAATCATTAGAGAAATGCAAATTAAAACCACAATGAGATATCACCTCACACCAGTCAGAATGGCACTCATCAACAAAACAACACAGAATAAGTGCTGGCGAGGATGTGGAAAAAAGGGAACCCTCCTGCACTGCTGGTGGGAATGCAGACTGGTGCAGCCACTGTGGAAAACAGTATGGAGATTCCTCAAAAACTTAAAAATCCAACTGCCTTTTGACCCAGCTATACCGTAGCACTGTATGAAAAGAAGAAATGGACCCCCATGTTTATGGCAGCATTGTTCACAATAGCGAAGATCTGGAAACAGTCCAAGTGTCCATCAGAGGATGAGTGGATTAAAAGGCTTTGGTACATATATACTATGGAATACTACTCAGCCATAAGAAATGATGACATTGGATCATTTACAACAACATGGATGAACCTTGATAACATTATACTGAGCGAAATAAGTAAATCAGAAAAAACTAAGAACTATATGATTCCATACATAGGAGGGACATGGGACATAAAAATGAGACTCAGAGACATGGACAAGAGTGTGGGGCTTATGGGGTGGCGGGGAAGAGAGGGAGGGGAATGGGGGAGGGGAGGGGCACAATGAAAACCAGTTAGAAGGTGACGAAAGACAATTGGACTCTGGGTGATGGGAATGCAGCATAAGCAAATGGCAAAATAACCTAGAGCTGTTTTCTCTGAACATATGTAGCCTGATTTATCAATGTCACCCCATTAAAATTAATCAAAAAAAATTTGCGTTTGTCCTCTTGCATTTGTGTACTTGTTGAGGACAATCTCGTTTGATGCTCCAGCAGTAGTCTGCTCATCACTAACAGCTCCTAGATTTTCGGGAAACTTATCAAGGTGACTGTTAACGCTCATGTTACATCCAATGTCGCAGAAAGCCAACAGCAACCTTTGTACCAGAAGTTCACAGTTTTCTGTTTTTTTGTTGCCAAGGAAGTTCTTTGTAACTGCCACAAAAGACTGCCATGCTGTTTTCTCCTCCTTATTCATCTTCCTAGCAAATTCTTTGTCACGTATGAGGGTTCGAATTTGAGGTCCATCGAATACACCTGCTTTTATCTTCTCAAAAGACAAGGCAGGAAAAGCAGAAATAATATGTTGAAAGCATTCACTTTCTCTATTCAAAGCCTGAAAAAACTGCTTCATTAAGCCAGGTTTGATGTGAAGTGTGGGGAAAATGATCCTGTCTTGATTAACTACAGGTTCATTCACAATATTTTGCATCCCTACTTCCAGAGCTTCATGTTTTGGCCACTCCTTCTGTATCCAGTGTTTCTCCCGAGCTTGGCTATCCCACAAACACAGAAAGCAAGGATACTTCATGAAATTTCTCTATTGTACTAGCAGGAAATTTATCATTTTAAGATCCACACAAATGATCTCATTATGCTCCTCATACTTCAGAAAGTCAAGGACAATTTTTATGTCATTATAATCTTCTCGTAGATGAGTTGAATAACCACTTGGATCCGCTGCATAAACATTACCGTTGTGTAGGAGAACACATTTCAGACTCCGTTTAGAGCTGTCAAGAAATAGCCACCATTCTGTTGGACTGTAAGTGGTAACACCTAGCTGGCTGAGAAGACTACTGATATCATGACAGTAAACAAAGTGTTTGTCTTCGGAAAAAAAGTCCACAAAAATTTGTTCATGCTTCCTGAAATGGGATAATTTAGCTGACCGGTGAAGTACATTATTTTCTTGAAGCCTGGAGGCTATTAACTCAGCTGCTTTCTTTGATAGGCCCAAATCTCTTACTATGTCATTCAATTTGGGTTGACTAAACTGCTGAGGGGTTAATGACCACTTGGCATCAGAAGAAGACCCTTCAGATTCTACAACCATTTCCTCATGCATCTTATCAAAATACACTTGATCACCATGTTCACTTTCTTCATCCTTAGAAGAAATAAAACCATTGAAAACTGGAACCGGGAGTGTCTCAGAGTGTGGGAGAGGTCGTATTGCTGAAGGAATATTAGGATATGCCATCATATGCCGTTTTTTTGTTTGTTTGTTTGGTTGGTTGGTTGGGTTTTTGTTAGTTTGTTTTTTGTTTGTTGTGGGTTGTTTTTTTTTTTTGCCAATGCCCTTTATATGAATCAGACAGAAATAACAGTCACTGCTGTGGTCCTTAGGTTCACGCCAAACCATGGAAATACCAAAAGGCATTCCTTTGCGTTTTCCTTTTGTCCAGTCATGAAGCATTTCCTGACAATTATGACACACAATATGAGGAGCCCAGTTCTTGTCTTGATCACCAAGGGGAATTTGAAAATAGGCAATATATGCATGTGTCACAAATGATGAGGCAGTGCGCCTTTGACGTTGAAGTGTGTAAAAGCCACATATATAACAGAAAGTGTCAGGACTGTTCTTACATTTACGCCTACCCGAAGAAGCCATGATTCAATCTTAAAACAAAATAAGAGGGTGTTTTTATCAGATAATAATTTTTTACATTTAAAAACAACTACAATTATGTAAAAGTGATGTTTGTAAAACATTAATTGCCTTGTGGTTATGTTCAATCCAAGAGTCGTTGCCCTGTAACTCCAATTTAAAAAACCAATGCATGCCATTAACTGTAACCAAAAAAATGTAAAATTGCATAAAAACTTGAGCATGCACCAAAAAACAGGTTTCATATTTGGAATCAGTGATGCAGAAATATATAGAAACAGTTCTAAAACCTCATGCAACAGAAAATGAAGGAAAATTGTTCCTCAGTGTATTAACATACTAAATTGTAATGAAAGAAAGGCATAGGACAGGCATCGAATGACATTGAAAATCTTTTTAGGAAAAAAATGAAAATCCAGAAAATTATTAGAAGTCTGATATTACCTGTTATTCTTTCTCTATGTATGAACTTAATATATAGATTATGTTCTATATATTTTCATATAAATTTTTTTAATTGTCAAAATTATATATTATTAATAAAACATTCTAAGGTGTTTATTTGCTGATCAACAATAAAACCTAATAAACATAGATGATTAAAAGCTTAAATACTGCCTGGCCAGGCAGTGGCGCAGTGGATAGAGCGTCAGACTGGGATACGGAAGGACCCAGGTTTGAGACCCTGAGGTCGCCAGCTTGAGCATGGGCTCATCTGGTTTGAGCAAAAGCTCACCAGCTTGAACCCAAGGTCACTGGTCTTGAGCAAGGGGTTACTCGGTCCGCTGCAGACCCGCGGTCAAGGCACATAGGAGAAAGCAATCAATGAACAACTAAGGTATTGCAATGCACAACGAAAAACTAATGATTGATGCTTCTCATCTCTCCATTCCTGTCTGTCTGTCCCTGTCTATCCCTCTCTCTTACTCTCTCTGTCTCTGTAAAAAAAAAAAAAAGCTTAAATGCTTAAAAAAAAGTAAAAATCAGAGAGATAATTTTTTTGTTTTCCATGAAAATATTATACAGACTTCCACCAGAAGCAGGAGTAAATCTATAGATAGCAAAACTGTCATCACATTCTCTGAGTCCTAATTTTGAATATCAGCCTATTTCTAATATGTATCGGTGAACAAGCCAGGACACCTTTTGAAAAAAATGAAACAAAACAAAACATAAAACTTTGAAGGGTATAAATGGGGTGGTTGTTGATGATCCTTCAGAAGCAAATGGAAACTATTAGAGGAGCACAGAAAGCTTAGAAACCCAAAGAATTGGCATGAGGTACAGGTGGAGTGATGAGGGAACAATGTAAATAGGTGTCAGAGGCAAGAGGAGAAGCTTTTGTAGAAACTAAAATGCAGGTAGTACATGTTTAATAATTTTAACACCAAAAATATATATCTTCATAAAACTCAAAAAAAGAATTTCTAGAAAAATAATAAATTTTCAAAGCATAGAAATATGTAGAAAACATAAATATAAGACAGCAAGCACACACAGAGCAGTACAAGCTGAAAATATTTTTAAAATAAATTTAATTTTAATCTTAAAACAGGTATTTGGAGAAAATGCTTGGCCAGAAATATATGAAAATATATTTTATGTTTATAATATGTTTGCATGAAAGGTCCACTGGTTTTGAGTAAATAAGAAATCAATAAGACAACTGCCACCAACTGTGATTGATGTGTTAGTTTCCAAATGGAGATTGCATTGTTTTGGCATAATTCCAAGTTTTAGATTTGAAGAAGTTACAATGGTCTTTGAAAATATGTTTACACAGTCTAAGCAAACAACAAAAGTGCACACAAAGTAGGAACACACAACAATGTCTGCCCTTCTTCAAAGCTTTCAGTCATTGAAAAATGTGCCTTAGGTTACCAAGGAAGGTCACTGTAGCTGCTTAAACCATCGTCAGCATTTCTTCCTAAAGTTCCATGATCTGAAACCCTAGCAGGTTAAATGGCAGGGAAAAAAAACCCATAATTGGTGTACAACGTGAAGGACAGTTCTTTTTCTTCTCCTCAAGATGCCATGAATGAGCAAATGATGACCAGGGCCAGAGAATTCTGAGTGCTAATATCCTGCTTTAGCCTAACATTTAACCAGCCATGCCTAAGGGTATTTTCTGGGAAAAGTCGAGATTTTTTTGCATTTCTTAGTTCCAGTAGCTTCCCTTAGCAGTTTGTCTTAGAGAAGGTATCTGCTCCTCTTAAGGATGACTCCTATAATCCTTCTCGTTATCTGTTTTCCATTCACATGTTCCCCATAGCTACACCTGGAGTCTCCCATGTGATCCCCCAGTATTCCTTACCTCCTCAAATAGTTCCTGGACTTCTCACTAGGTAGATAGATAACTTAGTATTTACTTCTTTCAGGACAACTTTTTTTTTTTTTTTTTTGTATTTTTCTGAAGCTGGAAACGGGGAGAGACAGTCAGACAGACTCCCGCATACGCCCGACCGGGATCCACCCGGCACGCCCACCAGGGGCAATGCTCTACCCACCAGGGGGCGATGCTCTGCCCCTCCGGGGTGTAGCTCCGCTGCCAGCGACCAGAGCCACTCTAGCGCCTGGGGCAGAGGCCAAGGAGCCATCCCCAGCGCCCCGGCCATTTTTCCTCCAATGGAGCCTTGGCTGAGGGAGGGGAAGAGAGAGACAGAGAGGAAGGAGGGGGGGTGGAGAAGCAAATGGGTGCCTCTCCCATGTGCCCTGGCCGGGAATCGAACCCGGGTCCCCCACACACCAGGCCGACGCTCTACCGCTGAGCCAACTGGCCAGGGCCTCAGCACAACTTTTAAAAGGAAACTTATAGCACACCCCCTAATATCTTTCTAGTGGCCAGGTAAGATACTCAATCAATCATATTTGTAAGAAACATATTTAAAATCTTCAACAACTACATTAGGAAGAGAATATAAGCAGCAACCACTCGTGTTATATTGCCCTCAAATACCTGAGATATTTTGTTTCACAATGCTTTAATTGGAAGTTGTTTCTATTTATAAAAGGTATTCATGTTTATTATAGATAATTTGGAAAATTTTAAAAGCTTCAAGAAGAGATTTTAAAGAAGAAAATAAAATTCAACAATAATATCACCCACTCATATTGATTGCTAAACTTTAGTGTATTTCTTTCAGTCTGTATGTGTGTTTGTGTGTATATACCAACGTGTGCTCACGTAACTAAGATCTTAATATTATTTGTAGTTTTGTATCCTGATTTGCTCAATGAATGTTTAATGGTTATGTTTATGCCATTTGAATTAAAAGAATTAGAAAATTGTTGTCAAGTATTACTTGTAATAATTAATATACATTTTCTTTTTTTTAAGATTTTATTTATTAATTTTAGAGAGAAGAGAGAAAGAGAGAGAAGGGGTGGGTAGAATTGGAAAGCATCAACTCATAGTTGCTTCCTGTATGTGCCTTGATCCACAAGCCTGGAGTTTCTAACTGGCAACCTCAGCATTCCAGGTAGGGGCTTTATCCACTGCACCACCACAGGTCAGGCAATATAAATTTTCAATAGCATATTGTTGTATGGGAAATTCAGCTTTTATCATTTAATATTATCAATACATTTCATAAAATGTCTTTCTATGCATCTTTGATTATGTTCTAAAGAAATGTATCTTTCTAATCATGTGCATATTCAACATACATTTATTGAGAACTGCTATCTATCAGGCATAGTGTTATAAACACTGAGAATGCAACAGTGAATGAAAAAAGCCATAGTCCTCATACTCATTAGAACAGAAAGAAGTATATGCATTAAAGTGTATTAAATTAATAAAAAATAAGCCTTCATATTGAGAAATTATATGAAGAAATCAACAGAGTGATATGAAAGAAAATCATGAAAATGGGGAGCAAGGAAACCAACTTGCAAGCAATTCTTCCTGTTTTAGGTTGTGGCGAGTATGCTGAGATGCAAAGTACAGGGAAGAGCCAGCCATGCATGATCCTGGAACAGGACATTTCAACTGAGAAAGCCCGTGTGCAGAAAGGCTCCATCTTAGGTCATATTTCCAAGAAGCAGAGCCCAGAAAGGTATTTTTAGGTACATAATTTATTGAGGAATTTCCCTTTAGGGAAGAGAAGGAGGGAAGCAGAATAGGGGAGGGGCAAAAGCTGAGTGAGAATGTGTTCTCAGGTACAGATTACACTTGGCCTAGTCCATAGGGGAAGGGCTCTTGAACATATAGTATACTATAGAACTCTCCCTTTCATGAAGGGGCTGACCTTTTGTACCTGTACAACAGTGTATTACTCATTCATTGGCTGAAAGCTGTATTGCAGCCATGGTAGACATGCAGTTTCCCAGGAAAGACAGCCCCTGTCCCCAAACGTTGATTTTCCAAAGAAAGGAGGCACTGTGATCCCATATTCATAGCAGCAGAGGAATGGATGCCCAGGCAATCACATTTACTATAGGCACTAAAGTAAGAGAACTCAGGGCTCTTTAGGAACTAAAATAATGCTAGTTAAGTTTTGTAGCTACTGTCACTGCATAACAAACCAGGCAAAATTTAATGTCATAAAACAAACAACGATTTTATTATTTTCATGGATTCTATGGGTAAGGGATTCAGACTGGGCAAAGCAGAGATGATTTATCTGGAGCCTTAGCTGGAAAGAAACAAATGGGTTTGGAGTAATTCAATTGACCAGGACCTGGAATTATATGGAGCCTTTTTTACCTATATATCTGATGACCGCACTGGATAATTTGAAGGCTGTGCTGAGCTGGAACTGTCAATCAAAGTACTGACATGGGGTGTCTCCATGTAGCTTGAGTTTCTTAAAAAGCATGCAGATGACTTCTGAGAGGAAAATCCTGAGGAAGCCTTCAGTGAGCAAACAATCCAAACTTCATTACCTTCTCTATTCTAGCATTGAAGATTACACATCATTACTCTGCAATACATTACTGTTTGAAGAAATCAAAGGAACACCCAGATTCAAGAGAACTGAACACAGATCCCTCTTTCAGTAAGAAGAGTGTCGAATGAAGTTTGGCCTTTTTTTCAAACCTTTACAATGAGCAAGGAGAGAGTGGTTAAAGATTAACTTAGGCAGGCAAAGAAACAGGTGGTGGGAAAGCACAGAAAATTTAAAATTTCACTTTGCAATTGCTAACTTCAGATGTATTGAACTGAAGTAGAAATATGAAGTATGCAGTTGGATGTGTGTTACTGAGCTCAAAAGAAAGGTCTAATCTAGATATACGTGTAACTAGTTATATATAGATGATTTAAAATGTAATAACATATCAATACACTTAGAGTTACTCAATGTATAGTAACTTTGTTTCTTTCCAGGAATGTGTTATAATTGTATATTCTTATTAAAATAATGGCAGAACGCCATATGCAGATATCTTTATCTTTCTTTGGTTCAGGGTAAATATTTACAGCCATTAACATCAGTCATCCTAGGATTGTTGTTAGTCAGTCTCTTTTGTCAATTTTAAAACTCGGCTTTCTAGGTCACTATACAAATTCCCAAATACTTCTTCCAATATTGTTCCCATAATACAGCAGCATATCTAACCATATCGAGTTTCAGGTGTCTGATAACCTATAGGTTCCTGAATTTCATATATAAACTAAATCTTGTTTTGCAGTAAATGTCAGTACAAAAGGCTCTAATAGAACTACAGTTACTTAAATAATTAAGGATAAAATGGCTTTGAAAAGACATCATGAGCTACATCTAGTAGAAGGATAATGTGCCAATGGCAATACTAATTATTTGAAGACCTAAAAATGTAGTTGTGAGCTGAAAACTGTTCTAGATTCAAAGCAAATGGACCTCACAAGTGATTCTATAAATCCCAACTATGAATGATTTTGGCTCCCAGGGTACATTGGCATTGTCTGGAGACATTTTTAGTTGTAACAACTCAGGCTGGGTTGGCTGTTACTGGCATTTAGATGATAGAGGCCAGGAATGCTGCTGAACATTCTCCATTGCACAGGAGAGCCCTGCACAATAAAAAATTAGCCAGCTCAAAGTATCAATAGGTCTGAGGTTTAAAAACACTTGCTACGTATTAACTCTGCAATTCTAACTTCTCTTTGTGTGGATTACCCTGAGTGCCTAGTCTGTTTTCCTTATCAATTGTTTATGATTGTTGACCCATGATGAGAGGGCAAATATAAAGGGGAACATTCAGAGTCATCAACTGCAAATGAGCAATGAAAGGTAGCTAAAAAACTCCTAGAATTGATGAGGAAAGGCAAATTTTGAAATGTGAAATGGAGACAGAGTCATTAATGGCCAGGAATTAGAAGTGGTGCTTGAAGAAAACTATTATAGGAATATGCAATAAAGCATTAGATCAGAAAAGCAGGAGGACAAGGATAATGAATCACTGTAATGGTGAATGAAATTAAAAGAGACTTCTGAGAGGGGAAGGACAGCACTGATGCATTCAGTATTAGATATAAATTGGAACAAATAAGAGAAGACTCCAGTTGGGTACTATAGCATGTCTTTTTGTAAAACTGCTTCTTTGCTTTTGCATACGAAAAAAGGATATTATTTGTTAATCTCCTTTTCAATAATATAAATAATTCTGTTTTAAAAATTGACTTTGGACACTATTTTGGAGACAGTTATAATTCTCAAATTAAATGAAGGGATCCTTAGGTTTTATTGCAATATTTTCAACTTGTCTCAGCATATTTACCGTTATAAAGTACTGCAACCTGTGGGTTACATAGAGACACCAACGCAGGATACAGAAGAAATTTTAGGAGATTTATTAAGCAGCTGGCTAGGTACATGGGGCACGGTCTCAAATCATGTAGGTCCTCATACAGTTCTGAGCCTTCTTTAATACAAAATCAAGTACTGGTTGAGGTGGGTAAGGAGGGAGCATGGTACAATAGTCAATTACTAACAAGCTTACATCTATCTATAAGATCTATTAGAAGGAAAAAGCATTCCCGCACATCAAGACCACAAGATAACACAGTAGTGATAAATGTTTTACATACCTGGCAAAGACATTCCCAAATCTTCTAGAGTCTACCACCTATTCCTGCTACAGAATGTTTAGCTTAGGATAAGGAGAGAAGCTAAATGAAATTACCTTTGCTAAAAGTGTTGGGGCTAGCTTATTAGGAAACCTAACAAGTTTTATACATATAAAGATCTTCAAAAGGGATGATTATTAGAAAGCATATAAAATGTTACAGAATGCAGGTTTTTCAAGCAAGGGGAGTGGACTCGTGATCCCTTTGTCTAGAGGTGTACATCACTCTCAGGACTCCAGGAGGGAAGGAAGAGTTAGAATCAGTGTAGGAATTTTTAATTAAGATATGTAAACAGTGTCTCCTAAAGGCTCTTAAGGAAGGGGGAGAGGAAGTTGTCAGATAAGTTTTATCTTCTTTGCTCTAACAAGTAGTGGCCTCAGTCCTTCCAGAGAACTATAGTTAAACTATAATTAGTTACTAACTAACTTTTACCTCTTTAATCTTTCTCTTTAGGGCTTTTTTTTTTCTCTTCAGAAAGGAGGGGTAAGGAGCTTGACTCTTCCTTTTAATATACTAATGTTAACAATTTTTGCAATTCCTTGGCACCTTATCACATCACATCGATAAATATATAAATACATTTTATGCTTCTGTACTAACCAAGACAATGGGAATAATACAGATGTTATAAATAGGGAAATACTTGGGAGGTATGCATCAACATGACTGAAACACAATGCTGTATTATGTAAAATTTGAAGAATCATTTGTAATTTAAACTGACCTGATATTAGAAAGAGAAATGGTAAACGTGAATTCTCATCTAAGCAATGCTTTTGTTGTGCTACAAAGCCTAAGGAACTGGTAACCAGCAGGCACGAGACTGTCAAAACACTAACAAAAACAAACCAGAATGCTTACTGGGTTATTATTTAAGTTTAGCATTATATTCTGAATAATCAAAAGGTAGCTCAAGTAATGATAAACTTTTCAATATTGTGAACTCTTCTTTAAATAAATATGTATTAATATTAGTTTTAAGATTTGGGCAGGAGTAGCAGTTATCTTGTAAACTTAGAAATTTGTGCTTTATGGTTAGCTACATATGTAGTCTCAGTAAGAACAGAGGGACAAATATAAGGTGACAGAAAATGATTTGACTGTGGGTGATAGGTATACAACATAATCAACAGTTCAAATGCTATAGAAATGTTTACCTGAAACCTATGTACTCTTATTGATCAATGTCACCCTGTTAAATTTAATTTTATATATAAAATTAAAAAATAGGTAATTTTTCTATTATCAAAATTTTCTTAAATTAAAATAATCAAATGAGTTATAGTATAGAGATAGCCATAAAAAATGTAGAAATAATAGAAACCAAGGTTCCACCAAAACTACATGTGCACTGCTTGGTTGAGGCAGAAATGACTATAATCAACACCCACTTCACTAGAGGATATTTTTAAAAAGTTATAATTCCAACTCTGGCTACAGTTTCCTACAGTCCATGTCTCTAATGAAAGCTAAATTGCTCAACTTGATTATCTTTCTATCCTTTGAGTTTAAATTAATTAATATCTAGCTCTTAACAGATATAACTTATGTTCTGGCAGATAGATTAGATAGATGATAGATAGATAGATAGATAGATAGATAGATAGATAGATAGATAGATAGATAGATAGATGATAGATAGATAGATAATACATATATAGATGCATACATTTTTTCTATTACTGGCTCCATTCTTATTTGAATTACTCATGATTGAAACTAAAAATCCTTTTTTGGCTTCTTTTATATGAAAAAAAATGCTTTGTAAATTTGAAACCCCATAAATATAATACATTTTACATAGATATAGTATAAACTGGAATGGGCCTTTTCAGTTTTTCCTTCAAATATCTCTTGAATTTATTATTTTTGCTTCACTTTATCTGCCTCTACCCAAATATAGGTAAATAAACTTTTAGGCTAGGTTAGTACAACCTTCTAATTGGTTTTCCTCCATCCTTCTTCCAGCCATTTATCTTGCATAATGATTAAATAATAATTGTACTGATGGGAATGCAGATTGGTACAGCCACTATGGAAAACAGTATAGTGGATTCTCAAAAGTTTAAAAATTGAACAGCCATATCACCTAGCAATTCCACTTCTGGGAATATATCTGAAGAAATCTAAAACATTAATTTGAAAGAATATATGTACCCCTATGTTCATTGCAGCATTATTTACAATAAGTAGCCAAAATATGAAAGCAACCCTTGTGTTCATCAGTAAATAAGTGAATTTAAAAAATAGTATGAGTATATAGTGGAATATATTACTTAGCCATAAAAAGAATGAAATCTTACCATTTGTGACAGCATGATTAGACCTAGATGATATTATGCTTGTTGAAATAAGTCAGTCAGAGAAAGACAAATACCATAAGATTCTACTTACATGTGGAATCTAAAGAACAAAATAAACGGACAAATAAAACAGAAACAAACTCATAGATAAGAGAGAACAGATTGATGATTCTGAGAGGGGAGAGGAGCTGAGGGAATGGGTGAAAAATGTAAAGGGATTAAAATTACAAATTGGTAATTACAAAAGAGTCATGGAGATGTAAAGTACTGCAGAAGAAATATAGTCAATAATATTGTAAAAACTATGTATTGTGTCAGGTGGGTATTGGAAATATTGGGGTAGGGGAGAATACTTTGAAAACTATCTGTCTAACCACTATGCAGTGCATCTGAAACCAATACTAAACAATATTGAATGTAAACTATAATTAAGAAATAAAATGAAAAATAATCCTCCTGAAACACCTATAAAACATCTGAAATTCCTTAACTTAATGTTAAAAAGCCCTCCTTAGTCTGGCCTTAATCTACCTTTCTAGAAGAAAGATACATAATCTTCAGAGAAGTTTGCTGCCTATTAACTTGTCTCTGAAGGGATTCCCCAAAGACACCATTGTTCATTCTCATTTTCCTCCTGAATTGACCTTTCTCCTCTCTACATGAACAAACCTTACCCAACCTTGAAAGCCTTGCCAATGTCTACTTCATTTTTATGCCAACTCAAGTAATAATATGTTACCAGTCAGAGGCAGTTAATATTCACAAGCAATTTAGTCAACTTAATTGATAGATTGAATTTATGAAGGTGCCATGAAAATTGAGAAGAAACAAGTGACTCAAGAGTTGGTGCTAGAATTAATACTTTAAATGAAAACGGTTAACCAATAAGTGGTCTACAACACTATAATATGCACCACACGTGACTATTTAATAAAAAGAGACCAGAAATTTACATATTATAGTTCAATGCTCGTTACAAGCAGAATGCTAAATGGATCAGGGCAAATGCTTAACTTGTCATCAAAGATATCAAATACTGCCAAATGTAGCAAAAGAAAAAATAGCAAGTTATCCAATGAAGCAGGAGACTTACATGCAAGTGGTTTGTAAAAATAATAATAATAATATTATATTCATTTAATTATTCAGTTCAGAATTTGATTTTTGCCCACAACTTCAGTTGTGAAACAGTCTTATTTTACCAGTTTATCCTTCTTATAATTCTCAAATATTTCCCATAGGCAATGCAAGCATTAACGGCTAGAGGAATAACAAGAAAGAAAGCATTTTTAGTTTGTATGGAGTCAATATTTAGTTTAAATGAAATAAAGATGAACAAGGTAGATTTACTATCCCCCAAAATTCATGAAAAGATCTTTGTATATAGTCTCACAATAATCCCAGTCTCAATTTCTTCTATTAGGTAGACATGAAATATACTGGATGCTAAAATGTATGGAGAAAATGGTAGGATATTGTAATATTACTGTATAATAATTCTTTTTCTCAATACTATCCCTGAATCACTATTTGGAGGAACCTTATCCTTCCTGCACCTAACATTTCCATGAAACATAAACCTTTGGCCTGACCTGTGGTGGAGCAGTGGATAAAGCATCAACCTGGAACACTGAGGTCACTGGTTCAAAACCCTGGGTTTGCCTGGTCAAAGCACATATGGGAGTTGATGCATCCTATTCTTACCGCCTTCTCTCTCTCTCTCTCTCTCTCTCTCTCTCTCTCTTTCCTCTCTAAAATGAATAAATAATTTTTTTTAAAAAAATAAAGTTTTATTGTGTTGAACCACATCATATTGTGATTTTTTTTTAGTGACAGTTGCCTTACTTATTACAGCAGGGATCTGGATAGTGCCAGAAAATCAGGTCTTTATCTCATGCTTCCAGAAACTCCTGATTACCACTAGATCATCATGCATAAAGCTATCATGTATTCATTCCCTGGACCTGAGTACATAATATGGCATTCAGGAGAAAAGTATGTGGCATCAAGGACAGGGGTGAAGAGTCCATACCTGTAGGAGAGGAAATTAGGGAATTATGTACTATCCTGAATTAACATGCTTTCACTCAGAGAACCAGAATCATGGATACATTTTCATCTACTATACAGCAGTATTACTTCACATTATACATAAGGCATAGGGCACTGTTGGCATTCCCTGGATGCCTTAGTTGATCAAACATGGCTACATAAAATAGCAGCTCACAGTTATTGAGTTATATGGAATTTCAAGGGATTTTAAAATTATCTTGTCTAATCTTCACAAATACAACTATGATGCATATAAACGGTTTTTGTTTCTTTCCAAAAACAAAAATATAACTTACCTAAATTCATAAAAATATAAAGATACAATGTTGGAACTTGAATATATGTGTCTAGATGTTAAAATCTATGCCTTTAACTACTTTTCAAATAATGCCTCTTGCATAAAACATACATGCAGGTGGAAATATCTGATGGAAACACCCTAATGATCCATGGGAACTTTCCATCAAGGTGTTTATGGGGAGATAATATAATATTGTCTAACATCTCTTAAATAAGTGAACTCAGAATTCTAGAAACTTAGAATTCTAGCACCAACTTTGCCCATAGTTTCCCTATTTATCTGCTTCAACCTTTTTATCTCCTGAATCCCAAGACAAGAAAACTTACAGCTTGGTTGTGATATCATGTTAAGAGGTAGGATAAATGTCTACCCACTAAATTTGATAATGCACAATAGGCCTGATTTCCCACCTGCAAAATCCCCAATTTAAATGAGTATATCAATCAAATTTTATAGGGCAGTACTCACAGATTTCATAAAAAAATACATCCACAGAGACACTCTTTCTAAGAGTTCTTTGACTTCAATTTCCAGCTATATGATTACTGTGAAAAGTTTCTCAAATTCTCAACATCCTATACCAATTCTTGGAAGCCCAAGTGGCCTCACAAATGGACGTCTTAGGGCTCAAATATCATTCACTACCAGGAGGATAAAAAATTGAGCATAACTTTTAAAATATATCCCTCTGACTACATAAGTACTGAGAAAATTTGCTAGAATATACTCTCTCCCTAAATCAGACAGATTAAAACATATATCATATTATCTCCTGAAATGGGGTCTCATTATCTATCTAGATCTGTGATGTTCAGTAGTGTGGAAATGTTTCAACTTCACAAATTAATAACCAAGTTCACTACTTGTTTTTGTTCAGTTCTCAGAATGACGCTTCTATCATCACATCAGTGTATATATTTGGACTAATTATACATATGTCGTTGATTTGGATGGTCACAGTTTTGCATTGATAATTATTCTAAAATTCAGGCTTATGCATTCCTGCTTAAATAGAGCTATGAAAAATAGTACACTATTTCAGCACATACTTTTAATATTTAATTAAATGTAAGAGAACACTAAGGCAATTTTTCTCAGTAGCTATTCTCATCAGAGAATAACATTCAGATGCCGGTTCTATCAAGATACAAGTCTTGATAAAAGCATCTTATAATTCCATGCTTACTGGAACTGTGGAGTGCATCCTAACTAAAATATGTATAGCAAAATATGACATTTTAATCTATTTATATTGGTTAAAAACCATTTTTTAATAAATTCCCCATTTCTTCTTTAAAAACAATTTTGACATACAAAAAATTATACATAATATATACAACTTAATGAGTTTAGAGATTCCTCTTTCCTCTTTTTAAAGCATCTGTATACAGGGTGAGTAAACAAAGGCTTACAGTTGTTTGTATGAAAAATAATGCATTAATTAATAAATTATAAAACAAAAATAAATTCTGTGTTTTGCATATTAACATTTGTATACCTACATTTGCTCCACCGTGTATAATAAATCAGGATGTAGTATAGCTATAAAATAAGATATGAAGCATTTATTTATGTGCAATTAAAGTATATGTAGATACTAATAAAATACAATATTAGTATTTATAGTACGTATATGTATATGTATATGTATATATATGACATTCCATCCAACAGCAGCAAAAAACGCATTCTTCTCTAGTTTGCATGAACATTGTCCAGGATAGATCATAAGATGGGTCACAAATCAAGTCTTAAAAAATTTTAAAGACTGAAATCATACCAAGTATCTTTTCTGGCCACTGTGGTATAAAGTAGAAATTAAAAACAAGAAAAAAGCTGGAAAAAAATCACAAATATGTGTAAATTAATGGGACAAAGAAGAAATCAAGAGGGAAATCACAAAACATCTCAAAACAAATGAAAATGGAAATACAATGAGTATCATAGAGGCCTCAGCAATTTCTCCTTTCAAGCTTAATTCAAGAACACATTTAAAAGTCAGTTGATGGAAGAATGGATATAGAGTGGGATTATATATTTAGATGTATAGTAAAATGTGACACAGCAATAAAAAAATGAAATTTTGCCATTTTTGACAACATGGGTGGATCTAGAGGGTATTATGCAAGTGAAATAAGTCAGGAAGGGAAAGACAAGTACCATAAGGTTTCACTTATATGTAGAATCATAAATAAAAAAAGAGACAGAGACTCATAGAAACAGAGACTAAAGGGATGGTTATCAGTAGGGAGGGTGTGGGGAAATCGGTGAAAAGCTGAAGGGAAATAAAGTCAATAATATTGTAACAAGTTAACATGGTGATAAATGATTACTAGAATTAATGGAGTGATCAAATTGTAAGGTATAAAAATATTGAATTACTATACTGTGCACCTGAAACTAATATAATCAATATAATACTGTATACCAGTATACTTAAAAAAATTAAAAATTTAAAAGGAAAACATTAAAAGGTATAATACACCATGTCCAAATAAAATTTACCGCTGGAATGCAAAGATGGTTGAACATATGCAAATCAAAATGTGTGGTACATCACATTAATAGAATGAAAAATAAAAATCACATAGTTGTCCCAACAGATGGGAATAAATAGTATTTGATAAAATACAATATATTTCCATGATAAAAACCCTTAAAATCCTAAATATTGAAGAAATATAACTCAGTACAATGAAGGTAATATATGACAAATTCACCACTAACATTATATTCAATGAGAAAAAAATTGAAAGTTTTATCTCTAAGATCAGGAGCAAAACAAGAATTCTTCCCTGGCCGGTTGGCTCAGGGGTAGAATGTCAGGTCGGTGTGTGGAAGTCCCGGGTTCAATTCTCAGTTAGGGCACACAAAAGTGCCCATCTGCTTCTCCATCCCTCCCCCTCTACTTCACATCCTCCCTCCCCTGGGGCAATGGCTCAGTTAGAACAAGTTGGCTCTAGGTGCTGAGGATGGCTCCAAGGACTCTGACTCAGGCACTAAGAAATGGCTCCAGTTGCAATGGAGCAACACCCCAGATGGGTAGAGCACCACCCTCTAGAGCAGGGGTCCCCAAACTTTTTACACAGGGGGCCAGTTCACTGTCCCTCAGACCGTTGGAGGGCCAGACTATAAAAAAAAAACTATGAACAAATCCCTATGCACACTGCACATATCTTATTTTAAAGTAAAAAAACAAAACGGGAACAAATACAATATTTAAAATAAAGAACAAGTAAATTTATTTATTTTATTTATTTATTCATTTTTTTTTTTAGAGAGGAGAGAGAGGGAGACACACACACAGAGAGAGAGAGAGAGAGGAGAGAGAGAGAGAGAGAAGAGAGAGACAGGGGGAGGAGCTGGAAGCATCAACTCCCATATGTGCCTTGACCAGGCAAGCCCAGGGTTTCGAACCGGGGACCTCAGCATTTCCAGGTCGACGCTTTATCCACTGCGCCACCATAGGTCAGAACAAGTAAATTTAAATCAACAAACTGACCAGTATTTCAATGGGAACTATGGGTTTGCTTTTGGCTAATGAGATGGTCAATGTGCTCCTCTCAATGACCACCAATGAAAGAGGTGCTACTTCCAGAAGTGCGGCGGGGCCAGATAAATGGCCTCAGGGGGCCGCATGCGGCCCTTGGGCCGTAGTTTGGGGACCCCTGCTCTAGAGGGCTTGCTGGCTGGATTCCAGTTGGGGCACATGAAGGAGTCTGTCTCTGTCTCCACTCCTCTCACTTAGAAAAGCCAAAACAAACAAAAAAAATATAAGAATTCCTATGTTGGGGACCGAATAAATAAACAGGGTATTTTTGCAATCTGGACAGAGGTGCTGGGCCCAAACCCCACCTCATTTGCCTAGTTAACAAAGAGCTACACGTGATTCTCATTTGTCTCACCCATGTTCTCCGGAGGAGGCTAGAAGCTAGTTTCTTATTAGTGTAAAGTAGATTTGGATGGTATGGTGGGGGTTGTCTTTGAGTTGCCTTGGAAACTTAATTGAATTGCTGATGGACCACATTTTTTCTATGAATAAAAGTGGATGTGTTTCTGGGAGCAGGCATATTACGGCTAAGGAACAGTAGAGAGTGTTTGCCATGGCGTCCTCCTGAACCCATCTCTCTTTCTCTCTCTATATATATATCTTGAAGTCCTTGTTTATCATTTATTTCAATTCCATAGCTTTTCCCATTCAAAGACTCCATAATAGATTCATCGTGGCTGGACCGCAACATTCCTACTCTCACCACTCTTATTCAACAGAGTACTGGAAATCTTACCTAAAGAAATTAGGAAAATAAAGAAATAAGTCATCCAAAACAAAAAAATAAAATGATAAAATTGTCATTATTTGCAGATGATATGATACTATAAATATAAAATGTAAAAAAAGTTTAAAAAAAAACCTGTTGAAATTAATCAAATAATTCAATAAAATCACAGGCTATAAAATAAACATATAGAAATCAATTGCATTTCTCTATACTAATAATAAAATGTCTGAAAAGAAATAAGAATATTATCACATTCACCACAGCACCAAAAAATTAAAATAAAACACCTAGGAATAAATTTAACCAAAGCAGTGTAATATCTATACAATTAAAACTGCAGGAGTTTGCTGAAAGAAAAGATACAAACCAATAAAAGAACATCCCATGTTTATAAATCATAAGAAGTAATATTGTTAACATTTTCAAACTACTCAAAGCTATTTAGAGTCAATGTAATCCTTGTCAAAATTTCAATGGCATTTTTATAGAAATAAAAGGATCAATCCCAAAATTTTATAGAAACACACACACACACACACACACACACACACACATAAAATAGCAGTCCTGATAAAGAAGAGCAAAACTGGAAGCATCCAGTAATCAAACAGTATTGTAGTAATAAATATAGTATTGCACTGGCATAAAAATATGCACATATACCAATGGAACAGAATGGACAGCTCAGAATTAATCCCTTATTAATAATACACAAAGAAGCCAAGTAAATTAAATGAGGAAAAAAATAGTCCCTTCAATAAATGGTGCTGGAAAAACTAAGTAAACACATAAAAAAAAAATTGGACCACTCCCCAAAATTAATTCAAAATGGATCAAAGACCTGTATAAGACTTGATACCATAAAACATCTAGGATAACAAATTGATAAGATGTTCCTTGACATTGGTCTTGGCAATGATTTTTTTGGATATAACACCAAAGGACAAATAACAAAACCAAAAATCAATAAGTGGGTCTACATTAAAAGTTTGTTGCACTGATAAATATTTTTTATTAAAAAGTTTAAAGAGAACCTTCATTGAAGCAGGGGATATAATATGAATTATGGTGATCGGCATATATAACCTGGCACCAAGTTTGGCCTTTTGAAACATTCATATATGAAAATACGTATTAAAACCTGCACCAGACTTATTGATGTCACCCCATTAAAATTAATAAAAATTAAAAAAAAAAAAACCTGCACCAGAAACAATGCAGAGGTTAACACCCCAACAATAGTGCTTACAAAGGTGTGTCTGGTGTGTAAATGCAGTAAGCTTTTGGTCCTACAGCCTCAGGCAAGAGCCCTCTATGAAAACAGCCTGCTCTGAGGAGGGCCCCAAATAGCTTGTCTGAAGACAGGACCCCTGTGAAAAACAAAATACCAGAAGACTAGTTTAAAACAAAAATGATGCCGAGAAGAAAGGCATGAGAAAAGGGCCATTTCCCTTGTTACTGACTCTGACTACTATCTGAGACAAACCACCTTCAGCTTCAGAGAAACTTTTGCAATTTCCAGATATGTTTTTTCCAACTAAGATGAGTAATTCCAACTCAAGGAGCCAATTTATATAATTAGCCTGATTTTAAATATTAAGAACTAATTCTTATGTTAGTTCTATAGACCAACCCCCTGAAAAAGATATCAAAATGGAGCAAGGAAAGGAAATAGGTAAGTAGTGAGTACATTTCAAAAGTAATTCTTTTGAAGGAGACAGAAATAGATTTCCCATACTTGCTTCACTGTTTTTGTTGTTTCTCTTTTTACAGGGACAGAGAGAGAGTCAGAGAGAAGGATAGATAGGGACAGACAGGAACGGAGAGAGATGAGAAGCATCAATCATCAGTTTTTCATTGCAACACCTTAGTTATTCATTGATTGCTTTCTCATATGTGCCTTGACCATGGGCCTTCAGCAGACCAAGTAACCCCTTGTTCAAGCCAGCGACCTTGGGTCCAAGCTGGTGAGCTTTTTGCTCAAGCCAGATGAGCCCACGCTCAAGCTGGCAACCTCGGGGTCTCAAACCTAGGTCCTCCACATCCCAATCTGATGCTCTATCTACTGCGCCACTGCCTGGCCAGGCGCTGCACTGGTTTTTGAGAGATATAACTTTCATTAAACTCAGATACCTCAACTGTCATATGGTAATACTACCTATGTTGTGAGAATTTTGTGTTAATATGTTGTTATATGTGATGCTGTTAGCCTAGTTACAAAATCATGTTTATGCTAGATAAAGAAAACTTATAATAGATGACATCAGAGTAATAGCAGTGTGAGAGACCCCCTTGGTCTCTCCCATTGAAGTTTCAAGAATTTGAACAGCTATAACTCAACAAAGGATTCTGTGGTCAACACACAAATGCAACTGAGGGATATGTGTATTGAAACATCTGAAAGTGTGCTGGTGGGAGCAGAAGGAGAAGGCAAAAAGGGATGAGATGAGCCACAGATACTGCCTTAAATCCAGAAAGTCATAAACTCATGGTGCTCTCAACCCAGAGGGGAAGACTCTGGTTGTAGTTGGTGCTTTCTTCAGCCAAGAGTATCCAGAAGATTCTGTGGGCAATTCTTCAGGGGTGAGCAGAGTGAGCTGAGCTGAGCCCAGAGATCTGGGCAAGAACATGACATGGGAGCATTGCTTTAGTTTTTGGCAGTTGGTCTTCCCGGTGGAGAAAAAAACCACAGAGTCCACCTGCCCTGTAGCCTCCCAGAGCTAGCCTCTGAGACCTAGCCTTCCTTCACTCCTGGTGTCAGGTTGTAAAGCACATAGCCTGTAAAATACAAGAAATGGTACCACAAAATCATTTTTTTCCCTGAGCAAAGGGCATACTCAGTAATAAGTCCCAGGGTTAGGGTACAAGGGGAACCCTGTAGAGATCTGAGAATGAAATAGTAATCACAGGAAATAGAGTGAACCAGATGGAGGAAAGGATTAGTGGTATCAAAGATGGAAATCTAGGAATGATTCAGAGGGACGAATAGAGAAACATGAGAAAAAAAAGTAAGAATGCTGAGAATTATCTGACTTCATCAGAAAAAGTAATATAAGAATAATAAGCATACCAAAAGAAGAAGAGAGAAAGAAAGAAACAGAAACCCTATTTAAACAAATAGTTAATGAGAATTTCCCAAACTTATGGAAAGAGCTAGATCCAAAAATCCAACGCAAACAGAACACCTAATTACCTCAATCCAAAGAGGCCTTCTCCAAGGCACATTGTATTAAAACTATCAAAAATTAATGGCAAAGAAATAATTCTCAAAGCAGCCAGGAAAAAGAAGACAGTATCCTATAAAGAAAGCCTATTAAGTTATCACAACACTTCTAAATATAAATTCTACAGGTCAGAAGAGAGAGGAATAAAATATTCAAACTACAGAAAGAGACAAATTCCAGTGAAGAATAATATATCCAGCAAAGTTAACCTTTAGATATAAAGGAGAAATAAAAACTTTTCTAGACATACAGAAGCTGAGGGAATTTATCAGCAGAAAACCTCCACTGCAGGAATAACTCAAGGGGTTACTATACCTGAAACAAAAAACAAAACATCAAAAACTGTGAGCAAGACCACTTACAAATTATACCATATACAGGGATAATTTGTGACAGTAAAAATATAAAAATGAAGGGGGTAAATATGAATTTGCAAAGGAAGATGGAGATCAGGTGTATTCAAAAGAAAAAGGACTACTGTTTATATAAAACTAATGTCATAAACCTGATGGTAACCATGCGCAGAAAGTCTAAAACTGAGATGCAGCTCTTAAAAAAGAAGGAAACAGAGGAAAGAAGTATGGAGTACCATCAAACAAAATGTACAATGAAAAACATAAAGAAAAAAAAAAACAGTTATCAAAAACATGAAGATAAAATAGCTATAGAAAATCCTCAAACATCAAAAGTTATCCTAAATGGACTCAATCTCACTTGATCATGGTGCATGATCCTTTTAATGTATTGCTGGATCTGTTTTGTTAATATTTTGTAGGAAATTTTAGCATCTTTGTTCATCAGGGATATTAGCATAGAGATTTCTTTCTTGTAGTGTCTTTACTTGGTTTGGGAATCGGAAAATGCATACCACATAAATTGAGCTTGAAAGTCTTCCCTCTTGATATTTTTGGCATAACTTGAGGATAGGTGTTAGCTCTTCTTTGAATGTTTGGTAAAATTCCCTGTGAAGCCATTCTGTCCAGGATTTTTGTTTACTGGGAGTTTTTGATAACTCTTTCATTTTGATTTGTTGTAATTGGTCTGCTCAGGTTTCTGATTCTTCCAGATTCAGTATTGTAAGATTGTATGTTTTTAAGAATTTATCCATTTCACTCAGGTTGTCCAATTTTGTGGCATCTAGTTCTTCATTATATTTTTTTACAATCCTTTGTATTTCTGTGATGTCAGTTGTTACTTCTTCTCTTTGATTTCTAATTTTATTTATTTGGATCCTCTCTCTTTTTTTCTTGATGAGTCTGGTTAAAGGTTCATCAGTCTTGTTTACCTTCTCAAAGAACCAGTTCTTAGTTTCATTTATTTATTTTTATTCTTTCTTTAGTGTCTATGTCATTTATTTCTGCTCTGATCTTTATTATTTCCTTCCTTCTACTTCTTTTGGGCTTTATTTGTTTTGTTTTGTTTTGTTTTCTAGTTCCTTTAGCCGCAGAGTCAGATTGTTTATTGGAGATTTTTCTTGCTTCTTAAGGTATGCCTGTAATGCTATGAATTTCTCTCTCAGAACTACTTTCATTGTGTTTCATAAATTTGAGGTTGTTGTATGTTCACTGTCATTTTTTTTATTTTTTCCTTCATCTCATTGTTAACCCATTCATTGTTTAATAACATACTATTTAGCCTCCAAGTGTTTGAGGTCTTTTTTTGCGTTTGTTTGTCTTCTACTGTAGTTGATTTCTAGCTTTATATTATTGTGGTCAGAGAAGATGTTCTATATAATTTTAATCTTCTTAAATTTATTGAGACTTGTTTGTGTACTACCATGTGGTCTATTTTAGAAAATATACCATGAGCACTTAAAAAGAATGTATATTCTACTGCTTTGGGTTGAAATTTTCTGAAGATATCAGTTAAATCCAGTTGATCTAGTGTGTCATTTAAGGTTGCTATTTCTTTGTTGATTTCTTGTCTGGAGGAGCTTTCCATTGATGTTAGTGGGGTATTAAAATCTCCTACTATTGGCCCTGGCCAGTTGGCTCAGTGGTAGAGCATCGGCCTGGAGTGCAGGGGACCCGGGTTCGATTCCCGGCCAGGGCACATAGGAGAAGCACCCATTTGCTTCTCCACCCCCCCTCCTTCCTCTCTGTCTCTCTCTTCCCCTCCCGCAGCCAAGGCTCCATTGGAGCAAAGATGGCCTGGGCGCTGGGGATGGCTCCTTGGCCTCTGCCCCAGGCGCTAGAGTGGCTCTGGTCATGGCAGAGCGATGTCCCAGAGGGGCAGAGCATCGCCCCTGGTGGGCGTGCTGGGTGGATCCCGGTCGGGCGCATGCGGGAGTCTGTCTGACTGTCTCTCCCTGTTTCCAGCTTCAGAAAAATACAAAAAAATAAAAATAAAATAAAATAAAATCTCCTACTATTACTGTTTGCTGTCAATCTCACTTTTTATATCCATCAAAATCTGCTTTATTTTTTTTTATGTGGACTGTATTGGGTACAGAAATATCTACAATGATTATACCCTCTTGTTGAATTGCTCTTTTTATCATTATGTAGTAACTTTCCTTGTGCCTTCCTTATAGTAAAGGCTATTCTTTCAGATATAAGTATTGCTACTCCAACTATTTTTTTCCATTTGCATAGAAAATTATTTTTCATCACTTTATTTTCAGTCTATGTGTATCTTTTGTTCCGAGGTGGATCTTTTGCAGACAGCATATATATGGATCATATTTTCTTATCTATTCAGCTATCCTCGATCTTTTGATTAGAGCATTTAATCCATTCACATTCAAGGCTATTATTGATGTGTACTTATTTATTGCCATTTTATTCTTGAAACCTATAATCCTTTTCTCTCTCTCTCTCTCTCTCTCTCTCTTTTTTAACTTTCCTCTTCTTTTAGCAGGCCCTTTAACATTCCTTGGAATTCCGATGTGGTGGTAATAAACGTCTTGAACCTGACCCACCCCCCCTTTTTTTTTGCCTGCGAAGCTCTTTATTTCTCCTTTAATTTTAAATGACAGTTTTTCTGGATAGAGTAGTTTTGTTTATAGGTTCTTGTTTTGTATCACTGAATATTTCTTGTGAATTCTTTCTAGCCCAAAGTGTTTCTTTTGAGAAGTCAGGTGTCAGTCTTATAGAGTCTCCTTTGTTGGTAATTAATTGCCTTTTTCTTGAAGCTTTTAGGATTCCTTCTTTGTCTGTTATCTCTGGCATTATAATTATGCTGTGTCTTGGTGTGACCTCTTTGGGTGTTTCTTTAATGACACTCTGTGCTTCTTTTATTTTCTTTTATTTTTTTACAGAGACAGAGAGTGAGTCAGAGAGAGGGATAGACAGGGACAGAGAGACAGGAACAGAGAGATGAGAAGCATCAATCATTAGTTTTTCATTGCGCATTGCAACACCTTAGTTGTTCATTGATTGCTTTCTCATATGTGCCTTGACCATGGGGCTACAGCAGACCGAGTAACCCCTTGCTGGAGCCAGTGACCTTGGGCTCAAGCTGGTGAAATTTTGCTCAAACCAGATGAGCCTGCGCTCAAGCTGGCGACCTCAGGGGTCTCAAACCTGGGTCCTATGCATCCCAGTTCAATGCTCTATCCACTGCGCCACCACCTGGTCAGGCAAAACTCTGTGCTTCTTGAACTCATGTTATTTATTTTCTGCATCAAATTAGGGAAGTTTTCAACTATGATTTCTTCAAAAAATTTCTCTATCCCTTGTACATTCTCTTTCCCTTCAGGAACCCCGATATATATATGGTTTCACTTCATTTCATTGCAGAGGTCTCTTGTGATATTTCTTCCTGTGGAGGCAAGGTTGGTACACTATTCACAAATCAATAAACATGATTCATCACATAAACAAAATGAATGAATAAATCAATTATCATATCAATAAATGCAGAAAAGGCATTTGATATAATCCAGCACCCATTTATGATCAAAACTCTCAGCAAAGTGGGAATAGAGGGAACATACCTCAACATAATAATGACCATATATGACAAACCTACAACCACCATCATACTCAATGGGCAAAAACTTAAAGCAATCCCCTTAAGATCAGGAACAAGATAGGGGTGTCCCCTTTTACCACTCTTACTCAACATAGTACTGAAAGTCCTAGCCACAGCTATTAGACAAAAAGAAGAAATAAAGGCATCCAAATTAGAAAAGAAGAAGTAAAAGTGTCGTTATTTTCTGACAACATGATACTATATGTAAAAAACCCTAAAATCTCTGCCAAAAAAATTACTAGAGCTGATAAATGAATTTGTCAAATTAGCAGGATGTAAAATTCATATTCAGAAATTAATGGCATTTTATACATCAACAAAAAAACTGTCAAAAAGAGAAACTAAGGATATAACCCCATTTATTATTGCAACAACAAATAATGAAGTACCTATAAATAAATTTAACCAAGGAAGTAAAAGACCTGTACTCAAGAAAGTATAAGACACTATAGAAATAAATAGAAGAAGATACAAACAAGTAGAAGCATATACCATGTTCATGGATAGGAAGGATTAACATCATTAAAATGTTCATATTGCCCAAGCCAATTTACAGATTCAATGCAACTCCTACTAAGATACCAATGGTATATTTCACAAAACTAGTTTAAATATTCCAAAAACTTATATGGAACCACAAGGCATCCTGACTAGCCACAACAATCTTGAAAAAAACTACAAAATTAGAGGAATCATGTTACCTGATATCAAACTATACTACAAGGCCATGGTAATGAACACAGCATGGTACTGGCATAAAAATAGACATATAGCTCAACAGAACATAATAGAGAGGCTAGAAATCAACCCACACCTATATGTTCAATTATTATTTGACAAAGGAGCTTGGACTGTGGTGGAGCAGTGGATAAAGCATCAACATGAAACACTAAGGTCGCCGGTTCAAAACTCTGGACTTGCCTGGTCAAGGCACGTATGGGAGTTGATGCTTCCTGCTCTTCCCTTTTTTTCTTCCTTCTCTTTCTTTCACCTCTCTAAAATAAATAAATAAATAAATATTTTAAAAGTACAGTGGTCTCTTCATTTCTTTTGCCCATTTTTTGATTGGATTGTTTGTCTTCCTGGTGTTGAGATTTACAAGTTCTTTATAAATTTTGGTTATTAACCCCTTATCAGACGTATTGTCAAATATGTTCTCCCATTGTGTAGTTTGTCTTTTTATTTATTCTGTTCTTATTGTCTTTAGCTGTGCAAAAGCTTTTTAGTTTGATATAGTCCCATTTGTTTATCCTGTCTTTTATTTCACTTGCCCCTAGAGATAAATCAGCAAATATATTGCTCTGAGAGATGTCGGAGAGCTTACTGCCTATGTTTTCTTCTAAGATGCTTATGGTTTCACAGCTTACATTTAAGTCTTTTATCCATTTTGAGCTTATTTTTGTGACTGGTGTAAGTTGGCAGTCTAGTTTCATTTTTTTGCAGGTAGCTGTCCAATTTTCCCAACACCATTTATTAAAGAGGCTGTCTTTACTCCATTGTATGCTCTTACCTCCTTTGTCAAATATCAGTTGTCCATATAGCTGTGGGTTTATTTCTGGGTTCTCTGTTTGGTACATATATACTATGGAATACTACTCAGCCATAAGAAATGATGACATTGAATCATTTTCAATAACATGGATGGACCTTGATAACATTATACGGAGTGAAATAAGTAAATAAAAAAAAAACTCAGAACTATATGAATCCATACATAGATGGGACATAAAAATAAGACTCAGAGATATGGACAAGAATGTGATGGTAATGGGGGGGGTGTAGGGGTGGAGAGGGGGCGAAGAAGGAGAGAGAGGGGGTGGGCACAAAGAAAAACAGAAGGCGACAGAAGACAATTTGACTTTGGGTGAGGGGTAAGCAACATAATCAAATGTCAAAATAATCTGGAGATGTTTTCTCTGAACATATGTACCCTGATTTATCAATGTCACCACATTAAAATTAATTTAAAAAAAAGAATAAAAAAGTACAGTGGTACCTTAAGATATGAATTTAACTCATTCTGTAACCGAGCTCGTAAGTCAGTCAACTCTTATATCAAACTGCCGATACTGGACCCATGTGCCAACGTGCCAACTAGCAGCAACTTCTTGAATCATGATTCATACCTCAGAATTTTGCTTGGATCTTGAACAAAATATGAACCTAGTTGCAGCTCGTACCTTAAAAAATTCGTATGTTGGTCTGTTCGTATCTTAAGGTACCATTGCATTTGACAAAGGAGGCAAGAACATAAAATGTGGTAAAGACAGTCTATTCAATAAATGGTGCTGGGAAAATTGGACAGATCAGTGTAAAAAAATGAAACTAGATCACCATCTTACACCATATTCAGGAATGAACTCAAAATGGATTAAAGACTTAAATATTAGACATGAAACTGTAAAATTCCTAAAGAAAACATAGGTAGTAAAAGCTCGAACTGTCTAATAGCAACATTTTTTTTATCTAATATATCTCCTTGGGCAAGGGAAATGAGAGAAGAGATAAATCTGACTTCCTTAAGCTAAAAACTTTTTGCACAGCGAAAGAAATCATTAACAAAATGAAAAGACAACCCATTGAATACAAGAACATATTCACCAAAGCATCTGATAAGGGATTAATATTCAAAATTTATAAAGAACTTATAAAACTCAATACCAATAAAAATATTCAATTAAAAAGTGGGCACTTGAAACCATGTTAACAAAGTAAATTAAAATTTTTATAAAATGGGCAAAAACCTGAATAAATACTTTTCTAGAGGATATACAGATGGCCAACAGACATATGAAAAGATTCACAATGTCACTGATCATTTCAGAAATGCAAATTAAAACCAAATGAGATAACACCTCACACCTGTTATATGGCTATCATCAATAAATCAACAAACAAGACAACACCTTTGAATGAGTGAAGGAAAAGTAACCCTTGTGCATTGTTGGTGGGAATGCAAAGTGTTACAGCCACTGTGCAAAGCACTATGGAGTTATCTCAAAAAGTTAAAAATGGAACTGCCTTATGACCCAGCAATTCCACTTCTGGGTATATATCCCAAGAAGCCCGGAAGACTAATTCAAAAGACTACACGTACCCCTATATTCACAGCAGCATTATTTACAATAGCTAAGATCTGGAAACAACCTACATGCCACTCACTGGATAAGTGGATAAAAATGCTGTGGTATATTTACACAGTGGACTACTCTACAGCCATTAAAGGAGGAAATCTTACCTTTAGTGACAGTATGGATGGACCTGGAGATCATTATGCTAAGCAAAATAAGTCATTCGGAGAAAGACAAGTACCATATGATTTCACTCATATGTTGAATCTGATGAACTAACAAGCGATATAGAGACTGACTCATAGATAGAGAGCAGGCTGACAGCTGCAGAAAAGGGAGGTATTGGAAGAGGGAGGTGGACAGATAGAGACAAAAAAGAAAAAAACAATAACTCATGTACACAAACAACAGTGTGGTAATTGCTGGAGGGGGGCAGGTGGAGGAAGGTATAGGGGTGATTAGCAGTGATGGACAAAGTCATGACTTGGGGTTGTGAACACACAATATGGTGTACAGAGACGGATAGAATTGGGCACCTGACCTATATAATTGTTAACCAGTGTCACCCCAATAAATTCAATAAAAATTGAAAAAAAAATTAAAGTTCAAAGGGAGGGGGAACTTTGAGAGTAAATATTGGACAGATTCAGTTTTGTCTGGACATCTCATTATTTAGACCAAAATTCTGTCATCTTATGTTCCAAACTTTCAAGGAAGCCCAAGGTTTTTAATCTTTAATTTTTCATCCTCATTCCTCTAATAATAAATCACCCCAAGAAATGGAAGTCTGCATTTGTATGAATGCCAGAACTGCAACGGAATTGCAGGAACTAACAGATGGGTTCACTTCAAAACACATCTCCTTGATTTCAAATAGATGTCTCAAATACCAGCCTTGGGGCCATGCTACTTCAACAGATAAAGATCCCATGTAATTGATCACATTTTTGTGCTTACTTTACAAGGAAGTTGGTCCTAATCCTATTTTTGAATAAGGACTAGGGTAAACAAAGCTGACTTGAGATGTGGAAACCCTAATTTTAATGTGCTTAGGATGCTGTAATAGTAAAGCCCGACTATTATAGGCTGAAGTTATGAAATCATTACAGATGGCATAGATGCTATTTTTAGAAACAATTTTCACCTGCAGTGTATTCCATGCAACTAAAACTGCTGAGTGCATGACAAAAACATCAAGGTAAAGTAAAGTATCCCATTATAATAATTCCCCTAGCCACAAAACTTTACAGCCATTAACCAGCAATTAGAACTCACCAAGTTAATTAAGCATTTACATCAAGCAGTTGTCTTTACCTAATAGTGGTTAACTAGAAAAGTAGTCTCACCCTGAGGGTAATCTTCCAGATGTGGGGCCTAAAGAGCCCAATATGCAGAGAGGGCAAAGATAGGTTTACAGTTTTGAGTACATGAAACAGAGTTTATTCTTGTATTATTATTAATTATTGTCCATATGAACAACTGTAAACCTACTTTTACCCTATCCAGTATATCACACAGAGAGACACCATCACACAAATAACACCCCCTTCCATGCTGCAGCCCACAGGAACTTTAGGGCCCGATTCTAGAAAACATATTTACCAATCTCATGTTATCCACACCCATCAATGCACCTCCTTCCATTGTGTCTTATCAATGGCCAAACTACATAAAAATCTCCTTTTCAGACAGTATGACTCTTCCATATCATTATTCCTGTGGAATTCATGTATAAAAAAATTGCTACTTGTCTCTACCCAAGATACATAATTTCCCATGACGTATGGCTTCCACTCTTGCTAATTTGCTGGACAACAAAACTTGTATTAGGGGTGTGGCTGGTTGGCTCAGTGATAGAACATTGGCCCGTTGTGCGGATTTCCTGGGTTCAATTACTGGTCAGGGCACACAGAAGTGACCATCTACTTTTCCACCTCTCTCCCTTTCCCTTCTCTCTCTCTCTCTCTCTTTCCCTCCTGCAGCCATGGCTCAATTGATTCAAACACATCACCTCGGGCACTTAGGATGGCTTCCTGGAGCCTCGTCTCACACACTAAGAATAGCTAAGTCACCAACATGGGCCCAGATGGGCAGAGCATCAACCCGAGATGGGGGTTGTGAGCTGGATCCTGATCAGGGCACATGCAGGAGTCTGTCTCACTATTTCCCCTTCTGTCACTTGGAAAAGAAGAAAAAAACAAACAAACCTGTATTAGTTTTGTAAACTTATCTGAAACTGGAATAGCCTCAGGATATCTATTAATTTTTTTAACACAACTTTTAATATAGAAGAAGTGAACACAAACCCTATCCTAATATACCCCAGTCACAAGGAGAAATTCCTGGATTATATATATATATATTATATATATATATATAATATATATATTTTTTAATATATATATGTATATATATATTTTTTTCTTTACATCATTTAGCCCTTCCAGACCCTGAAGAACAATTTTTTGGATCATTCCAGTTTATAAAAGTAATTACCTATATCACATAGTCTCTTTAATTTCTTCCAATTATTCCTATCCACAGAGTTCTACCCATCTTCCATCTTATACTAAAACATTCAGTACCAAGAACTCAATATATAATGAAGGACAAGAAGTCACCATATATAATTGTGAAACATCTCATTGAATTCACAACCAGTTCAACATATGGAAAAATGCAAGCTATATATCAACAGTCTGCTGAAGGTTTTAAACAGGTAGACTACCTGTGCTACTCTGATTAGACTGAAGGAGTTTGAGGGAGTGAGGTTTTTAGTTCTATTTCTGATTTCTTTTAAGCCATCAAAACCTCTTTCTTATCAAGCTTCTGACTGGAATGATTCCAACAGACTTTCTCTCTCTTGCATTTTATTGGTTAATATCTATCCAAATCTAAACTACTGCCCCAGTAATTTTCATTTCTTAGAATTATTGCTCATTTTTGGCTTTTTATAATATCTGAACTGCCAGAACACAGCCTAGAGAAGAATGCATTGCATAGAATTAATAGAAGTGGTATTTCATTTGTCCCCCAGGAAATATTTCTGTGAGTATTCTTTTGAGGGCAGAGATAGATATTGAACAATGTGAAAGTTTCCGTTAATATGGTGTGGTTTATTTCTATGTATTGTAATCCAAGTAATGAAACAAATAAAAATATGCAAACTAAGTATAGTTTTAAGAATCAGATCTAAATAGTATATAAATCAAAATACAAGTTTGTTATTCAATAATAAACGTTTCATTAAAATCCTCAAATGTATAAAGTTGCAGTTTTACTGATAATTAAAAATTTAGAAAATACTCACTGTAAATTTAAGATTTAAAATATCTTCAACACACATATATACAAACATATGCACACTTAAAATAAAAATTAAACATTCCTAATAAAGACTATAAAATTGATACCTGTAACACACTGTATTGAGTTGCAAGATCAGTGATATTAACATATGATCATGAATGTCAAATTCCTCATTTAAGAGTAAAATCAGCACAAATATATTTTAAGTTCTTTCGTCACTTTATTTTTAATGAATATATAAAAGAATCATACAGAAATTCCAACAACAGCAAGTATTGGGACTTTTTGCTTTTAACTGATTTTCCTGAGTGTTCACAAGGTTTCTTAAAATTATTTTATTATAATATACTTACATTGTCAGTAATTAGTCTCCTCCACATTTTAATAGTAAAGCAAGTCAAATAGTAAGAATACCACTTAAAATTCTGTGTTCCTGGTCATTCTCTTCTGTTCCTCCATAATCAGAATTATGTTCATCTGTAAGTACTGAGTTCTGACAAGTGAAAAGCAACTTAAGAGAAAAATGTTTTTTCCTCTCCAAGAGTTTAGTGGGGCCTTAATTCTACTTGAAATATTTTGTTTTTCCTTTTTGGTTTTATTTCAGCATATATATTTCAAAATATAACATATATATTTCATTATACAGTTTAATAAATAGTTATTAAGTAAAAACTTATATAACCAGCATTTAATTAAAAAATACTACCAACCATCCAGAAAGTCCCTTTTTATTCCTTCCTGATCTAAAAACAAAATAAACAAAAATACCTTCTTCAACTTTTCCTGATATTGTGGTAATAATTTCCTTGTTATCATTATCATTTTGCGACCAGTGATACATCATTGATATTTTATTTCTGTGGTAATAAAATATAATGTATGTGCTTTTTTGTGTCTTCTTCTTTCAATTATTTACTAATATTCATTCATTCATTTTCACGGATGAATATACTACATTTTCATTGTGTTTATCTAATGTGTTTATCCATTGCACTGTCAAAGAGTGCTTGGAATGTTTTTAATTTGGGGTTATGAAAATCAATATTGTGAATATTCTATAATGTGCATCTAGTACATATATGCACCTAGGTCTCTAGGACAGCATCGTCTAATATAACTATCCGCATTGATAAAAATGTTCTATTTTGCACTGTCCAAGAGAGTGATCAGTAGCCACGTGTGGTAACTGAGCATTTCTAATGTCACTAGTAAAACTGGGGGACTAAATTTTAACTTTTATTTCATTACAATTAAATTTACATTTAAGTAGACACATGTGAGTAGCACCTACCATTGGACAGCATAAGTTAACTCACCCGTTGTATTAGTACTAATGGCCACAAAGACTGAGGGGTTAAATAACTGCTTCTGATTCAGTGGAGAGCTTACAAAAAGAAAATAAAAATTTAGGCCTTTAAACACCCACCTCAAGTCACAGTCAGATGAAAAGACATCATTAGAAACACTCTCTTACCTCTTATAATGGTAAATGTTTCTGAAACTAAGATCCAAAATAAATTGCATTATTTGTAGGATTACAATGACAGTTTAATTCACAGATTGTCAAGTTTCTAATGTGACATTTATAGCATCAATTGAAAAAGAGTGGGACTCTAAGAGTGCTACTTAAAGGGCTTACACAGGTGAAGCAGATTTCTGTACATTATTGTACTACATAAACTTTCACCAGAAAAATTAATAATAAATTTCAATAGAAAGATATATGCAAAATATGATTGCCAAATTTTATGCAATCAAGACAAAAACTTATACTTTGAGTACTGAGTAATTACAAAAGAAAAATTATTCCAAGGTCTAGCAACACTTAGAGCAACCACTTTGGCATTGACTAGAAAAAGACCATAATGAATTGAGTTAAACAAAGATGCAGGAATTAAATACTTCATGTGTCCTGACTTTTAGTGCAATGATGCATAATGTAGGCATAGAACTTACAGAACTTACTGGGGAACCTGACAAAATGCAGATTCTTATTCTGTAGATTCTACATTGCTAACAAGTTCGCAAGTTAAATGGATGAAGATGAAAGGCACTGTGTCTTACCAGTCTTTGTTTTCACAAGGTTATTGGTAGATAAAATACATAATATAGGTAATATTATTATTTTTAAAAAATAATTTTATTTTTTTAATGGGGCGACATCAATAAATCAGGATACATATATTCAAAGATAACAAGTCCAGGTTATCTTGTCGTTCAATTATGTTGCATACCCATCACCCAAAGTCAGATTGTCCTCTGTCACCTTCTATCTAGTTTTCTTTGTGCCCCTCCCCCTCCCCCTTTCCCTCTCCCTCTCCCCCCTCCCCCGGTAACCACCACATGTTATTGATGAATAATACTGATGAATGAAAAGTGAGTTTGCCACTTTACCAGTTATAAAGTGCCTTCTAAAGCTATAAAAAACATTTTGGGATAACTGCAAGTCTGGGTAGTAGTTTTTTCTTTGTTTTAAGGATAATTAGCATCCTAGAAGGAGTAGGAAACTGCAATGCTTAAATACCATGTAACATCTTTCTATAGGTATGGTTGAAGAGACATCTGTTCCAAGCCAGGGCACATAGTGTTTGTTCTCTGGTCATTTTCAGAGAGAATTACTTATAAGTTATGTGCAAACACTAAGCATAGAAGGTCATGTAACCTCAGGAGCTGAGAGTGACTTCATTTGTATTTCAACATGATGAGCTGTTGTCAAGAGGTATGGTGCAAGAGAGAACAAAACAGACACAAATAGAAAAAGGCAAAGCCATGAAAAAAAGCAAATATGATGGTGAGATGAAGGAACCTTGGTCACAGAAGGCTATTTACATTCTGATTTTAGTTGCAGGCAAGTGTTGGACAGATAAAATATATTATGTTCACTTTGTTAAAGATGGCATTGCCCACGTGGAGGCCCATCGCCCAGGTGACATTAATGTGTGTAGGGGGCAGGCTGTGGGCAGGCAGGATCCTTTTAGCCTGGGGTTTGGTTTTAGGACTAAGCCTTTCCCACCCTTTTTGATGTGGGGTGGTGCAATCCCATCATACCCCTTCCCTATTTTGTATATTGGATTAAAGGTTTTGATTTCTACACTATAAAATGGGGGCAGAATGGGAGCTTGCTCTCTCAGTTCCTGAGATTAGCATTAAAGGAGAGAGCAGAGAAAGACCACGTGAAGGAGGTCAGGAGAAGCAGCCAAGATGGTGGAGTGCTGAGTGAGATGCCAGTTTGTGCAGAGTTTGTGCAGAGAGAAAGATGGAGAACAGAGGTGAATAAGGCTGGTGAGCTAGAAACCTTTGATTCTAGGAAACTCGGATAAGTAAGTGGCTTTGTGAGCCCTAAATGAGTGGGTTTTGGAGCCCAGTGTGTCTACTTGCCTGCCAGGTGCAAGCTAGGATTAAAGATGATGGCCCACCAGTTCTTGGCTCCGTTGTTTCTTTACCAACTGTCCGAATCCAATGCGAACCTGCATGGGCCAGGCGGCTGTGATGGTGGCTATGGCTACTGGCTTTACAGTAGGGTTATTTTTTCTGCTTTGTTTTTCTCAAAATCCCCTTTATTTTATTTTATTTTTTTTTTTTTGCTTCACTTTAACTCAAGTGACTTTCTCCTTTTATCAACCAAATAATCCAATCACAGGAAAACTCAACTTCTGTCATTTTCTCTTTCAATACATGAGGAAACTGAGGGCAAAAGACAGCATGAGTGAGTCTTGCCAAATATCAGGTGACTGAGAAGTTTAACCCCTTCTCAGACCCCTAATTAGAATAAAATAAGGTCTCCTTGTTTTTTTTAAAGACTTTATTTATTGATTTTAGAGAGAGGAGAGAGAGAGAGAGAGAAAGGGAGGAGGGGAGGAGAAGAAAGCATCAACTCATAGTTGCTTCTTATCTGTGACTTAACCCAGCAAGCTTGGGGTTTCCTACTTGTGACCTCAGTGTTCCTGGTTGGCGCCCTATCCATTGTGCCACCACAGGCCAGGCAAAAAATAAGGTCATTCTTTTAAAAAATGTGTACTCATGCACTCCCACACAGTGAATTCATGTCAAGGAATTTATACTGGATAAAATTATAAGTAAAACATGTTCATTGGAGTGCTGGCATAGTAACAAAAACAGGGAAAAACCTCTCACTATACAGCAGCAGGAGAATAGTTATTTAAATTATAGCACAGGAATCGTATTTTATTTATGTAGGTATTGCAAATGTCTGTTATAAAACAATGTAACATTATTGAAAATTTTGTGACAAATGTTTAGTTCATAAAACATAAAACTGATTTTTATTAAAATATTGCAACATGGAATGATTTACATTTGTTTAAATAAGAATGGAAGTAAATAAATATTTTGTTAAGCACTTATTTTTGGTTTGTGGAATGTCTGGAAATAGTTATAAAATTGGTTATTGCTACCAGTAATATTATAATATTAATATATAAAATATAGATTATAAGTGAACTTATATTCAAATATATATAAAACATAATCTTACTTGAGAGAATACCAAATATTGCTATCTCCTACAAATTCATGACCCAGAAAATATTTTGGGATGTCAGTCTTATGAAGGTAAATAGTGAGAATAGGTAAATATTAATATTAATCATTACCAGTGGTTAATCTTTTTCAGAAAAAAAAATTTCAAATGTGGAATCTATAATGTGATTTAGTATGTCAGTTATAAATGTACATTATTTCATTTGATTTAATGCTACAAATAGTTATATAACACAGTGTGCTTGAAACTAAAGAAAAAGATAATACATGTTTTTTATGCCCAAGAAATTCATAGTCAAGAAGGGGAAATGGTTATAAAATAATGTGACATAATATATTAGGTGAAATAAGATTAATATATAAAGTGCACAATTTCATTCCTTGGATTTTTAAATAAATTTTCTTAACATCTGCTCTATTGTCTGACTAATAACTGAATTGTCTTTTCTCTTTTAAAACATGTTTTATTCTCATCATATTTTCACAATATTTATATATTCTTCAAAGATATTTCTTTGAACAAAATGTGTCCCATTTGTCCATTGAGGTATCCTATGAATTCTCATTCCAGCAACCATGCTGTTCAAATGACTGTGACTTATGATGAGGCTTAATTAACTTGTCAAGGGAAAGATAGTAATTTTCACTTTTCCATATGGCCAAAACCAAAAAACCTATCTGCAGCATACACTCATACATACATGTGCTATATCACAAGATCATGGTAAGTTGCCCAAACTTGTGTCCTGTAACTTAGAATGGGGGTTACATATAAATAATAATAAACTTCAGTGTTTTCCTTTGGTCTATATAGATCTTCATCTTGTCAATCATTAGTAACAAGGATATTTAGAAGTAGACATTATTTGTTGCTTATCTAATAAATGAATGCCTATGCACCCATCATTTCTGTTACTTATTTCTAAGAAAGCTCCAAATTTCTTAGGCATCAAGTAGGGAGCATGTATCTCATATGCCATGGAAGAAGCTGACCACTTCTTAAAAATTAACACCATCTTTTGTCCAGTGTTAGTTTAAGAAATGGACATTCAATGTGATTTAGAATATTGAGACGCAGAGTTTTGCTAAGTACTTCTGGGGAAGCTCTTCTATAATCTTTAAACATTTTTTTTCAGAAGCAGCTCTTTTTTTTTTCTTTTTCTCTGGTCACTTTTACATATGAGGCCTGGGTTGGAGTATGCCATCTTGCTCCTAATCTGTGAATGAGGCCAGCCATTCATTAGTAGAGGACAAAGCCAGGAAAATCTCTGAGAAAGGGATTACAGTTAGTTGTTAACCCTGAAGATTGTTTATGTGTTATGATGAGACACATTTAATCACGTTTAAGACAGATTGGCTTGGGCTTCTGTTGTTTGATGCAACTCCATTCATTCATTCATAAATATTTACGACTAATTACTGAATGCTGGAAAATGTTCTAAGTGTGGGTGATAAATTAGTAAAAAAGAGGGGGGGAGCAAATGCATCTATTTCATGGAGACTGCATTCTTTTGAAATGTCAAATGGTCATTCTACTGACAAAGATATAAAAGAATGATTTTCTTTATAAAAATATGATTTGGAGAAAGTCCCAGGACATACATGAACTCTAAAGTGTAAAGCTTTTTTTAAATTTTATATTAGAGCAGAAAGAATATTACATGATTATAGCAGCTGCTATGGTCTCCTTGAATTCCTATGTATGTTTATGTATTCCTGTGTCTATTTCCTGGATATGGCAATCCAGAAATTCTATAAAGGGTGACAAAATGCCCCCAAATGCAATATTCCCCAATGAGAAAGTGGAACCGGTAGATATCATCAAGGAGAAAAGTTCCAGCTGACTCTCCTCCAGCTTTAAATTGCTCATGAATGTATCCACTAGAGTCTGTCCTTCCTTTTGGTATTGCCTTCCCATTCCATCTCTGTATTTCCTCAGACCACATCCCAAATACACCACTTGCATTGACATCTTTATAAAAGATTCTACATTTGGGCCAAATCAAATGATGACAATGATATATACAGCTATCAGTTGCTTACCTACTCTTCTCCATGCTAATTCTTAAATTCTGGGCTTCAACTATCTTCAATAAATACCAAAATACCATCATAAAAAAAAATCCTGATGTGTTTTTTTTTGTTTTTTTTTTGTTTTTTTTTTTTTGTATTTTTCTAAAGCTGGAAACAGGGAGAGACAGTCAGACAGACTCCCGCATGCGCCCGACAGGGATCCACCCGGCACGCCCACCAGGGGGTGACGCTCTGCCCACCAGGGGGCAATACTCTGCCCCTCCAGGGCGTCGCTCTGCCGCAACCAGAGCCACTCTAGTGCCTGGGGCAGAGGCCAAGGAGCCATCCCCAGCACCCGGGCCATCTTTGCTCCAATGGAGCCTCGGCTGCGGGAGGGGAAGAGAGAGACAGAGAGGAAGGAGGGGGGGTGGAGAAGCAAATGGGTGCTTCTCCTATGTGCCCTGGCCGGGAATCGAACCCGGGTCCCCCGCACACCAGGCCGACGCTCTACCGCTGAGCCAACCGGCCAGGGCCAAATCCTGATGTTTTATCTTTTGGGCATCAAACATCACCAGTCACTAAAGAGAACAATTGCATTGTTTAGACACACCATTTTTTTTAACTCAATAGTGTAGTATATATTCTTTGCATATCCTTCTCTGAACTTTTTCTTATAAGCATCTTCTGCCTTTCAAATGAGGCACTGAGTTTCTTCTTATGAACTAAATTTATCTTTCTCCATTGAGCTATTCCTCCTAAGCCAATACATTTCTTAACATCCAGGGCTGCAAAAATTCTGAATCTGTGTCTTCTCATTTTTCTCTGGCCTTCATGTTCCTTTTTGTTGGACTGAATCTATTAGATTTGATTTTACTTTTTCTTCTCCTTTCTTTCTCTTACTTTCTCTCTCTCTCTCTTTCTTTCTCTCTCTTTTTATCTTTCTTACTTTCTTTCTTTCTTTCTTTCTTTCTTTCTTTCCTCCCTTCCTTTCTTTTTTTTTTTTTTTGCCTATTTTCTTTCCTTTATTCTTTTTCCATTTTTCCATTCCTTTTTTTTTTTTTTCAGCTAACATTATGGGCCTTCTACAAAGAAAGATCCATGGTACTCATTAGGCCTGTTCTATTGTCTGTAAATAATTATTCTAATATGTCTCTCTGCCCAAGGTACATAACATAGACTAAATGCCACAGAGAAGACTGCAATCAAAGGGAGCCTACTGGGTAATGTATTAAGATTATTACATTATTAGCATTTCCATCCTGTATATAGGTATGTGCACTTACTCCCAATCAAAATAACAGCTCCATTCCAGAAAAAAAAAGAAATCAATCTTCCTGAGGGGATAAAATATTTGGGGTGGGGTTGTTTCTTTTCAATCACAAAACAGAAATCAAAGCTGTATCTATAATTCTATAACTGCTTAAGATTCTTCACATTTTTACATTTTATTAAGGTCCAAGTTTATAAAAACATACTTTCATTCCCTGTACCTTATGGTCCATGACATTTTTAAGGTATGCCAACTACTTTTCCTTTCCTGTATTTCATTCTTCCTCTCTTTTTTCCATGTTAGTTAGGATGGGGCTGACATCACTCATTGAAAATAGTCATGAAGTTTAGGGGTTTTTAGAATCTGAAACACTAGCATTCTTTTTAGTTCTTTGAGTAAACTGTACAACACATCCACTAGTAATTGTGAAGTTAAGCTGTATTTACACAGTGTAGGTTCTACTAAATTATAAAATTTTAAAAAATTCTAAGTTGTGTGTGTGTGTATGTGTAAGTCCATGTATCCATGAATGATTACAGGCATGTGTGTTGGGAGAACATGAGGTGAGAAAGGTATTACAGCCAAATTTCCACACTGTTTGGGTTAAATTAGTGTATATTGAGAGAGAGGATTTATCTCAATTAGTCAAGCTAATCCTAGCTACACTTTGTATATCACTGATTATGACCAAATTGGAAACACTGTCTTTACATTTTTAAACTATTAATCTCTGCTGTTACATCAATGGGGCAAAGATAAAAGACTTGAAGAGCTTCCACTTTCAAATTATAATTTTACATAAGTTATTGGGATGGCCCACAGAATTAAGGTACCACTTTAAAAACTCATACATGTACCTATGTCTTCCCAATGGGCTTTACCTCCATATAAACAAAATCTAAGAACCCAGTCCATAATGACTTGGTAAGTTGTTGATAGTCTAGTCAGTATTTTAATGAAGTACATAGTCTAATCTAGAAAGAAATCAACCCTATTTTTAAAGAAAATGTTAATGCTTTAAGGCCTCAAGCTTTATGATTCATGAGGCTCAGGGCCTACAGATGGTACCTAGTATTCAGTAAGTGATACCCAATGGCATGTTACTGAGTCTTTCATCTTAACATGCCTCAGAAACAAGCTTATTGCCAACAGGCATTGACTTTCATAGACTTGCATAAGCCTGAATGTTTTCTACCATTACTGATTAGTCTCCTCCCTTGAACTAATCATTTGAATCCCATGTAAGGAAGCCACTAGCTCTACTTAAATGTATTACTCAGAAGCATGGATACCCCCAAAACAACTCCAAACAAGGTTCATTCACCAAACCAGACTCTTGACTTTCACCTGGAGACCTCAAGGGACTGACCACCATACTCAGTGCCTTTCAATAGGGCCTACTTAACCAGGTAGTTGTAGTAAACTATAAGGTTGAGTCTTGTTCACTATAACTAATTTGCAGGATATTGTCTTTATACCTTCCAGTTGTTTGTACCCTTATCTTTGTTTCTTCTTATTATGTTCTGACTTTCCAAGAAATCACATGATACCTATTTTCCCCTTGCAATCTCATATTCTGTGATAGTATAGCTAGCTAAGATATGGATCTTAACATACCACCTGTCAGAGACATCTGAAAAGTTACTATATAATACTAGATGGAAGTATCCAAAAGTAACAGTACAGTTTTGTGCAGGAAATAAAAAGTCCTCTCTTCCTAATGCAGCCCCCAAACCTCAAAGAATAATGGGAACATCACTGTGGAAATGGATGCTGTTTAATGTCCACTGCTCAGTTCTTATGTATTTTATCAATGAAGAAAAATGACAGCAGTGAAACCACCAAAGAGAAATTTAATTTGCTTGAACATCAGAGCGGGCTTTTAAAAAGCAGGATGAAAGTTTTCAAAGCTATTGCTATTTCTCAGCTTCCCATATTACTGTGAAAAAATTGCTGGCAAATACCATGTCAAAAGGTCATTCAACTTTTTAGAAGAAGCTTGTTTGAAAATTCTTATTTCTCTCCATCTCTATGGATTCCTTAATCTTCAATCTTTTTGTGTTTGAAGTGAATTTTAGTATAAAGGCATGACTTTTGAGATGAAATAAGTCAAATATATTCAGAAAGGGCCACTGAAATAAGTATTATTCTTCCTTGTTTTTTCTTGCTTTTGATAACATGAGTAGAACAAATAATGCTTATAATAAATCCATAGACTTTCAATTATTGAGTAATAGCCCACTAAAAACATAACTGTATTATTATAAAATTTTAATGTTCAAATATCTGATGCACATTTAATCAAAACGATTCATCCCTCTCACATGACAAATATCTTTTATATTTCCCTCAAAACCAGTTGTTCATGTTACTATCTTACAAACAACAATATTTCATTGAATCCAATTTAGACTCTATCAATCCTGGACTAATATATATGTAAAATTTTGTGATTCTATGATTTTATTACATTATATATTACATAAGTACATTTCTTCAACTCCAAAGTGATTTTTAAGTGCATCATGACATTTAACTGTATGAAATAATCAAACTAGTTAGATAAGCATTTGGAATTTTGATTCACCATATGCTGCAGCACAGAAACATTTCTTTGTATAAAGCAACTCTCAACTAATTGATGTGGTCAATCAATATCGTTGTTTAATTCAATAAAATGACCATTCTGTCTTTTCTTACATGATGTTGCATAATCAGTTGTTCTGATCTGTGTTCTTTTATCTAGTTGTTTTAGACATATGTAAACACAGTTAGATATTTTATTTTCAATAATTAAAACACTATTTCCAAAATACATACACACCTCCTATGTTCACTGAAACATCATTTACAGTAGCCAAGATACGGAAAGAAGTAACCATTGATAGATGAATAGAGATATGGTGTGTGTGTGTGTGTGTGTGTGTGTGTGTGTGTGTGTGTGTGTGTGTGTATATATATATATATATATATATATATATATATATATATATATATATATAATATTACTCAGCCATAAATAAGAATAAAATCTTGTCATTTGGTTAGTAAGGTATTAGCTAAGTAAGAAAAGTCAGAGAAGGACAAATACTGTATGATTTCACTTACATTAGGAATTTAAAAGCCAAAATAAGTGAACAAACAAAATAAAACAGAAACAGACTCAGAGACATAAAAACAAACTGATGGTTACCAGAGGGGAGGGAGGAAGGGGATGGGTAAAAAAGGAAAAGTAGAATAAGAGATACAAACCTCCAGTTACAAAATAATAAGTCACTGAGATGTAATGAAGCATAAAGAATATAGTCAATAGTATCATAATAACTTTGTAATATGACAGCTGGTTACCATATTCATTGAAGTGATCATTTTATAAGGTATATAAATGTTGAATCATTATGCTGTATACCTGAAATTCATGTAATATTATATGTCAACTATATTTTAATGTAAAAAATTTCAAATTGCATTATATCTGAATGTAATAAAAATATAACTTTTGAGATGGTTTTGAACAATGACCTAAAATTAGCTGGAACTACATTTCTTAAATGAAACTGGTCTGAAATTTATCATCAATGTAGCTGTAAATAGGGCTAAGTGCTGAAAAAGGCTTTTTTTTTCTTTTCTTTTTTTACAGAGACAGAGAGAGAGTCAGAGAGAGGGATAGACAGGGACAGACAGACAGGAATGGAGAGATGAGAAGCATCAATCATTAGTTTTTTGTTGCACATTGCGAAACCTTAGTTGTTCATTGATTGCTTTCTCATATGTGCCTTGACCGTGGGCCTTCAGCAGACCGAGTAACCCCTTGCTCGAGCTAGCGACCTGCGGTCTAAGCTGGTGAGCTTTTTGCTCAAACCAGATGAGCCCACGCTCACGCTGGCGACCTCAGGTTCTCGAACCTGGGTCCTCAGCATCCCAGTCTGACGCTCTATCCACTGCACCACCGCTTGGTTGGCAGGCTTTTTTTTTTTTACAAAAATCATTTGTCTTGGTTTTTATATCTATTAATACTTTCTGACTTCCAACATATTCTGAATAGACTTCTTCCCAAAGTACATTAATATTTTTCTTACTAGTGTTTTTATTTGTTATTAATATTTCTTATTCCTTTTTCATGCCATGTACATTTACCTTACCAAAAGTCACTGTGTGACTTTTGACACAATGCAATATATATTTTCCATTTCAAAACCCCTACTTCCTGATATATGGAACTCACACTTATTTTCCACCCACCTCAGTCTTCTCTTTTTCATTCTTCTTTATTTAATATTGCTATATGTTATATATTGCTGCATATTGCCACAAATTCAATAAATTAAAATAACACATTTATTATTTATCTTAGTTTCTGCGAGTCAGAAGTCTCAGTACAGCTTAGCTAGATACTTCAGAGTTTCAAAGGACTCAATCAAGGTGTTCACTGGGTCTGCTGTCTCGTCTGAGACTGGACTGGAGAAGAATGTGCTTCCAAGCTCAGGTGGCAGTTGGCAAAATTTAGCTCCTTACAGTGTGAGAAACTGATGACCTATTTTGCTGGCTGTAAACAGCACTACATTTCTGGTCTCGTGACTTCCCCCATTATGAACACTTCTTCAAAACTAAGCAAGGATAAAGTCACTTAGCAAAAGGGGAATTCCAATCTTATACAATAATCTTATGTAAAATGAGCACATAAACTCAGTCACTCTTGGTTAGAAGCAAGTCATAGGTCCTGCTTATAATCAAGAAGATAGTAGTGCACACAGGCATGGATACCAGGAGGTGGGGGTTATGGGAACCACTACAGTGTCCTATTATTCTTCTACCATCTCTAGGTCCCGTGACTTTGGTTTGACCTACTTGTTTTATAGCTAACATCAGACTAAAAGTCAGTTGACAATGGGATATCCCATAGATACTTCAACCAAACATACCCTCAATTAACTCCATCATTTTTCAACCTTTTAATCCGCTTGCAAGCCTGGTCTTTATTTTGTTCATCTTAAATATTTCAGAGAATGACATCACTAACTGCTCAGGTAAATGAAACTGGAGTCCACCTCTGTCTTTTTTCTCTATATCTGACATTACATTTATCTCCATTGCTACTGTCTTCCATGGATTTCTTCAATATCTCTCTAATGTGAAATTATTCCTACATGCAGATGGTATTATTGTTAATTTAGAATGTCTTTTAAAAATAACTGAATGATACTATAAAGTTAACTGAATACAGTAATGTAGAAGAGTAATATGCAGACACCATTAGATTTTCTATACACCAACAATAAACACTTGGAAGACATAACGGAAGAATATATCTCTTCTATTTTATTAGAAACTGAATTCATTTGGGAGCCACAATACAATGGCAACAAAAATTAAAGCTAAATTTAAACACAATGTAAAACTTACATGAAGAAAATTATAAAACTCTATTGAAGGACAAAATAAGTACTGAAAACCTGTTTTCTTAGATAAGAAAGATCTACACAACAAGGTATCACTTTTTCCCTAGGTAATTTAAGACTTTCACATAATTCAAAGTAAATATATTAAATAGTTTTTGTTGAACACTTAATCTTTATGTTAATATGTTAAAATAAATTTTAAAATAGACAGGAAAATATAAAAAATAAAATCAATGAAGTGATAAATTAAGATAAAGCAACTAAATATATAATTATAGTGGTATGGTACTAGTACATATTCCATGTCATAAATAGGATAATTTTCAAATGTATCAAAGGCCTAAATATAAATAATAAAATCATAATAGTACTAGAATAAAACATTAGAGAATCTCTAGAGAGCCTTGGAATTAGGGGAGCCTACCTAAAACCATGTTTTATACTGTATGTTTTAAAGGAAATATTAATAATTGAAGCAAAAATTATTTTCAAAATGAACCTGATATGGACACCATAGGCAAAATCAAAAGTGAGTTGAAAAGTGAAAGTGAAAACAATACTGATTGACATACCATTTTTCTCCTGAACAGACTGGCAAACATCCAATATTTGATAACAAACTGAATTAACAAGACTGTATGAAACACATACTTATATATTGTGGGTAGAGTGTTTATTCAAACAGACCTATGTAGGGTACTTGGCAATATTTTTTAAGTGAGAGAGACAGAGAGAGGCACAGACAGGACAGACATACAGGAAAGGAGAGAGATGAAAAGCATCAATTCTCTGTTGCGGCTCCTTAGCTGTTCATGGATTGCTTTCTCATATGTGCTTTGACTGGGGGGCTACAACAGACCAAGTGACCTCTTGTTCAAAGCAGTAAACTTAGGTTCAATCCAAAAACCTTGGGCTTCAAGCTAGCAACTTTGGGCTCAAGCTAGTGACCATGGGGTCATGTCTATGATCCTATGTGCAAGCCAGCTATCCCACACTCAAGCCAGATGAGCCCCCGTTCAAGCCCACAACCTTGGGGTTTTGAACCTGGTCCTCTGCGTCCCAGACTGATGCTTTATCCACTGTGCTGCCACCTGGCCAGGCTACTTGGAAATATTTATAATAGTCCCAAATAGTTTTCATGATTACATAGTTGCACCTTATATTAGTACAAAAAGTATGGCAGGATGTGGGTTTAGTATACCTCGCTTGTATCCCTTCCCTTCACTGTTCTTAACAGAAATTCTCATCTCATTCTTCCATCCTTTTATAGATGCTATTCTGTCTAAAGTGAAATTCCTTCCTCAAATCTTTTACCTTTCTTTTTTACCTAAATCTTATTCACGCTTCAAATCTCCAGTCGAGAGGTATCTTCTCCAGGAATTCTGCCTTGATGTGGCCTCCCAGATCCCCTCTCTTGTTACCTCTTTGATTATTCTCTCACAGAAGTATTCCACAACACATTATATATAATTCCATTTAAAAATTTACTAGACTCTTCTATAAATACTGAATTTTGTATCCCTCACTTTTAGCACATGATGTGATGCAGAGTGGTGAGTGCCATCTTAATTCATGAACTAATGAATTAAGTTTGACCACCAAATGGCCTACATTATCACATAATAATTTAAAACACTCATATTATCAACACAAACTTTTGAGTGGCATCATAAAAAACATTTCCTCGCCTGGCGTGCGGGGGACCCGGGTTCGATTTCCGGCCAGGGCACATAGGAGAAGCGCCCATTTGCTTCTCCGCCCCCCTCCTTCCTCTCTGTCTCTCTCTTCCCCTCCCACAGCCAAGGCTCCATTGGAGCAAAGATAGCCCGGGCGCTGGGGATGGCTCCTTGGCCTCTGCCCCAGGCGCTAGAGTGGCTCTGGTCGTGGCAGAGCGACATCCCGGAGGGGCAGAGCATTGCCCCCTGGTGGGCAGAGCGTCGCCCCTGGTGGGCGTGCCGGGTGGATCCCGGTCGGGCGCATGTGGGAGTCTGTCTGACTGTCTCTCCCCGTTTCCAGCTTCAGAAAAATACAAAAAAAAAAATTTCCTCTTCTCACAATGTTTTAGCCATGACTATACAGTCAAATTACAGGTAAAATTTTCTACTACTTCAAGGAATAACCCTACAAATATCTGACACTAGCATGTAAATAAAAAATTTGATCAACCAAAGACAACCAGGAATAAGATTGTAGTTAGAAAAAATGAGATTTGTTGACTCATCCCTTGAAAAAGGACACCCCAGAGAAATGTTCTTCCACAGCATGGAAGTATTGTTTTTAAGGGTGAGATTCTTGCTAAAGGATTATGAGAAAATCAGTTCTGGATTTGATATTGTTTCTAATGTGGGATTAGGAGAAGGTTGCTTAACTAAGGATTCGGTCCTATCATAAAGAACTAACACCTAGCCCTGGCCGGTTGGCTCAGTGGTAGAGCGTTGGCCTGGTGTGCAGGAGTCCCGGGTTCGATTCACGGCCAGGGCACACAGGAGAAGCGCCCATCTGCTTCTCCACCCCTCCCCCTCTCCTTCCTCTCTGTCTCTCTCTTCCCCTCCCGCAGCCGAGGCTCCATTTGGAGCAAAGATGGCCCGGGCGCTGAGGATGGCTCTGTGGCCTCTGCCTCAGGCGCTAGAATGGCTCTGTTCGCAACAGAGCGATGCCCCAGAAGGGCAGAGCATCGCCCCCTGGTGGGCATGCCGGATGGATCCCGGTCGCACGCATGTGGGAGTTTGTCTGACTGCCTCCCTGTTTCCAGCTTCGGAAAAATGCAAAAAAAAAAAAAAAGGACTAACACCTTAGCAATAGGGCTTTTCCAATTATTGATGGGGACAGCAGAGTAAATATGGGCCATCACTGATAAGGCAACACTCAAAGAGGGAGTTCTGCCTGGCCAGGCAGTGGCACAGTGGATAGAGCATTGGACTGGGACATGGGAGACCCAGATTTGAAACCCCAAGGTCGCCAGCTTGAGCACGGGCTCATCTGGTTTGAGCAAGGCTCATCAGCTTGAGCCCAAGATCGCTGGCTTGAGCAAGGGGTCACTTGGTTTGCTGTAAAGCCCCCTGGTCAAGGCACATATGAGAAAGCAATCAATGAAGAACTAAGGTGCCGCAACGAAGAATTGATGCTTCTCATCTGTCTCCCTTCTGGTCTATCTAGCCCTGTCTGTCCTTCTCTCTGTCTCTTTCTGTCTCTGACACACACAAAAATAAAAAATAATTTTTTTTTTAAAAAAGAGGGAGTTCTTACATTTTACAGCTATTGCATAACCTTAGGAGAAACCATGACTTCTATAAACTTTGCACCTGGCTTTGCCTGCATCTATCCTCTTGAACTAATTTACTACAGGACTATTTTTTATTTTCAATCTGATATGGCTTTTATTCTTTCAGTACTGGTCATGTTTTTGCCCTTTCCACAGTTTGAGATTTACGCAAGTCAGTTAAATTAGTCATATCCCTATTATACCATATGCAAAATTTGATATTATTTTCCTCAAAGAATTATTATCTAAGAATTAAATAATCTAAAATATTTACATGCACATTATAATGCCTCAATATGGCAGTTATTAAATAAGTCACAGACATTGTTATTATTAAATTTCAAAATAGCTAGCAGTGAAAATCAGATTATAGTTGGACTCACTGTTGTTTTCCAAAGACAGATGTTTTTTTAGAGTCAAAGAAACTCTGTCACTGAATTTGAAGGGGTAAAAGATTTGCTGGGATCAGCAACCAAGTAGAATATAACTTTGAATGTAAAAACAGAAAGTTCAACTTCAATCTATGAGATTGTTGGAAGATAGGAAGCAATGTGCATCTGAGACTCTGAGAGAAGTTTTAAATGTGATTCCAGCTTGCCTGAGTGATGTGACTTTTATATTTTTGTCAAATTTGGCACCATCAATCTGTTTCATATCAGAGCATTATCTGAAAAGAATAGGCTTTTCCAAAGTGCCAAGTTGTCAAAATGCTTCAATCCTCTTAGCAAAACTGTTGTATTTAACATCAAGGTACAACTGTATTTTTGAAATAAAGGCCTTTACTGTTTAAATATATACTTATATATTTTTAGAATGTATTATAGTAAAAGGAGGAAAGGGAGAATGTATCTTTAAAAAAATAATAAACTCAACTATTCCCAGCCTTGATTATATTTTATATTATTACACTATAATAATAGTAACTTTGTCTCTGAATATGCCACATTTTTGTCTTTTTAAGTTAACAAAATAATCACTTTATCATTCAGAAGTCTAGACTTCAGTCAATCCACAGCTCTTGTTAGCTCTATAACACATTCCTTACTTCTCAAAAAATAAAACTTATAATAGTAAAATATAAAAGTCCCTAGAAAATAAAATTCCATTTTTGCAGGCCAACATTTAAGAATACCAAGTCCTGATTCTTTTACATTGATGAAATCCATGATGGTGTGAAATGTGACTGATACACTCTCACCATAAAGGAATTTACATCTCAGGAGCTAATTGTGTTTTATCTAGACTGTAGCTTCCATTGAGCCTTCTTTCTGTTCTGTTATAGTTAAACAACTACACAAGCTATATATATGTAGTGATAAGAGAATTATAGACCATTTTATCAGTTAATAAGACAAATCATTGACCTGTGAAATGAGATCAGAATTTATAGCATAAAGTCATATGTTTAAAATCCTACCCTAGATAAAATTTAAAAGTCATTGGGTCACATAGAATTTAAATAGCTGTTTTGTAGTCTAATTAAGGCTGAATTTCAAGTTAATCATTTAGGGTTATATGAGCAGACAATCAAAAAATTGCCTCTATGAACTTTTACTTCAATGTAATTTGGTGAACCTCTATGCATATAAGCCCATATGGCAGGGGGATTAAAAAAATTTAAACAGAAAAACCCCTCATCTACCAGGGGAAGGCTGAGGAACAGCATTATTTAATGGTGTCATGCAGGATATGTCTTAGTGTCCTTGTTTCTACTCAAAGGGAAATCTGTTCTTAGATTGGACCAAAATCAGGAAGACACTATATTTTTCTACAACAAGAGATTAAAATGACCCTCTCGAGGATTTCAAGATGGTGATGGAGTAGGTAAACGTTCAAACTGCCACCTCCCAGGACCAAATTGGATTACAAATTAATTTAAGAACATACATCCTTCTAAAAAAAAAACAGAAAAAGAACAGCAACTAAAGCCCAGAGCTAGTAGAAGGAAGGAAATAATAAAGATCAGAGCAGAAATAAGTGACATAGAGGTTAAAGAAACAATACAGAGGATCAATGAAACCAGGAGCTGGTTCTTTGAAAAGGTAAACAAGATCAATGAACCTTTAACGAGACTCAAAAAGAAAAAAAGACAGAGGACTCAAATAAATAAAATTAGAAACGAGAGTGGAGAAATAACAACTGATACAACAGAAATACAAAATATTGTAAGAAAATGCTATGAAGAACTGTATGCCAAAAAACTAGACAACCTAGATGAAATGGACAAATTCCTTGAAACATATAATCTTCAGAAAATTAATCTGGAAGAATCAGAAAACCTAAACAGACCAATTATAACAAATGAGATTGAAACAGTTATCAAAACTCCCAAAAGAGAAAAGTCCTTGGCCTGATGGCTTCACAAGTGAATTCTAACAAATAGTCGAAGAACTAACTCCTGCCCTGGCCGGTTGGCTCAGCGGTAGAGCGTCGGCCTAGCGTGCGGAGGACCCGGGTTCGATTCCCGGCCAGGGCACATAGGAGAAGCACCCATTTGCTTCTCCACCCCTCCACCACGCTTTCCTCTCTGTCTCTCCCTTCCCCTCCCGCAGCCGAGGCTCCATTGGAGCAAAGATGGCCCGGGCGCTGGGCATGGCTCTGTGGCCTCTGCCTCAGGCGCTAGAGTGGCTCTGGTCGCAATATGGCGATGCCCAGGATGGGCAGAGCACCCCCCCCTGGGGGGCAGAGCACCGCCCCTGGTGGGCGTGCCGGGTGGATCCTGGTCGGGCGCATGCGGGAGTCTGTCTGACTGTCTCTCCCTGTTTCCAGCTTCAGAAAAATGAAAAAAAAAAAAAAAAAAAAAGAACTAACTCTTATCCTTCTCAAGCTATTTCAAAAAATTCAAGAGGAAGGAAGACTTTCAAGCTCCTTTTCTGAGGCGAGCATAATTCTGATTCCAAAATCAGGCAAAGACAACACAAAGAAAGAAAATTATAGGCCAATATCCCTGATGAATTTAGATGCTAAAATCCTCAACAAAATATTAGCAAACTGGATCCAGCAATATATGAAAAAAATCATACACAGGATCAAGTGGTATTTATTCTGGGGAGGCAAGGCTGGTACAATATTCGCAAACCAATCAATGTGATTCATCACATAAACAAAAGGAAGGAGAAAAACCACATGATAATTTCA